>NC_090272.1:172929442-173588192 GCF_040414725.1 Anabrus simplex
AGGACGGGTTCGGCTCGCCAGGTGCAGGTCTTTCTATTTGACACCCGTAGTGACCTGCGTGTCGTGATGAGGATGAAATGATGATGAAGAAAACACATACACCCAGACCCCGTGCCATTGGAATTAACCAATTAAGATTAAAATCCCCGATCCGGCCGGGAATCGAACCCGGGACCCTCTGAACATAAAGCCAGTACGCTGACCGTTCAGCCAACGAGTCGGACTACGTAGCATTGAGAAGAATATTTATAGCTTTTAATCTACTCTTCATCTTAATATGAAGGAGTGAAGAACAAGAAGTTAGATTTTGGTATGTAATTATAAATAAGGTGACATTTTACTCATATCTACTTTATGTTCAAGCCTATATCATGATTGTTACTAGGGCTAGGAAGCCAGAGAAAAGATCTATAAAAAGACATAAAATATCCAAACAAAAGGACCTCATACTGGCAATAAATGACATAAAATATCGATTCAAATTAATTCATTATTTCAGTTATGTTTAAGAAAGGAATAGAATGCTTAAAAATGTAAAATTGTGGTGTTATGCAACATAGCAAAGTCACCTCCGTACAGGCCATGAAGGCCCTTGGAGGAGTAGAAGGCTTCCAGCATTGTTAACCTCGGCACGTAATGGGGTAGAGTGGTTAACTCTACGCCCCGCCACCTTTGCCCCCAGGAATTAACTTGGTACTCATTTTTTGTGTAGGCTGAGTGAACCTCACAGCCATATGCACCTCCGGAAGTGGAAATCTCGTTTCTTAAATTTTACGACTTCCTGACGGGGATTCGAACCCACGTCTTTCCAGACGAACCGAGCACGCCTTTACCGCCTCGACCAGGCAGCCCCTTGTTATGCAACATAGAGTGCAAATACTTCTTCTTTCAGACATATATTTTTAGATTAACGTAATTTAAAAATCCCTTGTTTGTTAAATATGTACTTTCAGAAATTAGATTGTGTTGTACACAAGGAACTTGGTATACAGTAAGACAACATAAAGTTTATTTCTTCAATAGTTTTATACAGTATTTACAAGAAATGAAATGAAACTTGTTTTGAAGCTTGATTGATTGCACGCAGTTAATGCTGTTATCAAATGATAGACTGAAAATCTGTGGCACAAATATATATTTACAGAGAGAGAGTCCTATATACACATTTACACCTATCTCGAGGAGATAGTCTATTCCACTGGGAAATGTCCTTAGATAGTCGAAAACTATCTGTTGTGAGATAACAAGCGTAACTTTTAGGGAGAGTCGCGTTAGTATAATGCTAGTATTGGACTTAGACTTGCAAGGAACTTGCATCAATATCTTAATTCGCAGAGTGCTAAGATAGTCGTCGGAGCACTGGTGAGGACTTGGGAGTGTAGCAGAATGCTTGGCTCGGGGCTCGACGTGGCTACGGGAATCAGGGAAGCTGAGGCAATGTCCGGAAGTGAGACCTCACAACCAGCAATCTGTCCACCTGTTCAAGACACGTTTTTAAGAGGAATGCCTCCGTGTTTGTCTTGCGGTGTGGGCTGGCTGTTGGACACTGGGGTAGTCCTCCGTAAGGCGAGGAAGGTCGCTCCTTATATAGCGCTGGCTGACGTCACAGACGAGCATGCCAGGCGCAGTGCAGTCCTCTCGTAGGCTCTGGAAACATCGGTGATACGGCGGGTTGCGGAGCTTGTGGGCGCGGGGCTGAGTGCGGAGGACACACACAATAGACTGATTTTCTTTTTTCACCTAGAATGAATGCAGCGAACTCGGAAGAGACACCGTGGGGAAGGAAATTAGTGTAAGTAGAATTACATCTGGCTTATCCAACACTAGGATTACAGAAATTGGAATTCGGAAACCTTACTTCATTTGGCGTTTCAGTATATCACAATAATCATCTCCAGGTTCTTATGTGTAAAGAATCGTCGGTTTTCAGACAGCACGTTGCGAAACATCCGGAAACTTAACTCCACATCAATAAATGTTAAGGGTTCAAACGTGAAGAAAAAACACTCACATAAAAATGTTCCCCTTTCAATATTCCACTCATCTTGCACATACTTTGATAACCCTGAACTTTTAGCACTAATTTCCTTTTTCATTTTCTCTTTCTTCAGCTGTTATTTTTCAAATACACGTATTTACCAGAGAAATGTTAAAAAAGAAATGGATGAACTAAACGATGATTTGAATTGAGAATGGGCACTAAAAATGCAGTCGAAAGAAGTTGCAAAGAAAAGCTGTTAAGACCTAAAAAAAAGGCTTTAAAAAGGACCAATAAGCCAAGAAACTAGAAAAGGCAAAAAAGGGACAAATAAAACCCACCATTTTCTGTTGGGCCTCGTCTTCAGACACTCGAAAACCAGGATTTTTCCTCAACTTCCGAACTCTAGTTATTACACACTACACATTAAGGCCACTTGTAAGAAATTTATACCACTTTCAGGTTGCCTAACATTGCTAAATATGAAGGTAAACCCTTATTTCTCATATAATATGCCTGCTTTTTACCTGTAAAACTTTTCTTCGTTTTGCCTCATAACTGAGGCGTCGTGACTATCATAATATTCAGCCACAGAACTCGATAGCTGCAGTCGCTTAAGTGCGGCCAGTATCCAGTATTCGGGAGATAGTGGGTTCGAACCCCACTGTCGGCAGCCCTGAAAATGGTTTTCCGTGGTTTCCCATTTTCACACCAGGCAAATGCTGGGGCTGTACCTTAATTAAGGCCACGGCCGCTACCTTCCCATCGTCGCCGTAAGACCTATCTATGTCAGTGCGACGTAAAACAACTAGCAAAAAAAATATTGAGCCATCTAGCCGATGAACCATACTCCTCCATTCTTCCCTATCTAAAGCTTTCAATGTGGTTGCTCTGAGAGAACACTGTAGGGGGGCGTTCATTATGTCAATCCATCGCGTTGCTACTCGTCCTCGTTGTCTCATTATTATTTTCCTTCAAGAAAACTACTCTTCAGTTTTCGAAGTACATTTATCTTGATCAAACTGTTGATTATTCTGTCAGTGTGCTTCTTTTTCCTAGTAGCCGCTATCTTGCGAAGCAAGTGAAAATCGATGCCGGGGAAAAGAATGAAGAGTTGGTAAATAACATCTAGATACGCACTGCTGGAAGCGACGCTGTATTTCATATAGTACTAACAAGATTATTAGCAGACTGCTTTTGCGATCGGTTCGGAGATCATGAAAAGGAAACAATGTTGGGAATGGGAAGGAGCAGTCTCTGTGCCATAGTTCTCTTAATATACAACAATAATCTGGAGTATGTTATAAATAAATAAGCCACTTTAAACATATTTCTACTGGGTATGTTTGAAACAGATAACCCTAGCCAGAGGTATGATGTTCCCATTTAGCTAGCCCGCTCCAGCAGCGCCCCCACCCCTCGGGGTAGGAAACGAAAATATTTAATTCGTTTGTTGGTACAAACTGCAATAATACATTTTATGTACCAATAAACCGTTTCAGTTTGCCAATTTATTCATCATCATCATCATCATCATCATCTGTTTACCCTCCAGGTTCGGCTTTTCACTCGGACTCAGCGAGGGATCCCAACTCTACCGCCTCAAGGGCAGTGTCCTGGAGCTTCAGACTCTTGGTCGGGGGATAAAACTGGGGAGTATGACCAGTACCTCGCCCAGGCGGCCTAACCTGCTATGCTGAACAGGGGCCTTGTAGGGGGATGGGAAGATTGGAAGGGATAGGCAAGGATGAGGGAAGGAAGCGGCCGTGGCCTTAAGTTAGGTACCATCCCGGCATTCGCCTGGAGGTGAAGTGGGAAACCACGGAAAACCACTTCCAGGATGGCTGAGGGGGGAATCGAACCCACCTCTACTCAGTTGACCTCCCGAGGCTGAGTGGACCCCGTTCCAGCCCTCGTACCACTTTTCAAATTTCGTGGCAGAGCCGGGAATCGAACCCGGACCTCCGGGGGTGGCAGCTAATCACGCTAACCACTACACCACAGAGGCGGCTGCCAATTTATTAATAGGTTTAAATTTAACTTCAAGGGTTCAAATATTTCCAGATATTGTGCATTACAGGCAACATGATACTTGACTCTTCGGGCTTAAATAGAATAGAATACAGCCGAACCCCGGTATCTCGAATCACCTCGGGAGCTGATTTTTATTTCGAATGATCGAAATTCCGAGATATAGAGAATTTCCACCTTAGAGGATTGCGTTTAATCGAATCACGTGTAACTGCGGCTTGATACTGCCATACAGTAAGAGTTATTTAAGCAGATACAAAATCAACTCGAAGTATTTTGTAATTTTAATTACAACACTTATTATAGTAAGTCGTTGAAGACAGAATGCACACAGTAGAGGAATATGTCTTCCACTCTCAAGCTTCTTTCCTTCTAAATAGTTTTCAACAACAGTTATTGCTGCAAAACCATTTCTTTTTAAACCTACATTCGACTGACCCTATCTGTAGGATCTAAGAACAATCAGTGCACTTAACGCCTGGCCCAAGGTCGATCCAGAAGAGGGGTTCCTACAGCTCCAGCTGCGCATGATCAACGCACCAGCGGTGGGCAGATAAAGCATACTGTAGTACGTTAAGGAAGAATAACACACAAATTATAATTTCGTATTGGACAGTTAATGTAGTACAAAATTCGCGTTACAAAATATTTTCAGCATCTGTGGAGGAAACGTTTGCTTCGAGAAATGGAGAAATTCTTGCAATCGAATTTCGAATAACAGTGAAATAATTCTGCTTCTTCTTAATCTGTTTAACCTCCAGGGTCGGCTTTTCCCTCGGACTCAGCAAGGGATCCCACCTCTACCGCCTCAAGGGCAGTGTCCTGCAGCTTCAGACTCTGGGTCGGGGATACAACTGGGGAGGATGACCAATACCTCACCCAGGCGGCCTCACCCGCTATGCTGAACAGGGGCCTTGTGGGGGGATGGGAAGATTGGAAGGGATAGACGAGGAAGTAGGAAAGAAGCGGCCGTGGCCTTAAGTTAGGTACCTTCCCGGCATTTGGCTGGAGAAGTGGCAAATGACGGAAAACCACTTCCAGGATGGCTGAGGTGGGAATCGAACCCACCTCTACTCAGTCGACCTCCCGAGGCTGAGTGAACCCCGTTCCAGCCCTCGTACCACTTTTCAAATTTCGTGGCAAAGCCGGGAATCGAACGCGGACCTCCGGGGATGGCATCTAATCACACTAACCACTACACCACGGAGGCGGACAGTGAAATAATTACAGATAAAAAATAGAACATATGGGACGGAAAGAAAATTATTTCAAGATACTGAAAATTCGAGTAATCGAATTTCGAGATATCGAGGCTCGATTGTACTCCCATCCCCTAGTTTCGGATCAACTGAAAATGGGGAAAGAGAACACTTATTTATTGCAATCCAATTCTTATTAATGCATTTCATTTTATTTGATAGATTTTTAACATTCTTATCTATTAACCCAATAGTGGTTTTTTTTTTCATTTGCTTTACGTCGCACCTACACACATAGGTTTTATGGCGATGACGGGAGAGGAAAGGCCTAGGAATGGGAAGGAAGCGGCCGTGGCCTTAATTAAGGTACAGCCGCAGCATCTGCGTGGTGTCAAAATGGGAAAACAAAAGAAAATCATCTTCAGAGCTGCCGACTGTTAGGTTCGAACCCACTATCTCCAGGATGTAAGCTCACAGCTGCGTGGCCCTAACCACACGGCCAGCTCACCCGGTAATAGTGTTGATTGCCTCTACTATAATAATTATCACTTTTTCCTTTTCTTCTACATGTTAAAAAATGTTATCTGTTCTATGACAAGCATGATTCGTTAATTATTGTTAGTGCTAGTCTTGTTTTCTGTAATATACTTTTGCCACATATTCTTTAGAATACAGAAACATGGTGTTGTTCTTCCTGGTGTAATCCACCGTTTATATAATAATTTTACAATTATATGAAATTCTTTCTCTCCGTTTATTTTTTTTACTTTATATTCATTCTTCTTCTTCTTCTTCTTCTTCTTCTTCTTCTTCTTCTTCTTAATATGTTTACCCTCCAGGGTCAGTTTTTCCCCTCAGACTCAGCGAGGGATCCCACCTCTACCTCTCAAGGGCAGTGTCCTGGAGCTTCAGACTTTGGGTCGGGGGATACAACTGGGGAGGATGGCTAGTACCTCACCCAGGCGGCCTCACCTGCTATGCTGAACAGGGGCTTTGATGGGGGATGGGACGATTGGAAGGGATAGACAAGGGAGAGGGAGGAAGCGGCCGTGGCCTGAAGTTAGGTACCATCGCGGCATTTGCCTGGAGGAAAAGTGGGAAACCACGGAAATCCACTTCCAGAATGGCTGAGGTGGAAATCGAACTCAGCACTACTCAGTTGATCTCCCGAGGCTGAGTGGACCCCGTTCCAGCTCACTTTTCAAATTTCGTGGCAGAGCCTGGAATCGAACCCGGCCCACTGGGAGTGGAAGCTAATCACACTAACCACTACACCACGGATATTTAACCCTAGGTGAATCCGTTTCCTTAAATGACTCTCTTGCATTGATTACCCACAGAATAAACAACGATTTTCATGTTACTGCGTTAGAGAGCCTCCGTGGCTCAGGCGACAGCGGGCCGGCTCCTCACCGCTGAGTTTCGTCGTTCAAATCCCGGTCACGCCATGAGAGATTTGTGCAAGACAAAGTGGAGGCGGGGTAGATTTTTTTAATCCGGATTCTTCGGTTTTCCATCTTTCATTCCAGAAACATTCTCCAGTAAGTTATGTGTGTGTAAGTGTTACAAAGAACTGTGAATACAGAGCAACCACCCAGACCTAGAACCTGTGTAGTGAACTATGCATCCGCAGTTACAATCCAGAACGTGGCCGGAGCTCGAATCCGGTCCTCTCCGGACCCTTCATGTCTTAATAGTAACTAAGATAAAATACCCTTCCACCCTTACTTTTCCTTTAAGGATATTTTTGGATTCATCATTATTGTACCCGTGTTACTACTATTGACTCTTTCAGAGTCCTACATACTTGGAGATTCTGACAACATCACACTTGCAAACCCGTTAGTAATACCAGTGCTTATCCAGCCAGAATGATATTTTCTTTTTGCTTATGCTATTCTACGGCCAATCCCTAATAATCTGAGGGGTCTAATTGCCTTAGTTATATCTATTTCCTTTCTTATTCTCCCTTTTACTGCTAATAACAAGTTTCGTGGAATTCAATTCTATTCTATTCTATTAACCAAATCTTATTTTAGTATCTACTGCAATCCCCTAAATATGAATTGGTGCCCGACATGTACAAAATCCATGTATTCTAACAGGTCAAATTCTCACTGTTCTATATATCCTTTACTATACCTTAAATCCACCAAACTTTTATGTCTACTAAGGAGGCAATTGAGAAAACTGATAATCTAATTCTTCTTCTTCTTTCCATACCACTTTTCCCACACCTGTGGGGTCGAGAGTGCGAACTGCGTCACACATGTGGATTTGGCCATGTTTTACGGCCTGATGCCGTTCCTGACGTCAACCCTATATGGAAGGATGTAATCACTATTGTGTGTTTCTGTAGTGGTTGGTAGTGTAGAATGCTGTGTGAATATGAAGAGGAGAGTATTGGGATGGACACAAATGCCCAGTTCCCGAGGCAGAAGAATTAATCAGAAGCGATTAAAATCGCCGACCCCGCCGGGAATTGAACCCGTGACCCTCTGAAGTACGCTGACCATTCAGCCAACGAGTCGGACAAGTGAGATAAAGTAATTATGATACATTAATTATATATGTAATTGGTTAGGCTAAATTGCTGTAAGTTATATTTAGTTTCCTTTAACCTTTTCCTGATATTGTTGATACCTTATTTCTTGGTATTTAACTTATAGATATGGCAAATTTCAGATGTCCTAGGCAATTTTAATTGCTGATTGATTGCATGATTGCTTGGCTGATTGCTTCTTGCCTCCAGAGAGGCCGCTGTAGGTCTTTCAAATTAACGCCCATGAATTTTAATTGCCACGTAGATGATGTCTATGTTTGCTATATTAGTGCCTGTTTTGAGATTTTGTAATGACCATTTGCATGCCCCAGTTGGGTATTTGCGGTGTCTTAAAACCATTGTTAGAGCCCTGCGCGGATATACAAAATAATATCCGCATCCGCGAATGGTTATCCGCGGATACTTTAAATATTTAACTGCAGTATATTACACCCAAGGTTGAAACGGACAGATCTTTTAACATAATACAATAGGACTGACACCTGGCAACAGAACCCTTACAGTCGCAGGTTTATGAGGGATTTTCTCTTGCGACAACTACCGACGTATTGACCATTATTCCTTCCTTCCATAATTGCGGACGGGAGCCAGTTAGGCTTAAGTCAGATTTACGACTTTATGGTCTCAAGGCTCTTTATATATCACTATTCTCCCATACCACTGTCAAGGTTCGCCTAACCACACGTAAAAACAAGAGTGTACCTGAGTGAAAATCAATAAACGTCATTATTTAGAAATTATCTGCAAAATTATCCGCACTACCATACAGAATGTATCCATCCCGCTTGGTGGCCATGATCGTTAAGGCGCTGAAGTCTAAATGGGCTGACACCGAGGTTAGCCGGTTCGAGCCCCGTTGGTCACTATCACAATGTTGCGTCCCAAAAGCCTGGATTAAATTCCAAACCTCTGCACAGTGGAGTGAGGGCATATGACGCTGTTGATGGTGATTCGTCCGTCGGATGGGGACGTTAAGCCTTGAGCATACCCCTTGGTGCTATTCGACAGGAGTAGGCTATGTGCCGGCACCGGGTTTCACCCTCTCCCTACTATCATATAGCACGCCATTCATTTCATATCAATAACTCCTCTGATGAGGTTGACGTCAGGTAGGGCGTCCGGTCATAAAAACCCGCCACGACAGATTCATCTCACCTCATACCCGACTCCGTAGGGAAACGGGGCAAGGGTGGGCAAACAAACAACCATACAGATTGTATCCGCCAAAACACTAACTTCATGGATGTCCGCATCCGTACAGGGCTCTAACCTAGGGCTCGGAAGTTAAAGACCTATAAAAAGAACTAAAATATCAAAAAAGGTGTTAAAACTGACAAAAAGGGCTTAAATGCGATCCAAATTCATTCACGATTTCAGTTCTAATTATATATATAAAAAATATAATGTTTAAAAATGAAAAATTCTGGTGGTATGCAACATACAGTGCAAAACTATATGAGTGAAATACTTTTTCTTTTAGATATTATATATTTATGTAGGTTAACATAATTTAAAACAGGAATTCCGTGTTTGTAAAAAAAATACTTGCAGAATTTAGGATGAAGTATTTTTTCCACCTAGAATGATTTCAGCGAACCCGCAATGGACATACTGGATAAAGAAAATGAAATTAGCAAAACTGGAATCACATTTAGCTTAACCACAGTAGGATTGCAGAAATTGGAATTCGGAATTCTTACCTCTGTTGGCGTTTCAGTATATCACAATAGCCATCTCCATTATCTTAGGTGGAAAGGATCGTCGGTTGCGAAACATCAAGAAACTTATCTCCACAATTCAGCGGATGTTAAGGATTCATACGTGAAGGGAAAATATTCACATCAAATTTTCTCCTTTCATTTCATTTCATTTCATTTATATGTTCTCTCATTTTTCAGATATGGTTCAAATACATATATTTACTAGATAATAGATATTTAAGGGGTGATGGATGAACTAATGAGGATTCACATAGTAAAAATATAGTGAAAAGAAGTTGAAGTTGCAAAACAAACCATTAAGATCTAATAAAGTACCAATAAGCCAAAAAGCAAAAGAAGTGAGAAAAACACCATCTGCTGGCCTACAATGACCCAGAATGAACATATGTTGGGCCTCGTCTTCGGATACTCGAGGGAAAAAAAGAGATTTTTCCTCAACTTCCGAGTTCTAGTTATAAGATACCAGAGATCGTTAGTGGATTCGTTGTTGACTGTAGAGGTGTATCAATACTGAACAGGAATTATTTTATCATAAACGGAAAATGACTCTTGAACCTGAAACCATTCTTCAAGAGTGGTGCGTAAGCTCAAAGTTGATGCACGTGTAGCTGACCACAGCTCGTTATCTCTAATTTGTCTCTTAATGCATGATGTTCTGACATGTGCAATGCTAAGTATTGTCCGACCTACTTCCTTATTTTCTGGTCGTTATCATGCTTCCCTATATTTCACATCGACAAGTGTATCCACTGTATTTTCTAATGTAAGTCATAAAAGCTTTCTTCTCTGAATACATTTTCACTCACATCAAATTAGCTCTCAATTTACTCTCGCCCATTGATCAGGGAAAGAAGTGTACGTTTCACGGTGCCAAATTCGCCAGTAGAGGTCGGAATGAAGATTTGCCTGGAAGTGAAAATGGGAAAACCGCAGAAAACAATACTGAGGACAAACGACGCTGGGGTTCGAACACACTCGTTACCCGAATGCAGAGTTTGGCTCCATAGCTCTAACATGTTAACACGCACGGTCACTCCACTCGTTATCCCTAGAATCAACGATTAAAGGTAAATTATTCTCGCCAGCCCGGTCTAGAGAGCCAAGAATATCGACCGAGAGGATTCGGCGTGCTGCCATATGACACCTCATAATCTCCAGGCCTTCGGACTGAGCACCATGGGTTTTTCTCCCCAACAGTACGGTCACTAAAATAAATTTGCAGAAACTGTGGAATTCAATTTTCCCAGTTGTTTAGATGTTACAAACACGTTCTCATATTTGTATGATAATTGGGTCATTCTGATTACTCACTATTAACTTTTCGAATCATCATCCTCTGTACTCAACAACAGTATTATAAAGAGCAACAGTACATTACATAATTCAATTTTAAATATGACTTTTATTGACACTTGGAGTTTCAACCTTCATGCCCAGTACTTGTAACCTTTTTATCTCCTCATTTCGAGTACCGTGTTGCCATTGACCCCACCTGTTTGTGGCAGCAATCATTCACGATATCTTCTTGTCTGTTAATTTCAACTTATCAATAAGATATCCTGAGTCTACCCAGCTCACAATCCCATCCCGTCCAGTAAAGTCGGTCTGAAAACAGACCGATGTAAGAATATTTTTTTCCGAGAACTCACTTCTTTACAGAATACAGTCAATAACAACTGCATTAGCTTTGCTGCACCTCGATTCAACTTCACTTCATACACTACCATCCTGGGAGAATACACATCCTAAATACTTGAAATGATCTACCTGTTACAGCTTCGTGTTTCCTACCTGGCACTCAATCATCCTAGGTTTCTTCCCTACTGACACCACCTTAGTCTTGGAAATTTAAATTTCAAATTATACCCTACATCTTTTCAACCTCCAAGATATTAGTTTACAGGCTTTGAGCACAATCTGCAATTAAGATAAAGTCGTGGCCATAGTCTAAGCTGCTTACTAAATTTTCGGCCAGTTGAATCCTACCCTGACATGCTATGGCCTCCCATGATCATTCAGTAAATAATCGATGCATACTACTGTAGGAAGAAGAAAAGTGAAAGATTACAGCCTTATATTCTACCATCAATTCTCACTGAAGCTCGATCGTCACCTTAAGTTTTTTTATTAAAACATATCTGAAGTTCTTTTATGTCTCTGTTACTTTCTTAGCCCCAGTTTCGCTTAAATTATACTAGTAGATTAATTTAAGTGGCGGTTAATTAATAAATAGATATACAAGGTGTCCCAGGAGGAATGTTCGATATTCAGGGATATGATAGGAACAATAATTTAAAGCAAGGAACTGCATATAGACATATGTTCTATTCCGAATGGTTTTTAACATAGAACTGTACCAGTAAAAGAGCCCGACTTTAAGATTTATTTTCAATGTAAGCATGGAATAGTTCTCAGGGCTAAACTGGATGAATATTAGCTAGGGCTTGGTACAGGAGGCAGGGTCCTATCTACAAGAAAAGTTTGAATCTGATTTGATAAGAGTTTATTCATGTAATGCCTATTAAATTGCACATCACCTCATGGTAGATAGGGGTTGTCTTCCACATTGTCCTTTAAATGGCCCGGGTTTCCAGCTCACCAGGCCGCACCGGCTGGAACACGTTCCAGAAGATGCCCAAGTACTCCGTCAAGATGCGGACGGACCATCCACGTTGGTTGCATGGAATATGCCTCAAATTCTCGATGCTCGTGATGACCTCCGATGGTTCCTGACGATGTAGCAGGTAATCACATTACCCAAGTACAATGAGGTTGATAGAATCAATGCCCACGAAACTCCGAAAATGTGTTCTTCGTCACTCGCAGAATTGATGAGTAAAAGTTCATGAGAACCTTAAATAATTAGTTTTCACACCATTAGTAAAATCACTAGTCAATGTTCATAAAGACTTTCAAGAATTCACTCTTTAACACTCATGGAAATGACAAGTCCGTGTTCATGAAGACTTTCAATGATGTTCATCAATGGTAAAATTTACAAGTCTTTAAGTAATCTCTGGCAAAAATCACAAGTTTATGCTCATGGAAACTTCGAACAAATTTAGAGTTCATCACTCGTGAATATTCCAAGTCCTTGAATAATCACTGGCGAAAAGTTAGAGCCCATCACTGGTAAATATTACAAGTCTTTGAATAATCACTGGCGAAAAATTAGAGTCCAACACTGGTAAATATTACAAGTCTTTGAATAATTACTGGCGAAAATTTAAAGTCCATCACTGGTAAATATTACAAGTCTTATTTATAAAGATTTAGAAGAATTCATTCTTCAACACTCGTAAATAAAGACTTCGAGGAAATTCAGAGATCCCCAGTGAGACTATAACCACACGGAGATAGCTTCCGACGATTATGGCAGCGATTAGAGCCACGCTGACTACTGGACTGTCACTGACTGACTGAGATATCAGGCTATATTGAGCCCTCCTTATATTTGGTTTGGGGACATCTACGTCACATATGACGTGAAGCTGGTTATCTCCTAAATCCCTCGACGGATTTTCTTGAAATTCAAGCATTGCGAAGTTTATGTAATTCCCTTTAAAATGACATGTTGATCAAGTCGCTACCACAATTATTATAGGAGTTTTAAATTTTTTCTCCATCGAATGTTCCGGAAGGTGTGACGCTTGAATCTGGAATATACGAGTTCAGGCTAGCTGCACGTGGCATGACAGGCGAGTGATCTAACTAGCCCCTGCGGCTACGTCACGCATACATCTGTTCTCAGCTTGCTCGCTTGTCCTGCTGAATGTAAACAAACCAAGCTTGCACGGAGTAATACGCGTGGTGATAAAATACGATCAATTCTCAAAAAATATGCATCTACAGGTCGTAACCGGTACAGAACACATTTAATGTACACTTGTTTTTGCGCTAATGACGGGCACGTAGGTGTGTCTTACCCACCCAACCTCTTTGACGTTTTGAAATGGGTACACTTCTTCCTCATGTAATATTCGCCGTACACGTGTTCGCGGGACATTGATACATTCAGAAAATCGCCGTATGTTGGCAGTAGGATTACGCAGTACTAATTTTTTTCTTATTTTGCAAGTTGCTTTACGTCGCGCCGACACAGGTGGGTACAGGGACAGGGATGGCCTAGGAGTGGGAAGGAAACGGCCGTGGCCTTAATTAAGGTACAGACCCAGCATTTGCCTGGTGTGAAAATGGGAAACCACGGAAAATCGTCTTCAGGGCTGCCGACAGTGGGGTTCGAACCCACTATCTCCCGAATACTGGATAGTGGCCGCACTTAAGCGACTGCAGCTATCGAGTTCGGTGCTGTACTAATTCAACAACGTGTTGCTGTTCCTACTCAGGTTGTTGAACTACACGTTCAGAAGAAAAATGGCAACTTGGAAGAATTTCACGCAACGTGTTGAAAACTCTGGTAAATACTCTACGATCAGGAATTCGACATATCGGAAAGCGCCAACGGTATTCCTCGACAGGAGCAGGAGCATTACCATAGCAGAAGCGGTAAACATACATCATACCTGCATGTTCTTCCTTAGTGTAGATGTAGCCAGCGCGTGTACAAACACAATTAACTGATGCTTCTCTCTGATATTCTCTCAATTATTTACACTACTTCACTCACAACACAACATGGGCAACTGCGCATTCAACGGGCTAGTTTAATGGCAGAAAGACGTCCCGAGCAAAGAGGTTGAAAGCAACGAGGTAGGTTGGACTAGAATAAAACGTCAAAGAGGTTGGGTGGGTAAGACATATACATGCGGGTGACTAGCCCCCCCCCCCTTCGCCCACCAATTTCTTTTTTGACATTAAATGTGTTCTATCTGGGAAACGTAGCGTAACGGTTAGTGTTATTAGCTACCGTCGTCGGGGGCCTGGGTTCGATTCCCAGTACTGCTAGAAATTTAAGAATGTAGTTGAAATGGTACATGAAGCTCACCTCCATTGGGGATGTTCCTGAAAAAGAGCTGCACCACCTCGGGATGAGAAGACGAGTTTACTTTTATTTCTCGGAAACCATTCGGAATAGGGTATATGTCCATATGAAGTTCTTTGTTTCAATTGATCGTTCCTGTCATATCTCAGAATACCGAGCATTCCACTTAGGACACTCTGTATAAACAAAGAGACAATAATATAAATTTGAATTATTATTTATAAGAATTTTGTACTGGTAAAAACACTTGTTTGATGACCTTAGAAATCTGTAGCTCTTAAAAGTTAGTCCATACACCAGTGTCACCATTAACCTTTCGTATTCCAATAACTTTTGCAACGTTGCTGTTAGCCTCCTGTTATCACTTCTTGTGTCCGGCTCCATGGCGAAATGGTTAGCGTGCTGGCCTTTAGCCATAGGTGTCGCGAGTTTGATTCCCGGCAGGGTCGGGAATTTTAACCATAATTGGTTAATTTCGCTGGCACGGGGGCTGGGTGTACTGTATGTGTCGTCTTCATAATCATTTCATCCTCATCACGACGTGCAGGTCGCCTACGAGAGTCAAATCAGAAGACCTGCATCTGGCGAGCCGAATTTATCCTCGGACACTCCCGGCACCAAAAGCCTTACGCCATTTCATTTTATACTTCTTGCAATTTCTCACGAAACCTTCAAGCTAAACTGTTATAAAATTGAATAAATCGATCTAAACAAATTATATTTTCTGAAGTATAACAAAGTCTCCAAGAATTGTTTCTCTTTTCAGTTCAAATGATATTACTACCAGATTCACGAAACCTGCATGCTTCACTTTCAGGTTCACTCGTGTATACAATTCGTCCGCGTGAAATTGTGCGAAATGACTCCTTTCAAAATTAAAATTGAACCAGTAGTAACGTAAGGTATCAAGTTAATGTGGCGAAAAGTGACTGCTCCAAACTTGAGTAGATTGGAAAATATAAAATCCAGATTTCTGAAACGAACTCTTCATGTTTTAAAACATACGGAGAACCGATTCATACATGCAATAGCTAATGAATCAATTTTTCTTGGAGGATATTAAGTCTATAGTTAGACTCCCGGATACTGTTGCATCGATCGAGCTGCTAGAAGAAGGATGACCAAAAGCACAACAAATACCAGCAGAGTTCTTCGACACGTACGCAGGAAAGACTAGTGCCTGGAGAGGGCCTAACTACAAATTACGCCGCATATACACGCGCTTTGGCATCCATGGGTCCCATGGGAACATATGTGTGACGAATGGATTTCACACCTCAAGTGATGACGGTGTATCACTTAATGACCTGTTCCATGAGAACACATTCTCTCAGTGCATTAGCTAAAGACTGGTAAAAGAATTGTGAATGATGTACATAATCAGCTATACAGGGTGTTAGGTGTATACGTGCAGATATTTCTTGTAGCAATAGAGAACGATGTGACGAACCACTATATATCAAACTTTTAGTAATCAGCGGAAGTTATTTTCGAAAGCAAAGGGATACGATGTTTTTAGAATAGGTAGTATGCCTTGTTCTGAGAATGAATAGCTTTCCGTTGATAACAGGCAAGTCACGCGCCACCCGTGCCAAACCGGTTTCTGTTTATGTTTCGGAGCAAATGTACTACTGTAACGAGATGTTACGTAATATACTTGCTAAACTGGTTTTATGTTTACGAGCAACTGAACTACGATAACAGCTGAAGGCTGCTACCGATGTACGTACCTACATTTCGTGTTTCTTGCCGGGCTGTATGGCTCAGACGGTTGAGGTGCTGGCCTTTTTACTTCAACCTCGCAGGTTCGAACCTGGCCCAGTCCGGTGGTATTTGAATGTGCTCAAATACGTCACACTCGTGCCGGTAGATTTAGTGACACGTAAATAGAACCCCTGCGGGACGTCATCGTCTTCGAAAACCGTAAACGTAACGCAAATACCATTATTATCATTATTATTATTATTATTATTATTATTATTATTATTTTTGACTACTCGCCAATAATGTCTGCCCAGAAAATACTTCTCATCGTTTATAACTATGGATCTCGACAGTTGTATAATGTCCTAAATATGATGATTTTCAAAATTGGCTTTACGTCGCACCGACACAGATAGGTCTTATGGTGACGATGGGACAGAAAAGGTGTAGAAGTGAGAAGGAAGCGTTCGTGGCCTTAATAAAGGTTCAGCTCCAGCATTTTCCTGATGTGAAAATGGGACACCACGGAGAACCATCTTCAGGGCTGTCGACAGTGTAGTTCGAACCCAGTATCTCCCCTATGAAAGTTCACAATTTCGCGCCCCTAACCGCACGACCAACGTATTCCAAGCTCTAATGCCGGGCTGAGTACCTCGGACGATAGTTCGCTGGTATTCTAATCCCATCTTGGCAGGTTCGATGGAGGCTCAATTCGGGGGTATTTGAAGGTGGTGAAATACGCCAGTTTCGTGTCTGTAGATTTACTTGCATTTAAAAAAGTCCTGCAATACAACATTCCGGCGCCTCGGCGTCTCCAAAATCCGTCAAAGTAATTATTAGGACGTAAAAAATTACATTATTATTTAGTGTTTACAAACGAAAAGCATATGTGTAATGGTAAAATAAAGTATAACGTACTGCTTCCTTTGCAGTGCTTAATAAATTTATCAAAATAAAAGTGGCCAGTCTGAGTTGCTCAGACGGTTAAAGCACTGGTTTCTTGGTTCCAACTTAGCAGGCTCGATCTTGGTTCAATCCGGTGGTATTCGAAGGTGCTCAAATACGTCAGCCTGGTGTCGGTAGATTTACTGGCACGTAAAAAGAACTCATGTGGGACTAAATTACAGCGCCTCCAGAAACAGTACGAGTAGTTAGTGGGACGTAAAGCAAATAACATTACCGGTATTATTATTATATTATTATTATTATTATTCAGTCTTATTATTATCGCTACTACTCATATTGAACTACTTCTTATTACTCTTTTCCTCGTCTGATTATTATTATTATTATTATTATTATTATTATTATTATTATTATTATTATTATTATTATTCACCTGTTCATATTTTCGTCTTATTCCTCTTTTTACTTTTTACTTTTTTCGTTTCTCATGTGTCACAATTACATCTTACGTTACGTTCTGTTACATGTTTATGTTTGACCTTGTGATACATCACCTTTAATCTGCTCTGTAGCCTTTAAGAGTGTAGCATGGTCAATGACCTCAGTGCTTGTTTTGTTCACATAACTGGACTAAGAACTCGTCTCAATCGGCCCAGCAAGTTCAAGGCCAACCACTTTTCTCTGTTTGTTTGTTTGTTTGTTTGTTTGTTTGTTTGTTTATTTACCAATGTATGTATGTATGTCAACATTGTACTATGTCAACATTGTACTATGTCAACATCATACCATGAAAATTTACTCAATAAACGGGGTGTTTGGGGGGACCTCTGCCCTGGGTGGGGTGCTCTGCGGACCTCCTCTGGGGTCCGTGTTGTTGCTGCGGTTATCTCTCTGCGCGGTCAGGTATTTACTAACAGGGCCGATGACCTCGATGTTAGGCCCCTTTAAACAACAAGCATATTTACTAACGTATTCAATTCAATTTATTGTATGTACAAGACATACGTCCAACTTGAATTATTTCATCCTCACAACTCTACTTCCTTACTACATGGCCCAAGAGCTACACGCATAGCTGAAGGCCCACCCACTCCTCCACGAGGTCTGGGAATGAAATAACTAATTTGATTGAATTTTTTCCTATTTCAGTAGTTATGAATATAACACAAGCATTTTATTGAAGTTTTATACGTGTTAATAATGATGATGTGATGATGATGATGATGATGATGATGATGATGATGATGATGATTGCTGTTTTAAGGTCATCGGCCCTTAAAAGCGCGTGCCTTTTGTTTTAACTCGTAGTGAATAAGAAACAAAATATAAATTGCTCGAACACACGTAAAAAACCAAAACCACATGCAGGGTAGAATTGAGGAACTGCCAAAATGCGTTCAAGGTCAATGTCTAGAGTTTTAACAAGCACGTCTTCCCTGTGCTCTGTTCAGCTTTCGGCACGTACAAGTCACTCGCGCACTGAAACTCTCGATTTATAATTTTTGTTACCGGTACTTCAATTTCACTGCTTGGATTTATGAGAATATCGAACTATCGGGACTCAAAATACTATATCGATACTGTACTGTACTCCCAAGCCATTACGGTGCAGAAATGGCGTAACATCTGACATACCAAAGCGAAACTCGTAGCAATTGTTCACAGTGACCACCCTGGGCTTCTCTGCAGGCTTCACTTCTCCGAATGCAGTTGCGACGCATTCGAGACAAGGAACCTGTGTTGTTCAGAATATCCTCTGGTGCCGGAAGAATATGTTTACGGAGGTCATCCGAAGAGGTTACTTCAGTTCAGTATACTTTGTGTTTCATGTCCCGCCAGACATAACAATCCACTGGAATAAGGGCTGGCCAATTGATAGTTCCACATCGTCCTGTCTACCGTTGAGGAAATGTCTGCACCATCGTGTAAAATCCACGTGGTTCGGCGTAGTCGAAGCGACACATCCTCTGAAAGCTCCAGTAACGTACTGCCTCTACAGGAGCAAGATAACATTAATAAAAAGATGTAACCGACCTCCAACTACACCCATCCAGATGTTAATTAGAACCGGTGCTGGAAATCGCCTTGTCCTATTGAATGGAGATGTTCCACAGCTCATGAGTGGGGTATAGTGGGTTCGAACCCCTCTGTTGGCAGCCCTAAAGATGGTTTTCCGTGGTTTGCCATGTTCACACCAGGCAAATGCTGGGGCTGTAACGTCATGAAGGCCACGGCCGCTTCCTTCCCTCTTCCTTGTCTATCCCTTCCAATCTCCCCATTCCCCCGCAAGGTCCCTGTTCAGCATAGAAGGTGAGGCCGCCTGGGCGAGGTACTGGTCATTCTCCCCAGTTGTATCCCCCGAACCAATGTCTCACGCTCCCGGTCACTGCCCTTGAGGCGGTAGAGGTGGGATCCCTCGCTGTGTCCGAGGGTAAACCTACCCTGGAGGGTAAACAGATTAGGAAAAAGAAGAATAAGCCTTCTATTAGAAATGCCCGGCGGCAATTCCACAGTAGACCGAGCTCGATAGCTGCAGTCGCTTAAGTGCGGCCAGTATCCAGTATCGGGAGATAGCAGGTTCGAACCCCACTGTCGGCGGCCCTGAAGATGGTTTTCCGTGGTTTCCCATTTTCACACCAGTCAAATGCTGGGGCTGTACCTTAATTAAGGCCACGGCCGCTTCCTTCCCACTCCTAGCCCTTTCCTGTCCCATCGTCGCCATAAGAGCTATCTGTGTCGGTGCGACGTAAACCAACTAGCAAAAAAAATCAACAGTAGCTATTTTTCCTTCGAGCAATGTTCACGCATGGTTGCAACTACGGTTTTTGAAATCTGTCTCATTAATAACAATATGACTGAATACTTACAGCCTTTTCTTTCAGTGTCCACCGTCATTTCATTGACCTGAAAAGTTTATGAATAAGCATATACAACTCGCATTGTCTATTGTCAGAAATTCATCGTAGTTTGTCGCAATAACAGCACCGAAATGTTGCGCTCATTTTTCATTTACTTATTAATTATTTCCTTTCATTTTGTCAGCTTGGATCACTGAGTAATGCCATTGACGTCTTATAAATCACACACACCTACACAATACTTGATTCGCATGTATGTGCTGGTACGTATCTTCGAGGTCACTGTAAGGATTCTGTGTACATTTCATACAGAGTACCCTAGACCGGTTTTCAAGTACAGCAAGTGGCTGGCACGTGAGTCATCCTCTCCTACTTGCCAAGCCTTTAGGGGAAGTGCACAACAACATGCGTTGGCCTGCGATAAGAAACAGGTTCAACAAGCCCTATATTTTGCTACTGTACTTCCACTACGCGTGGACAGAATGACGTAACCGGCATACCCTGCTACGGTCGTTCAAAACACATTAGGTCCTGAAATATTTGGCTCAGTTAAGGGCAAACTAATAGGACAAGGTAAAAAGTACATAGCATATATTGTGATATGTCTTTTTCTTTGCCGACTAGCTTAATATCTGCACGTATACCCCTAACACCCTGTATATCTATGGATATTACGTTAAATAGGAGCTGCCTGGCCGAGGCGGTAAAGGCGTGCTCGGTTCGCCCGGAAAGACGTGGGTTCGAATCCCCACCAGGAAGTCGTAAAATTTAAAAAACGATATTTAAACTTCCGGAGGTGCATATGGCTGTGAGGTTCACTCAGCCTACACCAAAAATGAGTACCAGGCGGCCGGGCGTAGAGCTAACCACTCTACCCCATCACGTGCCGAGGTTAACAATGGCGGAAGCCTTTACCTTCCACTCCTTCAAGGGAGGTGACTTTGCTTTGCTTTGCTATTACGTTAAATGTGTAATGCTTGTGTAGATTTCGGATTATATTATATATGCACATTGTGCTTAATAAATATTCAATATTTCTGATTCTGATGATATTTTCCTCCAAATATCGTCATCCCGAGTTTCTAGTTCTTCAATATATATATATATATATCATTCTTCTTCGTCAAAATGCAGAATCGATAAGCAAATCAGTGAAATGGGTGAAAAATTAATGATACTGGGGAAAACTAGGAAGTTATTCCTTAATGCACTCAAGCAGGAACTACATAAAACTCTAGAAAGAACTCTAAAACCGGAGGGTTTAAAAACTAGCCAGAAAATGTGAAAGTATTTAACAGAAACGTACAGTGTTGACATGAGAGAGTTGTCGACCAAGTGTCGACATTGTAAAGAATTTAGGAATAAAACCAAGCGATCGCAGAAATTCTTATAATGACCTGTACATCTTCCGTGTGGAGGAACGCACTTGCATGCTGCAATGGATAAATAGTCCACATCCTGTGGTAAGAGAGGGGAAGGGAGAGAGTGAGAGGAACCATGGTGCCGGAAGTTATATGAACGTGGTACCCCTGAAAGGAGGTTACACCGCTAGTGGAGAGAGAGGAAGTAGAACCGGAAGTCAGATATAACCCACTAACAAGAGCTCGTTGAAAAGAAATGTAAGAGCTGTGAGACAAGGACACAGCAGGCCATTCATGAAAAGAGTATTCTACAAAGTGACGTGACTGGAGGGGAAACAAGGAAATGAGATATGATTTAGAGGGAAATAAGGACGGCTTTCAAAGATTTCGACTGCTATTAAATACCTTCAACAGGTCAACAATCCTTATCACTTTTTCCAGCTTTCCAATACAATTTGCGCCTTTATTAATATACTACATCAAAATCAATACATATTTCATCCCTAGCGGGACATCATCAGTCGACACAAGAATTATACAACCATGTAAAAATTGTCACATGGATATTAGTACATGCACAGTGGATAACACGTTCACTTATAGGCAAAAACGACTTATTAAGTCTTGTCCTTAAAAATCAGATGTGAGTGCAACTTTCTTTTTTTTTTTTTTTTTTTTGTAGTGAAAATCTTGAGGAATCTGTTCGTAGGTTGAACATAATTGATGTTGATGGATTATGTAGTTAGAAACATAGAATATTCAATTTATTGATGGAACGTTTTACTAGAACTAGGACCACAAAAATGCTGCACTCACATCTGATTTTTTTAAAGGAAAAGACGTATTACGTAATTTTTATCTATAAGTGAACCTGTTTTCCACTGTGCATGATCTAATGTACTAATACTTATGTGAAAATTTTTACAAGGTTTTTGAATTCTTATGTCGACTGATGATGTCCCGCTAAGGATGAAACATGAATAGATTTTAAAGAAGTCAATCAATAAAGAGGCAACTTGTATTTGCAAATGTGGAAATACGTGACAAAGATTGCTAAAGTGATACGACAATATGGGCTTTGCACAATGTAATGTATTTAAACTAAGGTTAGCATTATTTCATTTTCATATTAAAGTCGTTTCCTCCTCTCGGGAATTTTATTTTAGTCTGTTTTCGTCTTAAACATGCACCGGGGCTATGTCGTAACTTACAGATGTTGATCTCTTCAAAGAATGAATTTCATTTTGGTTCCGTTTTGGCTTAAAAATTAGAGAAAATTTGAGTTTATGGTCCACCTTTTTAATACTTTATTGACTAACACTTAAAAATGTAAAACTTAAGCATATTTTAGATACATGTACATGTTAGGTACACATTTCGACGATTTGCGGGCACATATGATTAGTAAATCATTCGAACACAGCTTAAAATCTATAATGAATGGACAGATAAATAATGAGTGAAATGAGTGGATGAACATCACTTACATCGTATTTGTCTATGTTAATTACCGGTACACGGTACTGAACCGCTACACTTCGCTGTAATATGTTAGCCATGCGGTTCTGTTTCCTAAGTGACGGTATACACAGGCTTAAGTCAGGTTAGCTATGAAATGTTCGGCTGAGTAAAATCGCCGCATGATGCTCGCAGACCGGACCAAGCCGAATCGAGTCCAAACCAGATTCTACAGGACTATAACACTGATTCAAAAGGGGAAGCATGATGTCACATAATAGACGTCGTTTAACTACTGTCGGTCTTTGAGTGTTGTTTGATTGACCAAAGTTTGTTTTGAAAACGGATTCTTTAACATCAGATTTCAGGTAGCTGACCTGAATTTCCTCCAAGGGACCTTAAATGGGCATTACCGTTCAGAACATCTTATTTCACTCTTCTCTCTCCCTGTCCCTTTCTGTTACACTATAATGAAATAACTTCTCCGCATTCCCCACACTCAGCACTCAATACTTCAACGATCTTTCCTAATCCGCCTCCCAACTCTCTTCAACACTATTAATAGGAGACGAGAGCTTGATATAGCATCTAATAAAAATGTACTCGAAAGTGGTGTAAATAGTCTCTTAAGGATAAACCGATGTTATGTGGTTATACTGCCATCTCGACCCACGACGATTTGGCCATGAACATGGGCATTCTCTTGGTTTTCGATTTGGACGTTTGTTATTAGTAAGATGTGTGCCTAATCTTGTTTTCTTTTGTTAGGTTTGTTGATCATGAAAGTTTACATTTGTTACTTAGTCTGTTGAGGGGGCAAGTGAAATTTGCTCAGTGTAGCTGTATCTTTTGCTCCGTAAATAAATAAATAAATAAATAAATAAATAAATAAATAAATAAGTAAATAAATAAATAAATAAATAAATATTTTTACATGGGTCACGCATGACTCTATTAACTACACCGGGATTCGATTCGCACCTTTGGGCACAGGAGATGAGAGTCATGCGTGCAATAAGGCCGTCGAAAGTATGTGAGACCTTGAGGGGAATGATCTCATTTATACTAACAGTTTGCTAATGTTATTTGACGTCACACTGTAACAGAACATAGTCTAAAAGGAACGACGTAACAAGTCCCTGTATTACACTCTTAATTAATTAATTTGGCGTATGGTTAGCATTACCTCATTAACTTAATTACTGCACAACGAGTATCCAGGGTAATTTAAACTAAGTGTATGTACACGAGCCGGGAAGATAATTCATGTTATGGGCTTTACGTCAAACTAATTACTTCTAAGGTTTCCGGAGACGCCGAAGTGCCGGAATTTAGTCCCGCAGGAGTTATTTTATGTGACAATAAATCTACCAACACGTGGCTGACGTATTTGAGCACGTTCAAATATCACCGGACTGAGCCAGGATCGAACCTGCCAAGTCGGGTGTCAGAAGGCCAGCACCTCAACCGCCTGAGCCACTCAGACCAGCCCGTCAGGAAGATCACGGACAGTTATCTAAATTGCGAGTATCTTCAATTGATTTATCTGTCACCAACAGAAACTACTTCCGGATACTGGGAAATGCTCATAGTAGCACATCTGAACGATATGGTGAGCAGCACAGCAATCATAGCCCATTTATACAGTGATCCACAATTTCTCCGTAGGTGTTCTGTTAAAGATGGACCAAATCCTGTGATGTTCTTCAATACCAGATAGACTGGTTGAGATACGGGGCAACTTAGGTTCCTCTGCGGCAGAACTAGTCTGCCATATTTTTGATCATCGATCTGTTACACGGGTCCGCCTCTGTGGTGTAGTGGTTAGCGTGATTAGCCGCCACCCCGGGAGGTCCGGGTTCGATTCCCGGCTCTGCCACGAAATTTGAAAAGTGGTACGAGGGCTGGAACGGGGTCCACTCAGCCTCGGGAGGTCAACTGAGTAGAGGTGGGTTCGATTCCCACCTCAGCCATCCTCGAAGTAGTTTTCCGTGGTTTCCCACTTCACCTCCAGGCGATTGCCGGGATGGTACCTAACTTAAGGCCACGGCCGCTTCCTTCCCTCTTCCTTGTCTATCCCTTCCAATCTTCCCATCCCCCTACAAGGCCCCTGTTCACCATAGCAGGTGTGGCCGCCTGGGCGAGGTACTGGTCATACTCCCCAGTTGTATCCCCCGACCAAGAGTCTGAAGCTCCCGGACACTGCCCTTGAGGCGGAAGAGGTGGGATCCCTCGCTGAGTCCGAGGGAAAAGCCGAACCTGGAGAGTAAACAGATGATGATGATGATCTGTTACACTGACCACATTATTATACTCTCATAGTCTGTACGACTTTTAGTGCAGGGCAATGGGATCGAGGCACAGTCTTATTCATGGTAGGAATGTCTTTAAGAACAGGAAGTTGAGGGTTAGTAATTATTTTCGTAAACTCCTCTATGAGTGCACATTCTCGTCGCAGAGGTAGGGGTGGACAACTAGCAAGTTTGTCCATTCCTAAGAGCTCCTGTGATATGCACATGGTCTGCTTAAGTTCAGTGTCAACAAGGCTGGTGTGAGTTATAATCTCACTAACAGTTTGCTAATGTTATTTGACGTCACACTGTAACAGAACATAATCTAAAAGGAACGACATAACAAGTCCCTGTATTACACTCTTAAGTACCGAGCTCGATAGCTGCAGTCGCTTAAGTGCGGCCAGTATCCAGTATTCGGGAGATAGTAGGTTCGAACCCCACTGTCGGCAGCCCTGAAAATCGTTTTCCGTGGTTTCCCATTTTCACACCAGGCAAATGTTGGGGCTGTACCTTAATTAAGGCCACGGCCGCTTACTTCCCACTCCCAGGCCTTCCCTGTCCCATTGTCGCCATAAGACCTATCTGTGTCGGCGCGACGTAAAGCAACTAGCAAAAAAAAAAAAAAAAAAATGAAACCACTCTTAAGTTTGGAGGAATTAACGACAAAAGTGTACATCAGCTTTAACGAACACCTCCAGATGCTTAATTGGAGCAACAAAGCAAGATTTTTGGTACCGAAGTCTCTCTCTATCCTGATACATAATCATTTCCATTAACAGTGTCGCAGCTCTAAGCAGTGAGATGTTGCTGACGCATACGTCACACTCCATCCTTTCTTCAACAACACATTTTCACACCAGGCAAATGCTGGGGCTGCACCTTAATTAAGGCCACGGCCGCTTCCTTCCCATTCCTAGGCCTTTCCCATCCCATCGTCGCCATAAGGCATGTCTGTGTCGGTGCGACGTAAAACAAATAGCAAAATAAATCTTCAAAAACACGAACCAAGTACCCACAAACTAGGGCTTAAGTGACTTCTTAGATTGATTGGAACATTATCATTTTAATTTTTGAGATTGTCCATATGAATTAAGATGTGAATAAGTTCGTCACTTTCACTGCCTGTGTAGGTATTCGTAGCTTTGGTTGGCAAGATTTCGCTGCAAATTCAGTATCGCCACTTTGGCAGCTTTGGAATAATTTACTGTCTATTCATTCATCAGTAATGTTATTGCTTCCTTCTCCCATTCTTGCACAGCTGTAAGAAGTTCAACGGAAACTCCAGAAAATCTCGTCGTGAGGACGTAAATAAATCCATTCTAAGCAATCCATTAAACTGTACAGTGACATGTAGAGGTCACGGTGAAACGAAATGCTTCAGATGTCTCCCTAGTAAATCATTTAATCTTAACCCGCTTCGAATCACTCTGAAGATTAAAAAAGAGGCACAGTTAATCGAAGCTGCTGCGCAGTATTCTGCAACAGGACACAGCAATCCAAGGGCAGAAGTTCTCTTTGACTGTAAATATTTTCTATTCGGCACATTTAGTCACTGGTTGCTAGCCAAGGTGGCCCCTTTTCGATTTCTGGCCAATGCATGTGAGATTTCTCACATCCCAGTGGACTGGATTCCACGTAAAATTGTACGTTCCATGGCTATGACCATGATATCAATAGTCGTGTAAAACGGCAAGCTTGCTTGCCCAGCGGTTTCTTCTAGCCACCGTACAACTGTTATCATTCCAGATTTTTTCTTTTTTTTTTTTGCTACTTGCTTTACGTCGCACCGACACAGATAGGTCTTATGGCGACGATGGGGCAAGGAAGGGCTAGGAGTTGGAAGGAAGCGGCCGTGGCCTTAATTAAGGTACAGCCCCAGCATTTGCCTGGTGTGAAAATGGGAAACCACGGAAAACCATTTTCAGGACTGCCGACAGTGGGGTTCGAACCTACTATCTCCCAAATACTGGATACTGGCCGCAATTAAGCGACTGCAGCTATCGAGCTCGGTCATTCCAGATTTAACAACTCAAATTTGAGCTCGAGAACCTTTATGACACTGTTTCTTGAATGTACTATTAGAATGAGAATATGTACTCTATATCTGTTATGGAGGCTCTCATGCGGTAAATCTAAATGTCAATGTATTCTACCAGATATGGCCTCGCCGTGCTGAAAAAGCTAACTAAATAAAGCTCACGAATCAGAACCATCGATCATATATAGACGCAGTAGGGTGGAATTCAATAAAAAGGGCTTGCGTGTTGGGAATGCAAGCAGAAATATTTCTCGCCAACTCAGTGAATGAGCGGTATTTGTAACAGTACAGTTTGTGATATTGGCATAGTCTATAAGACTTCAGCTCACCTATTAAAAATAGTTTAGTTGACCTCATTGTCGCAGTCGATTAGCTACTTTCTTTGAGCATGTATATATATATGCAACAGCTTCGCGTATTTAGCTTCCAGCAAGCGAAAGACCATCTACGGGACAAAATTCCGACACCCTAGCGATTCTTAAAATCAAAGCCTGTTGAAGAGACGTTAAATAATAATAATAATAATAATAATAATAATAATAATAATAATAATAATAATAATAATAATAATAATAATAAAAGGAAGTAGAATGGACTACACTAGATATACAAGAAACTGCTGGGTATAATTAAATATTTTCTTGCTTTCTTGTTATTAGCTTTACGTCATACCGACACAGATATGTCTTATGGCGACGATGGGAGAGGAAAGGCCTAGGAAGGGGAAGGAACCGGTCGTGGCCTTATTAAGGTACAGCCCCAGCATTTGCCTGGTGTGAAAATGGGAAACCACGGAAAACCATCTTCAGGGATGCCGACAGTGGGGTTCTTAGAAGAAATAAAGCAGGACTTAAAAGAAATTAATATCACAGAAGATGTCATCATGGATCGCAAGGATTTTGGGAATCTGGTTGCAAAGCACACGTTCACGGAAAAGGCTAAAAGAACCACAGGGAAGCAATGGACGGAAGAACGCAAAAAACAGCATAGCGAGTTCATGAAGAGATTTTGGGAGGAGAAGAAGAAAGAAAAAACATCATCAAGCTAGCAAGTTCCAACGCGCTCTGTAAACGGGCATAACGAAGGAAGAAAGAAAGAAAGAAAGAAAGAAAGAAAGAAAGAAAGAAAGAAAGAATAAAAGCAAATCAAAGCAAAGTCATCTCCGTACAGGCCATGAAGTCTCTTGGAGGGGTGGAAGGTAAAGGCTTCCACTAACGGTAACCTGTGCAATTGATGAGGTAGAGTGGTTAGCTCTACGCCCGGCCGCCTTTGCTCCCAGGAATTAACCTGGTACTCAGGTTTGGTGCAGGCTGAGTGAACCTCAGGGCTATGTGCACCTCCGAAAGTGGAAATCTCGTTTCTTAAATTTTACGGCTTCCTGACGGGGATTCGAACACACGTCCTTCGGGGTGAACCGAGTACGCCTTTACCACCTCGCGCTAATAATAATATTAATAATAATAATAATAATAATAATAGTACCTCCTTGGCTGAATAGTTCACAGGGCTGGGTCGAGGGTTTCATCCCCCTTTGGTTAATTCCACCGGCTCAGGGAATGTTTGTGTTTGTTAAGGTGAGCTCGGTTCATGTACTGTAACGTGGGTTTTATTCCTCGTCAGGAAGTCGGAAAACTTGGAAACTCGTGTTGCTTTTGTATTTATTCAAATCTTTAAGCCTAATTACGATAATAAAACAAACAGTATATTTACTGTAATTACATAATTTGACCTCCCAAAACGACTGCTACTCAACCGGACGACCTGGATACTTTGGAGATCACGTGGTCAGCGTAACGATTGCCTCAGCCGTATTGCTTGACTCATGAAGTATTTCTCAAAGGAGATATTCCGGGCTGAGTAGCTCACACGGTAGAGCGCTGGTCTTCTGAGCCCAATTTTGCAGGTTCGATCTGGGCTCGGTTCGGTGGTATTCGAAGGTTCTCAAGGATGTCAGTGTATCGGTAGATCTTATGACATGTAAAATAACTCCTGCGGGACAAACTTCTTGTATTCGGAGTCTCCAAAAACCGTTAAAATAGTTAATGGGCTGGAAAACAAATAGTGTATACTGCATAATCAAAGCAGCTGCGAACGCCCAGGTTCTCCACCTTTCTTTAAAGTGGTCTGATTTCTTTGGCAGCATTGTTTTATGGCTCGGTCCATGGCCTCTCAAATCAGACAGCTCTTTTTTTTATTTGCTTTACGTCGCACCGACACAGATAGGTCTTATGGCGACGATGAGGCAGGAAGGGGCTAGGAGTGGGAAGGAAGCGTCCGTGGCCTTAATTTACAGTCCCAGCATTTGCCTGGTGTGAAAATGGGAAACCACGGAAAACCATCTTCAGGGCTGCCGACAGTGGGGTTCGAACCCACGATCTCCCGAATACTGGATACTGGCCGCAATTAAGCGACTGCCAGACAGCTCTTCAGAGGCAGAATGGTGCCCTGGTCCAGTCCTCAGTCTAATATTAAAAGTAGGTGGACGAGCCAGGAATCGAATTTCGGGCCTCTGGGTTTAATCACCTTATCTCCACACTATAAAGCCAGTCCTTGAGTACGTTCCTGTTCATATATATCAGAAAAACCTCGAAGGACACCCAAACCTTCATGGTAGGAGCACCACGAGTCTCGAACTCCATACCGGAGGTACGTGGAGCTCCTCATTCGAATATTAATGAAGGAAATATTCACTTTCTGTTTAGTTGTCACTATTATTACTATAATAATTGTTATACCAATTATTATTATTATTATTATTATTATTATTATTATTATTATTATTATTATTATCATTATTATTATCATCATCTTTTCCCTACTCATTTAGGGCCATTAGAGACCACGTCAAGTAACTATAAGGCATTTCTGGAAGCTTTATTTTTTGTTGTTTACCGAGCTCGATAGCTGCAGTCGCTCAAGTGCGGCCAGTATCCAGTATTCGGGAGATAGTAAGTTTGAGCCCCACTGTCGGCAACCCTGAAAATGGTTTTCCGTGGTTTCCCATTTTGATGATGATGATGATTGTTGTTTTAAGGGGCCTAACATCGAAGGACATCGGCCCCTTTCCCATTTTCACACCAGGCAAATGCTGGGGCTGTACCTTAATTAAGGCCACGACCGCTTCCTTCCAACTTCTAGCCCTTCCTTGTCCCATCGTCGCCATAAGACCTATCTGTGTCGGCGCGACGTAAAGCAACTAGCAACATATTTTTGTTTGCAGTCCAAAAAAGTTGCATTCTTTTTCTGGCCGTACTTGCTTCTAAACACCCTCATATATCACCGACCTCAACCAAGATCCATTCCACATCTTTACATTTTCAGTGAGTTCTTGTTTCCTGGGGAGTTTCCCCTTCTTTGGTCTATCCCTTTCATTTATAACTGATGGGCACTTTACGCATATTCTGTATATAGATTATATCTCAATCTCAAGATATAAAGATTCTATTCTTACCAATGTAATATGAACTATAGTGTAATATCGGCGACACTACCATGGCCGTGAAGGAAGGTTTAGTTAGCTGTCTCCTGATGCACTGTGTCGTCAGACAGTGTCAGTGAATTTGATAGAACGAGACCTCATATGCGTGATAGCGTTTCGGAGGAAACATTGTTTATTACTTGTGCACGCAGTCACTTTTAAAATTAATTCATTAATCAATGAATGATTGATCTCGGTCGTTATTGCTTGCTCAGGTGGCCTTGATACACCTGACAAGTCCCCTTGCACTTCGATATATCAATCATCGACCCGTCCCTCGAGCAAGAATGCCATTTACAACATTTAAGAGAAGTAGAAGGTGGAATGAAGCATTTCACTATTAACCCTTTAAAAAGCTGACGGATGTAAAATGCCCAAGCAACTAAAGGAGTTGTGAAATAGAAATGAAACATATACTGCTTAAAATGGAAATTGCAAATCCAGTGGGACAGCAAAAGTGCAATTAAGCATACAGGAGGTACAGTGGTGAGATAATAACACACCCTGGTTTCTCATGCGTGGAATAAATTCAGTACAGGTTATGACTACTTCGAGCAGCAATTTTTCTTTTTATTATTTTTCTTCTGATGCCGTCTCCTCACCAAAGGATGGCGACAAACACAGAGTATTGTTTCCTATATGTCATTGCTTGCGAGAGGTGCTGTTTCCAATGTATTATGTCTCCTGGTGTGGGTTGGAACAAAATTCGTTATTTTCATTGCCAAGTCTCAGTCACAGCCTTGGCTATGACAGTATGAAAGTGACTGAGGTAGGAGCGATACTACTAATGCCGTTCCTTGTGCAGTCAGTCCCTGTCATGAATGGTATGAAAATGTTGCTCATAGACTCGGTTAGTGCGTGCATTTCAATGGGTTTGTCAGGCTGATATGTAATAGCAACTTCTGACTCAACGACAACAAAAGCAACGGGAAACCACCTCGCTCCTCATTTTCCTAGCCCACCCCTTCAGTTATTCATTAGCCACCTGTGACAGCTTATGGCGGAGCTGTAGAGGATCCAACCAGCTTTCGCACTGAATACTGAACATACATATCAGAGTTGACTATCGTGGATGTCGAACCTCTACAGTAGGTGTTACGCACTGGCCTGTCTTCTTCCTCCCCGTCCATAATTCCCTTCTACATTGCCTTGTGTGTTCAGTTGTATCCGACAGTGTATGTCATTTTGCATGTGACCGAACTTGGCTACTTTCCTGAATCCACGATGGTTAAGACTCGACAAGATGTACTGCCGTAGCGGAGCACTTCGTTGTTGGTGACGTGGTCTACAAATTGGATCTTGAACATTTTGCGATACATGCACTTATCAAAGGGCTGCAGTTGGGTCATTGACGAAGCCTTAAATGATCTTTCATTCTCCAACGCATTTCGAATCAGAGGTCATGGTTGCACATAAGATGTTTTAATTGCGGATCAAGATGCAATACAATACTGAATTGTTTGGAGCATAGAATCAGTAAGCTGTGTTTACCTCCTTGCAGAACTGTGGTCCACTTTTCGTGCGTTGAGAGGGTTAGTTGTCCTACAATTCAGAGTGGTTGAGGAGTATCACTCAGTCGTTTACCCATTATATATTTGACATGTTCAGTACGGCTTAAATCTGGAGATCTGTTGGCCATTTCAAAGTCGTGATGTATGTATGGTGTCACTGAGATGATGAATGCTGTATTAATGAGGCATTATAATCCTGAACATTTACATGCGCTACGTATATCATCAGTGGGACAACCACTGGAATGGCTGCCAAATCATATTATGGTCGAACCAGTCATCCTTTCCTCAACAACAATTAATTTTAATATTTCACACCAAAGGCAGACTATAATGTCCCATGTGCCTCTTGGTAATAAAAATGGCTTGGTCTCTCTCCCCTGTAGTCCATCGGACGTGATTCGGACAATCATTGCGTGATTCATTGCTAAAGATGACGTTATGCTATTTGTCGACCCAGTAAAATCTTTCCCTACAACAAGTTAGTCTTACACGTGGAAGAGAAAGCAAACTCTTAAGCCAACTTCAAGTAAACATTTACCAGTTGTTTATTGCTCTGAATATGGGATGGCACGAATGTTATTGTGAACGGTGGTCCCTCCGGGCTACCCGTATAACGCGGTGATCCTCTTGCACCGTTGTCTGTCAAGTGGACCCCACTCTAGATTTTCAAGCATGTAGACCATAGCAGTCAGCTACGGTGTTCCGAAGAGGCGTGTCAGACAACAATTACCATTGAAGTACTTTGAAATAATCCACTAACAACAATTATCAAAGCACTCTCACACTCTGACACTTGTATTTGTATTTGGCAGGGAATCACCCGCAAACGGCAAGTCAACTAATCTGCGCTGTTGTCTACGTGCTGGAAATGGTTCACGTCGAGTATGAGTAGGCTTCGGTTTAACAGCGGCTAACCTTGCAGCTCTACATTTGGGAAGTGGAGTGGCTGGTCCCCACCGTCGTCTGTCCTGGGAATGGTTTTCTGTGGGTTCCCATTTTCCTGTACTAAGGCAAATACCGGGACAGATCCTTTCTTGGGACACGGCCGCTATTCCCTCACCTTCTCTGTACCTTCATTCAACTCTGCAAATCTGCTTGGCCTAAGATAGAGCCTTATCTTCTGGGGGGCTCGCCCAAGGCCGCACTAGATAGACAGGCCACAAGGCTCGGACCGTGACGTCACGCCAGTGGCTGGCGTTCAGCATGGGAGTATACGGCCCGCTCTCACTGTTTCCATGATATTATTAATTTATTGAACCTTAACGATATAACTGAACACGCCTTTAATTGTGGTTTTATTTAGGCTTGTGCACTACATCAGTTTTATGCGGGGGAAAACTAGCGGAACAGTTTATGTACATTTATTTACGTAAAATTAAGCTGACATCTGTCATTTGTAACGGAACACGGTTTCATGCAAAAGATTAAAACCCATAATACGTATAAAAATAGTTTTAATGTTACTATGCAAATACATGATAGCAATTCACAACAATAGTCTGGAACCTTTCTTAGAAATTATATCTAGTTGGCCTTGGCTCGCCGTACCCCTTCACGTGATGGAATGAAAGCTTGCAAAAAAAGGGCGGGGGGGGGGTGTTCATCCTCGGATGTTCACGCGCCGTTTCGAAACGAATTCGTCGGATGTATACCGTGTGTAGACCACATATAAGGCCATTGCAGTACCGTTCTGAATATTTCTTCGCTCAAGATGACCATTTCGGCACCATAATGGAATTGGCTGTTTGTGTTGATTTAGGAGACACGAAATTGAACTCACCATCTAGGGCTCAACTGAAGTCAACTACTGACCGTGGTGGTCCTTATCTCAGGACAACTTATTACATAAGACAATGAATTTGTAAACTTTTGATTTCAATGCATGCACTTGGTGTATAGAGTGTCTGAAAATAAGTTACGGAAAATGTATGACCATAATAAACACAATAAGGTATGGGAGGATCCGTCATCCATGTTTGCCTAAACCGCTTGTTAATCGTCAGGGGTATCTGGTTCATATTTCTTGCGTCCTGAGACGTAGAGCATTTAATTCGTAACAGAACTTTAGCAGTGAAGAGTATTAATATTAGCATTTAAAATTTCCAAGGAAAATGCATGAGCTACGTAGAAATGATCACAATCTCTACTAGCGAACGGAGTAGACACATGAAAGTCTGTCTGAGGACCGCACTTTTTTTTTAATTTCGTGTGGCTATTTCTAGCCGAGTGCAGCCCTTGTAAGGCAGACCCTCCGATGAGGGTGGGCGGCATCTGCCACGTGTTGGTAACTGCGTGTTATTGTGGTGGAGGATAGTGTTATGTGTGGTGTGTGAGTTGCAGGAATGTTGGGGACAGCACAAACACCCAGTCCCCGGGCCATTGGAATTCACCAATGAAGGTTAAATTCTCCGACCCGGCCGGGAATCGAACCCGGGACCCTCTGAACCGAGGGCCAGTACGCTGACCATTCAGCCAACGAGTCGGACAGAACCGCACTGTATCGGCTGTTTACATTTGCAGCGCAGTTGGCAAGGAGAGTGCATTGCATGACTCAGTACAAATTAGGGGGAGGGAAGTGAATAAGCGGGACATCGAGAAAGAGAAATTTAAAGCATCAATTCCTATAAGTTTTCGCGATTGTACCCTGCGCCGGATGAAACACACTACAAAAATGAAATAAAAATTATAATATTCATAGTTTTTACAATATATAAACAATAGGAATCAATTATCACTAAACATGTTTCCTCAATGACCTATTAACTCTAAAGTCGAGCTGTAATGGCCCGGCCTGTTCGTCAGGAAATCTAAATAACGTAAAGATGTTTGGCATTAATAATGGTGTATATTTCTGATTAACACCTCTCCAAACACAATAATAACAATTGGAACTACTTTTAAATTAGTATTATTAGCCTATATCCTAAGATACTATCTTCCTAACTTAGCCTTTAACAGCTGGCAATACTTTTTTTTTTGCTACTTGCTTTACGCCGCACCGACACAGATAGGTCTTATGGCGACGATGGGACATGAGAGGGCTAGGAGTGGGAAGGAAGTGGCCGTGGCCTTAATTAAGGTACAGCCCCAGCATTTGCCTAGTGTGAAAATGGGAAACCACGGAAGCTGTCAATACTACAAGACATGCTTGCATTGCTTAGTTTTAGTACGTAACTTATGTTGCGTCGGCATGAAATTTCAATAATTATTTTGCAGTGTAGCGCACTTTGACATGCACGAAATGTACTGTGTTTACCAACATACTTCATAAAACACATACATTGTGCTCACCCCAAGCCGGGAGGAGTTTTACTGCTAGAATTTCAGTTTTGTACGTCAGTTGGTTCAGGATACCTTAGCGCATGCTAATCAGAATAAAGACGCTACATTATCCGGGCATGATGATCAGGTACTGCTATATGATGTCATCATTATTAGCCAGGTTGCATGCGAGGGAGCCACACGTCGGTATGCTACGGTAGCGCACCGCCCAAGGTTATCAAGCAAGAGAGCTTGGCCGGCTACACACTGCACAGACTGACACAGAAGTTGCTCACGTTTGAACTTACATTTCCCTGTCAACTTTCTCGTGAGTTTTCACTAGGAGGAAATAAAATATGTTAGAGACCGATTTTTGTTCCGGAACACTACGTCTTCTTACAATTTTCATAACTTATTTTCAGACACTCTGTACTGTATATTTGAATACGATCCAGTTCCCAAAATGCCGGGTTCAGTCACGTGTGTTTGATCGCACTTCGTAAAAATGCTACAAACGTGAATTATAAAGCAGAGAAAGAGGTGAAAAATCTATTTTTGTAAATTTCCTTTCACATTTGAGTCCCTCTTAGACCGCTGCAATAATAATTAGAAAGGCTGGGAATATTTTACTTATTTCATTTTGGAAGGGTGAAGCAGCAGAGTGCGAGAGATGTCTTAACATGAAAACGACAAAGAAAGTGTTCACGGGGCATTAAAACTCTCCAGTACTACAAAGGGTCGGCAAATTAATTCATCTCTAAGCAATTACTTTGAGAAGGGGAGGCGAAGTGTTTTCAGTTATAATTTATTAATTTGCCGTAAGATTGGAAGTAAGAGACTGGTTCTCCCTTCCATTATCTTTATTAGTTTATTCCTCTTCTTGAAATACCAGTGGAAAATCTCAACGCGAAGAGTTAATATTACTTAGATGTGAAAAGCTTTGAAATAAAGTATGAAATGTCAATGTACTCTATACTTCTATGAACGTTTGATACAATTTAGCGTTGAAGTCCCTCATTCCTCGTCCGGTTTTGTTTACAAGTTGCTTTTTGACACACCGAGACAGATAGGTCTTATAACGACGATGGGATAGGAAAGGGCTAGGAGTGGGAAGGAAGTGGCCGTGGCCTTAATTGAGCTACAGCCCCAGCATTTGCCCGGCGTGAAAATGGGAAACCACGGAAACCCATCTTGGGGGTTGCGGACAGTGGGGTTCGAACACACTATCTCCTGAATGCAAGCTCACAGCTACGCGCCCCTAACCGCATGGCCAACTCTCCCGGTAATTTTTGGACATTTACGGCCTCTATTCTTATAGAAGTCGTAAGTCGCGACTTGTTTTATTCTTCTGTTAATATTACGAAGAGCTGGTAATGTTCATGTTTAGAGTCTTAACCCAACGGTCCTGCTTCTTATCTGAATGGTCAGCGTATTGGCCATTCGAGTTAGAGGGCTCCGGGTTGGGTATTTAACTCGGTACCATTAATTCTAGTAGCTCGGGGACGACGTATTTTTATTCGTCTCAATTCACATCTCCACCTACACACAACACACCACACTACTATCCACACCTGAAACTAGCAATAACGTGCACATCCCTCCATATAGGGTTGGCGCCATGAAAGGCATCCAGCCATAAAACTGGCCCAAATCTGCAATAAATGTCGACCTCAAGAATTGGGAAAAAACGGCCATGAAAACTATCACAGTTACCATGACCACAATCGTCACAAAGCTGTAGATGACATTTGATATTTGACATTTTGGACATTTGTATATCTCTCTTTATCGCCCTATGGGGATAATAAAAATGTATCCCCTACCTGTCTTAAGAGGTGACTAAAAGGGTGACCAGGGTCTCTCCATGGTTTCCCTAGTTTAGGCTGGCATTGCTTCGACTTACTTGTGTCCTCACTTTCATTTTTTTCTATCCAACCTCCCTTGGTCAACTCTTGTTCTTTTCCGACCCCAATGGTGTTAGGCTTTCGATGCCGAGGGAGTCTTTCATTTTCACGTCCTTTGCCGATACCTTCATTTTCCGAAGTGTCCGACCCCTTCCATTTACCTTCTGAGTAGCGTTAATAGAGGATTGTTGCCCAGTTGCACTTCCTCTTAAAATAATCAGCACCACTACTGTACTTCTCTTGGTGCCCTCTACTCGCAGAGGAGTAGCGAGCATTATAGAGTGATTATCCTTATTTTTGCGCCTCCCAAATCAAGTGTTGTTGCATCGTGCATGTCTAGCTACTGCCGGAGCTTCTGCATCCTGAATCATATTCTTCGCCTACGTCTAGGATTCCCTTCTCTCCATCCATCCACGATCAGTTGTATCAGGTTGTATCTGCTATTGCAGAATGTGTGTCCGAAGTAGGCTACCATCCTGCGTTTTGCGAACGTTAGCACTCAGCGTGATTTTCCGAAATGATGGAACACCTGTTGGCTGGTGCCATAGTCTCTCTACGAGATCTTGAACAGCCTGCGATATACACAGATTAGAAAAGCCCACAGTTGTTTCAACCTTTGACACCACAAAGGAACACCAGTAACACACAACATCTCACACCACAACAACGAGTTTCAGCACAAAATGCTTTAATTTCACACACACACTTCTTGCACTGCCAATTCTGGTTCTGATTTCTACATAAATCCCATTCTCGTGTACGTGAAATGTTGTACCCTTTCAGTGGTGCTTCGTCTGGCTCCATGGCTAAATTGTAAGCATGCTGGCCTTTGGTCCAAGGGGCCTGGGTTAGATTCCCGGTTTAATTCCCCTGACTCTGAGGCTGTGTGTTTATGCAGTCTTCAACATTAGGATTAATCTGAGGTAAGGCCCTATCTTCACAGACGTGCAAGTCGCCTGTACAGCGTCAACTCGAAAGACCTGTAACCGGTATTTCAGAAGTCCATACACCATTATATTAGTGGTGCTTTGAACCTCCTCCACCTGCTTCTTCTTCTGCCGCGGTTCCTACACCTGTGGAGATGTAGGTGCGATTTCTGCCGCACATATGGATTTGGCCTTTTCTTTTTTTTTTTTTTTTTTTTTTTTTTTTGCAAGTTGCCTTACGTCGCACCGACACAGATAGGTCTTATGGCGACGATGGGACAGGGAAGGGCCAAGCGTGGGAAGGAAGCGGCCATGGCCTTAATTAAGGTACAGCCCCAGCATTTGCCTGGTGTGAAAATGGGAAACCACGGAAAAACGTCTTCAGTGGCCTTGTTTTACGGCCGGATATTCTTCTAGACGCGAACCCAATGTCGAGGGATGCGTTCACCGATGCGTGTTTCTATGGTGGTTGGTGTGTTGTCCGAACGCGAAGAGGAGAGTATTGGGACAAAGGTAAACTCCCAGTCCCCGAGCCAGAATCAGGCGTGATTCGAAATGGCAGGGAATCGAACTCGGGACCGTCTGAACCGAAGGCCTTAACGCTGACCATTTGGCCAAGCAGTTCGACAGTGGTGATTTGAACCTAACATTTCTTAAATGATTGTCAAAACTGGGGCAAAGAAAAAGTGATTAGTAGCCAGAGAACGTTTCTTTCTGGTCGATTACCCAAGGAGTGTCGATGTTTCACCTGAAACCTATCAGGCATTATCAAGCTCTTTTTTTTTTTTTTTTTTTTTTTTTTGTATGCTACTGGTTTAGTCTAATGTCACACCAACGTACACATAATTTCTATAACGGAGTGGTGGGAATTGGCTAGGACCTGGAAAGTAACAACCGTGGCCTTAACAAACTCTATAAAGCCGAAGTTAGTTTAATATTAACAATCTCTACGGCTAACATAATATCACTTGACAACAGTGTTGCCAACTTAGCGGATTAGGCGAAATTAGAAGACTGCCGGCGGAGAAATATATCATTTAGCGGACAGCGGATTTTTTGACTGAATTCTAGATTTATTATAGCGGAATTTAGCGTTTTATCCATTTTACGTTTAAAAAAAATTGTACTCCAGTCTGTCTCCGTATTTCTTGCCAGGAGCTAGCAGTCACATGAGGAAAACATGTTATATGGATTTGATGTTAGGAGATCATGGTATCATAAATTTGTAATGCGTGGGGAAAGGTTACTTATCGCTTAGTTGACGAATGACGACAGATAATGTAACTGTGAGAGAGTAGCATTTATATTTCTGCTATGAAGGAAGACCGTTTAACGAACTGGCCTGTTCTGTGTGTGGCCCTTGAGGTGGGGGATTCACCTAGTTTGCACCCGGCACTAAAACGCCTACAAGTTCTAGCTCGCCGGCTCCCAGGCAGGGGGTTAATCCCAGTGAAACTCACAGACCAGGTGAGTGCAGACATTATTATTATTATTATTATTATTATTATTATTATTATTATTATTATTGCTCATTATTTGAGATCGGATTTCTTGGCGGAATTTTAGCGGATTTTTAATAGTATTTAGCGGAAGTTGAAAATATAAGTTGGCAACAATGCTTGACAAATACGAAAATTCAAAACATTTTGGAATGTAAAAGCCTATATCTAATCTGCCGATATGAGCCGTCTTCAAACAGACCACTAGATCTCAAAATGAATAATAGCCTATGCATCTTACTTTATACAGAAATCTCTATCAGTTTCTATTAATATTAATATGTTTCTGTTTAGGACATTATTATTCATGTTAGGAAGCACTTAATTTCGTTTTCGCTAGTAGTTTAATGTCGCACTAACACACTGAAGGTCTTAGGTAATGCAAGAATAGGAAAGGGACAAGTATTTGGAAGGTAGCGTCCGTGGACTTAATTAATTTGCCTGATGTGAAATTAGTAAACCACGGAAAACCATATTGAAGGCCGCCGGCGGTGGAATTCGAACCCACCATCTCCCGAATGCAAGCTCACTGTTACGCAACCTTAACTGCACAGCGAACTCCCTCGGTCAAGCACAAACCATTCTGTTTGTAAAAATTATGTACATTATTACTTAATAGAGAACATTTTGTAACAAAGTATACACAACAACTGAATTTGAGTTGCTGAAAGTCTAGAAAAGGAACTTCGATGTTGTAAAAGCGCCAACCTATTGATGAGTTAGTAGGGTAGTCATCTTTTCCACTCCTTCATATCATAGCATCAGGCAATTTAGTACATTGGTCTAACGAGAGTTCATCATACCAAATACCAAACATATTTCGTGAAGTAATTTATTCAGTGCTCGCTTGCTCTCCTCGAGGTTGCGATATCTACGCCCAACTTAATCAGTTGACATTAAACAGTACTAAAAAGCGTGAAATTGGTATCGACTCGTGATCACAATTGTGGCACTTAGGCATGTCTTTATCACGCCGTATTGAATGGGATTTATTGTTGTTACCTGAATAAATGCAGGAGAGGAGAAGAAGCGGCAGGGCCTAGGCAGCTGAACAAACTTTGACGATATTTCCTAAGTGCTCTATCCCTTTCTTTACTGTTTTAATTTCTTTTTCAAAAATCACAACAACAATTCAAAAAAATTAGCAATAGATAAACATATTTTAAATTCGAAATAAGAAGGTAAGTTTTAGAGCTTAATAATTAACAATCATTAACAGGGGAGAAGGAGCTCTCACATTCATGAGACAAGACTTGCTAGTCTTAATCATTGGCTTGATACGGAGGCTTTGGCCTCTGCTAACGAATGTTTGGCTTTAAATGGAAATAGAATCTCAAACAGCGATTTACTATGAATGTGATGGAAAGAAGCCAAGGCCTCCACGATATCAGAGGGGAATCGAACCCTCAATTTCAAATAGTTGCACGTTAGACAGGCCTTGAGCTCTGAATATCGACTTTGAATGGCCGAACGGACCATGAATCCACATCAGGATATCTCTGATTACACTTAAAATGCTTCACTTAAAATTTACATTCAGCTATAGTACTTATTTTGATGCTAATTTTACATATTTTCAGTGCCTATTTTCAAGATTTAGCGACTTTTACATTCTTATGTCGCTCTAATTCAGTACTTATCGCCTGGTCTTTAATTATTACATTGATAGCTATTGACAGGCGAGTTGGGAGAAGACCTGTTCGGCTTCAGAAGAAATGTAGGAATACATGAAGCAATCCTGATTTTACTCCTGATCTTAGAGGATCGAATTAAGAAGGACACGCCCATGTGGCATTCGTAGATATAGAAATGGCTTTCGATAGTGTTGATTGGTCCAAGCTATTTGAGATTATGAAGGTGATCGAGGTTAGATACCGAGAAAGAAGAATTATCTACAATCTGTACAAAAATCAGTCTACAGTGATAAGAATCGAGAGCTGCGAAGAGGAAAGGAATAAGACAAACCTACATTTTGACCCCCTCATTTTCAATGTTTTAAAATATAGAACAGGCTGTGAAGGAATTCAAAGAGGAATTTAGGAAGGGAATCAAAATCCAAGGGGAGGAAATCGAAACTCTGAGACTTGCCGACGGTTTGTCATTTTAGCTGTCTGTGTAAAAGTTACTGAATGGTGTGTACATAGTCCTGGAGGAGTAGAATATTAAAGTAAAGAAATCCAAAAACAAAGAAAATGGATTGCAGTCGTACGAAGAAAGGTGATGCAGGAAAATCTAGATTAGGGAATTAAGTCTTAAAAGGAGTAGATGAATATTGTTACTTGGGTAGTACAAAATGAAGTGGCGTATGGCTTTCAGTGCACCGAGGACATGTTCGGCTCGCCAGGTGCAGGTCTTTTGTTTTGAGGACCTTAGGCGACCTGCGCGTCGTGATGAAGATGAAATTATGATGAAATCGACACACACACTCAGCCCCGTGCCAGCGAAATTAACCAATGATGGTTAAAATTACTGACCCTGTCGGGAACTGAACCGGGACGCCTGTGAACCAAGGCCAGCACACTAACCATTCAGCCACAGAGCCGGACTGGGTAGTAGAGTAACTTAACGATGGCAGAAGTAAACAGGACCTAAAATTCAGATTAGCACAAGCAAGGAAGGCCTTTCTTGAGAGAGAAGGAAGACAATTGAAGCTTTCGAAATGTGGTGTAACAGAAGAATGCTGAAGGTAATAATAATAATAATAATAATAATAATAATAATAATAATAATAATAATAATAATAATAATAATAATAATAATAATAATAATAATAATCGTATGCCCTCAGCTACCGTGTGCATACATTTCAATTTGACTCCATCTGGCTGTCTGCTCGTCAATTTCGACGTTCCGTTTTAATCTAGACTCCCACTAGATGGCAGACCGAGTACACCGAAACTCTCTTGGGCGTCTATTGCTGAGATTTTAATGAATTTTGTCGGGTAAACACCAAATGTGTCACCAGAGATCTTTTACATGCCGACATCGTACGACATGGAGTGTCGAATGGACTTTTTTCCGCCCTTCAAAAATCCGACTACCTCTGCCGGGTTTGAACCCGCTATCTTGGGATCCGGAGGCCAACACTCTACCGCTGATCCACAGAGGCAGCTATGCTGAAGGTGGGATAGGTAGATAGAATCACGAATGAAAAGATACTGAATTGAAATGGTGAGAGGAGAAAGATTTTGCGAAATTTAACCACAAGAAGAAACATTATTACAGGACACATCTTAAGACATCCAGGACTAGTTCAGTTAGTTTTTAAGAGACAGTGTAGTCGGTATAAACGGTAGGGGTAACCAAGGCCTGAATATGACAAAAAATTCGAGTAGATGTAGGATGAAGTAGGTATGCAGAAATGGAAACTTTAGCACAGGATAGGGTGGCATGGAGAACTGCATCAAACCTGTCTGTGGACTGATGACCCAAATGACAACAGCTCGGTACTCTGGTGACGTGTGTCCAAGATCCTTAACAATAAATCTACAGGATGATTCAGATTGAATGTGATTGCGCGTTACGTAATAATTGTGATGTATGGTAATGACAGAGAATGACTGAAACTATACCTGGACATTCAGTAAGAGAAATATCAAGTATATTATTATTATTATTATTATTATTATTATTATTATTATTATTATTATTATTATTATTATTATTATTATTATTATTATTATTATATCTACCGATACGAGGCTGGCGTGTATAAAAGCAGTCAAGTACTACCAGTCTGAACGGGAATTGAATCCACCAATTTGAGCCCAGAAAGTCAGGACTCTATTATATGAGGCACTCAGGCCAATGCTCACGGATTTTACTTGGTAGTTTGACCTTGAGAGACTGTTTTTATCGGACTGTAAATGACCAACACTCCTTTCACAGAAGAACTAGCTGATAAAGCCATTCCAAGAACAGCAGGTCCGCCATATACAACTAGTAAGATAAGAGACTTCTCACTGTGGAAGGTCGAAACGTAGAGACGTGCGAGGAATTACAAAGCTGAATAAAAAATGAACGCTCTCTCAGCGAAGCTTTTTACTTTAATCAGAAAGCTAGAAGTACATTTAGATATAAACTCTCACATACCGAGATATAAGTCACACATTCCAAGATTAAAAAGTATGTAAGAGGCAAAAGCTTCCCTACAGAATCAGTACTACATTCTTACAGCCATTACTAGCACCTCCCAGGCAATGATTGTGTGTAATTTAAACATTTTGTAGTCGATAGACACCTCTCTTACTAAGCAGTCCGTCTTGTTGAATTATTAAACATCTAATAACATCTTTTACTCATAACTCTGATATAATACAGTAGAATTTTCATATCACGTTAGCCCAGATTCGATTTCTGAGTTTCCCACAAATGCAGGACTTGTTGGAAGGACTGAAATCGGCTGTAGTTGGTATCGCATACTAAATTCAGAAAAGGAACACATCGAACAGATGATACATTTTAACTATTTGGGATCGGAATTCACATTTCTGCTCGCGTATAGGCAGGATTTGGAATGATAACATCTACCTAGAACTACAGGTGGAACTTATACTCGACTTTTTCCATCTTGCATTCGGGAGATAGTGGGTTCGAATACAACCGTCAACAGCCCTGAATATGGATTTCCGTGGTTTCCAATTTTCACCGAAGTAAATAATGGAGATGTACCTTAATTAAGTCCACGGCCGCTTCCTTCCCACTCCTAACCCTTTGCTATTACATCGTCGCTATAACACGGTGCGATTTAAAAAAGTTTTGTAAATACAGTCAATAAATTCGTGTACTGGCGCCTACAGTGTAAGCAACCCAACGTACGCATATGTACGTATCACAGTCAATATGTTTGTGGACTGGCGCTAACAGTGCAAGGATCACATAATATTTTGACCTGCCTTTGCGTGTCTCTTTCCCGTCGTGGTGATCCGGACGATTTCGATTTGATCATCTCAAACGTTTCGCTCTAGCGGATGTGCCTAATTTTTGGCACAACTTGAAATTTGCCCGTTGCTCATAGTACGACATTCTCAAGTTCCTTTGCTGACATTCGCACACCGTTCACAACAGAGACCGTAGTTGCCCGTATGCTGTATGCACCCAACTGCCTCTTGCTGGAACTAACGAAGAACTGTCACGACAATATCCTGTGGTGCAAACTCTCCGCTGTAGTGCACCAGAACGACACTAGACAGCCACCACGAACTTAACATTTGACATACACAGGATTATATAGATGTTGATTCCCATAGGGAATCTGAAATATTTGTCCCGAATGAGTAAATTTATAATATAGATAATATGGAAATATCTTGTAGAATGTATGAACCAAAGCAGATATGCTAGAATTTCATATCACTATCACCCCTCTGGCAAGAGAAACGTAAGAAGACCAAGAAAGAAGCGTTCAATCTTCCTAAATGCACGACTCGTTGGCTGAACGGTCAGCGTACTGGCCTTCGGTTCAGAGGGTCCCGGGTTCGATTCCCGGCCTGGTCGGGGATTTTAACCTTAATTAGTTAATTCCACTGACACGGGGGCTGGGTGTATGTGTTGTCTTCATCATCATTTCATCCTCATCACGACGCGCAGGTCGCCTACGGGTGTCAAATAGAAAGACCTGCACCTGGCGAGCCGAACCCGTCCTGGAATATCCCGGCACTAAAAGCCATACGACATTTCATTTCAATATTCCTAAATATAAGAACATAGAGAAAATAAGCAGGTTTCTAAGGCTTATTGAACCAACTCCACGCAGATTCCTGAATGATAAACATATGGGTGACAATGGTTTTCTCCCGAATCCCAACCTGAGTAATAAACACACCAGTATAGATACTATCTTCAGACAGGTTATTAAATCAGAATACACTTCACTGCGTGAAGCTTTTGAACAGGATATCTTAAGACAAATGAAGCAACAATAACGCAACATGTAAATACAACAAAAGAATCGGTGAGTCATGAAAGTAATTAATTACGCATTGAGTACTTTCTGGTAAATCAAAAAAACTGTTTGAGTATTACAGTTTTATAAATTTCATGCACTTTATTTTTCCAAGTAGTACAGAAAGGACCACTGAGTATAAAAAATAGAAGTAACATTTGCCATTGTGTATTTTAATAGTTATAAACTAGACATGAATGTGCCTTTTAATTCTGAATGAGATTATATGACAAATATTGGCGTGTTGTATTATGTTATTGTTTTTTTTTCAACTTATAACATAAATTGTAACTTCTGAAACACAACTGTACACACATTAGACATCATCATCATCTTCATCATCATCATCATCATCATCATCATCAGTGTTACAGGCATTTGTGGTAGGCCATTGCAGAAGTCTTTCATAAAATGTCTGTATGTCATCGTCGGGTGGAATGTATTGAGTCAGTTTCTTAATATCAACCTTGTTGTTATTAATAGGAACGTTCTCATTTCTATAGCATTGTTGAAGGCTGCCGAACAGAGTTCCTGGCTCAGGACGTGCACCTGGTTGCTTTAGCTGGAATGTATGGTGCACACAGCTGTTTATGAATGGGTACGCTCGTATAGTCCCTAGCTCATCTTGTGCTTCTTCACACTCCATAGTAGTGCTAAAAAATTCCAGAAAACTTTGAAAAATACCATTTTACACACAATAGACTCTGCTGCATACAAACTGCGCAGATAGATATCGTATTTCCTTTGTCACGCAACCTTCAGCACTGCACCATGGAGCCACAATCACATCAGCTGGCACAACGTTTGGAATTGAACAGAACTAAATGCAGCAGTTATCTCCTTCCTTCACCAACTCTAAAGAAGAGGTTATGCATTACACAGCTACCGCAGCTAGTTCCTTTCATCACCAATAGATGCGCCTACCTCGAAAATATACTATCCAATGTATAACTCATTTTACCCAATAATGTCAGTTAGTGACTTTCACGACTCACCGATTCAAAAGTAACTAGGCCTAATCCTATGTTCTATTACTATTGCTATTATTTACCAGAAGTACTAGGATTATTGTACTACTGTATGTTTGCGCGTGTAAATATAATGGGTTGGACCTGTTACTCGTATAGGAAGCATAGAATTCACATACTTTTATGTAACGTAAGAGTAGGAAAAATCTTGGGGGATAGTGGAGAAACCGAAGTCACCGTAGTTTTAAATGAAACACTGAGATCTGTAATAAAACTCATTGTTGAGAAATATATGGAAAATGCATTGTCTAATGCAACTGCATATATTATTAAATCATAATGGGCATAAATAGGTTCAATGTTAAATTAAGAAAATTGAAGCTTTTTGGCCTTTGTGTACACACTGTGTGTGCATATTTTCGATATCTAACAATATTTCGGTTTTTAGAGCATATATAGTTCATATTCGCAATATCTTGCGGCGAATATCGTTTCCGAGATTTCTCGACTTTGTGAAAACATATAACATGCAGCAGACCACCTTTAATTGCAAGTCGCTAATGCTATGGTAATATTGGCAACACTGTGCAGAGTGTGCACATAAAATCAAATTTTCATAGTCTGTGGAATAGCATCAAGCAATTGGAAACACAGAGCATTGGGCTTTCTAGAAGTTTGAAGATGTTTTATGCTTAATTCAAAAGTGTGGATGCAGCTAGTGGAAAACGTAGTAATGATATGAATCAGAAAGTGGAAATTAATAACAGACTTATAAAGCTAGGGAAATTAGCAGATTTCTTGAAGAGTATCATGGTGATGTGAACAATAATCTTGACTTATTGCTCTATTTTAAATTACGTCCCCTGGTGATGCTGAAAGGATGTTTTCCGTATATTAATTTTACGAGCATCAGGAATAAGCTGGAAAAAGAAAATATGCAGGAAATTTTAGTTTCTCAAAGTTTTACAAAATTGTTTTTGTCTGAACAGAAAAAGTAATTTAAATAATGTGTCTGTGGGTATTAATAAGGAGGTGTTTGCCTTTACGATTTAAAATTTGAATACTTCATGTCATATTGCTAGAATTTTGTACTTTCTAATATCATGTGAATGATGAAGATTTCAGATTCACTATAGTGCATATTTCAGCATATTTTGTTAGTATCCGTTTTATGAGACGCCAGAGCACTGAAAATGATGTTCTTTTTTTTTGCTACGGGCTTTACGTCTTATGGCGACGATGGGATAGGAAAGGCCTAGGAGTTGGAAGGAAGCGGCCGTGGCCTTAATTAAGGTACAGCCCCAGCATTTGCCCGGTGTGTAAATGGGAAACCACGGAAAACCATTTTCAGGGCTGCCGATAGTGGGATTCGAACCTACTATCTCCCGGATGCAAGCTCACAGCCGCGCGCCTCTACGCGCACGGCCAACTCACCCGGTAATGATGTTCTGAATATCTTTGTTGGTAACTATGTTGATACAGGTCTCACGCATTTAAAGCACTCTAAATTGCCGACCGACATTACCATGAGGTGGACCTACAATCTGGAGCACAGGACACGTACGCCCAATTAACTATACCGGGCAGCCGATCTCGACCCAGTCTACCAAATCTCGTAAAGAAGTTGGTCTTAATTTACCCAGATGATGGCATAAAGTATTACGGTGTATTCTTTTACTCCTTGGAGAGCTCTATTATTTTAAATTTAACTTCTTCTTCTTCTTCTTCTTCTTCTTCTTCTTATTATTATTATTATTATTATTATTATTATTATTATTATTATTATTATTATTATTATTATTATTATTATTATTATTATTATTATTATTATTTACTCTTCAACTTTGTCCTTGAAAACGTCATACGGGAGTGGCGCAAAGAACTGAATAATCAAGGAGTGCAGATCGGACTCAGGCTAGGATGCAAAAGCCAAAATTTTGATGTTGATTGCCTATCCTTTGCAGATGATCTTGCAATTTTTTCCTGTTTCTCAAACACAGCCATGGAACAGGTTGTTCAGCTTACTATACAAGTAGCAAAAGCAGGCATACAAATCTCTTTTGAGAAAACATTTTTTTTTAACTAAATCAAGCTGGCACCCAGAGAGCTCAAATTGGGACGAGGCAAAATGATAAGAGTAGATAAGTTCAAACATCTGGGAGAACTGATAATACCAAACTTGAAGGAAGCTTTTAATTACGGATGAACAAAATGGAAATGGAATGAACAAACAGGGCCTGATCGAAAACCTGGTGGCCAATAAAAGTAAGATTTTGAGAAAGATATAGATCCCGTCAAAGAAAAAGGGGAGTAGAGAAGACGCTATAACGACGAACTATACTGTACACTCACATAGAGAAGATTACCGATACCAACCGGAAAAGAAGAATGACATTTTATGGGCATGTGATACGAATGCATCAAACATGACTAACCAACCGCACTATTACCTTCTTTCAACAGAAGAAAAGGAGCTTGGTTCATAGAGGTGGAGAGAGGTGGGAATCACACATAATGACATCCAGGAGTGTGTCCCACTTACGAAGAAACTTCAAGCGTTCCAGGATTTCCGAGACAAGCCAAAAGTAGAAACAGGAAAGGCATGGACGGAGGAGAGGAAAGAACCACACCGAGAACGCATGCGCAAGTACTGGACAAACATCAAAGTCAGAAGTAGCCAGTTGAAATGACGTGGTCCAAAGTTGGCCGATACGAGATGAATGTATTATTATTATTATTATTATTATTATTATTATTATTATTATTATTATTATTATTATTATTATTATTATTATTGTTGTATTATTATGCCATCGTACACAAAAATATGATACACTATTTACACATTAGGTATAAAAATAGAGATTTCATAGGCATAACGTCCAATTTGTACAACATGTGCATGGACTGTGTAGATGTTCTTACGAAGTCCTCCAACGATCCAGAGTACACTCTCCTCGAACATTCTGCTACGATGTGGTGGATTGTTTAAATCCCATACCTCTCTAATAAAGCAGCGAACCACATCATCGGTGGTTGGTTTGGATTCTGTTCAAGGTAACACAAATTCCCTGGGGGAGATCGAAACAACAGAAGCGTGCTTGGTGTTAAATAATGTCTACCACGCCTTCAGAGCGTGCCTGCTCGATTCAGATTGCCGTTCTGCTGATGTGCATCCACGGAGTCTCTATTAGTGGCTATCTTAATTTATTATTATTATTATTATTATTATTATTATTATTATTATTATTATTATTATTATTATTATTATTATTATTATTATAGATGGGTTGTCGACACTTTCGATACCTTGATACTCGAGGGGTATCGATGTCGAACAATACTACTACTACAGATTAGCTCGATACCTCTTCGATACTGTGTTATCAGAGTATTAATATTAACAGAGTATTAAAATTTTGAATTAATATTGTCTACTTGCGGAAAATAACCAAGTTTGAAAGTGATCGCAAGTAGCACATGTATCAACTCGTAAGTTTCAAAATAGTAAGTTTCGGGAATAGAAAGAATTTGGGCTCCTTTATAGCTCAACTGCTCCCATAACAAAAGGGACCTTCCACCGAATTTCTGCAGACGTTCTGGTGCTAGTGTGTCAAAGGTACAACTTCGTTAAGAGAAGTATGAATAACATATCTCGCTAATATTAAAATTACAAAATTCATGACCCATTTTATTAACAACTGCTTAATGCAAATTAAAGAAACTTTGCAGTTTACTTATACATGATTCATGTACTTACTCCTATAGTTTGATGGAAGTATACATTTTAGGAGTTAGGATAGAATATTTTTTCAGTTGTAATTTATATTTTTCTTAATTCTTATGTGGATTTTACTGAATATACACAAGCTATCATTACCATTCTAGAGGTATAGTATCCGACGAGTATTATAAATGAGCTGTGAATAAATCAAGACCATATCTTTTATAGTTCCTGAGAAAACGGGTTATTTGTCTGAAAAATATAAGTGCAGACACAAGATAAAGAGTACAATAGCACAGCATCACAAGGAATGAGAGAAAATTCATACCTTATACCAAGAATATCGTATGCATAATTGTAAATAAGAATTACAACTGTTATGTCAGTCCTACCTACTTAGGCAGCAAGGTTTCTGCTAGAATTTAAATCAAACGACAATCTTGTAGAATTATGGTTCGCGAGATATTAATTTTTAACTGATCAATGGATTATGAAATCCTAAAAATGTCCTATGCAGATAATTAAAATTCATTGAAATTAAACAAACTACCACCCAACAAAATTTAGTAAATCGTATGCCAAATTCATCAGCAAAATCCAGATTTTTTAAAAAAATGTCAATTTATTCTCCCCTTAAAAGTCGTATACCAGAGCAATAAAACGTGCCGTATTGTAGCTTGCGGAATATGTATTCGAATGTGATATTACATAAATTGTAGCATTACTTATATTTCAATTTGGACGGCTACGGAAAATCCACCAAATTCTGAGTGTAACCAATAGCACTTTGAGTAAACAAATCAGGTGGTCTATTTAAGCCATCATATCACAGGTAAGGTAACAACTTATTTTTAAAATGTCAACGCCCTCGGCATGAAACATAATTTTGATTTTAGATTACTATACAAAAATGTCAAGTCATTCGCTATTTTGAAGTGACAGTAGTCGATGTATTTCGTAATCTACCTCTTTTGAATAATATGAGAGAAGTTTGGAGCTATTTCCAATTGGGTTCTGTCAGTAATAGTCGTGCCATTTTCCACGTTTGTAAAATATGTTTTTTGTGAGGAGGAATATCTCACAATGCTAGGAACCTGCAGAAGCAGGTTCTTGGGGTTTAAAGGACACAACAGTGGTTGTATAATAACTTGGTATGGCTATTGCTATCTTGATGCAGTCCTTATGAACCAGACCAGGCCATGTAGCCTATTGGAAACAGCGTATTTTCATGGTGGAGCATTCTGTAGTGTGTGGAAATTGATTTGCATGGATATTGCGGACAGCACAACCACCAAATCCTCTAATAAGGGAAGTAGCCATTTAAGATCCCCAACCCGACCAGGAATCGAACCCCTGGCCCTCTGAACGCTGACCATTTAGCTAAGAAAATAGTGTCTGTGATTCATGACAACGGTTGTAATGTAGTAAGAGCCATCCACGACTTTGGGAAAATGTACGCATTTTTCCTATGTAGATCATACACTACCATTTGTTCTTGAAGGAGGGACTTACCGGGCGAGTTGACCGTGCGGTTAGGGGCGCGCAGCTCTGAGCTGGCATTTGGGAGACAGAGGGCTCGAACTCCACTGTCGGCATCACTGAAGATGATTTTCCGTGGTTTCCCATTTTCACCAGGCTGTAGCTTAATTAAGGCCACGACCGCTTCCTTCGCACTCCAAGCCTATGTATCGGCGCGACGTAAAGCAACAATATTATTATTATTATTATTATTATTATTATTATTATTATTATTATTATTATTATTATTATTATTTGCCTCTAGGTTCATTTTCGGTTTTAACAGGATGTTTGGAGGCTGGGTGTTCTGCTATTACGCGCTGTTCCTAGACAAAATCGCTCTCGAAATCATGGAAGTTTCGGATTTGAGACATTGGCATGCCTAAGTCACCACACTAGCGCGCCCTCCACAGCGCAGAGTGGACTTTATTTCAAAACGAGATCTTTCTAGAGAAAGCTTTGTTAACGAGTATGAAAGGAGACCTTCAGAGGACGTAATTCTAACAGCATGAGTCTAATAGGAGTTGGTAACATTTCCACGTATTTTCTCAGGGTCAAAGCGACAAACCCGATCTTGTGTACATAATCAGTCGGAGAGCAAATGTACAGCCAGCGCAAGAAGTATTTAACCCTTTATAGGTTGCTGGTAAATATATTTACCACTTGGGTTTCCAGAAAAACTGTTCAGGTGGTAATACCCTAAGTGGCCGTAACTGTCTGCTTATTAGTCTAGTAACGCTCTCTGGTAAGAATATTTACCACTTTTTCCGAAACTCGCGCTGCACGGCTATTTGAATCGTTCCACTTCGGGAAGTGGTACAAATGCCTACCAGAGAGCGCCACTTGAACTTCACTCGTATTGACCGTAAAATACAGCTCATTTTAAGCGGAATACTGGATTTTCCTTATTTATATAAGGCAACAATATATATTTTTGAATATTTTGATTATTTTTTTGAACATAGATTGCATATTTTGTGATTAACTTTGAAAGATTTTATTCAGATTATCATTGACCTACACATAAAGTACCAAGAAAGGCGAAATATTGTACTCGTTTTGCATATTGGTAACGTACTAATTTTCAGTGCAACCGGTAATATAAATATCGGAAAATAGACTTCAGAGCTTCTAGTTACACATTTTACATATGCCCTTTCCTACAATATTCTGGCCAACATATTATGTTCACTAATATGAAAACATGCACCAAGAATGTAAGGTATGGACGTACGTTTTATCAGTCACAAGATGTATTAGCTTCCCAAATTATGAAAAATGGATTTATATCCAAACAACACTTCAAGTGTATTTCGGAAAAACATAAATTTAGTCCATCTGTATGGTATTCAGTTCCTCTGAGTTCAGGGGCGTATACAGAAAATAACAACAACAACAATAATAATAATAATAATAATAATAATAATAGTAATAACAAATACATTTTCAGGGTAATTATGGATGTAAGAATAGACTGCCTCATATAGTGGCTGACATCAGGGCTTCCCACAGGGGAGGGGTTGACAAATCAGACATATATTGGGGGATATATCACAAAATTCACCTCGCTCCCTTAGGCACTTGCCTGCCTGAATACATATTTATGCTATTTTGTAAGATATTCTTATACGATCTTAGAAAATAATTTTAGACGATGGCTTGTTTTGAATCGTAGTGTGTGTAAGGAGAACTATGTGCATTAGTTCTATATCTGTGATATTGTTCCAGCAATGTCTTTTACGAACAAAGGCCTCTCAGAAGAGGCTATCATCAATTTCATCACAGACTCCATGACCCCATGTTTCTAGTGCAGTTTTCAGAGCCAGTGTAGCATTTATAATTATATGTACTACTTGTTCCATGCATTCCATCTGTATTTTGCACCTATTTTTTGCAAAACACAGTGGAAAGTAGTCATGTAAGCAATGTGGAAAATATATTTACCAGTGCACACTCAGTGGGGAAAAAAAATCCTAAATGCTCACTGGTAGAAATGCTTACCACCCAATATCGCATAATCAATCAATGTATTGACTCAGATTTTGGTCAAAACGTAAACATTGGCCCCCAGTTAGATGGTATTTAATCAAATAAGTAATATATTTTGTTCCCAAGGGTTTTGCCCTATAAAGGGTTAATGGACAGTAAACAAACCGCCACAGTTCGACAAGATGCCACTTGACGACAATGCCGTAGAATACAGTAGAATTTGCTTTACGTCGCGCCGACATAGACAGGTCTTAAGGCGACGATGGGATAGGAAAGGTCTAGGAGTGGGAAGGAATCGTCCGTGGCCTTAATTAAAGTACAGCCCCAGCATTAACTTGGTGTGAAAAATAGAAAACCATCTTCAGGATTGCCGATAGTGGAGTTCGCCCCACTACCTCCCGAATGCAATATTACAGCTGCGCGATCCTAACCGCACGGCCAACTCACTCTTTCTTCCGTTTTCCTAATGACCCTTCAATTTGTGCAGACATTTTGAGAGACGCCAAAGTGTCGGAAATTGGTTCCATAGAAATGTTTGATGTGCTACTGACTGTCCAAAGAGGTAACTACGCAGTGCAGTGTAGAGGCAGTTTGGGAAAGTGTTGGTGGTTTCATCCGGCTGGGACCTAGCAAGTGGATGCGTGGTTTGGGTCCCGAAGATGTCAGCTTGCATTCAGGAGATAGTGGGTTCGAAACCCACTGTCGGCAGCTCTGAAATTGGTTTTCCATGGTTTCTCCTTTCCTATCCACCGTCAACTTAATACCATTCTGTGTCGGTGTGACGTAGAGCAAATTGTAAACAGAAGACCATCCGGATATATGAGGAGTCAGGAGACTCGTATCTGGAGCACTGAAAACCCTCACAAGTGGAAAGAAATGCGTCTGTACACGATCATAATATCAAGATATGGTGTGCCTAATTGGATGCGTGCTAATGAGCCAGTTTTCTTCTCGACATCATCAACACAGAACGTTACCGCACTGAAATTTTAGAACCATTCGTGACCCAACTCAGTGAGCCTGAGTTTCAAGAAGGCTGGTGCTAAAAAGACGAGGCAAATGCACCTTCCAGATCGTGTTCAGCAATATGCAGTGTCATGTCCAGACACGTCTGCAGGCCGTTGGAGACTTTTCCAACATTTCCTGTAACAACTGCACTGCCATAAGAAGCACTTCAAATTTCGGAAGTCAAATTTGTATTGCACAGTTACGTTTTTGGACATCCTGTAGGAACCAATGGCACAGAGGTATCTCGCTTATGCACCTTCAAAATGTGTACAAAGGACCTCAGTCTGGATCTAATTCGTCAATATGTCAATTAGGTCACTGATATAAAGATTTAACCGTTATCCAAAAGCTGCTGGAAAAAACCAAAAATTCACAACGAAGAAATTCGTACATTTCTCTTCTTTATCTAAGCCTTCTTAAATTCAGGATCATGGCAGAACTAACATTTACCTCGTATTGTAAGTATATGTAAATATGAGTATAACCGTACTCTTTTAATTAATGGAAACTCAGTGATCAGGTACAACGATGGTTTTATTTTCAAATGTGGTTTGTGTCACATCGACACACATAGGTATTATGGCGACGATGAGGTGGGAAATATCTAGGAGTGGGAAGGAAGCGTCCTTAGCCTTAATTAATGTACATCCCCAGCATTTGCTTGGTGTGAAATCGGGAAATCACAGAAAACCATATTCTTGGCTGCCGTCAGTGGTGTTCGAACCCACTCTCTCTGGAATGCAACCTGATAGCTACGTGACCGAAACCGCACGATGAAAAGGAGAAGTTTATTCGTTGAATGTTCGGCATACCAGCTTTCGGTTCGGAAAGTCCTGAACTCAGACGGGGATTTTAGTTGCGTCTGGCTAATTCCGCTGGCTGATGGATTGGGCGTCTTCATTCGTCTTCATACTTCTTCATGTGAAGTCGCTGTGGCTCATATGGCAGCACACCGGCCTCTCACCACTGGGTTCCGTGCTTCAAATTCCGGTCACTCCATGTGAGTCTTGTGTTGGACAAATCGGAGGCAGGACAGGTTTTTCTGGGGGTGCTCCGGTTTTCCCCGTCATCTTTCATTCCAGCAACTCTTTCCAATACCATTTCAATTAACCTGTCAGTCGTTAATCATTGCCCCAGAGAAGTGCGACAGGTTTCGGCAGCCGGCACAGTCCCTGTCCTTACCGCTGGATGGGGGCTTCATTCATTAATTACATTCCTGAGCCGGTTAAACTGGAAACAGGCTATGGATTTCCATTTTCAATTCTTCGTTTACAAACAACACTCCTTACTATCAACCACTACAGAATACGCAACAGTGGAAACATTCTTCCACATACGGTAAGCGTCAGAGAGGGACCATCCGTAAATGTGCGCCAAATCCGCATAAAAAAGAAAGATCAGGAAAGGAAGAGGAAGAGGAAGAAGAAGAAGAAGAAGATATGTTATTCAGTTATTTATTTACCACCGAGCTCGATAGCTGCATTCGCTTAAGTGCGTCCAGTATCCAGTATTCGGGAGATAGAGGGTTCCAACCCCACTGTCGGCAGCGCTGAAGATGGTTTTCCGTGGTTTCCCATTTTCGCACCAGGCAAATGCCGGGGCTGTACCTTAATTAAGGCCACGCCCTTTCCTGTCCCATCGTCGTCATAAGACCTATCTGTGTCGGTGCGACGTAAAGCAAATAGCAAATATATATATACCATCCATATAAATGTGACGGCCGTGCGGTAGGGGGTAGCATGCTTTCCCGAAGGCCCTGGTTTCGATTCCCGGCCAGATCAGTAGTTTTTACCTGGATCTGAGGGCTGGCTCGAGGTTCACTCAGCCTACGTGATTGCAATTGACGAGCTATCTGACGGTGAGATAGTGGCCCCGGTCTAGAAAGCCAAGAATAAAGGCCGAGAGGACTCGTCGTGCTGACCACAGGTCACCTCATAATCTGCAGACTTTCTGGCTGAGCAGCAGTCTCTTGGTAGACCATGACCCCTCGGGACCTTCGCCACTGGGTTTGGGTTTGTTTTGGTTCCATAAATATATAGTTTACAAATATTGACGAGTGAATTTACAATTGCATACTGTTGCAGTATTTTGGTACAGGCAAGTGTAGCTTCCATCGTAGTCTCATTTATGGCTGTGACAGATGGAAGCTGCCGAGGTATGGATGTACTGAGTAATGACTTTCTGATTATAATAGTGCGACTGAGCAAAATGAAAGGTGTTACTCATAGGACTGCTCGTGCTGAAATAGCCCTTTCTAGCACAGTGAGGAAAGCAACGGCAAAATACTTCTTTTCTCATTACGCCATATACAGTACATCTCATTCGGCTCCACTAACGGTTTTTTGCATTGTTCCAATGAGGGCATAACTTTGGGTGGTACTATAGTGAGGATCTAACTAACCTCCGGAGAGGCAGGTCTTTTTGGGTGACGTCCCCCCTGTGGGTAGGGGTGGTAGAATAACATCCACGGTATCTCCTGCCTGTCGTAAGAGGCGAGTAACAGGGGCCCCAGGGCCTCTTAACTTGGGAGCGTTGGTTGGCGACCACGGGACCCTTAGCTGAGTCCTGTCAAAGCTTCCACTTACTTGTGCCAAGCCCGTCACTTTCATCTGTCGTATCTGACCTCCGTGTGTCAACCCTGGTTCTCTTCCGACCTCCGACGATATTAGGTTCGCGACGCCTAGGGAGTCTTTCATTTTCACGCCCCTCGTGGCCTTTGCTTTCTTTGACCGATACCTTCCATTTTTCCTCTGATCAGTGATAAAGATGATTGCACAGTTGTACTTCCTCTTAAAACAATAATCACCACCATCTTATGGGAGACGTGAACGTTTGTGACGACTGGGCCCTACCCAGGGCACACACATCCAGTCCCCAAGCCAGGAAAAATCGTGACCCGGCTAGGAATCGAACCAAGGACCCGTTAGACCGAAGGCTAGTATGCTAACCAGACTGGCTGAAGACTTATCAGACAGAATTCATTTTATATCTGAACGAGAAGGCGTACACTAAGAAGTGCCAATAGTTACAGCCTAACTTTATTATATTAATATCATTTAACAATATACTTTATATGTTACTGTTTACGATAGTATGTAAACATAAAATACACTGCAGAGATGAAACTGCCACAGAACTTCGTTAAGTAGTCCCCCTTTAACTCGAATCACCGGATAACTCGGACCGATTTACAGGAACAAATAAAAAGCATTATGAAGGTCAGGAATCCTTTCATGATAATCAGAGAAAAAACATACAAAAATAAATATGTTTGAAATCACATAGTTCAAATACAGACTGAACCTCATTTGTGAACGTTAATTCATGACTTGAGAAACGTGAGAAATATAAACTTCTGTTCTTTAGTCATAATGGCTGCTATGGCAGCCTTCTAATATTGTCTGAGTTTGCGCATGCGCTCTGTGCCGGACGTAATAACTTTTCCTTTGTGTATAATTCGTCCGTTATTTCATGGTATTAATTTTTGTATCCCTTCCTTATGGGAACCATATTTTCGCTATAACACACAATTTTGGTGACTTTGAATTTTTTCGAAAATGTTGAAGATTTTAATAATGAAAGAGTACCCTAAATACTTTAATATAAGCCCATGCTCGTTTCTTTTGCATGTTTAGAAGTTTCAGTTCTTCGAAGTATCGGACACGCGATTTTCGTAGTTTAACTTTGAGATGATGTCACATCTACAAATATTCATTCTAACGAAGATATTTTTGAGTCATAAAATTGCAATATTTTGACTTTGTAAAATGCCCTCTTTGTTCCGTTGAGATCTAATGTAAACAAAGAGAGCTATACGCATTTGAATTGAGCCTTGTTTTCGTAACACTGCCAGAGTCAACGCGGGATGTCTACGGGTGCTTGTTACACACGACGTTACATGTCAAATTAAAAACGCATTTTGTGAGAAAAAAAAACACGTAGAGTTATTGCATTAATTGCTGCACACAAATGTACTGTAGGCCTGCTGTTAAGCGAGCGCATGTTTGCTGGGACTGTACACGAGTTATTTTCCAAGAAGCAGACTTTACTGTACATGTGTGTGTTATGAGTGATAACGTTCTGCATCCTGTAAACATGATTCCAGCGTGCAATATTCAGTATAAAGGAAATTTTCTGCAAGTATAAATGTTGTCTTTTATTGATTTTTCCCACGTTCTCCGGTAAACGCAGATTCTCGTTATCCCGGATCAGCTGCATTCTCATCTGATCCGACCTAACAAAGCTCTACTATAAGTACAGATTTATAACATATTTCTTCTCTAGCTAACATCTACATTGCCTTAATTTTATAATAATAATAATAATAATAATAATAATAATAATAATAATAATAATAATAATAATAATAATAATAATAATAATAATAATAATAATAATAATAATAATGGTATTTGCTTTACGTCCCTCTAACTACTTTTACGGTTTTCGGAGACGCCGAGGTACTGGAATTCAGTTCCGTAGGAGTTCTTTTACATGCCAGTAAATCTACCGACACGAAGCTGACGTATTTGAGCATCTTCAAATACCACCGGACTGAACCTGTCAAGTTGGAGTCAGAAGGCCGGCGCCTCAACCGTCTGAGCCACTCATCCCTACTATTATTATTATTATTATTATTATTATTATTATTATTAAGTTTTAGAGCGTCAACTTGTTGTATTTTTAGGAAATCTAGACAGTTTCATATTCTGATACCTTTCGAGAAATGCAATATGGCTGTTGGCTGAGGAGTGATGGATTCTAAAACATTTCTAAATTTGAATTTATTAAGTCACGTATTTTCACACGAAATGCTGATGTGCTCTAGTGGGAAAGAATGACTGCCCTCCTTAACCAACGCGAACTACAGGATATCTTAAGATCTGTTTTGTTCATCTTACCAATAGGCTAAGGATGTAGTGTCTGTTCGCAACTTTGTGAGAGAGTATACAAGATGCGGAGACATATCTATATTTTTTTAAGTTTTGTCTACGTGTCATTTGCTTTGGATTGAATACACGTACAATCTGCTGACATTTTATGAAAATATCCAGTATTAATATGGGGAAATCCAGAATTTCTCTGCACTTTATTTTATTTCCTTTTTAGAATTTTTTTACGTCGCGCAGACACTGATAGTTCTTATGACGACGATGAGATGGGAAAGGCCTCCCCAAGTTTCATTACACATCAAAAGAAAATGAGTAATCCATGCTTTCAAAAGTTTTGAAACCAAATATGTTGGCTGTTTCTTTATTAGTGGCAACACTGTTGTATGTATACCGGAAAAATAAATCTCTACTTCTCACGTATACACCTGTTAGTGTGGAATCCAACCAACCTGACAGCTCATGGACTGGCCCACCCAAAGCTCCGCATGCTGCGAAGAACAGTGTCGTATGTGAGAAACCTGTCGAATGGTTAATATCCAAGATGTTTCCAAAACAGAGACAGCGCAGCTGAATGTCAATGTGCCCGCGGCCGTACAGAATTACAGTGTTCGTAAGGCGTGTGCGTCAAAGCCTTGAGTGGGGGATGTCAGCGTTTGGCGACATGTCACAGCCCGGTCTTCCTGGTGTCAGTGACGAGGACGTGCCGCTTGTTGGTGAGTTGCTTGGGACGAATACAATTCGGACGATTTGTGAGGTTTAATATCGTAAAAGACTGCATCGGCATGAGAAGAATTGCAATACGATGAATTCACAGCATTTGACGAAAGTGCAGAAATGGTAACGATGCGATGATGCCCAAACTAAGCCTGCAATTCCTAAAGCGCGAAGGAGAGGTTTACCTGCACCGTACCATAAAGATGGATAAGACATGCACTCGATCGTCTGAGCTCAAATTGAAACGCCAAGCGAACGAATGGCATGACGGGTCCTCGCAAAATTCAGAACCCCAGCAATTTGACGGTAATGATGATACTGTTGTACGAATGTGATGGCGTTCCATTAACAAAAATCGTATCGTACCCAAGGACAGACCGCGAATGCGCAGTACTGCTGTTCATTTTTGGAATATCATCTGCGACCAGTGTTGTGCAAGAAGCTCCAAAACTTTCTGCAGGTGTCAACAATCATTTTGCTGGACAACGCTTGGGCTCGTTCACGCAACCGGTGGATGATTTATGCGCTCGATGGGGTTGGGAAATACTCTAACATACCCCATCCTGCCCTGACTTAATCCCCTGTGATTCTGGTTTGATACTGGAGGTGAAAGAATCGCTTCTTGGCATTCGCTTCGGAGCCGTTACCAAAGTTCTTCATGTGATAAAATGTTCCATTCACACCGCATTGTGTTTGTTTCTTTTTTCAATATATTTTATGTACTAGGTATATACAGGCTGGTCGGAAACAACGTGAACGTGAGCGTTGGTCATACTAAAATATAATTTGAAAAAAATACGTCGATATCTCGCGCCATTATCATTTTATCAACTGCTGAACGTAGCCAATCAGATCGCATCGCGGGCGAATTAAAATGGGCTTTTCGAGGCGTTGTTGCTAAGGCGTGGCTTGGTCGGGCTTGAGAGCTATGCCGAGAAATGAGCAGCAAACACGAATACATCGTGGGTTTCAGCCAGTATCACCATAGTTACCGTGCTTGTTCTGCGCCGAAGCTATCAGCAGGGAGGCCAATCAATCAATCAATCAATCAATCAATCAATCAATCAATCAATCAATCAATCAATCAATCAATCAATCAATCAATCAATCAATCAATCAATCAATCAATCAATCAATCAATCAATATTGATCTGCATTTAGGGCAGTCGCCCAGGTGGCAGATTCCCTATCTGTTGCTTTCCTAGCCTTTTCCTAAATGATTTCAAAGAAATTGGAAATTTATTGAACGTCTCCCTTGGTAATTTATTCCAATCCCTAACTCCCCTTCCTATAAATGAATATTTGCCCCAGTTTGTCCTCTTGAATTCCAACTTTATCTTCATATTGTGATCTTTCCTACTTTTATAAACGCCATTCAAACTTATTCGTCTACTAATGTCATTCCACGCCATCTCTCCGCTGCCAGCTCGGAACATACCACTTAGTCGAGCAGCTCTTCTTCTTTCCCTCATTTCTTCCCAACCCAAACTTTGCAACATTTTTGTAACGCTACTCTTTTGTCCGAAATCACCCAGAACAAATCGAGCTGCTTTTCTTTGGATTTTTTCCAGTTCTTGAATCAGGTAATCCTGGTGAGGGTCCCATACACTGGAACCATACTCTAGTTGGGGTCTTACCAGAGACTTATATGCCCTCTCCTTTACATCCTTACTACAACCCCTAAACACCCTCATAACCATGTGCAGAGATCTGTACCCTTTATTTACAATCCCATTTATGTGATAACCCCAATGAAGATCTTTCCTTATATTAACACCTAGATACTTACAATGATCCCCAAAAGGAACTTTCACCCCATCAACGCACTAATTAAACTGAGAGGACTTTTCCTATTTGTGAAACTCACAACCTGACTTTTAACCCCGTTTATCAACATACCATTGGCTGCTGTCCATCTCACAACATTTTCGAGGTCACGTTGCAGTTGCTCACAATCTTGTAACTTATTTATCACTGTGTAGAGAATAACATCATCCGCAAAAAGCCTTACCTCCGATTCCACTCCTTTACTCATATCATTTATATATATATAAGAAAACATAAAGGTCCGATAATACTGCCTTGAGGAATTCCCCTCTTAATTATTACAGGGTCAGATAAAGCTTCACCTACCCTAATTCTCTGAGATCTATTGTCTAGAAATATAGCAACCCATTCAGTCACTCTTTTGTCTAGTCCAATTGCATTCATTTTTGCCAGTAGTCTCCCATGATCCACCCTATCAAATGTTTTAGACAGGTCAATCGCGATACAGTCCATTTGACCTCCAGAATCAAAGATATCTGCTATATCTTGCTGGAATCCTACAAGTTGAGCTTCAGTGGAATAACCTTTCCTAAAACCGAATTGCCTTCTATCGAACCAGTTATTAATTTCGCAAACATGTCTAATATAATCAGAAAGAATGCCTTTCCAAAGCTTACATACAATGCATGTCAAACTTACTGGCCTGTAATTTTCAGCTTTATGTCTATCACCCCTTCCTTTATACAAAGGGGCTACGATAGCAACTCTCCATTCATCTGGTATAGCTCCTCCGACCAAACAATAATCAAATAAGTACTTCAGATATGGTACTATATCCCAACCCATTGTCTTTAGTATATCCCCAGAAATCTGATCAATTCCAGCCGCTTTTCTAGTTTTCAACTTTTGTATCTTATTGTAAATGTCATTGTTATCATATGTAAATTTTATTACTTCTTTGGCCTTAGTCTCCTCCTCTATCTCGACATTTTCCTTGTAACCAACAATTTTTACATACTGCTGACTGAATACTTCTGCCTTTTGAAGATCCTCACAAACACACTCCCCTTGTTCATTAATTATTCCTGGAATGTCCTTCTTGGAACCTGTTTCTGCCTTAAAATACCTATACATACCCTTCCATTTTTCACTAAAATTCGTATGACTGCCAATTATGCTTGCCATCATGTTGTTCAAGTCGCTCCCCTGGATAAGTTTGGCGCTCTGAAGCCGGTCATAAGCCACGTGCAGATTTAGCTACACCGCCTCGCAAAACCCATCGTAAGTCGTCCACGAAGCGATCTGATTGGCTAATTTCAGCAGCTGAAAAAGTGACAACTGCGCGAGATATCGACGTAAGTTTTTCAAATTATCTATCAGTATGACCAACACTCTAACGCTCATATACCTGGTTCACGTTGTTTCCGACCACCCTGTATAAATTATTATCTCTTTATTGTATTGTTTCTCGCTTTTGAAACGATAAAAAATTGGCACAGTACAAAAGGTGACATCGAGACATTTTTTGGCCTACCACAGAGTCACCACAATCATCCTTTTGAGCAGGGCCTCTCAAACGCCCAAAATCTCACGCGTGCAGATAGAGGCGCAAGAGCTCCGTGCACTGTGCATCGCTGCCGCTCGGCATGGCTCGGATCAACGCTTCGTCTCTGGGCTACTCGGCTAAGCTCGGCTCAACTCGCCTATACTCGGTTCAAGTCAGCCCGGATTTGGAGCGCTACGGCGCAAGTGGGGCAGAGGGAGACAGGCGGAGCGAGCGAGACAGGCGTGAGGAAAGAGAGAGTAAGCGCTATTGCTCCAAATCGAGGAGTAGGGGGTCTGCACTCTGGTCAACCAAGCCAAGTCGTCTTTTGCACCGTGCACAGTGCATGCACCACGGGCATGCACCCTGAGAGGCCCTGCTTTGGAGTATAGAATCTGCTGGTTATACATGTCATCACGAGTACCAGGTGGTCGGCCAGCGCCGCACTTTCTAAAAGTGTCCCGCATGCAGTATTGATGAATGGGATGTCTAATAACTGATTTTGACAGGAGTATTACTGCCTGCAGGTTGCTTACGTCAGAATGTGGAGATATAACAACCTGACGGCCGCTCGCTGGGTGCTCCTCAGCCCTACCCGTCTAATGCACCCCCCTGTGTTAGAAAGCATCGTTTGCGAATGCATAGTAGAAGATTGGTATTCGGTACAGCAGCACTACAATTGTTCTTAACGTGTTGACAACGACTGATGTGTTCAGCAACAACGAATGCACAGACATAATTTTAATCTACGTAGAATCTGGTTGGAATGCAGCCGAAGCTCGCAGACAATATCGCAAGGAGTTCTGCCTTCTGTGCACGTAATTAGCAATTAAGAACTGGTAGATCGTCCAAGGCACATACCACATGAAAGCAACTCTGCAGCTCTTTGGAAGGGTGCGGTGTGAGAACGTGTATAAATTAATTAGTCATTAAACACGATTTTCTGCGTATTTGACGTATTTACAAATGGACCCTGTTACAGAACGTGTTTTTTTGTTTCACATACGAAATATTGCACGTTGTAGCGTTCGGTTCTAAACCCAGCGATTAGGTATCCCATTCACTATTAGTGTATGCGGAACACTTGTAAGTATGGGGCTAGAGGACCAACTGGTATATCTGGCATAACTTAAGTAACTTCTTCCGTGTTGAAGAACTCTTCGCGGGGCGAGTTGGCATTGAGGTTAGGGGCGCTCAGCTGTGAGCTCGCATCCGGAGATAGTGGGTTCGAATCCCACTGTCGACAGCCCTGAAGATGGTTTTCTGTGGTTTCCCATTTTCACACCAGGTAAATGCTGGGGTTGTACCTTAATTAAGGCCACGGCCGCTTCCTTCCCATTCCTAGGCCTTTCCTCTCCGATCGTCACCTTATGATATATCTGTGTTGGTGCAACGTAAAGCAAATGACAAAAAAGGAAGAAGAACACTTCTCAGCTTTGTACCGTCTTTCTCCTAGTACAGCAATTGATGGGGCTGTATCAGGCAGTCGAAATGTAGACGTTACATCCTTCAAGAATAATTGAGGAAAGCAGCCTACTTTTCAGTTTATTGAATACTTTCAATATCATAGATCATGTCTATGTATAGATTGGTTCTGCAACTATTTCTCAACGTAGTAGAGTGTAATTTATGTCCAGAAAATACGCATTCCTAAGTATAACTCAATTTTTTTTTTTCAAATTATGGGAATTGGATTCGTAATATGGAGTGGTGCTTAATATGGGGTGATGGAGTTTCCTAATATGGGACTGTGTTTCTAAGGTAAATATACAAATAACGGCAACTGCAGGCAATTACACAGAATAATGCATTTATTCAACAGGATGGAAGGGTGTACAGACTCAACGTTCTGGGTTTAAAAGCCGACAAGGTTACATTTGATTACTGTTAGCGCTTGAGCATTACTGTAGTTTATTTGTCCACGTTTTCTTCCGCGCACACATTTCGCAGAGGAATCTGGCCGAAGTATCACTTGTAAAAGCAGTGTGTGCCCCCTTCAAACATTACCCACACCATATCCAGGTTTCCTGTCGATCGTCCTGGTCGGTAGATGCAGAGTGGGTTGTTGTCCCATATGCTCTGTACTCTGACCGGCCAACCGAGCAGAGGAAAGTTGGCCACGGCTCTACCGTGGCTCTACGCTTCTGCATTCGGGAGACGGGCCTGGGGCACAGTGCCGGACTTCACACGCCTGGTCCCACCCGTCGGCTGTCCTCAGAATGGTTTTCCGTGGTTTTCAATTCTCCTGCACTAAGGCAAATGCCGGGATAGTTCGTAGTATAGGCCATGGCCGCCTACCCGCTCACCTTCTCCGCACGTCTCCTTCACCGTAACATATCTCCCGGCCTGAGAGACGGCGTCACCGTTTAAGAGACCCGCCTCCCCCTTCAGGGGAGGAATGAAAACGTTATTCCCCTCCCCGGTCGTCCGAGAAAAGGCCTGCACAGCAGAGACACCCCACGTCTTCATCACCCACATTTTCGTTTCCCCACTCGCCCTTTTCTTTGAGGCGGTAGTGGCATTCTTCGATTTCTGCAGCATGAGCTGACCTTTGTACGGTGAAGTTGTAATATCGCAAGATGTCCAGCTCTGGACGAACTTTTGACTCCCAATGTGATTGGCTGCTCATTCATCGTCGGTACTTACGTATAAGTAAATACATACATACATTTATTGAACATAACAGGCGACTTCGCCCCTATACATGTTCACATGCAGAGTAAAATGAATAATAATAATAATAATAATAATAATAATAATAATAATAATAATAATAATAATAATAATAATAATAATAAGGATATTAATAATAAGAATAATTAGCAGTCATTAGCTGTAGCAGTCACTCACTCAATGTTCATCCAGTGTCCTTATTATGCTCTGTACTTGCGTCACATTATTGTTCCTGACCTACACCTAATCAATAAATCAAACAACAACACTCAGCATTTCAGCACTAGCATTCCAGCTAACTTTAAAACAAACAGACCATGCAATCCTGTCTTATTACCCAACTCCACATAACTAAGTACTCGGTCCCTATATTCCCTAATCCATTAGAATTTTATCATACTATCCCCTTCCCTTATACACATAACTATTCCACCCCCCTATTCCCCTGCCCACCCTCTAACTCACTCTCCTTCATTTTACTCTCGCAGGCCTTTTTTGTCGCACAAAAATACCTGTTCAATTCACCCCATTTTTCCCATTGTTTAATAATCCATCTCAGGATTGCGTTCTCATCCCCTCTCCCCAATATTTCCCGATGCTCGGCACTCAATAATCCATGTCTTAACCCCCTCGTTACCTCACAGTCTCTTAGCAAGTGAAAATCATCATTCACATCTCCACAAAGTACACACCTTGTCTTATCTCTCCCCTGTATCCACCCTGTATTCCTTTGCAAACCTAAAAGCCACCACATCATCCCATATCGTTTTGACCTATCGACGTATCTAATATTCAACCCTGCTATCTCCTCTATTTTCGTCAAAACAGTCAGCGAATTTCTTAGTCTGCTTTCCCCCAATAATTTCTGCCTATGGATATCTCTAATTCTCCTTTCCAGTATATTCATCCCTCTCACTTCTGTCTTCGACCAAACCTCCCCCCCCCCACAGGTGTCCTAATCCTATCCTCTCCAAATATCCCTTTATTTTTTCTAACCATCCACCCTTATACATGCTCTTACATTGCTGTGCATACGCTGCCCGTAATACCCTCCCACCTTCCTGTCTTTTTAAATTCATCCAGCATCTAACTATTCTTTTCACACCCTCTGATTCCAAATCCTCCCCACACATTAATTCCGCCCCTACATTTGCTGTACACCTCGGTAAGCCCATTACTAACTTAGCAAAACTACTAACAATCCTTCTTAGTTCCTCTCTTTTCTCATCCAGCCCCCAAACTTCTGAGCCGTATAATACCCTCCCAACGATTACCGACCTGAACACTAACCTCAGTGTTTTATAACTGATCCCCGGGTATTTGACTAGCAAATTTCTGACTGAGGCTAAGGCTGTCAATCCTCTGTATTTCACCCTTTTGATCTGGTCACTCCAAGTTCCTTTATCATTAAAAATAACTCCTAGATATTCCAACTTCCTTACCTGTTCCAATCTTTCTCCCTGAATTACCCAATTACCTTCTATCTTTCTTCCTTTGTCCACCTGGACTACTAATATTTTAGACTTATTTCCATTAATTCTCAACGTATAAGTAAATAATAATATTAAATTATTATTATTATTATTATTATTATTACTATTATTATTATTATTATTATTATGCTAGTAGTCAGTTATTTTGCACAATGATTAAACGGAAATCATTCTAATAACATTCAGGCCAAAGCAAACGACGCGAGTTCCCTAATATGGTGTACCCAATAATACGAACTCCTCAGTACCCGATAATAGGGAACATGCCATGTTGAGTTAATCAAGCTTTCAACTAAAGTAGAATTGCAGTTATTCCAAGATCTAAAGCTGCAGCTGATAGCTTCATGTTCTTACCGTCGCTCAAAAATAAGTTTGTTGCGAAGAAAAATTATCTCGAGGAGCGAATTTCTTTCTGCAATTCACTGTTGATGTCTCTCGCGCAAGAATGCCGGAGCGTACTGGCAGAACGTGTTTCAGCATGCGCTTTTGCACTTCGTTAAGTCTCATCACTATTTCAGTACCTTTCGGCTGAGATATTTAAGTACCCCATATAAGGACCCTTTCTTCTAATATCACATTGGATATTATATATGCTATTCTGTTTTCCAAACATCTTGGAATCTAGAGAAGTTTCAAGAATCGTGGGCAATAACTCGCTCAAAGAGGAAGAACTAGAATAGAATAGAAAAACTAGTAAACTTTCATTTTTATGTGAGGTCCGTTGGAAGTGTTGCGATCTCTTGCATAGAAACATTACTGCCTTAAGCAAAAGGAAGGTCACGGAAAATCCTAACTCGATCCTTAATACTTTCCCGGTTTTATATGATCTTCCCAGCACGCTGACCTTACGTCTTCAAAGGGCACTCACAGAATGCATCCGTAAATTTTGTACTGGAAGTATGTCACTTCAACCACGTAACACCATATTACAGACAACTCGGCTCGTTTGAACTAAAATATTACAATATGTTATGTACGGCGGAATTAGTCCTCAGATTGCAACTCCGGCATATATTTCTAAACAATTCACCTGTCCACAACCGAAACAACGTATTCACCAGCTATGTCGCGGACATACTCAGACACCGTACAACTAAGAGTTCAAACTTATTTAAAAGTCGCTTACCAATGCTGATACCGCAATAAACACCAATAGTGGGGGTCAGCAATAATAGACCGCACAATTCTAATGTATTTTTCGCTTGTTAAGTCAGACAGATTATAAATTAGTTTTAATATTCATGATCTGAGAATTCGACATATTACTTTTTCTGACACGTTTCCATAAAATATAATGAACAGAACATTTTTCCAATGAAATTTTCTTCGTTACGGAAATAAGAACATTATCATAATTTGGTTCTAGTGTTAAGAGATGGCTATCAGGGTAGGAGAAACTTCTTATTATCACCAGGAGGATGACACGGTCGGACGGTAACAGCAGACAGCTAAATTTGTATTGCTTCACTTTATTATTCTCTATTATATATTTTACTCTGTATGTGAACATGTATAGGGGCGAAGTCGCCTGTTATGTTCAATAAATATTCTACAACAACTATCAGCAGGGTATCCTGTAGGTGGGGGCGGTAGAATAACACCCACGGTATCCCCTGCCTGTCGTAAGAGGCGACTAAAAGGGGCCTCAGGGTCTCTGAACTTTGGAGCGTGGGTTGGCAACCACGGGGCCCTTATCTGAGTTCTGGCATTGCTTCCACTTACTTATGCCAGGCTCCTCACTTTCATCTATCCTATCCGACCTCTCTTGGTCAACTCTTGTTCTTTTCCGACCCCGACGCTATTAGGTTTGCGAGGGCTAGAGAGTCTTTCATTTTCACGCCCTTCGTGGCCCTTGTATTCCTTTGGCCGATACCTTTATTTTTCGAAGTGTCGGATCCCTTCCATTTTTCTCTCTGATTAGTGTTATATAGAGAATGGTTGCCTAGTTGTACTTCCTCTTAAAACAATAATCACCACCACCACCACCACCACCACCACCAGCAGCAGGGTACATCATACTTTTTATGCCCTAAAACGTCAGCGTTATTAAAAAATAATGACACTGAAAACGAATGAATCAAGGAATAAGATAAGTATTTCCATACCTTCATCAGCTTCGTCCGACCCACTAGTATACGTAACCTCTCCGGTGCGGAATTCTTGAACAATATATTCAGTTTTACAGGACGAACTTTCCCTCATTTTGCAACTAAATTCGCTGTTCGAGTTTCCGAGTCCCTTGTCAATTTCTCCCTGAATCATTCTCGGCAATTTATACGTTTTTGAACATGTGATGAATACAGAAATTATTATTATTATTATTATTATTATTATTATTATTATTATTATTATTATTATTATTATTATTATTATTTACAGCGATATTCCCTTCTGTGGAGGGCGATAACAATTTATTTAGCTCATGTTGAGTTTTTTCTTCTCCCAAAATCTCTTCATCTGGGCACTGACAATTTTCCTCGGTTCTTCAGTCCGTGATTTTTTTCTAGGGGCTTTACGTCGCACCGACACAGATAGGTCTTATGGCGACGATGGGATAGAAAAGGCCTAGGAGTTGAAAGGAAGTGTCCGTGGCCTTAATTAAGGTACAGCCCCAGAATTTGCCTGGTGTGAAAATGGGAAACCACGGAAAACCATCTTCAGGGCTGCCGACAGTGGGATTCGAACCTACTGTCTCCCGGATGCAAGCTCACAGCCGCGCGCCTCTATGCGCACCGCCTACTCGCCCGGTCGTGATTTATTAGTCCTGATATTATTTACTCAGCAAAATGATGGTTGTTGACTGCTCTTTTGAACTGGAGTCGATCTTCAATAATTTTGTGTGTGTTGCTAATTTCCTGAAAATCTTTCTCTATTTCACTGAGCCAGTTGTTCTTGACTTTAATTGAGAGAGCAAGGTTGAGAATCGTTTAGGTGAGCCTTGCCATTGTTCATTCTGAGAATGTGGCCATAGAACTTTATATTCATTTTTTTGCTGATGGTGTCGGTGATCTTATCAGAATGCTGATTATTATTATACCAGCACTATTTACCGACTGACTGACGGCAAGCTAACATTCAAATACAACAATAGCAATAACGCAACAAGGAACATTCACAGGACGCTCTCATTATTGTCAGCCCGTAGAATATCCGTCAGAGACAAATATCACAATGGCTTAAAATAAATTAAGCAATCAAATTAAAGTTAGGACCAATAAATATTACAGGGGTCAATGACTCACGCTGCCTGTTTGGTATGCGGCTGTTAATCATTGGCTGTCGACTGATGAGCCCTATGAATCTTCTTCTGCTGCTTCAGTAATCACCTCGCTAACGCAAGAATTATCTACTGAACAAATTAATAATGCTATATGAAAACTAAATATATACACATACCTACTACTTTCGTTTATACCTTGTATTAGGAAAATCCCAGTTCATAGCTAATCAGTACGTAAATATGACATCTTAACGAGCATCGTGACTTAAAAGTTAAGATTGTATGTATGTTCAGTCCTCAGCCTGGAGGCTACTTGGTTCCTCAATAGCTCCACCATTAGCTGTCACAGATGGCTAGGCGTCAGTGAAGAGGGGTACTAGGCAAATGAGGATTGTGGTAGTTTCCCGTAGCCTTCCTCAGAGCCAGGAGTTGCTATACCATATCAAGCTCACTGAAATACACGCACCAACCGACCGCGACCCGGTGAACAACATTTTCACACCATTCATAGCAGGGACTGGCTGCATAAGGAATGGCATTACTAGCATCGCTCATACCACAGTCTCTTTCATGTAATCAACGCCAAGGATAAGACTGAGACAGATTTATTAAAGTATCAAAATTGCTCTAGCCCATACCAGAAGACATAGTGCACTGTAAACGCTAGGTCTCGTGGCGAATGGCACTTGCCCAGATCAATTTCTGGTGTGACATAGTATTCCCAGTGCGTTATGTCTTCTGGTATGGACTAGAATAATGTTGCTACTTTCATTGACCTGTCTCAGGCTCATCCCTTGTCTTTGACAAGATGAAAGTGAGTGTATATGAGGGATGTTAGTAACACCATTCCTTACTCACCCAGTCCCTGTTGCGAATACCATCAAAGTGTAACTCATAGCGTTGGTTAGTTTGTGCATTTCAGTGGGCTTGATAGACTGATATGGCTCGGCGAACTAAGCAACGGGAAGTTACCTTACTCTCCACTCACCTGGTACACATCTTCAGAGAAGCCTATAAAGTCCAAGACAGTTCATGGTAGAGCTATTCGGGAATTAACCAGCCTTCAGGTTGAGTACAAAACACAAGCTAGTAGGTTAAAAGCGTAACTGTTTCCTTTTATTTTTAAATAACTTAATAATAATGTTATTTGCTTTATGTCCCACTAACTCCTTTCACTGTTTTCAGAGACGCCGAGTTGCCGGAATTTAGTCCCGCAGCAGTTATTTTTCGTGCCAGTAAATCTACCGACACGAGGCTGACGTATTTGAGCACCCTCAAAAACCACCGAACTGAGCCGGGATCAAAACTGCCAAGTTAGGGTCAGAAGGCGAGTGCCTCAACCGTCTGAACCACTCAGTCCGGCTTTAAATAACTTACCATTCACCCTGAACTTACCAAGAGTTGACCAAAGAAACTCAGGTTGTTGGAACAGGGGATCCTAAACTAAGTTGAAATAATGCCAGACTGAGATGAGGCCCCATCAGTAGCGTAGCCAGGATCGACCGAAGGAGGGTGGGTGGTCATACTTAGATAATGATTAAAGAACGTAATGATGGTGCGTGTGTGGCGCGCGCATGCATGGCTTGGCATTATAAGGACAATGGTAAGGGAATTATGTTCATATTCAGAGTGCTGTACACTACAAAATCTTACACTAAAATAGGCCTACATAACATGAACGATACGATCGAGGTCAACAGTTTTACAGCGAATGGCGTGTTCAGTTTACAATCTACACTGACTGACAGTGACAATGCAACACCAAGGAGGAGTGGTTCGAAAGGGATGAAAGTTGGGGAAAAAACAGAGTCGGCACGGACGAATAATTGATGTTTATTTCAAACCGATATGCAGGTTACACAATGCGCACGGCATCGACTCAGTAGGATGTAGGACCACCGCGAGCGGCGATGCACGCAGAAACGCGTCGAGGTACAGAGTCAATAAGAGTGCGGATGGTGTCCTGAGGGATGGTTCTCCATTCTCTGTCAACCATTTGCCACAGTTGGTCGTCCGTACGAGGCTGGGGCAGAATTTGCAAACGGCGTCCAATGAGATCCCACACGTGTTCGATTGGTGAGAGATCCGGAGAGTACGCTGGCCACGGAAGCATCTGTACACCTCGTAGAGCCTGTTGGGAGATGCGAGCAGTGTGTGGGCGGGCATTATCCTGCTGAAACAGAGCATTGAGCAGCCCCTGAAGGTACGGGAGTGCCACCGGCCGCAGCACATGCTGCACGTAGCGGTGGGCATTTAACGTGCCTTGAATACGCACTAGAGGTGACGTGGAATCATACGCAATAGCGCCCCAAACCATGATGCCGCGTTGTCTAGCGGTAGGGCTCTCCACAGTTACTGCCGGATTTGACCTTTCTCCACGCCGACGCCACACTCGTCTGCGGTGACTATCACTGACAGAACAGAAGCGTGACTCATCGGAGAACACGACGTTCCGCCATTCCCTCATCCAAGTCGCTCTAGCCCGGCACCATGCCAGGCGTGCACGTCTATGCTGTGGAGTCAATGGTAGTCTTCTGAGCGGACGCCGGGAGTGCAGGCCTCCTTCAACCAATCGACGGGAAATTGTTCTGGTCGATATTGGAACAGCCAGGGTGTCTTGCACATGCTGAAGAATGGCATTTGACGTGGCGTGCGGGGCTGCCACCGCTTGGCGGCGGATGCGCTGATCCTCGCGTGCTGACGTCACTCGGGCTGCGCCTGGACCCCTCGCACGTGCCACATGTCCCTGCGCCAACCATCTTCGCCACAGGCGCTGCACCGTGGACACATCCCTATGGGTATCGGCTGCGATTTGACGAAGCGACCAACCTGCCCTTCTCAGCCCGATCACCATACCCCTCGTAAAGTCGTCTGTCTGCTGGAAATGCCTCCGTTGACGGCGGCCTGGCATTCTTAGCTATACACGTGTGCTGTGGCACACGACAACACGTTCTACAATGACTGTCGGCTGAGAAATCACGGTACGAAGTGGGCCATTCGCCAACGCCGTGTCCCATTTATCGTTCGCTACGTGCGCAGCACAGCGGCGCATTTCACATCATGAGCATACCTCAGTGACGTCAGTCTACCCTGCAATTGCCATAAAGTTCTGACCACTCCTTTTTGGTGTTGCATTTGCTCTGTCAGTCAGTGTAAAATACAACTTTCGAGGCTTCTTAGAAATTAGATTCAACAGATCTGTTGGTTTTACAATTATGTTTCTGAATGTTTATTTAGTTTATTGTCAGTTTGTTTATTTTTTGCAAAATTTCCATGGTGGGGTGGGGGTGGTTTTCAACCCCCAGTAAACCCCTCCTTTGCTAGCCCCTGGGCTCCATGGTCGTCTCACACGGTGACGTCAGGTGCTTAAATGATAGTCCTTGTGAATTCAGTAATGTTTTAGATAGGTTCCATGTATAACCTTTAGGAAATACCGAGGTCGTAAGCAGTGAGGTCAGATATTGACAAGTTGTATTGCATGTATCATGTATTGTACTCGCATTCGAGGTCTGCCACGTCCTCCACATCGCCTACACGTACATGTTTAAACAGTAGTTGTGCAGGCGTTGATAGACTAATTCCCACCAATGAAATAATTAAGGTGGCAGATACTCTTTCCACGAGCTTAATTATAATACACGAATAACTAGAAATGAATTACTTAAATGCCATTTATGAAAAATGTTTTCCTGGTATTCTTTTTAACATAGTTTTCAGTGTTATTTGTGGAAGGTAAACGATTATTAATCCACAACATCGGTACTGAGGACAGAGCGGTTAGTCCTATGCTCAGCCGTTTTTACCCCCAGGAATTATCCCGCTACTCATTTTTAGTGTAGGCTGAGTGATCCTCCGCGCTATGTACTACTTTAAACTTGGAAATATCGTTCCTAAATTCTTCATTGGTTGGGCGGCATCTGCCATGTGTGGGTAACTGCGAACCGGCCGGGAATTGAACCCGGGACACTCTGAACCGAAGACCAGTACGCTTACCATTCAGCCAACGAGTCGGACAACAGGTAATCAAAACTATTCCAATTGAACCAAGCTCACCTTTACCGCCTATTTAGGCAGCCCGTAACTTGAGTCTGAATCTTTTTGGAATCTATATATACAAAATCCTTCATTCTGTCTGCCATTCACAGCGATATTGAGAAAACGGGAAGCTTTCAACAGCTGGCATTGGTGCCAGTTATAGATTTTGTGTCTTCTTCACAAGAAAAATACAATAAACTTCTCACGACCACGACTTTTTTACTGTTTTGAAGAAGAAAAATGCTTTTCTATTAGCGAGGTTGTTGCAGCATATTAGCCATGATGACGTAGATACACAGCTATATCTCTCGGCATGATGTCGAACTGCATATGTCCTGGCTTCTGCTCCCTACCACAGATATATTAGAGAGACTTAAACTGATACCAGTTACGGGTTACAAGAACACTGCGATGATGATCATCATAATTGAACTGTTCAGTGAAAAATACAATCTTCCAGTGAAATGAATGAATATTTCTTTTTCATTCTGGCTTTATCTGTATCGATAAGTACGAGATTCAGCAGCCAACCTGGTGACCATTCTCTAGGACCTATATGGTCTGACAGCGTGGTTATCCGGTTCGAATCTCGTTCAATGGAATCGTTTTTATCATCAGAATGTTGACTGGCAGGTTAGGGGAGTTGGTGTCACTAGAATGGGTGTCAAAAACTTGGATTAAATCCCAAACCTCTCTGCAGTGCTCATAACCTATGGAGTGGCGACATATGACCCTGACTGGTGATTTGTTTTGGGCAATTGTATTCTCAAGAGTACGCAGATCCATAAACGTCAATGTACAACGCCGAGCTACAACTGCATTCAATGTGGTTTGTAAGGAAATACTATAATAACTGTTTTGATTCCATTCGAATATCGTATACAACTTGGAAAGTGCAACTTTTATGCATAGTCCATTTGGAATTTCCAATTACTTTATAAATTTTGACTGTCGAAGACAGGCTTATGTACTAGATGATTAATCAATAAATGAATCTGTGACTGGATCAGCTTGTGGTTCATTATACAGCTTCTTGGGTCCATCTTTACATACTGGGCGTAAACTACTCCACCTAGTATTGAATTTTCGACTTCTGATACGCATTCAAAGCAGCTTCCTGAAACAAAAGATCAGAATTAATGGTGTAAAAATATTCAGAGGCAGTGATAGATACTCAAGCACAGGCTAAGATAAAGATTTAAGTACGGCAAGTGATGTTGAAACTGAGACTTTGAATTTTATCGAGAGATTAATGAGATGTTTACTAATATTTTAGAAGGAATGTTTAGAAAGTCATATTTTATCTCTCTCCGTATGAAAGAAGAATAACGTGACTTCACACACAAAGGACGGGCCGACCTGTTATGCTGAGCGATGACAGCATTTCTCTGCTGTGGGCTGCCGGCCAGGTTCTTAAGTATTTTTGCGTCATGTTGAAGTAATGATTGATTGTGCTGATTGAGCGTGTTATGTTCACGATACCGTATAACATTATAAGTTACAAGGACGTCTTACTCGCCTTGTGAGTTAACGAATCAATTCAAAAGCGTGGGCGTTCTCCATGGCTTCAGATCTGACTAGCAATAGAAACACTTCACCAAGGTGACGAGGAATGAAAAATAGCAAGGTTTTAATTTTCATTATACTGTATGATTAGTCGCAGAACACTTTAGTGAAGACAGTCAAAATTCGTGACTCGCGAAAAACCTAAAATCCAAATAAACTAAGTTCAAAATATGGTTCACGTAAAAAATGTCATGCAATTACACGTTTCAACTTGTGAAAAATCTCAAAAAACGTATGAATCGCGAATTTAGCATATCTTCTGGAAATTTAGAAATTTTCGTAGTTCTGCTTGGTGTCATTTCTTGTTTAGCCGCGTGTAGGTTTACACAAGAAATTTTCTTTTCCACTCAAGAATTTTCATCCTTTATAACAAAGAATTTTAGCCCCTTTTATTAAAGAATGTTAACTGTCTCTACACGTTAGAAAGGATATGTAAATGAATATCCACAGCCTGCTTCTAGTTTCTTGCTAGTTGCTTTACGTCCCACAGATAGGTCTTATGGCGGCGATGGGGAATGGAAAAGCTAGGAGTGGGAAGGTAGCGGCTGTGGCCTTAATTAAGGTACAGCACCAGCCAGCATTTGGCTGCTGTGAAAATAGGAAACCACGTAAAACCACCTACAGGCTGCCGACTGTGGGGTTCGAACCAACTATCTCCCGGATGCAATCTTACAGATGCTCGCCCCTAACCGCACGGGCATCTCGCCCGGTAAGCTTCCAGTTTCAACTGGGTCAGAAATGGAATGAATGTAGCCCCCATGTCGTAGCGAGGATAGAAATTGTGCCGGCTGCCGAAGCCTGTCGCACAGGTCTGGGGCAATGATTAATGACTGACGAATGAAAAGATATTGGAAAGTGTTACTAGGACGAAAGATGAGGGGAAAAAACCGCAGTACCCGGAGAAAAACCTGTCCCGGCTCCGCTTTGTCCAGCACAAATCTCACATGGAGTTACCGGGATTTGAACCACGGAACCGAACGCAGGGGCGAGAGGCTGTCGCGCTACGTCTGAGTCACGGAGAGTAGAAGGGAAAGGCATGACTTTAAATGGTACTATTGCATGTCACTTTTCCTCATTCTCGTTTTTGTTAGGAGTTCGTCTTCGAATATAAATTTCCTGATATCGATATCCTCTAGGATTCTGGGTCTTTTACTAATCATGAAAGAAGAAATTTCAGGGAGTTTAATCATATGAAGTTATAGGTGAGTGTGATATCCTTCGATGATCAATCAACTTCTGAAATCTACTATTTAGGTGACCGTTGCCGGGCTTCACTTAGAAAGAGTGACGAGGCCACAGAAATGCCTGGAATTGCAGCGACGAGGGGCTAGCTGGACTGAAATAAAATTAATTGACTGCTACAACTAAAAATATTGTTATGAAGGATGTGATAAAGGTGGAAGAGTAGCAGAAAATCAGTATCTATATTGAAAAGTTTTAATATACCTTCTCTAGGCGTACATTATTATCTTAACAGACAACGATGTTGGAGTAAGTAAATTCAGAATACTGTCCTCAGGCTTTCTGCCAAATGCAGACGTGGTTCTAGGGCTAGCCAAAGCATACGAGTGTTCTGAACTGGAAAGTAACGATATTTAAAGTTGTCCTTTATTTGATCGCCCACCCAGAGAATTGGATCCTGTTCTCTTGAAGAATGGTCAACGATCCTCTGAATACAGTAATTTCAGTCTCCCTCTGTGGATCAACAGTAGAATGTCGGTCTCAAAATTCCAAGATTACTGATTCAAACCCGTCAGCGGAAATCGGAATTTTTAGGAGCAGAGACAAGTCCATAAGGCACTTCCCGTTGCACGATGTGCGGAATTCGGGTATCTCTGCTATCTGTAGAGTAAAAAAACAGAGACCGAGCAAGAGGCATTGCGGTTTGAGTCATGTAGCTATCAGCTTGCATTCGGTAGATGGTTGTTCGAACCCCACTGTCGGCAGCCCCGAAGATGGTTTTCTGTTTTTCCCATTTTCAAACCAGGAACATGCTGAGGCTGTACCTTAGTTAAGGCCTTGGTCACTTCCTTCCCACTCCTAGCACTCTGCTATCCCAGTGTCGCCATGAGACCTATCTGTGTCGGTGCAACCTAAAACAAATTTGTTATATACCAAACCCCATTGTGCAACAGCCGCAAAGGGCCATGGCCTGCCAACCGACCGCTGCTCAGTCTGAAAGCCTGCAGATTTCGAGGTGTCGTGTGGTCAGCACGACGAATCCTCTCGGCTGTTATTCTTGGCTCTCCAGACCAGGGCCGCCATCTCACTGTCAAATAGATCCTCAATTCTAATCACGTAGGGTGAGTGGACCTTGAACTAGCCCTCAGATCCAGGTAAAAATCCATGACCTGGCCGGGAATCGAACATGAGACCACCGACTAAAAGGTAGGTACGCTATCCCTACACGATGGGGCGGCCCAATAATAATAATAATAATAATAATAATAATAATAATAATAATAATAATAATAATAATAATAATAATAATAATAATAATAATAGGACCTACATAAATAAAAGTTCTCGCGAGTTGTAAGTTACTTGCGAAAATTGTAGACCCTTCATAACGTGGCAGGGATAGACCTGAATTTGAGTTTGTATTACCTTCACACCTGCTCCACACCTTTACCCAGAACTTCTCATAGTTTATTCTGACAAAACAATCTCGTTTCCATCGCGAATTCTTGTCCCTGATGGCAGTCCTTTTAAAGGGTAACTCCTTTAAAGTGAGCTCTTTGCAAATGCCTGTGAGACAATTTATCTTCGCTTGTTCTAAGATTAGAGGCGATCTACTGCAGCAGGTGCAAAGCAATAAGATGGTAATTTATCCTTCCAAATAACTTCACTACCTTTGATATCAAAGCTTCTCGTCCCTCTTCTTCTTATCAGGTTCCACCATCAACATAAAGACAGATTGGATGGTTCCCTACGTTAAGCCGGATGATGATGATTTCACTGAGGGAAAGGAACAAAGAAGAATAACGAAGAACATAAAGAGGGAGAAGAGAATCCGTTATCATGATAAGCAGTGAGTTGCACAGTGAAATGTGACAACCAAATTTAGTTTCGAGCGAATTGAGAAGCTAAATTGGAGTTCTCAACCAGATTACGGAAGCCGATCACATCTGAGATCTTAAATAGACTAACGGAACCCTGTTGTATTAGTGCTTCTGCTGATGAGCAGTGCTTAGTTTGGAATTCACGAGGAACGAGGGTGCGAGCAGCTACTGAAGTGGGCGTAACATCGACACATGCATTTCGCTGGTCTCTCTCTCTCTCCTAAGAATTTTCAACATTTTCTATTGTGAACGAACAACGAGAGAATTAAGTGACTGAACAATGACGTCCTGTCAGTGGTCATCGGACGGACATTGGTCAAGTTCACTTCACCCAATGATTCTCAACTTCAGACTGTAGAATGGAGGCCTCATTATTATGGGAGCACTTCTAAACACTTTACACATAATATTTTTAAAGAATTTCATTCCAAAACAAGGAAAAGACAACAAAGTAAAGAAAACTCGTGTCCTCATCCTGAAGTAGTGGAGTTCTTTTCAGGCGCACTCCTATTGGATGTGATCTGCATATTGTCCACCATTTTGACCACATTCCAGCCCTCCGTTTCCTTCCTTCCTTCCTTCCTTCCTTCCTTCCTTCCTTCCTTCCTTCCTTTCTTTCTTTCTTTCTTTCTTTCTTTCTTTCTTGGTCAGTTTCCAGTTCAGGGTCGCTTTTACCCTCGGACTCCTTTTCCACCTCAAGGACAGTGTCCTGGAACGTGAGGCATTTGGTCGGGAATATAGCTGGAAAGGAGAACCAGTACCTCACTCAGGCGGCCTCACCTGCTATGCTGAACAGGCGCCTTGTAGGGGAAGGGATAGTCAAGGAAGAGGCAAAGAAGCTGCCGTGACCTTAAGTTAGGTATCATCCCGGCATTGGCCTGGAGTAGAAGTGGGAAACCACGTGAAACCATTTCGAGGATGGCTGAGGCGCGAATCGAACCCCCTCTACTCAGCTGACCTCCCGAGGCTGAGTGGACCCGTTCCCGGCCTCGAACCACTTTTCAGATTTCTTGCAGAACCTGAAAACGAACCCGGGCCTTCGGGGCTGGCAGCTAATCACACAAACCACTACGTCACATAGGCAGACGGTACCAGCCCTTCTACCATTCTTAAATATCTGGCAGGCCACCCAGGACGTCAGCTAAAAGTTCTAACCATTAAGCTGTGGGGGCAGACAAGCAAAAATATGAATATTACACATTGAAGAAATATTGTCTGATGAACTGTCCTCCCATTTTATAAAACAAAATTCCCGACAAACAACAAGCAGGTATTCAGCAACACTTTTATCACCCTGGAAGGAAACACAATTGACCTAGGATGCCGGATAACACAAACATGAGGACCGGGTGTAGATATCAAAACCAGAATGGGAATTGCCAGAAGTGTGTTTCTGTTATTAAAACATCTTGTGTGCAACCGTGAACTCTGATTCGAAACTCGCTGGCAGGTCATAAAGTATTGTTTGTTAGGTTTCTTTCCTTAAAGTGCCGAAGGATGGACGACTGTAAGGCTTTGAAATGTAGTGCATCGCAGAGTGTTCAAGATTCCACGAGTAGACCACATCACCACTCGCAAATATTCGGTCGAGACTGGATATCATGTGAACACTTAACACTCACAAATTACAGGAAAGCAGCCCATTTCGGTCGCATCTTCAGACATGATTTATACAGCTGTCCACAGAAAGCAAGATAGAAGGGAAACGTGGACATGGGTGGAGAAGATTTTGAAAGAGCACGACTAGTGTATGAGGGCCCTATTCACTAGTAGAGATCTCAACTTTCAGCTCCGAGTCCTGATATTGCCATGCTACGTTTTCCCTGTCCTTCTGTATGGATTTGAAGGCTGGACGCTGAGCCGTTTGTTGGAATGGTGGATTGAAGCTTTCGAAATATGCTTGTACAGAAGAAAATTTCGAATATCCTGGGTAGAAAGGAAGACCAATAAGGAAATCCTCAAGTTGTTAAGTAAGAAAAAAGGGCTTCTAACAACCATCGAGGAGCGAAAGTTCGGGTACAACGGGTACATCGTGAGAGGTGAACGATATGAACTTCTCCAACTCATCTTCGAGGGGAAAATATAAGGAAAACGATCTGTGGGAAGATAGAGAAATTCCTGTCGTAAGTTCTTTTTTTTTTTTTTTTTTGCTAGGGGCTTTACGTCGCACCGACACAGATAGGTCTTATGGCGACGATGGGATGAGAAAGGCCGAGGAGTTGGAAGGAAGCGGCCGTGGCCTTAATTAAGGTACAGCCCCAGCATTTGCCTGGTGTGAAAATGGGAAACCACGGAAAACCATCTTCAGGGCTGCCGATAGTGGGATTCGAACCTACTATCTCCCGGATGCAAGCTCACAGCCGAGCGCCTCTACGCGCACGGCCAACTCGCCCGGTCCTGTCGTAAGGATCTGGATGAACTTCGACTGGAATCTTCAGAACCGATGTCTCGTGAGCTATCATATTCAATTGGATCACCAATCTTCGTAGGGAGACGGCGTCCTAGCAAGGAGTGAATCTGTTTCAAGCGGTATGTTCTACTCATGAACACAGTCGTACTACAGTAGCATTTTCTAGGAGCGCATCCTCCGACAGTATTTCGACGTACACAACACAGCGACTCTTGATACAAAACCAAGACTGTAGAAACCTTTTTTAACTGCCGGTATGTTGTTTGTTGTTGACACATTAATATCGCTATGGTCCCCGATGTTAATTAGAAAACTGCCTGCCGCATAATATCTTAAAGCAACCAAAAACAATCCTTCTAGAGAAATGGCAATATTTCGTGCAGTTGGCGTTTTAATTGCATCCTTTATTTCATGCAAGACAATGTTTGCTGTTCGCTTATGAATTTTAAGACTATGAAAAAACTTCATGGCGTCCCACTTTTCAACACGGTCAACTCTTGTTCGAATAGCTCTGTCAGTCATTAATCATTGCTCAAGAGGAGTGCTCCCCCTGTGTGTGGAGCGATAGAATAACACCCACGATGTCCCCTGCCTGTCGTAAGAGGCGACTAAAAGGGGCCCCAGGGGCTCTGAACTTTGGAGCGTGGGATGGCGACCACGGGGCCCTTAGCTGAGTCCTAGCATTACTTTCACTTACTTGTGCCAGGCTCCTCACTTTCATCTATCCTATCCGACACTCCTCGGTCAACTCTTGTTCTTTTCCGACCCCGACGGTATTACGTATGGAGGCCTAGGGAGTCTTTCATTTTCATGCCCTCCGTGGCCCTTGTCTTCCTTTGGTCGATACCTTCAATTCTCGAAGTGTCGGACCCCTTCGATTTTTTCTCTCTGATTAGTGTTATATAGAGGATGGTTGCCTAGTTGTACTTCGTCTTAAAACAATAATCAACACCACCACCACCACCAGAGGAGTGCGACAGGCTTCGGCAACGGGCACAATTCCTATCCTTGCCGTTAGATTTCATTTCAGACCCGGCCGAATGACTGGAAACAGGCTGAGGATTTTCATTTTCATGTAATTATTGTAGTTACTTATTTTGGTCACTTTAAAGAGTTCTTTGGCTACGCATCAGTGTTTTTTTCTTGTAATACCAAAGACCATTTTGACGTACTAATAGTTTTGGCGCACTTATTAAATATCACAAAAAATGTGTTTCTTTTTTGTTTTCAAAACACCCCTAAAAAGTCTGAAAGGAAAGGATCAAGCCCTGAGCAGAAAGGAACAGAGCCTTCTACCGTCTGAGTAGAAACAAACAAGTCACATCCTGTTTGAGCAAAACCATACATGTCCATTTTGACACACTGATATTAATTTTTTTATCTAAGTCAGCTAAATATACAATTTTCTCTGTCAATAACATTTTTTGAAAAGGAGCTCGTGCATTAGCTGCTACTCAGTTCCTATTTTACATTTTTCTTTCCTTCTAATATTTGGATCTGACAGACAAGTTTGGTTCTGCCTAGACCTCTTTCGCAATTTCAGGTTTTTTCTGAAAATTTGTATTGCTTTTATGGGTTAGGAGCTTCCTTTATGCAAACTTGCAACTACCTATGCCTATTAGTCTTTTGAGATTTTAGCTCATTTTCTTGAACCTCCTGCCATTCTACTGAATATTTTTGCTAGTTGCTTTACGTCGCACCGACACAGATAGGTCTTATGGCGACGATGGGACAGGGAAGGGCTAGGAGTGGGAAGGAGTGGGAAGGAAGCGCCCGTGGCCTTAATTAAGGTACAGCCCCAGCATTTGCCTGGTGTGAAAATGGGAAATCACTGAAAACCATTTTCTGGGCTGCCGACAGTGGGGTTCGAACCTAATATCTCCTGAATCCTGCAGCTATCGAGCCCGGTCTACTGAATTCTTGATTCCGATCGCTCCCGGTAGATTTTTTTTTTTTTTTTTTTTTTTTGCAATGATGGAACTTTTGCCATTTCAGAGTGATTTTTGGAAAAACTCTACCTGTTGGAATCTCGGTTTTAATTTTTGATTTCCAAGAAGTTTCTCGATCTGTTGTATGTGGTTTAGAGGCAATCTTCATGCAAACTTGTAACATCCCAGTTCCTTCCTATGTAGACATTGACGGAGGAACTGACTAGTACTATATATGTGTTCTAATGGAATTACCCGTTCTTCGCAAGGGAGATTGTTTGCTAATGAATGTCATTAAGAACCAACTCGCTGCTCATAGTAAGTTCACAAGTTGTACTGAACATATTAGGACTGGACATCTCAGTCAAATCGGTGTTGTACAACACCACTCGAACTTACATCAGTTGGAAGATGCCTGGTTTACTACACTCACTGTAACCTTGTCTTTACGATGTCAGCAAACAAAGAGAAAGGAAGGTACCGTCTCCAGCACATAGTGAGAAACCACTAACCCGTCGATAAATACACATCCCAAAGGCATATTTAAATAATTATTTATATAGGGGTTTCTTTTCCGATATCAGAGACTTAGATTCACTTTCAACCAACAGAGAAAAACAAGAAGCAGAACTGCCAACTGTTCCATGTCAAAATATGACCTGTCTGCCGCAACAGAGCGAAAGCCACGGCAAGAGATGCGAACACTGTCAAGTGGCATACAAATTAGCTCTCATAGCAGATCACGCCTACAGCTCCGAAACATGTTACCTATCACCTAATGTCTCTTCGGTTTGATAGTTCTTCAGATAAAGCGACGAGTGACATTTAGAGTTCAGGAATATTGGGGAAGTACTCAGCAATATTCAGATCAAATATAATTGAATTGATGAGATTAAAAAGGAAAAGATTTCACTTGCAGTGATTTTCGGTAAACAAAAAAAACCCGTTTTTTACAAAACGACTACACAGATTGAAAACCTACAATTACATATTTGTATGCATATTAGTCACCATACTGTGATGTATGTTACTAAGTAGTATTGATATTCTAGCTCTTGGCTAAACTTAAGGTCAATGAATATTTTCCTTCTTTATCTCATTGGGTTTGTAAATGCGAAGAGTCTACAAAAATTTAATCTAATTTAGAAATTGACTTCTTTAATCAATATTATCATTCCTTTTTACACCCATCAACATTCTGTAAATTATTCACAACGTAAAACAATATTTTAGTAGGTTATGCTGTTTATTTCATACAAATAATGTCTAATAGACCTATGTCCTTTGTAACACTAGTCAGTGTCATCATAAAACTGTTTGTGCTAATCACATGATCATGTATATAGTGCATAAATTTCGCGACATCTACTTTTTCCTTAATGGGAACTTTTCCGTCATATGTATTTTGCGGAGGAAGGTTCAGATTTTCTCCTCTAAACAGTCTAAAGCTTTCAGTAAGCAGACCGACAATGAACTCCTTAGCTGCAATATACCCTGTTTCCTCTATTTTGAAAGCCAGATGTTTGTACTTACTTATTTTGCACGATTCTTTTAAGCCTTGAGTAAACTCCTAGACGGTGACGCCGTCTCTAAGGTCTGGAAGATTTCTACCGTCGAAGGAGATATGCGGAGAAGCTGAGAGGGTTGGCCTATACTAGGAACTGTACCAGCATTCGCCTTAGTGCAGAGGAATGGAAAACCATAATTATTTCTTCATTTAGTAGGCTACTGTGTGAACGCAAAGTAATGATAATTTTATAATATTCTCGTAACATTACAAAAGCAAATTGGTTACAAGCTAAGTTTAAGAAGGAAATTCAACCTCCAATAGCACCATATAAATTCGTTATTTTCCTTCTTTCCACTTCTTCATGCGACTCCGTATAAGCTACATAATGACTATCTCAGTTGAATTTGACCAAAAAGTTGAATCTTTTCATTTTATTCTCACCAATACAATTGTAAATCTGAAGAAAGCATAATAATGCTATTGTTTCTTAAGTCGCACTAACTAACATTGACGGGTTTTGGAGACGCCGAGGTGCCGGAATTTTATTTTACAGGAGTACTTTTACGTGCCAGTAAATCTACTGACACGAGGCTAACATATTTGAGCACCTTAAAATACCACTAGAATGAGCCAGGATTGAACCTGCCAAGTTGGGATCAGAAGGCCAGCCCCTCAACCGTCTGAGCCACTCAGCCCAGCTTGAAGAAAACAGTTTTTGATGAATGCGTTCTCCTCGTGTAGACCTGGACACTTAATGTTCTTACAAGATAGGAACTCAGAATAGTCCAAAGAGGAATAGAATGGTTAATACGGGGTTTTTAATGGAAATATGGGACGGGTACAGAATACATCAGGTCGATCACACAGGTTAACGACGTCCTGGAGAGAACACCTACCTTGAAATGGCAGTGAGCTGCCATGTGACTTGCAAGATAGACGAGAGATGGGTGAAACTGGTACTGGAGTTTAATCTAGAAACCCAACTGATACTAAATGGAAGACCACTGGACCGATGAAATAAAAGTATTCGAAAGATTGCTGCTGCTCCACCTGGAAAGAACTTGGGAAGATTTACTTGAAGTAACGGCTTCAGGAGTCCATGTTAGTTTGATAAAAATGGCTGATGTTATACACAGAGTCAGTCAGCTAAAACGTTCGCCTCAAATACCTCATAAACCGTTAAAGACATTGAATAGCTGTTTTCACGTTTTAGTAATGTTACCAAGAGGTTCTGCCGCCTTGGCACCAGATTCCGTATCAGTTGTGTACCTGTTTAAATTATTTCAAACTACTACTGCTACTACTATTACTATTACTACTACTACTACTACTACTACTTAATGTTTTCATTCCTCCCTTGAAGGGGGAGGCGGGCTGCTAGACGGTGACGCCGTCTCTCAAGCCAGGAGATTTGTATCGGAGAAGGTGAGAGGGTTTTACAATACTAGGAACTGCCCCGGCCTTGACCTCAGTACAGATGAGTGGAAAACCACGGAAAACCATTCTCAGGACAGCCGACGGCAGGGACCAGCCCCCCCCCCCTCACACACACGCACACCGTCTCCCGAATACAGAGGCGTAGAGCAACAGTAGAGCATTGGCCACCCCTCCAATGCTTGGTTGGCTGGTCGGAGTGCAGAGCTGTTCTGCCCTTAGGCAGGTCTTCGCACAGCCGCTCTCCATGCAGTCGTGTCTGCAGCCATCCTCTTAGTTTTTTCGTAATTTCCTGCTACTATTTTTGGCACTGTCCGCCATGTGGTACCTTCTCCGTCCTCTTCTTCACCTTCCATTTACAGATCCTTCTAGAGCTTGCATCAGCAAACACTCTCTTTGTAGCCAGTTCTATGGAAGGTTTGTAATAACTCCCTCTTTTTCCCAACTCTCTCCAACCCCTGTTCGTTCCGTACCCTTTTCCACCATCCAGGATATCACTTCCGTCGTATTCCGTAATCACATCTGAAATGCTTCTAGTTTCTTTTCATCTACCTTCCTTGGCATCCACGTCTCTGCTCCATATAGCACCACACTACAAACAAATCATTTTGCCAGCCTCTTCCTTAAGACCAAGCGTCTCTCCTTATCACGGAACACACTTCTCCAATCGTCAAATACTACTACTACTACTACTACTACTACTACTACTACTAATAATAATAATAATAATAATAATAATAATAATAATTGTACATTGGATAAGGCCATCTGCAACATAAAGTAGTACAAGAAGTTTGGACATTTCTCAACAGATGTCACTACCATCAACTTATGTCGCGCCATGTAGGGTGAAAATGAACTATTGAAATTCAAGATAAATTTTGTGTGTTAAGGCTTCCTAAACTGAAACGTTTAGTGTTTGTTTTTGATGTTCAAAAGTTATCAACACTTCTATCTCTTCCCGCCAACTTAAGGCGTTGGCCAATGAAAAATTTTGTACATTTATTTATCTACCAATCTAAATTTTCTTATATTTATTAAATCTACCTATAAGGATTGGGGGTATGTCAGGGCCTTGGCCCAGAGTTTTCTGGAACTTTCCTCTCCACTATAAAAGCCGAGGGCTGGTGAGCCATGTTGTCTTAGTGATCGCTCCAGTCTAGAGTGTACACATAACGGAGGTAGGCAGAAAGGCTCCCTCGTCCCCTTTGTGAGGTCCACCAGTTCAAGGTAATGGCAGTTTCGGCTTAACTATGGGATTTTCTTTGAAAGCTAGCCCGAGGGGAAGATTTCAAATCTTTAGTAATGTAACTTTTATTTTCTTAAATGTAAATTTCAAACTTGTTAAAGTTTTAATGTTTTTAATGTTTTGTAATTTCAAACAAGCCTAAACAACTTATCGAACTTAGGGAATAAAGAGTGAGGTACCCTCTCGTATTCCCTCTCAACTTGATATTGAGGTGACTATGATTTTGTAACCTTTAAATCTATCTAGTAATTTCTTTAAATTAAATATTTTTCTCCATCTAGTCACCTCCGTAGTACATGCTTAGCCTCTGTAACATCGGGTCATAAGCCCAAATAGGGTTTTTACGCATTTCTGGTAAATTTCAAGGAGGGCAAGTGTTCGTCTTCTCACCATTTTGATTTTCGGCCAGTAACTTTAAGCTTGTTTTTTTTTTTTTTTTTTTTTTTTTGCGTCGCACCGACACATATAGGTCTTATGGAGACGATGGGACAGGAAAGGGCTAGGAGTGAGAAGGAAGCGGCCGTGGCCTTAATTAAGGTACAGCCCCGGCATTTGCCTGGTGTAAAAATGGGAAACCACGGAAAACCATCTTCAGGGCTGCCGACAGTGGGGTTCGAACCCACTATTTCCCGAATACTGGATACTGGCCGCACTCAAGGGACTGCAGGTATCGAGCTCTGTCCTTTTGTTTTTACCAAAGGCCAGGTAGAATGGGTACTCGTTAACATTTTTATTTTATTTCATTTTTATGCAATTAGACTGTTGAACAGTTAAGGCAGTGATACTGTCTGTTTTGTTAAATGTACGTTGCGTCTTTTATAGGCCAGGAACTTGTAAATTTCGAGAATAACCTTCTGAAGTGTAAACTTGCAGAGCGAAGACGCTCTTTCCCCCTGATGTAGAATTTGGGAGATAGTCCCCCTGACTGTTTGTTAAAAAAAAAAAGGAGCAAACCGAGCAAGTGGCCATGCGGTTAGGGTCGCGCAGCTGTGAGCTTGTATTCGGGAGATAGTGGGTTGGAACCCCACTGTCGGCAGCCCTGAAGATGGTTTTCCGTGGTTTCCCATTTTCACACCAGGCAAATGCTGGGGCTGTACCTTAATGAAGGCCACGGCCACTACCTTCTCAATCTCCCACCCTTCCGTCTTACGTCGCCGGAAACCTTCGATGTGTTAGTGCGACGTTAACACATTAATGACGGACTACGTTAATTAACGTAGTTCCATATTGGTGCGTGGGCGACCGGCTACGTAAATTAACGTTTTCTCACATTGCTTCGTTCTTGTGTGATTTTATCCTCTCAGCCGTTTATTAATCGAAATATTTCGTGTTGTTTACAAACTAAAGTCTTTGTTGATTGGAATTTAGATATATATGATCTGTCCTTGACAATGCTTTCGGCACAGGAAGTGTGGTTTCATAACACTCTCCGCGTGACCGAGTGTATTTTCAGATGTCAGCATGGCGCGCCGTAACAAAGACAGCTTGAACGATGATGAAATATTTGGAGAACTGCATGCTGATAGATTATCTGATGTCTCTAGTGATTGCGAAAGTGTAAGTATTAGTGATTGTGAAGATGTGTGTCCATCAACTCAAAATGTACGCACGGAAGTGAAAGTGCGACATTCAGTTCAGACGTGTCTGTTGACGGCGACAATAATAGGAGTGAAGATGCCAGTAATAGTAGTGACAGGGAGGTTGATGGATGCAGTCCTAGAACCATTTACAGGTTTTACAGGTATTTATATTTCATCCTACTCCCCATGCTAGGTATGCTTCTCTTGCTGGTCCACAGCAAAGAATGGAGTAGCGCACGCCCGGATAACAATGTGTTAAACAAGTAGCAAAAAAAAAAAAAAAAAAGTAGCAAGAGTGCTCATGTAATATTTGTAATTAGGGAGCAACAAGCTCAGGTTGTTAATTGGATATTAATTTATTATTCTGATTGTCCTAGCATTATTCTGTACCTGATGTACTATTTGATTAGCAAAGTGTAAAATACCAAAATTTGAAAAGAAAAAGAAACAGGTTAAGAAAGGAAATAAAACTGAAGTGAAAACCTACAACCTGTTTTCCAGTCAATGACCGGGTCAGGGAAGGGATGAATAAAGCCCCCAACTTGCGGCGAGGATATGAATTGTGCCGGCCGCCGAAGCCTGTCGCACTCCTCTGGGGCAATGATTAATGACTGACAGATGAAATGAAATGATAATGGAGAGTGTTGCTGGAATCAAAGATGATGGGGAAAACCGGAGTACCCGGAGAAAAACCTGTCCCGCCTCTGCTTTGTCCAGCACAAATCTCACATGGAGTGACCGGGATTTGAACGGAATTTGACGCCTGAGAAACGGAGGCTCACAAAGGAAATAAAACTGTCAATTTCAAAGTTTTAAATCAAACTTTCGAATTTCGTATATCAACCCATTCATGTTCGCACTTTCTTTCACCTCTGCGTTCCACAGAATCCCCGAAACAATAATAATAATAATAAGAAGAAGAAGAAGAAGTACAAGAATAAGAACCCCACCATGTCACCACGTTAATTTCATATCACACAGACACTTTCGTTTGCTGTGGACCACCTTGTTCATAGCGTGAGTTTACTTCACCCAGGTGCTGATGATGTAACCTGAACACACCGCTAGTCCCAGTAATTAGTTGTCTAACACAGTACAAGGCTTGTCGTGCTACATGTACACAAAAAGTTGTTAATGCTCAGCGTTGGCCACACTCCTTGCGACTCCTTTTTTTTTATCCTATCTCCATTGTGACTTTATTTGTGAGCAAGAATTTTTTTTAACGTCAGGTTTCATCTTCTTTAGCCTGAATTTCCGTTTATATTCGTGGCTATTGATCAGCTTTCTTGCACGAAGACCGTACAAAAGAGAGAATTCAGAAGAAGTGCGAAAGGAATTTAAAAGGAGTTCCTAATTTGAAAAGAATTAACTTGTTTGGCAGAAAGATTGACAGTTTCACCGACAAAGGTAGCTCAAAGCATTCAGACGTTAAGAAATAAAACTCAGTAAATAGCGAAATTTTTGAAGAATTTTCTAAAATCTACCAGATTTCCAACGGATGATTTTACTAAACCTGTATCCTTCATTTTAGGAGGCTATTTTGACAGGTGCTAGAGGCTTATTCACGCTGAAGGAGATCTTTTAGATGCAGTACTGGCTGCGTTGTTCATAATGAGATATCCCACTGCCGTAATTAATGGCTAAAGGTGACTCAAAACATTCAGGCATTAAGAAACATAGTCCATTTGGGTCACGTAGCTGTCGGTTTGCATTCGGGAGATAGTGGATTCGAACCCCACTGTCGTTAGCCCTGAAAAAGAATTTCCGTGGTTTCCTATTTTCACACCAGGCAAATGTTGAGGCTGTACCTTACTTAAGGCCACGGTCGCTTCCTTCCCATTCCTAGTCCTTTTCTATTGCATTGCCGTCGGTCGGTGCGAAGTAAAGCACACTATAATAAATAAGTACAAAAATAGTCCACTAATGCCAGCTTCTCGTAATTTTCACTGGATTTGCCAGATTATGCAATTTGATAGTGGGGGGGGGGAATTTAAAATTCTTTTCTGGTAGTTTAATGCACTTAAAATCGAAGGTTTACGGTGACACAAGGATATGAAAGAGGTGCACATGGATCTGAGGTTCACTCAGCCTACACCAATAATGAGTACCAGGTTAATTCCTAGGGGCAAAGGTGGCCGGGCGTAGAGCTAACCACTCTACCCCATCAAGTGCCGTGGTTACGAATAGTGGAAGCCTTTACCTTCCACCTCTTCAAGGGTCTTTTTGGCCTGTACAGAGATGACTTTGCTTTGCTTTGCAAGGATATGAAAGGGCTCGAATTGGGAAGGTAGTGGCTGTGGCCTTAATTAAGGTACAGCCCTGCATTTGCCTGGAGTGAAAATGGGAAATCACGGAGAAACATCTTCAAGGTTACCGACAGGGTGATATGAACCCACCATCTCCCGACCCTAACTGCCCGGCCAACTTGATAGATAGTTTTAATCCAATAGATAATGATGAATTGTCTAGAATTTGACGATTTACCGTAAATTCGTTCCCAGAACATACAGTATGTTATACACTTTACTTTAGAAGGTTATTTTAATAGGACCGGGCGAGTTGGCCGTGCGGTTAGAGGCGTGCGGCTGTGAGCTTGCATGCGGGAGATAGTGGGTTCGAATCCCACTGTCGCCAGCCCTGAAGATGGTTTTCCGTGGTTTCCCATTTTCACACCAGGCAAATGCTGGGGCTGTACCTTAATTAAGGTCACGGCCGCTTCTTTCCAACTCCTAGGCGTTTCCTATCCCATCGTCGCCATAAGACCTACCTGTGTCGGTGCGACGCAAAGCCACTAGCAAAAAAAAAATTAATAATAAATAAATAAATATAATTCATGCACGATGATGAAGATCTTTTGGGACAGGAACTGATCCTGTCTTTCTCAGCATAATTTATCCCGACGCCACTGATAAATTCGTGGACAAAGGTAGAGCAGAGCATTTAATCGCTAAGAAATATGGTGCACTGTTGCCAGCTTCACGTAATTATCGTCATGGACAAAGGTAGAGCAGAGCATTTAATCGCTAAGAAATATGGTGCACTGTTGCCAGCTTCACGTAATTATCGTTACTTTTAAGCGAATTTTAATGATCGTCTATGACAAATAATGTAATTAAGCGGATGTGAGTTTGTTTAATCAATTTTGTAGTATCTGCCGAAAATTTGATATGGATTTCTAAAAATTTTACACTCTGCTGTTGTAGGCTGTTTTAACATGCGATATCCAGAAGTCGCTAACGTCAATGTGCAACATAGTGACGCTGCCTTTCATATTACACAGTTCCTCAAATGAAAATGAAAACCTAAAACCTCTTTTCCAGTCAGTGACTGGGTCAGGGGTGTAAATGAGTGAATCATATATAGCCTATTAGTACGATGGGGTGGAGCCTCCGTGGCTCAGACGGCAGCGCGTCGGCTTCTCACCGCTGGATAGCGTGGTTCAAATCCCGGTCACTCCATGTGAGATTTGTGCTGGACAAAGCGGAGGCGGGACAGGTCTTTCTCCGGGTACTCCAGTTTTTCCTGTCACCTTTCATTCCAGCAACACTCTCCATTCTCCTTTCATAGCATCTATCATTCATTAATAAATCACTTTGGGAGTGGCGCCCCATCGTACTAACAGCCTATATATGCTTCATTCATTACATCCCTGTCCCAGTCAATCACTGGAAAACAGGTTGCAGGTTTTCATTTTCAGTACGATGGGGTCGCCACTCCCAAAATGAGTTATATTAGTGACTGATAGATGCTATGAAATGAGAACGGAAAGTGTTGCTGGAATGGAAGATGATAGGGAAAACCAGAATACCCGGAGAAAATCCTTTCTCGCCTCCGCTTTGTCGAGCACAAATCTCACATGGATTGACCGGGATTTGCACCACGGTATACAGCGGTGAGAAGCCGACGCGCTGCCGTCTGAGCCACGGAAGCTCTTCAGTTCCTCAAATATCCTCACGAAATTGAGTATGCTAAGTCACTTTCTACAGTTATCACCAAAGATACGTGGGAAAAAGGAGAAAGAACTGAACACGGAACCACCCAGCACTGGTGAAACATCGTAACAAGTAAACCTGAGGGATGATCTTTGAATAATTATAATACATCATGTAGGCCCACTCATACCAGAAAGACGGTCCTCGAATAATACATCACATACATAAAAATCAAAAGCAAAGCAGTAATCTCCGTACAACCAACGAAGGCCCTTGGAGGGGTGGAAGGTAAAGGATTCCACTATCCATAATCTCGGCTCTAGATGGGGCTGAGTGGTTAGCTCTACGGCCAGCCACCATTGCCACCAGGAATTAACCTGGTACTTGTTGGTGTAGGCTGAGTGAACCTCAGGACCATATGCACCTCCGGAAGTGGACATCTTATTATTATTATTATTATTATTTTTCTACCGCTCTTCCCACACCTTGAGGTCGCGGGTGCGAACTGTGGTGCATATGTAGATTTGGCCCTGTTTTACGGCCGGATGCCCTTCCTGACGCCAACCTTATGTGGAAGGATGTAATCACTATTGCGTGTTTCTGTGGTGGTTGGTAGTGTGTTGTCTGAGTATGAAGAGGAAAGTGTTGGAACAAACACAAATACCCAGTCCCCGAGCCAGAAGAATTAATACAACACGATTAAAATCCCCGACAGGGCCTGGAATCGAACCCAGGATCCACTGAACCGAAGGCCTCAATGCTGACCATTCAGCCAATGAGTCGGACGGAAGTGGAAATCTCGTTTCTTAAATTTTTCGATTCCTAGCGGGGAATGGAACCCACGTCCTTCCGGGTGAACCAAGCACGTCTTTTCCGTCTTGGTCCAGCAACCCCTAATTTCCAATTCCGTACCTTACATACAGCCCTCTTATTATTCCTCCCTTCCGACATCACTCCAAGTCCTGGCAAAGCCAATTTTAGTACAATATGTTTCAGCACCAAAATATGGTCAAGAGGGTGATGATTTGCAAAATATGGTCAAGAGGGTGATGATTTGCATCCACAATCACAATTTTAGTGAATGCAACACTTTTGCCTAAGACTGTCCCAATGAATACGGACGCCCTCTTAACGCCTACAGATGCCGCCGCTGGGACTGGACACTGACTATATTTAACTCGGCGCAGTCATGTAGACTGCCAAATCAGTGCCTATGCTAGCCGACACCTATCAATTTATCCTTAAACAAGATGGTCAAGTTATTTTTGCTCTTGCTGTGTGGGAACTTCACGTTAAAGATACGCCCTCGCAGATCCCAAGTATGGCAAGTACCTTTTTCTGAGACTAGCTTTGAATAATTCTTAAGCGATGTCTTAAAGATTCAAACCATCATCTCTCGCTTGTAGGCCATAAATTATTAAAATACTGTAATCTTCAGTGTTTATAAACTTCCGGGTGCTTATTTGAAAGGTCAGCGTAGTGGCCTTCGTTTCATAGGGACCCAGGTTAGATTCCCGACAGAATAAGGATTTTAACAGAGTCTGGTTAATTTATCTGTCTCGAGAGATGAGTGTGTGTGGAACAGTTTTCACACACATCTTCACTTAATCACAATCCGGCTCCATTGCTAAATGTTTAGTGTGCTGACCTTTGCTCCAAGTCGCCTCGGATTCGATTCCCCCCCGCGTCGGCGACTTTAATTGATGAATTCCCCTCGCTCGGGCACTGAGTACGTATGCCGTCTTCAGCATTAGAATATGTCTTAGGTGGGACCGTTTCCGCATAGACCCGCAGGTCGCGTATAGGCGTCAAGTCAAAAGACCTTCACAAGGCCTCTCCAGAAGCCATACTTCATTAATTAATTAATTATGCATTAATTAATTTACACACTACTCACCAAACTGGCAACCACCACAGATACACTCAATAGTGAACATTTCCTTCCCTCCCACGTACGGCTGGTGGCCCAAAGACCATCCAGCCGTAAAAGTGAAATAAATCCACAAGAAAGCCGATCCCAGATACTTGGGGAAAAGGTCAAGAACTATCTTCATTATTAACTAATATACTAATTTTCATTTGCTTCTGCACTTCTATTACCCTCCTCAGCCTTACCATAGCACCTTGGGAATTCTGTTTGTAAAACTTTATATTCGTTTGCCACGTCATTTCTTTCTTTCTTTCTTTCTTTCTTAATCCGTTTGCCCTCCAAGTTTGGTTTTTCCCTCGGAATCAGCGAGAGATTCATGTACCGCCTCAAGGACAGTGTCCTGGAACGTGAGACTTTGGGTCGGGGGAATACAACTGGCCAACAGGACCAGCATCTCGCCCAGGCGGCCTCACCTGCTATGCTGAACAGGCGCCTTGTGGGGGATGGGGAGACTGGAAGGGACAGGCAAGGAAGAGGGAAGGAAGCAGCCGTGGCTTTCATTTAGGTACCATCGCGGCATTTGCCTGGAAGAGAAGTGGGAAAGCACGAAAAAGAACTTAGATGATGGCTGAGGTGGAAATCGAACCCTTGTCTACTCAGTTGACTTCCCGGGGCTGAGTGGACACCCTTCCAACCTTCGTACCACTTTTAAAAGTTCCTGGCAGAGCCGGGAATCGAACTCGGGCCTCCGAGGGTGGCAGCTAATCACACCAACCACCACATCACAGAAGGCTACGTAATTGACGGATCCATTAATCTTCTCCTTTCTTTTGCTAGTGGTTTAACGTCGCATTAACCACATTGAAGGTTTTCGGAGACGTAAGGATGGGAATGGATTAGGATTGGTAAGCAAACGGCTGTGACCATAATTATGCGCTTTTTATAGCATGTGAAGTTTCTGAATTTTCTCCGTTGTTCATTCGTTAAAGTTGGCAACAGTTTAATATTGTAGTCTGAGGAAGAACGTAACTATTCAACTATTCAAATAAAACATATTTTATTCACGCTAACTAAAAGTATGCATTCATTTTACTCAACACTACCCAAATTGTGCTGCAAACTAATATTACTGTCCTACGCTTGAAGATTTTATTTACGTAAATCATTGTGAATGGCCCGCCAAATAACCAGATCACAAATTTTTTTGTTTGTGTTATGCTTATTATTATTATTATTATTATTATTATTATTATTATTATTATTATTATTTAATCTCCAAAGTGTTGTGAACCCTATTTTACCATAAGGTATGTTAGGGTTGTAGTTTATACAAAATATACAATTTCTCTGATAAAATTCAAAATACATAAACGGCAAAATAGACATGAACAGAAATGGAAAAATAAAAGTATGATATATAAAATCCTTAATACTAAGAGTACCGTACTAATATTTAAAAATACCAGACATACAATATATATACTGAGCCGTATCCTACCGGCCCATAATAATAATTGGAATATTATTTGACCAAATATGTGAATTTTATTCATAAAAAGTTACAGTCCAATATGTTAAGGTATCGTATCCCAAGATAGTTAATACCGGATGTTGAGCAAGACTGTAAGTCGCTGGATGTTGCTTCATATTTCCGTATGACCGTGAGAAAGTAAGCGTACCCACGCGCTGGCAAGGATCGACACGTGTATTACATGCTGACCAAGCAAGATATTTCAGCCAATGGGAACTTAAGGATTTGGCAAACCTGGAGGCTACACCGCGTCATATATTAATTCCAGGATGACCAACATGCTCTGTGGATAAAGTCAGTTTATGTAGACAATCGGTTTTCCACAGTTTCTGAAGTTAGATATATTTGGAAATGTATTATAGAAATTGGTGGAAGAGATTTGCTAATGTTTGAGCTGTGTTTTATAAATATATCACAATAAGTATTGTATCATCATACATGACGAACTCTCTGATTGGTGGTTGGTTCAGATACCCGGGAACCCCAACATTATTAGCATCACCGAAGCCTCCTCAGTAACCCAAGCTCTGGAGAGCGTCACTCTGTAGTTGAAATTTGAGCAGTACGGATGTACTAACTCGGCACTCTGTAGGAAAAGTTTGAACAGTGCGGATGTACCAACTCTGTGACTGGTGATTGTAATTAACGTGGTGTTATTCCAGAAATAGTAACTGGTTCTCATTGATGCTTCAAATTGTGTAGTCGTAATATTTACTGTGCTTTGACAGAGTTTACTTTTAATCGATAAAGACGGTGTAGTGACCGCTGAGTAACAAGTGTTGTAGAAACGTGCTAGTGTTTCACTATTTCGCGACGGGCGCGTATTCGCGTGGAACTTCCGTACCGAACCGTGGGCTGCTTTTTAAACTATTTTTACCCTTTAAGTGAAGCGTGTTATATATATGTGGATCAGTGTGTTAGCTGATCTGGTAAAAGAAAGGGTATTTCGGCTCGCAGCTTTAAGCAGCGAAGAGATTATCAACTATAGTCTTCTGTGTTCCAGTGAATTGTTTTCCAGCAAGATGATGGATACGCCTGCAGAGGAAGGAAGTGCATTCCCACATGTTAATGCTGTGATCAACATGGTGTAGATCCCAAAAGTAGTGGGGATGTAAGCTGCTATCCTGGTTCCCCGAGAGTCATCTAAAGTAAGACGCACGTATTATATATGGCATGATATGTAAGTTATGTTAAGGTACTAGGGCAGTGTAGATAGAATTTTAATTTTCATTTAAAGTAAGCCTGACGGCATGTATTTGTTTAATTTGGTTACTATGGTAGATTCGGATACGAGATTAATGCATGTTTATTTTATTTTCATTTTGCTTTATGATTAGATGTTTGGGAAAATGAGGGATTGGTAGAATCAGTTATTGTTGTAAATATAGTACTTAGAGTAGGATATTCCGTGTTTTCCTTAAATATATGCTAGAAGGGCTAGATCGACAGGTTCATTTCTATATTACGTCAAACACGTATCAATTCATTTATTTCGGTTATTCAGAGAGACAGGTATAGCTATTTTGCATGATGCATGGTTTTACAGAAGCCGACAGAAGGAGCTGCAGAACGTCGTTGTTAAATTAAGATCTTTGAAGTTAAGTTGGATTCTGTTTGCCTGATGGTCTGCCAAGGACTCGAACAGCGTCTCGTTATGTGGAAAGGCCAGTAGGATTCATGAGGAATGATGAGATAATAATCGCATGCTTAATTATAATGTATTGGTGCAGGCTGATTGTATGCCTGACAAGATAGAGAGAAATTGTGCAGATGTGTGTGCCTGCTTAGCGTCTTCTGAGTATATTGTGATCAGAATGGACAGTGTTAATTCCAGACTATTGAGTCTGATGTTGTTAAATGGCCCAAGCATGCTAAGAAGTAATTAATATACGGGAGTTTCCGTGTAGTTGATGATGGGCGTTATCTCATGGCAAGCTAATTCCTGGCCTGTGTTATCGGCATGTGTGAAAGAGACAGTATTTCCTTGCGGCGGCCACGGGAGACAAAATCCAATCTTTAGCGTAGTGGAGTTCAATATTTCTTTACAGCTCGTAATCTACCCGGAAGTATATGACGGATGACCGCGCTGTTGAGCGCGCAAACGCAGCAGAAGGAGGCAATGTTGCCCATTGCTTTCTTCATGACATCAAGGAATATTTATATGTTTTTCTCTTACAGGATGGTTTTACCTTATTATTTTGTGATTGCATACCTTGTCTCGTTGTTTTTAAAGGGGAACAGCCCGAGTGCTGATGTATCGTTGGTTTATCTAGTTCTGTCTAGATCTTTTGTAGTGAACCGGGATTCACATTAGAAGCAGTGTAGCATTTAAGACTTTACTCGATATCCGATGTATATATATGTTTAGTTTGATTATTTGAATTATTGTAAATATAGTGTAGGATTTGCCCCTAGTATTTTGCATTACTTACATAGCGTCCGGTGCGTCTTAATTATTTTTCTTTCCGTCGTAATTTTTCTTATAATGTAACTTTGATTTTAAGGAAATAGTTTGATGACTCTCGGGAGTAACTTAATTTTGAAACCGTATCGTTGGGATGCGATAGTGTGAAACTCCATATCGAAATACCACATGGCAGTGTTTGCATACACTTGTTGCCATATAACATAAACATTGGACTATTAGAAGAAACTCAATCTTGATTTATATTAATGTTCTTTGTTGAACTTGTTTTTCTTTTGATGTCAAATTTGTACATTATTCTATTAACGTCTCTGATTTCGATTTATTTCATTACTTTGAGTTCATTTTTTACAAGTTATTATTTTTTTATTTAATTTATTTTCGAGTGATTTGATCGGGGATATTTGTTAATAAATCCATCTTACCCCCTATGATTGTTTCTCATTCGTGTTATACCTCCATTTCCTGTTATTAATTGCTATTTTAGTGTTGAACTTCGACTTTTTATCCTGACCCAATCGACAACCAACCCACACTCTGCCCAACCCTGAGTTAGTCGGATGTTCATACAGGAATGGAGGCATCGTCCTAGAGGGTATTTACCCCTGGGTACGGTACATATATATGTGGCGCCGCAACTAAGGGCAAATAGACACTTTGGCGTATGTTCGTATCCCACTTGGAGTATTTTTGTGTTACCCAAAGATGTCTAGGTTGTTCTTACAAACTTGGGCAGGTCAAATTGAGATTTACGAGAGTGAATGTGATTTGACAAGCTATTCCGAAGGCTAGATAGGATTAGGATCATGGTTCGAAAGCTGGAAGAGACCAATAATTGGTATCCAGATAATGATTAAATTTAAGAGAGGTAGATAGGTAATTTCGAACCATAGGCGCAACTTAGGAATCTGGCAACCTGACGTTCAGACAATTTGAGTCTAGAGTCCCATGTTCAGTACTACGAATGATAGTAGGCGGACATGAAAGGGCAAGATTTCATCGGAAATCGTGTGTTTAGAAAACAGAGTAAAATCTAAATGCATTACGTTAGGGACATCGGCAAAAAATGTGATTTAAATCATGTTAGGAAGAATGAGAAACATATGGCCGATAAGTAAGGCGTGTCGTAGTAATAAAGGAACTCTATTTGAGTCAGAGAACTATAAAAAGATTTCTCTAATGAGGTAAAGTGGTCGATGTCGTGTCCTTCAGACATGTGTTGATCTTGACATAGCCTGGAATTTGTGTGCAGATCAAATTTCAATTGCCAGTAATGATAATTTTATTTGATTTAGAGTAAGGCTAGGAACTTAAGATCGCCTCAGTCTTAAGAAAATGGTGATGATATTTGCAATGAATGCTGATGATTCAAGACTGCTAAACCTATGCTGGAATATTAGTCTGGAGTCGGAGGTATTTATCGTAAATATGGTCCAGTACTGTTGTCTAGTACTTAGATTAGAGCCCAAAAGACAGGAAAATTAATGTTTGGATTTAAAGATTTTCGGGCTACAATATTAGTAATTTATTTTTAAAGTTATGATAACGCGTTTGTTTGTTATGCGCGGTAGAAAATAAATATCCCAAATTATAGGAAGCTTCTATATGGCGAATTTTGAGGCCATGTTTTCTTGGTATATGATTAACGTAAATCATAGAAGCTTTTCAGTAAAATAAATGGTTTTCGTATGGAGTACACAAGATACGGTATAGGATACTAGGTAGTGGCGAGCATCCCTGCGTTTTCTCGAATACGTATTTGGTATGGCGATGACGATAGAGGAGTTGTTGGCGGAGATGGACAGAAGGGAACAGGAGCGTATGGCGGAGATGGACAGAAGGGAGCAGGAGCGTATGAATGAACTTTCGAGTAAGTTGGAGGAACAGTCCAGAGAGACTAGACAATTGTTTAAGCAGGCAGAAGATAGGACTGAGGAACAATTAACACAGGCGGCGGAGAAAACTGAGGAGCAACTTAAGGTGGCGACCAATGAGTTACAGGGGAAAATTGACTTCGTTCGTACATGCTGTTTAGAAGGCATGGGAAAATTAGAGAAACAGCTAGAAACAGTAGAACTTAAAACACAGACGCAAATTGAAAAGATTAGAGATTCTGTTGAGGAAATCGCCGATCGGGTTACAGAACACATGACTAGCACAGATAAGCGACTGGGAGACTTATCGCATACAGTAGAAGAAGCTACAGCAGAGATTACACTCCAGCGAGGCGCGATTGACAAGTTACGGATTGACACGGAGACGAGGTTGGAAGAGTTCACCGTGGACATCAGTAAACAAATTACTGAAGCTCAGCAGAAAACGGAAGACAAAATTGATTTGAAACTAAAGATGAAGCAAACGGAGACTGAGGAAAGAATGAAGGAAATAGAAACTCAGATTCGATTGGAAATGAAGGAGGACATCGCGGAGACAGGCAAGGAAGTCAAAGACATGATAATAGCTGATCGGGAAAGGAACAAGGAAGATCTACAGGTACTTGGTTCGAGTCTGGAGACGTGGACAGAGGTTTCACAGAAAAATCAAGTGAAGATAGAGGTTGTTGAGAAGGAAATCGCCTACATGAAGGATAAGTTAGAATTGTTGGATTTACGAACGGACAAAGAACTCAGTAAATTAAAATGTACAGTGCAACAAACCATTATAGAGAAGGCACCAAGTCAAGTTAGCGATAACGTTGCGCTGAGCGATCTTCTGCAGTTACCGCGTCAGGAGGTCCACTGTTCAACTCCGAATGAAACATATAATGTTCCTATTTACAATATTATGAGGAGCAATGAAGAAAAACCACGGAAGTTTACAGGAAATGATGAGAAGAACACCTAAAGCTTTCTTGCGGGAAATTGATGACTTCTTAGCAGATTACAAGGTACCACCAGAGCGTAAATTGAGGACAGTAGAAAGATTTCTAGGCGATACCGTGGCTGAATGGGCGAATGCTTTCCGTTATACATTTACTACATATGAGGAGTTTAAGGAGGCATTTCTTAAAAAATTTTGGGACGTATCTACGCAGCAATCACTGAGGATGGAATTGTATTCACGTAGATATCCGGCTACTACGCCAACGAAGTATTCTCCTTTTTTCATTTCTCAGATGCTAAAATTTCGTGATTTAGACATGCCCCCAAGCGAGAGCGAAATTATAGCGGCAATCCCTCGGCAACTACCTCTTGAAGTGCAGAGGACATTAATTGCAGCTAATGCCAAAACTGCAGCAGAGGCGGAATTGACTTTAAGACAGTTAGACTTAACATCTAGTCAAAACCAGCCAAGGTTGAGGCATGTTGAGGCTATCCATACGGTAGGGGTGGAAGAAGGAAGTAATCCACCGAAAGTAAGGAAGAGAAATGATTATCAAAGCTTAGGGACTCAAACAGCGACACATGAGCAAGCCAACAGGAGTGATGTACATCAGGATGGTAACTGGCAGCGGAGAGATAGAAGAGACCAGTTTCGAAGAAATAATTATCAAGGTAACAGCCTAAATCAGCGAGGATATAGCTATCCAAATGGAAATAATGGGAGGACCTATAGATACAAGTATAGAAATTATGGTGGACCCAGAAGACCATATTATCGTTGGGACGAGAAGGAGCGAAACCCTAGAGGAGGAAGAGGCAATTACCAGGAGAACCGTGACCAAAGAAGAGAAGAATCAAGACAATACGTTGAAGAGTTGAGAGGAAAAAGGCAGGAGGAAGACCGGTGGAGAGGAGCCATACAAGCTAATGGTAACGAAGAATGTCATGGAGCTGAAAGTGTTGCGTACAGGGAATACCGTGTAAGGCAACAGGAAAATAGGTTGAATCCCTATGCTCCTAATTATGAGAGCCGAGGGACGGACAACAAAAAAAGCACAATAGATGATGAAGAAGATAGCCTAGATTTGATCAATGGGAACAATAATGGTTGGACCGTAGTCTCTGTAGACAGTTGGATTGTAAGACCCGAGGATTTATTGGAAGAGGAAGTATCGCAAAATTGTAATTCTGTAAAGCGCTTACCCGTAATATATACTAGAGCTGGTCATTTACGAGTAAAAACTTTGGTGGACACTGGAGCGTCGATTAGTGTGGTATCTCAGGCATTAATTAACGAATTGAAATCACGCATGAAGGTACTCACTATTCCTATATCAAAATTGAAAGTCAGGGGAATTGTACCGGACAAGACAGCTGTGTGTAAGGAGCAGGCTCTTTTGGATATTCAAATTGGAAATTTAACTATGTCACATCCCTGCGTAATTCTACCAAAGATGGAATTTAATTTAATTCTTGGTGCAGATTTTCTTGGAGAATACAATGCCTTGATAGATATGGGAAACAATAACATTATTTTCCGAACACAAGATTCTAGTGAAGAGTTGAGATTAGACCAGGTTGAAGAGAATGTTGGAGATGAAAGAATTTGGACAGCAACTGTAACCGAGGGAAAAGAAGAACCTTTTGAGTTTCCAGTAAATTTTGTGGAAAATTGTAATGAGCTCGCAGAATATTTTGAGGCCATGACGTTAAACTTAGAAGCCGAGGAGGATGAAAAATTTTCAAAATTGTTACCAGAGAAGTTAGCGGAAGCACCAGTGAATGAAGAAGCCCGTGGGAAAATGAAAGAAATTTTAGGACAACATAAGAATGTATTCGGATCAAAACCAGGAAAAATAACTAACTACAAGTACAAAATTATCGTGAATAACTGGGAGCCATTTAAACAGAGACCATATCCAATTCCCGAGAAGATATTCCCTCAGGTGAAGGAATTGGTAGATGATATGGAGAAGAAAGGAGTCATTACCAAATCGCCCACACCATTTTTGAGTCCGATCTTGGCTGTTCCAAAAGCAAATGGTTCTGTGAGGGTATGTTTGGACGCACGTGAGGTCAACAAGCGCCTAGTCCCCGAGTATACGTAGGCACCAGCAATTAAGGACATCTTGAAAAGGTTCGGAGGCATGGAATACTTCGGCACCGTTGATTTAACTTCATCATTTCATCACATTGAATTACATCCAGAATCTAGTATGCTAACTGGTTTCATGTTCAACAACCAGACCTATCACTTCTTACGTTTGCCCTTTGGCTTGAAGAACTCAAGTTCCGTTCTTATCCGTGCATTGGAAGACAATTTAAGTCCAGACATAAAATCATTTACTATCATCTACATCGATGACATAATTTTCTGTTCGAAAACAATCGAGGAACATTTGGACAAAATTGACCGACTTTTGGCAGATCTTAATCGCTGCAATTTCAAGGTAAATCTGGAGAAATCTCATTTTTGTAGCAGGAGTACCTTATTTTTGGGCCATGTCATCGATGGAAAGGGAATCAAGTCTAATCCGGCGAAGATATCAGCAATACAAAACCTACCAAAATTAAGCATATCAGACAGTTTTTAGGACTTTGTCAATTCTTTTCGGACCACTGTAAATCATATACAGACACTGTAGCACCATTACAGGAGCTTTTGAAGATGAACAACAGATGAAAATGGGGAGAGGATCAAGATGTGGCTTTTAGAAAGACCAAGGAAATGCTGGCGAAGGCAGTTAAGCTAGGCTATCCTGCATATGACCGTCCTTTCATAATTCAAACAGACCCTTCAAATGTGGGCATAGGAGCGGTTCTGTATCAGAAAAATCCAGAGAACGAACCCAGGATCACTTATTTGGCATTCACGAGCAGGAAGTTACGTAACCATGAGTTAAAGTGGACTACAACGGAACTAGAAATGCTGTCTATAGTAGTTGCCTCAGGTCAGTGGAAGAAGTATATTTATGGATTTCCGATCATCATTAGAACGGACCATAAGGCATTAACTTTCATCCTAAAATCTAATGTAGGTAGCGACAGGGTGTACAGATGATCGTTATTTGTACAACAGTTCGATCTGACACTAGAACACTGCCCAGGCAAATTGAATACCGTGGCAGACGCACTCAGCCGAAACCCAGATGAAGTTGAGGCTACTGTAAATTTGGCAATGTTGGGCGAAGAGGACCAAAATATTTTAGACAAGTTACCAAGTTTAGGCCAAGAGCAGAAAAATTATGGACCAACCAAATTACTGATTGATTATTTTAATTAGGAACTCGAACCCGGCACCCCAGGTTTCATCGAGGCACAAAAGAAGGCATCCCAATATCACTACTTCAATAACCTTTTGCATAAATTTATTGACGAAGAACACACTAAATTTCGTATTGTTGTTCCACCAGTGTTCCAGATGGACTTGATATGGTTAGGGTATCATACCACTGGACACGCGGGTATTGAGAAAGTTACAGCTACGTTACAGGAAACATTTATTTGGCCAAGAATGAGGCGCATGATTCAACAAGTCTTGCGAACCTGTGACACATGTCAGCGTATCAAACCTAACACTTTCCTATTAAAACAGCAACCAAGAGCTGTATTGCCCACAATGCCCAGGAAACTGTTCGCAATTGACTATTTTGGAGCGTTACCTGCAGGACGTCGTGGTGTGAAATATATTCTAGTATGCATGGATGTATTTTCTAAGTATGTAACTTTGTGTCCCGTACAAAAGGCCAACACGAAATCCGCACTACATCAGATTAAAAATAAGATCATTCCGAGAATGGGTAAACCAGAAAGCATACTAAGTGATCACGGTCCACAGTTCACCTCGCCTGCTTTCAAGAGGGAGCTCGATAGGATGGAGATAAGACATGTGTTGAGTTCAGTGAGACATCCGGAGTCTAACCCGAGCGAACGTGTTATGAGAGAGATAGCGAAGTACTGTCGGATCTTCATACCAAGAGAGCACTGGAAATGGCCAGATGTAGTTCCAATTATCATGGAAAGCATTAATTTTACCAAGCATGAAAGTACCGGACAGATTCCCAGTATTATTCATCTCAACGAATACCCACAGCATCCATGGTACGAGAAAATTCAATGTCCAAATGACCCAAGGCCGTCTGCAGAATTATGCATACGAGAGACTGCAGAAAAATTAAAGGCTCAGGCAGACAAGAGGCTACGTAGAAGCAGGAATAAACGATTTCATAGACAACTGCGGGTTGATGAGCTTGTACTGGTAAAACGTCCTCAGAGCTCAGATGTGTCAGCGCGCTTTTGTCAGAAGTTTGCTGAATTGTATATAGGTCCATATAAAGTAACTCAGGTATATGGAAATAATTCCTACAAAGTTTGTAGCTTAGACGGATCTACGGAGAAGGTTTTCAACGCCTCAAACCTCAAGCTTTATTATCCCAGAGGTCAAATTAGAATAGACGACATCCCAGAAGGAGAAGAAGAAGAAGGAGAGATGGCAGAAGATGAGAGTGAAGATGATGGAGAAGAAGAGGAAAACCCGAATGATGAACCTGTGATGGTGGATGCAGATGACCCGGAAGAAGACACGGAGAATGTCAACTTCGCGCAGATGGAAAGAGACAATTATTCAGAAGAAGAAGATTGTGAAGAGTGTGGTGGTGTGCAGAGACGTTTTCATGCGTTACTTGACATCTACTACAACATCCGCCAAGATAATGATAGACTGTGGGAAGAGAATACAAATCTGCGAGATGGCAAATAGTACTAAAGGAAAGAGATTGTATACATTCAGATGATAATAAATAGTCAAATAATACATTTGAAAAAAAAATACTCCATATTCATTTTTTTCCCTGGGTAAGACAAGGATGAGCCGTATCCTACCGGCCCATAATAATAATTGGAATATTATTTGACCAAATATGTGAATTTTATTCATAAAAAGTTACAGTCCAATATGTTAAGGTATCGTATCCCAAGATAGTTAATACCGGATGTTGAGCAAGACTGTAAGTCGCTGGATGTTGCTTCATATTTCCGTATGACCGTGAGAAAGTAAGCGTACCCACGCGCTGGCAAGGATCGACACGTGTATTACATGCTGACCAAGCAAGATATTTCAGCCAATGGGAACTTAAGGATTTGGCAAACCTGGAGGCTACACCGCGTCATATATTAATTCCAGGATGACCAACATGCTCTGTGGATAAAGTCAGTTTATGTAGACAATCGGTTTTCCACAGTTTCTGAAGTTAGATATATTTGGAAATGTATTATAGAAATTGGTGGAAGAGATTTGCTAATGTTTGAGCTGTGTTTTATAAATATATCACAATAAGTATTGTATCATCATACATGACGAACTCTCTGATTGGTGGTTGGTTCAGATACCCGGGAACCCCAACATTATTAGCGTCACCGAAGCCTCCTCAGTAACCCAAGCTCTGGAGAGCGTCACTCTGTAGTTGAAATTTGAGCAGTACGGATGTACTAACTCGGCACTCTGTAGGAAAAGTTTGAACAGTGCGGATGTACCAACTCTGTGACTGGTGATTGTAATTAACGTGGTGTTATTCCAGAAATAGTAACTGGTTCTCATTGATGCTTCAAATTGTGTAGTCGTAATATTTACTGTGCTTTGACAGAGTTTACTTTTAATCGATAAAGACGGTGTAGTGACCGCTGAGTAACAAGTGTTGTAGAAACGTGCTAGTGTTTCACTATTTCGCGACGGGCGCGTATTCGCGTGGAACTTCCGTACCGAACCGTGGGCTGCTTTTTAAACTATTTTTACCCTTTAAGTGAAGCGTGTTATATATATGTGGATCAGTGTGTTAGCTGATCTGGTAAAAGAGAGGGTATTTCGGCTCGCAGCTTTAAGCAGCGAAGAGATTATCAACTATAGTCTTCTGTGTTCCAGTGAATTGTTTTCCAGCAAGATGATGGATACGCCTGCAGAGGAAGGAAGTGCATTCCCACATGTTAATGCTGTGATCAACATGGTGTAGATCCCAAAAGTAGTGGGGATGTAAGCTGCTATCCTGGTTCCCCGAGAGTCATCTAAAGTAAGACGCACGTATTATATATGGCATGATATGTAAGTTATGTTAAGGTACTAGGGCAGTGTAGATAGAATTTTAATTTTCATTTAAAGTAAGCCTGACGGCATGTATTTGTTTAATTTGGTTACTATGGTAGATTCGGATACGAGATTAATGCATGTTTATTTTATTTTCATTTTGCTTTATGATTAGATGTTTGGGAAAATGAGGGATTGATAGAATCAGTTATTGTTGTAAATATAGTACTTAGAGTAGGATATTCCGTGTTTTCCTTAAATATATGCTAGAAGGGCTAGATCGACAGGTTCATTTCTATATTACGTCAAACACGTATCAATTCATTTATTTCGGTTATTCAGAGAGACAGGTATAGCTATTTTGCATGATGCATGGTTTTACAGAAGCCGACAGAAGGAGCTGCAGAACGTCGTTGTTAAAAGGCGGCCGGAGCTGGAACGGCCGGCCACCAGCTCAGTAGTTGTTGTAACATGGGTCAAAAGTTTGTAAGAGTTTCTATAAGGAAACGGAACAAGGTAAAATTATTTTGTTTTTATAGCGTACGGTAGTCTGTGATACACTTCTCATTAGTGTAAAAGCATTTTAAAAAGAAATGCAAGTACAGTTATAAAGTGGTATTTTAAATAACAAATCTCCATATGAAATTGAGCTCTGAACCGCGATTTTCCTAAACTTGTTTTAAGTCAAGATGGTGTTCAAATTAGAAGCAAGCTATACCGTAGGGAAGTTTATTTTTTTCTCTAAGCGGCTACTTTAACATACTTCAAAATTAGCGATTCTTTATATATTTAATCGTGATTTTAATAAAGCTCTGCTTATTGACTTCCGAGTGTCGGCCGAATTCTAGTGCTGGTAGTTCAGCCAGTTTCCGTCAGATGCCACAGCGTCACAAAGCCTTGTCCTTGAAGAGGGATGATGACAGATTAGCTCTTACCCATGCAGGGATGTGGTGAGTGAGATCTTCAGCTGCTATCAGTTGCTTCCTCACCCTTGCTTCATAACAAGCAGCAGTGGACACGCTGACAATACTTCGTTACTCGCTAGTTGTGGTATGACCTTTCAATAGCACGTTATATTTTTTTACCGAGTGCAATGGAATGGCAAAATGCTTGATTTGTAATAAGACATTAAATTTTATTAATAATTTTAACACTGGGCGAGTTGGCCGTGCGGCTGTGAGCTTGCATCCGGGAGATAGTGGGTTCGAACCCCACTGTCGGCAGCACTGAAGATGGTTTTACGTGGTTTCCCATTTTCACACCAGGCAAATGCTGTGGCTGTACCTTAATTAAGGCCGCGGCTGCTTCCTTCCAACTCCTAGGCCTTTCCTATCCCATCATCGCCATAAGACCTATCTGTGTCGGTGTGACGTAAAACCACTAGCAAAATATATTAACATTCATCGACATTATTCTTTAAAACACGCCGAAGAATATGACAAATATGTTAGTGAAAAACACCATGAAATTGCGAATGAACTTAAAACAGCTGCCTTATCTGAGGTAGATGTTACCTGACTTTAATGAATTGTCTTTGTTATATTAGTGACGCAATGATGCGTACTATTCAAAATAAGACAATTCACTTATTTTTATTGGTAAAAAAAAATGAAATGGCGTATGGCTTTTAGTGCCGGGAGTGTCCGAGGACAAGTTCGACTCGCCAGATGCAGGTCTTTCGATTTGACACCCGTAGGTGACCTGCGCGTCGTGATGAGGATGAAATGATGATGAAGACGACACACACACCCAGCCCCCGTGCCAGCGAAATCAACCAATTAAGGTTAAAATTCCTGACCCTGCCGGGAATCGAACCTGGGACCCCTGTGACCAAAGGCAGCACGCTAACCATTTAGCCATGGAGCTGGACATTTTTATTGGTAATTGTAGGTCGGAGGTGAATCGTCAGTTCGAATAAGCTACAACATATCTTACTAAAAGAATGGCTAAATGGCGTAACGTTACAGATAGAGATGCAGTAATGGTTGAGGATCCGCATACTGAATAGTAGTTGCTAGTAGAATAAGAATAAATTGCTATAAATATACGTTGTTCCTCTTTCAGTTGTAGCCTATTACAATATGGGCAGTGGCGGTTCTAGATACTTAAAAACCGAGCTGGATAGCTGCAGTCGCTTAAGTGCGGCCAATATTCAGTATTCGGGAAATAGTAGGTTCGAACCCCACTGTCGGCAGCCCTGAATATGGTTTTCCGTGGTTTCCTATTTTCACACCAGGCAAATGCCGGGGCTGTACTTTAATTAAGGCCACGGCCGCTTCCTTCCCACTCCTAGCCCTTCCCTCTCCCATCGTTGCCAAAGACCTATCTATGTCGGTGCGACGTAAAGCAACTAGCAAAAAAGTTAAATGGGGGAGGGGCTGTTTGGAATTGAAAATCTTGGTAACGGAATTCAAACAAATACGTTATATCTGTAAATTATCAATTTCTTTATTAATCAAGGAATTTTAAAATAATTAATTCACTAAAACTGAGTCCCCAGCCCCGCCAGGGCTAGAATCGCCACTGGATATGGGTTTAAATCTACGTTTGTTACTAGTGTGCACGGAAACTCACCGCTGCACAACCCTCCTTGAGGCTCCGGGCATGTGTCACTGTTTATAATACCCATTACAGCTGGGACAGATAGAACGCAACCGTTTCGGGAACACAACCGTTGTTGAATGAAACAATTACAAGAATATAACCGTTTTTCAGTTGCAGTGCGGTGGTGGTGATTATTGTTTGGTTTTTTGCTAGGGGCTTTACGTCGCGATTATTGTTTTAAGAGGAAGTATAACTAGGCAACCATCCGCTATATAACTCTAATCAGAGAGAAAAAATGGAAGGGATCCGACACTTCGAAAAATGAAGATATCGGCCTAGGAAAGACAAGGGCCTCGAAGGGCGTAAAAATGAAAGACTCCATAGGCCTCCTTACGTAATACCGTCGGGGTCGGAAAAGAACAAGAGTTGACTAAATGTGGTCGGATAGGATAGATGAGAAGAGAATATCGTCTACTGCAGCTGGTTATTCAAGGGAAGATACAAGGCAAAAGATGACCAGGAAGAAGGCGCATTCCTTGGATTGATAATTTGAAAACTTGGTTCAACTGTTCCACTACTGAGCAACATCCAAAGCAAGAATCTCTATTATGGTAGCCGATCTTCTGAAATGAAATGAACCGAGCTCGATAGTTGCAGTCGCTTAAGTGCGGCCAGTATCCAGTATCCGAGAGATAGTAGGTCCGAACCCCAATGTCGCCCCCTGTGGGTGGGGGTGGTAGAACAACACCCACGGTATCCCCTGCCTGTCGTAAGAGGCAACTAATAGGGGGCCCAGTGGCTCTGTACTTTGGAGCGTTGGCTGGCGACCACGGGGCCCTTAGCTGAGTCCTGGCATTGCTTCCACTTACTTGTGCCAGGCTCCTCACGTTCATCCATCCTATCCGACCTCCCTTGGTCTACTCTTGTTCTCTTCCGACCCCGACGCTAGTAGGTATGCGAGGGCTAGGGAGTCCTTCATTTTCGCGCCCTTCGTTGGCCTTGTCTTCCTTTGACCGATATCTTCATTTTTCGAAGTGTCGGATCCCTTCAATTTTTTCTCTCTGATTAGTGTTAATAGAGGATGGTTGCCTAGTTGTACTTCCTCTTAAAACAATAATCACCACCACCACCACCTGAGTCATATGATGAGCACACAAGTACAATGTAGTGAAAACTGTGCAAGTATACGCGTCCAGATGAATACAATAATCACCACCCCACTGTCGGCAGCCCTGAAAATGGTTTTCCGTGGTTCCTTCCCACTCCTAGCCCTTTCCTGTCCCATCGTCGCCATAAGACCTATCTGTGTCGGTGCGACGTAAAGCAACTAGCAAAAAAAAAAAAAAAAAGATGACACTTGATGAAGAGGGATATATCAAAGTGAGGAGCCCGGCACAAGTAAGTGGAAATAAAGCTAGGACTCAGCTAAGGGCTCCGTGGTCGCCAACCCAGACTCCCAAGTTCATAGCCCATGGGGCCCGCTTTAGTCGCCTCTTACGACAGGCAGGTGATACTATGGGTGTTATTTTACTACCCCCACCTACAGAGGGAAGTTGCAGTGCCCCTCAGCTGTGGCGTTCTTTACCAGCACCGTTTCAGAGTTTCATAACGGGTAGGTATACAAAAACCATCGTTTACAATCCTTGTATTTCTTGGAAATGGGGTTTTCCAACGTAACTAGAATAACTCACAGGTCAGATAGGTCATTCCGGTGAGCAGCGTTGCTATTGGCTAAAGCGCCTGACGTCACCGAAAGCGAGAATGAAGTGGTATTCTTTTGAGCTTAGTAGTTACTCTAATTACACTCCACTCAAGTCATGAAATACAGAACTAATGGATATTTATATGCTGTAACATTTATTATTTAAAACTTATACGAAAACATACGACTTCAAATCCGTCTTTGTAAAGACAAAGAGACTCTCACAACGGCTCGAAGGTTGGAACGCAGGCCTTCTGCCCCTTGGCAGGTTCAATCCTGGCTCAGTGCGGTGGTATTGGAAGGTCGACACGTTAAAGAACTCTTGCGGGACAACATTCCGCCCCATTTGCGTCTCCGAAAACAAGTTATTTTATGGAATTCAAATTTTAACACAATATGCAATGGAATGTTTTATACATTGTTCATATATTTCAGAACTGTTTGTTTCCAAGGGAAAAAAACGGTTATAAATTTGTAAGGCTTTTTTTTTTACTCAGGGTTGTTGGAAAATTCCATTCTTATCGTATGTCCAAAGTATCACTGCGTGACTAAAAATGCGCAAATGAATTCTTCTGTTATATCAGTTTGTATTTTCATTGGATAGAATTATATTATGTATCACTTACTGGCCGGTTCAGGGAAAGACGTGAGGCGGGGACGGGGTTGATGCACTACTTCATTTCAACATCGGAAACAGTGTCCGGCGTGCTGGCCGTTGGTCACAAGGATCCCGGGTTCGATTCCCGGCAGGGTCGGGAATTTTAACCATAATTGGTCAATTTCTCTGGCATGGGGCTGGGTGTATGTGTCGTCTCCATCATCATTTCATCCTCATCACGACACGCAGGTCGTCGCCTACGGGAGTTAAATCAAAAGACCTGCATCTGGCGAGCCGAACTTGTCTTCGGACACTCCCGGCACTAAAAGCCATACGCCATTTCATTTATTTTTGTCGGAAACAGTACCTTATTTTGACTGCTTTGCTCAGCACTAACCGATGCTCAATAATTTCCTGGAATGTTTCGCATTCCGTACAAATGTCAACACCATCAGCTCCGTGCAAGTACTGTATCACAACTTCCTGGTGACAGACTATGTGACGCTGGAGGGTGAGAGGGGAATCGCTCGTTCGGCCTTGGCCTTTCTTACTGCCATCTATGCACCCGCGATGTAACTATCAGTGGAGTTGGTTGTCGACATCAACGAGACTAGTGGCGATATTTTGAAATAAAAGATGGATATTGAGCTGACTACGGCCGCCTCTTAAATTAAGATCTTTGAAGTTAAGTTGGATTCTGTTTGCCTGATGGTCTGCCAAGGACTCGAACAGCGTCTCGTTATGTGGAAAGGCCAGTAGGATTCATGAGGAATGATGAGATAATAATCGCATGCTTAATTATAATGTATTGGTGCAGGCTGATTGTATGCCCGACAAGATAGAGAGAAATTGTGCAGATGTGTGTGCCTGCTTAGCGTCTTCTGAGTATATTGTGATCAGAATGGACAGTGTTAATTCCAGACTATTGAGTCTGATGTTGTTAAATGGCCCAAGCATGCTAAGAAGTAATTAATATACGGGAGTTTCCGTGTAGTTGATGATGGGCGTTATCTCATGGCAAGCTAATTCCTGGCCTGTGTTATCGGCATGTGTGAAAGAGACAGTATTTCCTTGCGGCGGCCACGGGAGACAAAATCCAATCTTTAGCGTAGTGGAGTTCAATATTTCTTTACAGCTCGTAATCTACCCGGAAGTATATGACGGATGACCGCGCTGTTGAGCGCGCAAACGCAGCAGAAGGAGGCAATGTTGCCCATTGCTTTCTTCATGACATCAAGGATTATTTATATGTTTTTCTCTTACAGGATGGTTTTACCTTATTATTTTGTGATTGCATACCTTGTCTCGTTGTTTTTAAAGGGGAACAGCCCGAGTGCTGATGTATCGTTGGTTTATCTAGTTCTGTCTAGATCTTTTGTAGTGAACCGGGATTCACATTAGAAGCAGTGTAGCATTTAAGACTTTACTCGATATCCGATGTATATATATGTTTAGTTTGATTATTTGAATTATTGTAAATATAGTGTAGGATTTGCCCCTAGTATTTTGCATTACTTACATAGCGTCCGGTGCGTCTTAATTATTTTTCTTTCCGTCGTAATTTTTCTTATAATGTAACTTTGATTTTAAGGAAATAGTTTGATGACTCTCGGGAGTAACTTAATTTTGAAACCGTATCGTTGGGATGCGATAGTGTGAAACTCCATATCGAAATACCACATGGCAGTGTTTGCATACACTTGTTGCCATATAACATAAACATTGGACTATTAGAAGAAACTCAATCTTGATTTATATTAATGTTCTTTGTTGAACTTGTTTTTCTTTTGATGTCAAATTTGTACATTATTCTATTAACGTCTCTGATTTCGATTTATTTCATTACTTTGAGTTCATTTTTTACAAGTTATTATTTTTTTTATTTAATTTATTTTCGAGTGATTTGATCGGGGATATTTGTTAATAAATCCATCTTACCCCCTATGATTGTTTCTCATTCGTGTTATACCTCCATTTCCTGTTATTAATTGCTATTTTAGTGTTGAACTTCGACTTTTTATCCTGACCCAATCGACAACCAACCCACACTCTGCCGAACCCTGAGTTAGTCGGATGTTCATACAGGAATGGAGGCATCGTCCTAGAGGGTATTTACCCCTGGGTACGGTACAATACACTATATATATATATACTATATATACAATATATATGTCAAGCAGCTAATAAGCAGACAGTGTCAAATTATATATGTTTAAATACACGGTCAATAAATTCTGAAAACTGAGAAGTGCAGCATTTTCTATAAAATATGAGATTTAGTGGTTTTTCAAAATAGCAACTGCAAGTTAACAAATGCATCTTAAGTTCAAAACGTGCTCTCTCAAAAGCAGGACAGTTGAACAGAATGTGTTCTACAGTTTGAATGTTTTCAGTTCAGAAGCACAGTGAGCCATTTTGTGTTGGAATTTTGAATCACTCGAAGTAAGCATTGAATTTACCATGATCTTATAGCACTTGAGTTAATGAAAGTTGCACACTATATACACTGACTGACAGAGCAAATGCAACACCAATAAGGAGTGGTCAGAACTTTATGCCAATTGCAGGGTAGACTGACGTCACTGAGGTATGCTCATGATGTGAAATGCGCCGCTGTGCTGCGCACGTAGCGAACGATAAATGGGACACGGCGTTGGCGAATGGCCCACTTCGTACCGTGATTTCTCAGCCGACAGTCATTGTAGAACGTGTTGTCGTGTGCCACAGGACACGTGTATAGCTAAGAATGCCAGGCCGCCCTCAACGGAGCCATTTCCAGCAGACAGACGACTTTACGAGGGGTATGGTGATCGGGCTGAGAAGGGCAGGTTGGTCGCTTCGTCAAATCGCAGCCGATACCCATAGGGATGTGTCCACGGTGCAGCGCCTGTGGCGAAGATGGTTGGCGCAGGGACATGTGGCACGTGCGAGGGGTCCAGGCGCAGCCCGAGTGACGTCAGCACGCGAGGATCGGCGCATCCGCCGCCAAGCGGTGGCAGCCCCGCACGCCACGTCAACCGCCATTCTTCAGCATGTGCAAGACACCCTGGCTGTTCCAATATAGACCAGAACAATTTCCCGTCGATTGGTTGAAGGAGGCCTGCACTCCCGGCGACCGCTCAGAAGACTACCATTGACTCCACAGCATAGACGTGCACGCCTGGCATGGTGCCGGGCTAGAGCGACTTGGATGAGGGAATGGCGGTACGTCGTGTTCTCCGATGAGTCACGCTTCTGTTCTGTCAGTGATAGTCACCGCAGACGAGTGTGGCGTCGGCGTGGAGAAAGGTCAAATCCGGCAGTAACTGTGGAGCGCCCTACCGCTAGACAAGGCGGCATCATGGTTTGGGGCGCTATTGCGTATGATTCCACGTCACCTCTAGTGCGTATTCAAGGCACGTTAAATGCCCACCGCTACGTGCAGCATGTGCTGCGGCCGGTGGCACTCCCGTACCTTCAGGGGCTGCCCAATGCTCTGTTTCAGCAGGATAATGCCCGCCCACACACTGCTCGCATCTCCCAACAGGCTCTACGAGGTGTACAGATGCTTCCGTGGCCAGCGTACTCTCCGGATCTCTCACCAATCGAACACGTGTGGGATCTCATTGGACGCCGTTTGCAAACTCTGCCCCAGCCTCGTACGGACGACCAACTGTGGCAAATGGTTGACAGAGAATGGAGAACCATCCCTCAGGACACCATCCGCACTCTTATTGACTCTGCACCTCGACGTGTTTCTGCGTGCATCGCCGCTCGCGGTGGTCCTACATCCTACTGAGTCGATGCCGTGCGCATTGTGTAACCTGCATATCGGTTTGAAATAAACATCAATTATTCGTCCGTGCCGTCTCTGTTTTTCCGCCAACTTTCATCCCTTTCGAACCACTCCTTCTTGGTGTTGCATTTGCTCTGTCAGTCAGTGTATTTACATCCCAGCCTACTATATACATTTGGAAAAAACAGGTCTTTGGTTACTGAGCCATTTTTACTTGCTAACCACAGTTCATTCCAGCGAGAGAGCATTTCATCCTTTACGGTTCTTTTGACAAAAGAAATTGCGCATTTAGTATAACTCTCTGACAAGTTAGAATTACAAGCTTCTTTGGCCAATTGGTCAGCTCTTTCCTTCCCTTTTATGGCGGAATGACCTCGCACCCAACCGAAACATATATGTTTATTGTACTTTGATATATTCTCTCTTACATGTACTGCCAAATTGTGTAAGTTATATTTATCTTTTATGGAGTTCAGCGCCGCTTGTGAGTCACTGAGTATAGTCGCACACGTAGTTTTGTTTGTGCACCACTCGACTGCTTTCAGTATTGCAAGCAGCTCGGCTTGAAACACGGAACAATATTCCTTTAGTTTTATTTTCTCAGAATGAACTTCGTCTTCACCCTCATATACCACGAAGGTGTTATGCTTATTTTAGTTTTTCTTGTATTTTTCAATAACTTGCCTGAACAAGTGAAATATTCCAGATGTCTGCTATACGCGGACGATTTCAAAGTATTCAAAGCATTGAAAACATAAATGACTGTAAACAGTTTCAGCTAGACTTTGAAAGTGTATCGGAGTAGGCGACCAAAACTAAACTGTATTTAAATACAGAAAAATATGTATCGATGTCGTTCATCAGAAGGAAAACTCCCGTCCGCTACATTTACAGGCTAGGTGACAGTGATTTACGATTGGTTTGCAAGATGAAAGTTCTCGTGGTTTTATTGGACCACGAGCTTATTTTCAATTCTCATATAGAAAGTTGTAGCTGAACGTAGAATTAATTATCAGGAATATAAAGTCCTTCATAAACACACAAACTTGTATTCATCAGTTTAATACTATAGTAAGGTCAAAAATGGAATATACTGGCATGGTTTGGAGACCTACGTGCCAATCGTATATCTGCCATATTACAAATTAAAAAAAAGATTGTTAAAAAAACACTTACATTAAAACAAACTAGCTACTATTCACCCTATAGTGATATCCTTTAAATTTCGGAGTGGATATTTTAGAAGTTCGCAGACGGAAGGATGCAGTAAAATTTATTTTTAAAATTGTAAATTATGCTATTGATGATCCTGATTTACTGTCTCTCTTGAATGTCCATGTACCCTACTTCATTTCCAGAAATATCATAATATTTTAAAATGAAAAACCAGGACGTGTGCACATGTTAACTCGCAGGTGACCAAGCTCTGTAGTGTCTTCAACAGTGCCATCACGAAAAATAATGGCCGCATAGACACGCAGGTGGTGTTTAGGCGTCAAATCAAAGGATAATCACTAGGCCCCTGAAGAGGCCATACGTCATTAATTAATTATTTAATTAATTAGCCTACACGTAATGGTGAATACTTCCCAGCCCCCACATACAGTTGGAGGTCGGTAGGACATCCAGCCGTAAAACTGAAGCAAATACATGAGAGTGCCAACCCCAGATAATTGGGAAAAAGGTCACGAAGCAGAAGAAGAATAGGAACTTTGCCAAAGCGCGAGTTTCTAACTGAACTTTATCGCTCAATTGTATGAATTCATAAAAACAGGGGGATATCTAAGAACTACTTATGTATTGTAAGGTGATAAGGGATATACTAAAGATAATGGGTTAGGATACAGTACCATATCTGAAGTACTTATTTGATTATTGTTTGGTTGAAGGAGCTATACCAAATGAATGGCGAGTTGCTATAGTAGCCCCTAGGTATAAAGGAAAGAGTGATAGACATAAAGCTGAAAATTACAGGCCAGTAAGTTTGACATGCGTTGATGGGGTGGAAGTTCCTTTTGGGGATCATTGTAAGTATCTAGGTATTAATATAAGGAAAGATCTTCATTGGGGTAATCACATAAATGAGATTGTAAATAAAGGGTACAGGTTTCTGCACATGGTTATGAGGGAGTTTAGGGATTGTAGTAAGGATGTAAAGGAGAGGACATGTATGTGTCTGGTAAGACCCCAACTAGAGCATGGTTCCAGTGTATGGGACCCTCACCAGGATTACCTGATTCAAGAACTGGAAAAAAATCCAAAGAAAAACAGCTCGATTTGTTCTGGGTGATTTCCGACAAAAGAGTAGCGTTACAAAAGTGTTGCAAAGTTTGGGCTGGGAAGACTTGGGAGAAAGAAGACGAGCTGCTCGACTAAGTGGTATGTTCCAAGCTGTCAGCGGAGAGATGGCGTGGAATGACATTAGTAGACGAATAAGTTTCAGTGGCGTCTTTAAAAGTAGGAAAGATCACAATATGAAGATAAAGTTGGAATTCAAGAGGACAAATTGGGGCAAATATTCATCATAGGAAGGAGAGTTAGGGATTGGAATAACTTACCAAGGGAGATGTTCAATGAATTTCCAATTTCTTTGAAATCATTTAAGAAAAGGCTAAGAAAACAACGGATAGGGAATCTGCCGCCTGGGCGACTGCCCTAAATGCAGATCAGTATTGATTGATTGATTGATTGATTGATTGATTGATTGATTGATTGATTGATTGATTGATTGATTGATTGATTGATTGATAGTGAAGTTCTGTAATATTATGCTTGTACGTGAATTACTTAATTTCTTGCATCTACTTGTCGTGTGTTTGTTCACCATATCAATATAAGGCTCTTTAGTTTTTAGAAAAATACTCTTGACATTTTGTATAAATATTATTGATAACTAGATTGTATAAAATTAGAATGTAGTTTAGACATAAGTACCGCCGTGTTATTCGCAGTTTATATAACGTAATTACCACTATAATTGGTACATTAAGTCTTGTAGTGTGCAATAAATAAATAAACAAATAAATAAATAAATAAATAAATAAATAAATAAATAAATAAATAAATAAATAAATAATAATTGTTAATGGGACGCCACCTCACTTTAAACAAAGAACTCATTCTACCATCAACTCTCACTGCAACGCTCACTAGTACTGTACTTCCTCAGATCAAGGAATATCTAAACATTTGGGTACCCATGGTTTAAATGAAGTGTAAAATGATTCACTGAGTTTCCTTCAAAGATACTGAGTGAGTCACGGTTCAAGGTTGCACCGGATAACCTTGGGAATCTTAAGTTACTCCACGTGGTTTAAACAGTGCTGCCAAATTAGTTGCTAATCTGGTTATGAAAGAACCGAGGCACGCCAGTGAGCGACGTAAGGCATAACACAGAACGACGCCAGCTGACAACAAATCTCCATATCGAGTTTCAGTGACCAGTCTAACAGGAGGGCAATGCCATTTTATATCCTCTTGGCAAGATCATCATGTCTGGCATATTTGGTCGAGGACGCTCCTTTACATGCAAGAGTAACGCAGCCATTTATAAGCCATATAACGATTCTGGGCTGCATTTATCATAAATCACATCAGTCAAGGAGGTGAGCAACTAGATTACAGTTATCGACCATGCACGTCCCTTCCTCCACGTATTTGAAATGGAAATGAAAAGAAGATAGATAGCTGACGAGTGTTATTAATATGATGACAAAAATCTCATAAACTGCCGCACCCGGCTAGCTTATGTCAGAACCTCACTCGTTAAATATAAAGATCATATTCTCCTCGGTCTCACGGGGAAAAGAGAAAGAAAATGATTTCCTTTCTTGATATAAACGAGCTTGTTTCGAAATTTCCGGCAGAGTCGTTTCACAGTTCACATGTAAACCTTTGAATTTGTAACCAGTGTAACTTTTATAACTGGGCGGAGTGAGCAGATGTCCAGGGGCGTATGAGGTTTGGGGCACGGAGAGAAGGATACATTTTAAATTAAAACCAAAATTGAGTTTAGTGAAATAATGTTTTTTAACAATGAAACATTATAATGCACGCATTAATAAACTTTCTTTCTTTCCTTCCTTCTTTCTTTGTTCCTTTCTTTCTCAATCTGTTTAACCTCCAGGTCGGTTTTTCCCTCGGACTCAGCGAGGGATCCCACCTCTACCGCCTCAAGGGCAGTGTCCTGGAGCGTAAGACATTGGATATAACTGGGAGACCCAGGAGGCCTCCCCTGTTATGCTGAACAGGGGCCTTGTGAGGGGATGCGAAGATTGGAAGGAATAGGCAAGAAAGAGGGAAGGAAGCGGCCGTGGTCTAAGTTAAGGTACCATCGCGGCATTTGCCTGGAGGAGAAGTGGGAACCACGGAAAATCACTTCGACGATGCTGAGGTGGGAATCGAACTTACCTCTACTCAGTTGACCACCCGAGGCTGAGTGGACGCCGTTCCAGCCCTCGCACCATTTTTCAAATTTCGTGGCAGAGCCGGGAATCGAACACGGGCCTCTGAAGGTGGCAGCTAATCACGCTAACCACTGTACCACAGAAGCGGGCATTACTGACGTATTATTTATTATGGAATTAAAGGAATCGACGTGCATTATTATTATTATTATTATTATTATTATTATTATTATTATTATTATTATTATTATTATTATTCAAGTCCGCCTCTGTGGTGTTGTGATTAGTGTGATTAGCAACACCCCCCCCCCGAAGTCCGGGTTCGATTCCCGGCTCTGCCACGAAATTTGAAAAGTGGTACAATGGCTGGAACGGGGTCCACTCGGCCTTGTGAGATCAAGCAAGTAGAGGTGGTTTCGATTCCCATCTCATCCATCCGAGGCGAGGTTTTGCGTGGTTTCCCACTTCCACTCTAGGCAAATGCCGGGATGGTACCTAACTTAAGGCCACGACTGCTTCCTTCCCACTTCCTTGTCTATCCCTTCCAATCTTCCCATCCCCCACCAAGGCCCCTGTTCAGAGCAGGTGAGGCACCTTGGCAAGGGACTTATACTCCTCCTCAGTTGTATCCCCTCGATCCAATGTCTCACGCTCCAGGACACTGATCTTGAGGCGGTAGAGGTGGGATCCCTCGCTGAGTCCGAGGAAAAATCAACCCAGGACATTAAACTGATTAAGAAGAAGAAGAAGAGTATATTATTCCACCAAACCACCAGCTTAGGTCAGCGGTAGGGCCATTGGCTATTAATCTGGTTGTCCGGAGATGCTGTGCATTAGAATCCTGCCGTCACCAGTTCTTGAAATAGTTTTCCGTGTTTTTTTCATTTCTCTTCCAGAAAATGCCGAAACGGTACAATCTTTAAATGCCACGGCCAGTTTCTTCCGAAATTTCTACAAAAAGTTATTTTTCCTTCTTTGTTTCTTGAACTAGACTGGTCGCCTCTTGTACTGAAGGAATGGGAGTAGCCGAGTGATCAGCCTGCTGGCCTTTGTACACAAGTGTCCCAGGTTCGATTCCCGTCTGTGTCAAGGTGTTTTTATCTCGAATGGTGGATTATATTCGTTTGAGGATGGGTGCTTGTGTCTCACCGTTTATTTCAACTTTCTCAACTTTTGTGTGTGAGGGATTGGTGGTAGGAAGGGCATCCGGCTGTAAAATATGTTCCAAATCCAGAGTTCACCTCACCAAGAGGTAACCAGAGCCGTCTACCAACGTAACGTCCACACGAGCGGGAAGCGGTGGGGGGCTACATTTCAAAGTCCATCCTCTCCTTCTCCTATTCCTCTTTGTGCCCTTCCGTCTGCCTTTCCGCCTATTTTTTCTTGCTCCTTCTCATTATCATTCTTTCATTAATCTCTATTTCGTTGAACTTCTCTTTTTCATCCTCTTTGATCTTACTCGCTCTCTCTCTCTCTCTCTTTCTCCGCTTCCTATTTTTACAGTTACTGTATCATCCTCATTTATTTCCTATCTTGATAGACTTTCGCCTTTTGTTCTCCTAATCCACTACTTTCTTTCTTTTTACCTCTCATCCGTGTTTTTTCTCGTCCCACTTGTCTTCTGTCTTCTCCTTCTCTTCTCTACTCTTCATCTCCTCCTCATTTTTCTCTTAGTAATTCCCTTCCTGATTCCCATTCAATATTCTCCTCCTTACTTCACCCCCGCCCCCTTTCGACACGGGAATGAAAATCCTGTATATGCGTTCCTCTAACATGTCCATATGCTATTGACAGAGAGACAGGTCGCTTCTCCGATATGCAGAGAGTATGCATTCGAATCAGAATCACTGATGTTTGGAGAAGACATCATCAATATGTGCGATGTATAACGGTTCCGTACGAGGCAGCGCGGAGATAAGCGGCGCTGGAGGCGGGCTCATCGTTCCCTTCTTGGTTATTTTCATACTCTAGAGAAATGTGTGGGAGTGACACGGAGGAAAATCAATGTGTTCTTGTCAAGGAGTTGGCAGGTGAATGAGATGAGACTGCACGAAGGAATGGATTAAGATAAAGGAATTGCTAAGTATTTTGTGTGTTATCTATATTAGAATCACCAACATCCGTCTGCTGTTAGATTTGATTTAGCAGTAATTTGAGATTACTAAATGCACATCCAAGGTGGAAAGATAGAATACAGTTGAACTCCGAGAATCCGAACCACGAAAACGTGATGTAAGAATAAAACAATATATATTACAGGACTCGCCCACATGCTGGAGTTGCAGTGGTAATTTTTGTCAGCTTGGACTTTTACATCAATCTATTGCCACTTAAGAATTTATTATACTCTAAAGCACATATACACACTTCAGATTAACCATCATTGCTGCGATGTTCATAATTTCTACAAAATTTTAAGGTCAACCTGCATTGTACGAACGTCCAATCAATTACTAACATCCATCCACAGGGTTTCATTTGTAATAACACTCACACACATTATATTTTTTAGTTTGAAATGGAAAAGTTTGTTTCTAAGAGGCTATCGTTTTCTTTAAAAATCTGAAGCTTTAAAGATGAATGGATGAAAGCCATAACGGTTTAAATAGCATTTTGTTCATTCAGAGAAAAAGGCATTTAAACATCTTCACACTCATATAAAGCATGCTATTTGTGGTTATACCACCCATAACTAGAGCGCAGAATATTACCTCTATCACTTTTATCTCTTTGTTGGTGAAAGGTTACATCCTCTCGGAGTTACATCCTGCACTTAACTCATTAAAAAAAAAACACTTATACCCTTATGGTTTTCATCCATTCATATTGCACCCTTTACCTGAATTCAATGGGTGCAACATGTTTCTTGAGGATGAGTGAATACAATTCTTCTTCAGATTTAACAAGCTGAAGTTTTCCAGATGAACCTACCTCATATACTAATGCAAACTTCAACGAAGAAGTGGCTGTGCGGATTGGGTCACGTAGCTATCAACTTGCATTCTGGAGATAATGGGTTCGAACCCCTCTGTTGGCAGCCCTGAAGATGTTTTTTTTTGTGGTTTCCCATTTTCGCACCAGGCAAAGGCCACGGTCGCTCCTTCCCAATCCCAGCCCTTTCCTATCCCATCGTCGCCATAAGACCTATCTGTGTCAGTGTGAAATAAAGCAAATTGTTAAAAAAAAAAGAGAGAGAGAGAGAGAGAGAGAGAATATTCATCATGGAATTCATGCATGTTAAGAACTTCCAATTTTAATCATTATCATTAATTACCACTGATCAACATTTAGGGCTGTCGCCGAGGTGGCAGATTCCCTATCGCTTGTTTAGCTAGTGCTTCCTTAAAATATGTAGTGGTGGTGGTGGTGGTGGTGGTGGTGATTAGTGTTTTAAGAGGAAGTACAAGTAGATAACCATCCTCTATATAACACTAATCAGAGAGAAAAAAATGGGAGGGATCCGATACTTCAACAAATGAAGATATCGACCAAAGAAAGACAAGGGCCACGCAGGGCGTGAAAATGAAAGACTCCCTAGCCCTCGAATGCTCTACAGAATGTAGCGTCGGGGTGGAAAAAACAAGAGTTGAACAGGGGAGGTCGGATAGGTTGGATGAAAATGAGGAGCCCGGTACAAATAAGTGGAAGCAAGGCCAGGACTCAGGTAACGCCCCGTGGTCGCCAATCCACGCTCCGAACTTGAGAGTCCTGGCACCACTTTTAGTTGCATCTTACGAGAGGCAGGGGATTTCGTGGGTATTATTCTACCGCCCCCGCCCACAGGGGTTTTTCTTAAATGAATTCAAGTAAGTAATGCCAACTCAGGAGCATTTGCACTATTACGTGCCAGTAAATCTACCGACACGAGGCTGACGTAATTGAGCACCTTCAAGTACCACCTACTGAGCCGGGATCGAACCTGCCAAGTTGGACTCAGAAGGCTAGCGCGCCACCGTCCAAGCTATTCAGCCCGGCGAATGCAAATCTTACAAAAATAATAATAATGTATTGTCAGTCAGTAGAGTTGATTTTTGTTCCAATTTTGATAGGTTTGGTAGTATATAAGATGTGGGGCGATGTCCATCATTTTCTAAAATTGTATCCGCTTGTTTGTCTGTCCGTTAGCTATTATTTGACTGGGATTAAATAAATGCAAAAGCTACTTTTTCGTGAGACTTGCCAATGTTAAAGTAGAAGCATCCAGAATCTCCGTGTATTTGTTGTACCTCAATTCATTAATTAAGAGTTGAGAAATAACATATTCTACCTGGAAAATACCGTATCTCAGACAGAGAGAGGCAAACAATGAGTAAGCAACTTCCGTTGCGGGCCATCAACAACACATCTAGATCGATTGTTAGTTTCTTGGTAACAAGATCTGCTGTGTTTAGTACTTTCTTGCCTCCTGCTCGCTGCCTGGAATCCAAAGCCATCTGAAACACATTATTCTAGCATCATACGTGTTGTTTTGAGATCTTAACCTTTAGTGGCGTAGGCCTACCTCTTGGAGGCGCCAGTACTAGAGTTTCTTAGCATTCGTGGTGTTGTATGCCTAACTAGCAAATGTGCCCGTGCTTCACTACGGTATTATACATATACAGGGATTTCTAAATAAATTACTGTACACGTAAGATTATATTGCATGTCTCTTAGTGTTATCCGAGAAACACCACGGGGAGGCCCCCATACGTTGTTTCCAATGTAAGGTGCGCGTTGGGGAGTCTTGATGATAATGGCAGGCCACGTTTCCTAATGCCTTTCACAATAGAGTTCGTGAGTTTCTACTATAACGGCAGGCTCACTTGCCTACTGCTATACACAATCGAAATGGGGAGATTTCATTATAAAGACAGGCCCCATTTCCTAATGGCTGTCACAGTTGAGTTGGGGAGATTTGATTATAATCGAGAAATGCAGCTCTATCTAACGTATAAGAGATCGAGATACGACAAAATATCATAGCACCCAAAATTGTAGATAACTCTAAATTCAGCTTTGTGTTACGACTTACCGTTTAGCCAGCAATTACCCCGAAACAAAGGTCTGCACCGTCATTAAAATTGCCTCCATATTTCAGTATTATTCGGAGCCAAAGGGTTACACATTTCAACATCTTGGACGGTTTCCTCAAAGGGAAGTGTCCAGATTTCGGGATTAGCACTCGCATACATACGGAGAAATTAAGGAAGAAAGCAATGCAGTTAAGAAAGTTGGCATTAATTGAAGAAAGGATAATAACTGAGGACAGCCATATAAGACAATTAAGTAAATGTGATGATATGAGTTACGGATTTAACAGGGGAGAAATTTACGTGAAAGTTCAATCAATCAATACCGATCTGCATTTGGGGCAGTCGCCCAGGTGGCAGATTCCCTACCTGTTGTTTTCCTAGCCTATCCTTAAATTATTAATCTTACCATTGATGCTTTCACGGCCCGTGCTTGTGGACATACGGGCTTTTAGGGTTTATGCCATGTCAAGAAAACAAGGTAAAACTCTTTGCGTTTCGCACAGAACTCTTCTCCGCGTCTTCAGAAGAAAATCTCTGCTGTTCCTGAAGAAGTCTTTCTCCAGTTATGAACGTTTGAATACAGACGATAGTAATAGAAATGTAAGTGGTACGTTCATTCGTCACCAGATGGCTCATCGTATGCGGTACACCTCTAACATTCAAAGGCGGAAGCTGGCGGCACCCACAGAATCGGTCTGGGAGAGGAGAAGGGGGCATAACAGGTTTCATAACACATTATGAAAGTATGACACTGACGCAAGCCTGGAATGAAACATATGGTGATGAACGTACGAAATAATATAGTGAAAGGACAGGGAAATCTGTAAATCCTTGATGATGATGCTTGTTGTTTAAAGGGGCCTAACATATAGGTCATCGGCCATTAATGGTACGAAATGTAATTACAAATTGAAAGTCCAAAATCCTCCACTGACCATAATTCAAAACGTGAGGTCGAAGAATGAATGGATGGATATGAATTTCAAATAGTCAGTGGATCCAACCCGCAATGCCTCAGATTCACAGAAACTGACGTAAGACAATAGTATTACTGACCAGGGACTGCTTCTATAGTATACTACTGAATCGATGATGCTTCTGATAAGAGTCCGTTAATCAATCAATCAATCAATCAATCAATCAATCAATCAATCAATCAATCAATCAATCAATCAATCAATCAATCAATCAATCAATCAATCATATAAGAAGACGACATGGTAGAGGCAAGGCGGTGGCAGAAAATGAAAGCAGGAAACGGAAGTAGAAGAGAAATACAGTACAAATGATTGCAATTGCCAGAAAAAACCTTACGGTGTGAAATCATGGGCTACACTCCGCCGTACTTTTGAAATATTAACAACCACCCTTAGTGGTATTCTAAGACGATTGATACGATTGTAACCTCCAACCGTATTCCACAAATGTTCCCCAGAATGGCAGCTTGACGTATCCGACGCTTTCTACCCAAGGAACACCACGTGTTCACAGAAATGATGACGAAATGGGCATTACGTTACTTCCCTGCTCGCAAGCAGCTGGAAACGTTCCCATGGAAAACGGTAGGTTCGTTGCCCCTTGCGCGGGTATCGGTCACTCAACACATATCATGAAACCCGCAGAAAATAGTAATTTTCTTCGTCATTTGAAAAGTAAGCTAAATTATATAGATAATATTTAAAATGCAAGGACGTTTCACATAGGCGTATAGTCCGAGATTTTACAGAAAATATATAACTCATGTGATCTTCCCATAAATAACGAGCCTGTTCCGTGATTTTTCCGTCATATGCATATCACAACCTGCTCATGGATGAGTTTACTCATGAAGTTTGGTCGAGATCTATCCAACCGTTTCGCCCTGATGATGGAACACACGAACAAACAAACAGACGCGAAAGCTAAAAACTACTGATACTGTCCTGAGTTGACCTAATACGGACAAATATCTGAAAAATTGGCAAAATAAACGAAATTACAGATAGCGGTTAGCGGACCCCCTACAACTTTATTCATATAGATTTCAAAGAGTGTCTGTTGGTTGTTAGTCTCTCCACACACTGAACATGTTCAAATTCTATTAACAAATGAACGGTTCAGGTCCTTGTCTGAAAAAAAATGATCAGTGTATCAGTCTTCGATTCAGACGGTGGCGGGTTCAATTTCTTGCCGGCAGGACGATTTCAACCTTAAAATCAATTGGGATTCGAATCTCGGCAACTCAGGCGGAAAGTCAGCAGCTAAGCCATTGTACGGGAACTAAAGACCCGATCCTAATGGTTCAGATATCGTTTGATCGAAAATGTCGGACATGGGTGAAAATACAACAGGCAAGTAATACTAATATTGAACAACCCTGTATGTTAGGCACTTCATTACAATGGACTTTAGCCGGGCTGAGTGGCTCAGACGGTTGAGGCGCTGGCCTTCTGACCCCAACTTGTTAGGTTCGATCCTGGCTCAGTCCGGTGATATTTGAAGGTGCTCAAATATGTCAGCCTCGTGTCGGTAGATTTACTGGCACGTAAAAGAACTCCTGCGGGACAAAATTCCGGCACCTCGGCGTCTCCGAAAACCGTAAAAGTAGTTAGTGGGACGTAAAGCAATTAGCATTATTATTATTTATTACAATGGACTTTTTTCTTGGAACCGGGAAATTTCTGTTCTTTTGCATGTTCATTATATCCTCTGTCAGATACCTCTGAATCCTAGAAGTTGGATATCCCTTGGACGATTAGCATGTAATCAGTTCTCTTTTGATTGTAATAACGCACGCCTCATCATCTGCTGCGAGAACAAGGGAAGATGAGATTGACGATTGCTTGTGTTTGACAGTAATATTTATTAACTCAGTTAAAATTGCTGCGTGTAAACTATAATGGGACGTGCAGTGTGGTAATCACTAATCAGTCCCTGTTCAGGTATTCGCCTGTGAGAAGCTGTACGTGCAGTGCGTTAATATGAGTTCAGTATGTTGTTGGAATTAACCATTGAAGGAAAAGAGGAGTTATTTTTCGTTTGAATTTTGGTGTCATTTGTGGGAAAAATTGCAGAGATGTTAGGAATTTCTAAATCAACAGTTTGTTGTTGTTCCAATTTGTTTTACGCAGCACTGACACAGATAGGTCTTATGGCGACGATGAGACAGGCTTGGGCTAGGAGTAGAAAGGAAGCGGTCTTGGCCTTAATTAAGGTACAGCCTCGTTTGAATATGGGAAACCACGGAAAATCATCTTCAGAGCTGCCGACAGTGGGGTTCGAACCCACTATCCCCCGATTGCAATCAACAGTTTCAAATATTAGGAAAAATAGAACCTCAGTATTAAACACACTGAAACAGCATTGCATTGCAGTAGGGAAAGGAAAGGAGTTGGCAAACAGTTAACCACTAAATAAATGGCAAAGTGTTATACTACTGCTAGTTACCAACACGTTTGTTGATTGAAGAAGATCGAGTGTGAAGAAATGTTTGGGAAAAACTAAAACGCTTGTTACTGGAAATGCTGCCAACCCAAGGGCACTCAAGGGAAACAGTGTGGAAGCATACGATGTTCCTGTAACGTAGCTTCACAGGTTCAGAGGTGACGAGCTGAATAAGTGAAGGAATGATAACAATAACAATAAACGTATGGCCTCAGCTACCGTGTGCAAGCAAGTGTGACTCCATCTGGCTGCTTGTTCGTCAATTTCGATGTTCCGTTTTGCTCTAGGTCTACTAGATAGCTGAGTAAACAGAATCCTTCTTGGGCGTCTATGGCCAAATTTTAATAAATTGTGTCGAGTAAACACAAAATGTGTTACCAGAGATATATTTTACATGCCGATATCGTACGACATGGATTGTCGAATTGACATTTTTGGAGCACTTCAAAAATCCGATTTTTTCTGCCGGGTTTGAACCCGCTATCTTGTGACCCGGAGGCCGGTAATCTATCACTGAATCACAGAGGCAGCTATTAACTGGAAGAGGAAATAAAGAAATGTAAAGTGATTATGAGCCAATTCTCTCGGTCAACGTACATGAGCTTCAAGATTATTATTGATATTGTTTATCCACTCGTGTGTTCCTTTGTGGTCGATGGTGAAGTAGCCTACTACATGCAACTGCCACTGTAACTTTACGTCAGTAAAAAATCCTATTTCAGTCCTCACAGAGATCGGTAACGCTGTACTCCAGGCTGGCGATGTAATTACAGCACACTCGGAGTGAACAAGACAGAAGACGAAGATACCCTGAAATCAATAAACTTTGGTCTTGACGTCACCAGGAGACTCAGTTCGCCATAGATGTTTCACTACCGGTGACAACAAGCTAGTTCTATGGGATCGAAACCTAACCGAACATCATTGGTATTTTTAATATTGTAATTTTATCTTGACCGGTTTTTTATGGCTGCAGTTCCCACTAGTTAACCCCTACCGCCGTATGGGCTCTCAGGCTGCGCGGTTCGACTCAGATAGCTTTGATCGCACATCGGAATATGTCGGTTCGAACCACACTATCGGCAGGCCTGAAAATGTTTTCCTTACTTTCCCAATTTCACTCCAGGAAAATGTACCTTACTTAAGGTCGCTTCATTCCCAGTCCAAGCCTTCTCCTATCCCGTCGTCCTTGTAAGACCTGTCGGAGTCAGAGTGGCTTGGAAAAAAGCTTCCATTTTCTTGTGTCTAGACCTGAAGTTTCATTTTTCATAACTGACCTCCCTTAGTTAAGTATTTTTCATTTACAACCGTAACATTATTAGATTGCTTGGGCCTTAAGGGTCTTTCATATCCATATATTTTACTTTTTACATGCCCATGTGTTCTGTCTTCTGAGGGTCGTAGTTCGTATATCTCTCTTGTGATTAAAGTTAAAAAGAGACCATTATTACGTTGTACTTCGCCTTAAAGTAATTATTACCGTTAGCACTTTTCCAGCGGTTGGAGCTACTTCCTCCTTTAGGATTAGTGTCCACTGGCAACGGCAACATGCGACTGTCCTGTACTCCCCCAACCCCTCCTCTTAAAACATTCACCTTCATAAAGGCGCTATACTGTACGAAAATGATAGGGATATATTGAGAACTTTGGGCTGGGAAGACTTGGGAGTAAGGAGACGAGATGCTCGACTAAGCGGAATGTTTTCCGAGCTGTCAGTGGAGAGATGATGTGGAATGACTTCAGGAAACGAACAAGCTTGAGCGGAGATTTTAAGAAGAAATATCGTACTATGAAGATAAAGTTGGAATTCAAGAGGGCAAATTGGGGCAAATATTCATTTATAGGACAAGGAGGAACGGATTGGAATAATTTATCAAGGGAAACGTTCCATAAATTTCCAAGTTCTTTGAAGACGTTAAAAAAATGCTAGGTAAGTCATTGATAGGGAATCTGCCACCTGGGCGATAGCCCTAAATACGGATCATTGATTGATTGATTGATTGATTGATTGACTGTACAAGTCATTTTGTCATTTTGTCACCCGGGATATTCCTTCCATTTGTCATCAACACCTTAGCTCGAATACATCGAATCTTTACGAGCGGTCTGAGTTTTGAAGCCATATAGAACGACACTCTAGACAAAACATTTTATATTCACTTCCTTCGATAGGGTGTTAGTGATTAGAATGATCTCTTTCCTTTTCAATGCCACCTTAGCTCGGGCAATTTTTCTGCTCTTTATATCATCAATCTGCAGCAGTTTTACGCCATAAATAATTATTTGGTACAATAAATCAAACCAAAACCCATGGCGCAACAACCCTGGAGGGCCTTGGTCTACCAAACGACCGCCGCTAAGCCGAAAGGCTGCAGGTTACGAGGTGTCTTGTAGTCAGCATGACGAATCCTTGGCTTTCTAGACCGTAGTTTTGGCAGAATGCCTCTAATTAAAAGGCACAGACTCAGCATATCCTTGACTTGAAATTGGGAAACTACGAAAAAAGACATATCGGACTGCCAACAGCGTAGTTTGAACTCGCCATCTCCCGAATGTAGGTTTATACCTGCACGAGTAGCCAAATTACGCGGTAGAACAGTTGCCTTGCACTATTTTTCCTTTCACAATTACAAATATTTAATAACGAACACTATTTTAAGCAATTAAAACCTCCGTGGCTCATGTGGCAGCACGCCGGTCTCTCACTACTGGGTTCCGTGGTTGAAATGCCAGTCACTCCATGTGAGATTTGTGCTGGACAAAGCGGAGGCAGGACAGGGTTTACTTCGAGTACTCCGGTTTTCCCTAGCACCGTTCATTCCATTAACACTCTCCATTACCATTTCATTTCATCTGCTAGTCATTAATCATCGCCCCAGAGGAGTGCGACAGGCTTCGGCAACCGGCACAGTTCCTATCCTCACCGCTAAATGGTGCTTCATTCATTCCATTCCTGACCCGGTTGAAATTGGAAACAGACTGTGCAGTTTCATTATAAGCAATTAAGAATATTACTCGTAAGTTAAATGGCATGATTTTGTTTACAGAAGTAAAGAGCTTTTGAAGGCTTCATATTGCGTTTGCTAATTTTATTGCTATATATATGGTGTGGAAACATTGACTCTCAAGAACATGTCAGTGAAACGCTTGGAAGCCTTTGAAATGTGGATCCACCGTAGGATGCTCAGGATTTCGTGGGTTGCACGACTAACGAACCAAGAAGTACTCAGAAGGGCAAGAGCAAGTCGGGAACTCGTTCAAACAATAAAACTCCGGAAGATCTCTTACCTTGGCTACATCCGTAGAAATGACCGTTACCTCATCTTACAGCGGATTGTACAAGGCAAAATACAGGGTCGAAGAGGTGTCGGGAGGAGGCGAACATCATGGCTTGGAAACATCAAAGAATGGACTGCAATTCACAGTGTTGAAAGACTTTTCCACCTAGCAAGAGATGGTACTGTATTCGCCACAGTGATCGCCAACGTCAGGCGGACCTGATACGGTACTGTGAAGAAGAAGAAGAATTTTATTGCTACTGGGCTAGATATTAAGCGTATGGAACTAAGGGAAGTAAGTCTGTAATATAATGGTCAGGATGAAGGTTTAAATCGCTTTTCATTCCGGATATTCCAAATAATTTGTGCTAAATGTATTAATATCAGTACAGGTTTCATGTTATTCTGTAAGGGTATCAAGACAAGTTATTTCGTTGGACTGATTATTTTAACACTCTTCACTGAATGATATCTGCAGTACAAAAGACAGATGTTCCAGAAAGTTGCGACATGGTTTGCGTGCATGAGCGTGCAAGGTATAAATCTTCTCCAAGTCATACACGATTTCCATAATAACATACAATTACATACTCTTTATATTAGTATCTGTGTATTATACATTTGCTGCATGCTAGTGTTTCGCAATTAATATCAGGTTTATGCAGTACTAGGTATCTCTGCATCGACTGGCATAAACAAGCATTGTTCTATATGTTGCATCAGCGATAATTATTATTAATAAACGGAATGTAGTGTGTACTATCTGTCAATGGATAGCAGGCATATAGCTAATTTATTACAGATTACTTACGCTCCTCCTCTCACTTGTATTCAGTTTTATTATGGTGCATTAATTATGTATATTTCAATTCCTTTAGATTTCTTCCTAGGATAGCTATGGTACCTGTGGTCAGAGGTCTACAGTGAAGGATAGCAAAGAGAGAGAGGGAAGAAGCCGCAGGGTTTGTCTAAAGTCCACCACACATACGCTATGCTACCTACCAACCAACCAACCAACCAGCCAACCAACCAACCAACCAACCAACCAACCAACCAACCAACCAACCAACCAACCAACCAACCAACCAACCAACCAACCAACCAACCAACCAACCAACCAACCAACCAACCAACCAACCAACCAACCAACCAACCAACCAACCAACCAACCAACCAACCAACCAACCCTCCCACCCACCCACACACAACCAACCAACCAACCAACCAACCAACCAACCAACCAACCAACCAACCAACCAACCAACCAACCAACCAACCAACCAACCAACCAACCAACCAACCAACCAACCAACCAACCAACCAACCACTGATTTGCAGTTAGGTAGCACATTGCCTATCTGTTGTTTACCTAGCCTTTTCTTAATTAAGTGCAAAGAATTTGAAAATTTATTGAATATCTCCCTTGGTAAATTATTCCAATCCCTAACTCCTCTTCATATAAATAAATATTTACCTCAATTTATCCTCTTGAATTCCAACTTTAACTTCATATTAGGATCTTTCTTATTTTTATTTTTTTTGTGCTATTTGCTTTACGTCGCGCCGACACAGATATGTCTTAAGGCGACGATTGGATAGGAAAGGCCTGGGAATTGGAAGGAAGCGGCCGTGGCCTTAATTAGGGAACAGCCCCGGCATTTGCCTGGTGTGAAAATGGGAAACCACGGAAAACCATCTTCAGGGCTGCCGACAGTGGGGCTCGTACCCACTATCTCCTAATTACTGGATACTGGCCGCACTTAAGCGACTGCAGTTATCGAGCTCGGTTTTCCTACTTTTAAAAACACTACTCAAACGTATTCGTCTACTACAGTAATGTCATTCCACGCCATCACTCCACTGACAGCTCGGAACATACCACTTAGACGACCGGGCGAGTTGGCCGTGCGGTTAGGGTCGCACAGCCGTGAGCTTGCATCCGGGAGATAGTGGGTTCGAACCCTACAGTCGGCAGCCCTGAAGATGGTTTTTCGTGGTTTCCCATTTTCACACCAGGCAAATGTTGGGGCTGTATCTTAATAAAGGCCACGGACGCTTCCTTTCCACCCCTAGGCCTTTCCTATCCCATCGTCGCCAAAAGACCTACAGTATCTGTGTCGGTGCGACGTAAAGCAAGAAAAACCCATTTAGACGAGCAGCTCGTCTCCTTTCTCCCAAGCCTACGCACCAACGAGCAGAATAGACTTCGCCTTAACAACGGCTAGCTCTGAGTTCGGGATGTGGAGGTGCTGGTCCTCACCATTGGCTGTCCTGAGAATGGTTTTCCGTGGTTTTCCATTCTCCTGCACTAAAGTGAATGCCGGAACAAATGATTTTGAAGGCCACAGCCGCCATGTCAAATCTCCCCTTTAATCCCCTTGCCCTGAGAGGCAGCTAACCCTCTAGGAAGCCCGCCGAACTCCCTCAGGATACGGAGTAAACACGTTCAGTAGTAATAGTAGTATCAAAGCCATGAAAGCACCTTAATAAGGCCATGTTCTACGACGTAGAAAGTACAGGCTTCTACACCTGATATTTCAAGGCAAGATAGAAGGCAAGCGAGGAACTGGTCGACCACCGACGTCATAGATCCAAAACATCAAAGACTGGACTTGCATCAATAACACCGAACAACTCTTCAAGTTAGCCACACACAAGAAAAGAAAAAGAAAAGAAAGCTTTCTCCAGGGTGATCGGATGCTGCACTTGAAAAACAAGAAGAAGAAGAAGAAGAAGAGTATGCTATGCAACCCAAGGAATAAAAATATTTAGGGTGGTCAGAAACAATGTGAACCGGGTATATCAGCATTAGAGTGTTGGTCATGTTGTTAAATAATTTGAAAGAAATAAGTCGATATCTCGTACCGTTGTTATTTTATGAGCTACTGAAGTTAGCCAATGAGATCGCTTCGTGCACGAATACAAATGAGCTTTACCCGTCATTTTCGCTAAATCTACACTTGACTTAAGAACGGATTGAGAACTATATCGAAAAATCATCATCAAGCACGTGGGTTTCAGCCAGTGTCACTGTAGCGTGCTTGCTTACCCTGTAATATCGTTGGTTTAGAATTATTTTCTTTTCGAAAGTTCTCGTTCAGTTCCTATTGTTTCGTAAGAGAGTCATTCGAGCGGTATCGAACACGAAACTGGCGTGCGGTATCGGACATCATAGGTTGCAGTTCCGTCCGGGTTACTCATAGTACTATCCTTTGTTTCAAGTAAACATGGGGAAGATACGAGGATAATGGGAAGAAGGGAATATGATATTAGCCGTGAATAGTGTCAGGAACAATAAAATGAGTATTAGAAATGCCAGCCAACGTTACTCTGTTCCACAAACCACGTCAGGTGACAGGATTAAAGCTCTTGGAGCTGGTAAAGATGCTCAATTACGTCAGCCTCGTTTCGGTAGATTTACTGGCACGTAATAGTGCAAATGCTCCTGAGTTGGCATTGCTTACTTGAATTCATTTAAGAAAAAACCCTGTGGGAGGGGGCGGTAGAATAATACCCACGGTATCCCCTGCCTCCCGTAAGATGCAACTAAAAGTGGTGCCAGGACTCTCAAGTTCGGAGCGTGGATTGGCGACCATGGGGCCCTTACCTGAGTTCTGGCCTTGCTTCCACTTATTTGTACCAGGATCATTATTTTCATCCATCCTATCCGACCTCTCTTGTTCAACTCTTGTTCTTTTACACCCCGACGCTACATTCTGTAGAGCATTCGAGGCATAAGACCGGCATGAGAGCACCAGTCGAAGAATACATCACCAAGGAATGGGTTTGAATACAAACCACCGAGCTGATAGGATCGCACCTCGTACAGATTTAACAACATCACCTCGCAATTCCCATTTGAATTGGCCCGCGAAGCGATCTGATTGGCCAACTTCAGCAGCTGATAAAATGACAACGGAGCGAGATATCGAATTATTCCTTTCGGTTACGTGAACGAATCCGATCCATAAAATTTCACTGTAATTTTTGTGCCAAATGGAAGATAATGATTGCTTTTACTCAAATAAAGTGTAAAATCTGCGGTAAATTAAGAAACAGTACGAAATATTTTACTTGTAGAGAATAATAGGGATACATAGAGGAATGTCGGGAGGTATCGGACAGTTTAACTTTTTTGTCGTAATTCTTTTATGGAATAGGAAAAAGTCATGTAATGCATTTTATAAGCATCTATATTCTTATATTAACTTACTCACTAGAATATATTAAATCATAATTTAAAACACGGGCAATTTTAACAAATTATGAGTTCATTACACTCTCGTATGCTTGAAAAATGGAGGGTGCTATCGGACAGTATTTATCTTCTTTTTTTTAAAAGAGATTTTTCACATTAAAAATACAAACACATTTACGTTTAGCCATTCTGAAAATATCACACTCATTAGCGCTGAAGATTCTTGACGGACTAAACAAATATTTTGTCATAAGGTCATTTAATGTCTCAAAACACGTATCCACCTGCTCGTTGTTGAAGCCTTCTGACTGAGCCGTCCTTAAACGAAGGTCCTGGTGCCTCTTCATAAAATTATAAAAGTCATTTCCTGCCATCATTTTAGTTTTATTAAACCTATGTTCAACTCTCAATTCCTCAGCAAACCGATACACAAATTTTAAAAATTCTGTTTTGCTGAGTGGCATGATATGGCTGTCTAGGGTCTTGATCTGCATGCACAGGTCATTCTCTTCTTCATTTGAAGACATTCCATTTCTTGATAAGACCCACTGTTCACCGTACACACTTTTATTAGAATATCTTTACCAGCTCCAAGAGCTCTAATTCTGTCACCTGACGTAGTTTTTGGAACAGAGTAACGTTGGCTGGCCTTTCTAATACTCATTTTATAGTTCCTGACACTATTCACGCCTAATATCATATTCCTTTCTTCCCATTATCCTCGTATCTTCCCCATGTTTACTTGAAACAAAGGATAGTACTGTACCCGTCTAAATGGTACCTCAGTTAATTTGGGAAAGCTGGGAATATTTATTACGGAGCATTGCTTACGAGTGCGCGTGTACCAGCTGTGACATAGTTGTGCGAGAGCGAGCCGGCCGAAACTAGGTCAACAGCTGATCGAGGGTGACCAGAGCGCAGTTACGTCATGACACCAGCAGACGACAGAGGGGAGGAGAAATGTTCTCATAAAATCCACTCGTAGCGGTCAAGGACGAGCTATGGCGCAGGTCGATTACCAGCCAATAGAAATTGAGGAAAGTGCTGGAAATATTAGGATTGTTCTGGAAAAGTCGAAGAAAGTTCTTGTGTATGAACGACAGAACAGTTCAGGAGAAATTTCACGAGACGACGGCCAGAACAGTTTTCCAAGAGCACGTCGGACAGTGGTTTTCTTACGAGAAGTCGAACCGTGTATTCTCTACGGGAAAGAAGAATATTTTCAGACGACGTGAATACTAGTGTAATCCTTGTAGGGCACGATCATTACATTACTTGAATGCCAGTGTAATTCATTGTTAGCTCAACGCAGTATCCAGCGAGCTTATTACAGTCATGCATTCTCCCGGGTGGAAAATGTTAAACCACAGACAGTCAGCGTGCTCATTAAAGCCGATTCTTGCCATAGAAGCTTTAGGAATGTTCCATTGGACATTATGAAAGGAAGTCACGATCTCAAGTGGATAGACGAGAGGAAATCTAACCTTTATTTAATCATCATAATATTCAGCCCTATTATTTGTCAGCCTAAGGCGCATCGTAACTTAATGAATGTGTTCAGAAGACGAAGCTTATAGTAATAATGGACCTGAAGTACATCGTTGCGCCAAGTTAAGTGTTGAAAATAACTTAGTGAGTTATAGCTAGTGTGGATCCCTGTGCTAATAGAATATTTTAGTTTCAGCTATCTCCGAGGAAACCAAGTTGTCGACATGCGGCGATCAAGAGGGAAATCGAGAGATTTTCTGGGACTTTGCTGGAATAAAAGGAAGACGCTGAATAGAGCTACAGTCATGTGGAACTAAATTCCAGAGTGCACGCCAACGCGATGACTTTGTACATCCGTAAACCACCATAGATGAGGCAAGAGATGTCGTCGCCTGGAGCAGCATCCCGACGCCAAGGATTCTCACCGGAAATATGAGTACCCTTGTAAAATTTCTTCTCTTTTAGTAGATGACTAGATTGTATTCTTGCGTAGAGTAAAGTAGTTTCCTTAGTAATTTGTATTTAATGGTGATGGGAGAGCGTTCCTTACTTCGTTGATTTGTGATTTCAATATTGTTCTATCTTTGCATTTCCTTGGAATAATGATAGTTTTATTTTGGACGTGATGATGAATAATCCCAGTTGTTCTTGAGTCGACAAGAGTGAGTGATTATGATCTTCGAAAGTGACTTTAAGGGAGTAAGGCCTACTAATAATCATGATAATAATAATAATAATAATAATAATAAGAATAAATTAAACTCATAAAAATAGTAAATGAAGATATGATTAGATGTAGGAGTACACTATAATTAAATCGTAGTTTTAAAACCCTGTTAGTCATGTGTAGTGATTGATGGTAGAAGGGAAAGTGAACGACGAATGTGAGAAATATTCTTCGAGAGAACGATCTAGGAGCCATTATAGGATAATAATAATAATAATGCTAATAATAGTAAAGGTCGGATAATGTAAAAGTTGTTGAGATTAAACTTGTATGGTCATTGTGATAATGGAGTTCGCCATTAATGGACGACATGGGACTACTAGGGTGCATGTCGGGCCTAAAAGGTATTATGAGTCACAGTGATTGTAATGAATGATTATGGCGATAATGATTTATGAGGATGTACGAATTTAGTGACTAATAATAGGTCTATTTCTGGCTCAACAACTGAAATGAATAATACATGACTTAATCGTTATTAGATGTTTTCGAGGCTCGTGAGCTCTTATCACTGATGATGGTGATAGTTATTCTTCGAGAGAGAAATTTGGCTTTCTGTATCATCATAACTACAGTCATGAGCGAGTTTTTATTCTGGTCAGATGATTGTAAGGATCTTCAATAAAACTCAAGAGGAAGACGAGATAAATGACTGGATGATAATAATAATAATAAATATTATAGATTCATTGTGTGATAAAAATTTACTTAACCAGTTGGTAGAATTGGGTTGTTTGATGTCATTTACTTATATCATTCCAAGGAAACTTATCTTGTATATATTTTTTTTGTGACTGTGAAGCATTGTTGTTGTTGTTGTTGATTCCGGGTAGGATCTCATGATGCTCTATCCATCCATGAAATGCTAGGTAATTTAGAAAAGTTAAATAGAGTAAGGAAAGAATACAGTCAAGCGTAGTCTACGAGAGAGAGGGAGTTATGCCAAAGAAATTGTAAAAATATTTCCCAACACTAAAATGAAATTGTAAAGGAATTTTATGATGACAAGATGAGTTAGAGGATTTTCACAGGTAGAATGAATGAATTTTCAAGAGATTTCCTCGAACAAGTAAATGCTGAGCTAATAGTAATTTTTCTTCAAAATGTATGAAATTATTTTACCTGTAAATGACTAAACATGAGTTATAACGGGAAATGACAGCTTTGCTAATTTTGTGGTTCATTCGATGTTGCAGAGTAAAATATTGGGTGGAGTTTCATTGAAGAAGCAATGGAATCTAACTCCAGAAGCATGCGAGGACGTATAGTCGTGTTCATTTATTCACAAGCCATTAAAGATTGAGATATTTCTTTTGTTGCAAAATCACATTGTATTTAAAAATTTTTTTTTCTTTCATGCATTTGTCCGGACTGAGTTTCCGTTATGTTTTAATAAACGTTGTTGTTATTTGCCCTGATTTTCATTTATATTGTGTCACCTATCCAGTCACCAAGGGTCCTGAAAATATAAATTCTATGAAATTGTCCCTTAATAGCAAAATCGGCCCTGCGAACGGTCCACCCTTTTGGGACTCTCGTTTTGCCGACTGAGCGACCCCGGAGAAGGGGACAGTACTATCAGTAACGCGGACGGAACTGCAACCTATGATGTCCGATACCACACGCCAGTTTCGAGTCCGATACCGCCCAAATGACTCTCTTACGAAACAACAGGAACTGAACGAAGGTGCTAAGAAGAAAGATAAGCGACAAATTCACTGGACACCAGAAGCTATCACAAAATTTGAAAAATGTAAGCAGACTTGGCAAATGCAGCACTGCTTACATTTCCAGACCCAACATACCAGCTGGCCCTAGCAGTAGATGCAAGTGACTTTGCAGTAGGAAGTGTCCTGCAACAGTATGAAGAAAAAGGATGGAAACCTATTGGATTCTTTTCGAAGAAGTTAAGCGATACACAGAGAGCGTATAGCACCTATGACCGTGAACTGTTAGGAATCTACCTCTCTGTCAAGCAGTTCAAACATTTTCTCGAAGGAACCACAAACCACTCACTTTTGCATTTAATCAGAAAAATGAGAAGGCATCTCCACGGCAGCTGCGACATCTTCAGTATATCCCCCAGTTTACAACAAACATCCAACACATTAGTGGCAAGGACAATATCGTTGCGGATAACCTATCACGGATTGAATCTATGACTGTCATCGATTACGACACAGTCGCTGAAAGCCAACGTCAAGACAGTGAACTTAAACAACTTCAAGAGGAAAGTCAGTCACTCGTGTTCAAGAGCTACCTACTGCCTTCTGGAAAGTTACTGTGGTGTGATACTTCCACAAACAACATAAGGCCATACATTCCAAAAGAATTTCGCAAACAATTCTTTCTTCAGATCCACAACATGGCGCATCCAGGGTAAAAGACTAGTGTTAGTCTGATGACTTCCAAGTTTATCTGGCCTTGCATCAAGAATTACGTCAGAAAATGGACGCAAGCTTGCATGGGATGTCAAAAAGAAACAAAATAACAAGACATGCCAAATCGCCAGTCAGCCATTTTCAAGAACCTGATGAGAGGTTCAGCACTGTTCACATAGACATTGTTGGCCCTCTTTTACCTTCTGATGGCTATCTTACATATATAGATCGCTTCACCAAATGGATGGAAGCAATACCATTGCAAAATATAACAGCAGAGACGGTAGCAAAATCATTTTATGATCATTGGGTGACGCGGTTTGGAGTCCCAGCAAATCTAGTTATTGACCAAGGCCGACAGTTCGAAATTCAGCTCTTTAAGAATCTTTCTGAATTGTGTGGTGTGAAGCTTAAACATACGACACCCTATCATCTGCAGAGCAATGGTAAAGTTGAACGTCTACATCGAACAATAAAAACTGCTATCAAAGCCCACAACTCCCTTCCGACTGTGTTGCTAAGTCTACTCGCATCACTCCGGGAGGACTCGAACAGTTCAGTTGCACAAATGGTGTATGGCACGCATATTAGGCATCCAGGTGAATTCTTTGATAACCTTCCATCTCATACCGAACCAGAAACTTTTGTCTCCAAACTTCAGCAGCACATGCACCAACTCAGGCCTTTGGAAGTTAAGCACAAACCTTCCCGAACTGTGTTCATCGATAAAGACTTGCAACCTTTGCAACCCCCATATGAAGGTCCTTTCCTGGTAACTGCCAAAACTGATACATACTTCATGGTGACCATAAAAAATAAATCTGAGAATGTCTCCATTGATCGCCTGAAACCAGCCTACTTCATAGCAGCAGATGATGAATCTTCTACAGCTTGTCATGAAGAACGACCAGATGTCTTGCAAGGACTCTGCCCATCTGATGGATCAACCGCGGATTCCCAGGACAAACCCAGCAAGGAGAAAGTGGTAACAAAATCACGTAGTGGAAGGACTGTCAGGTTTCCCACTCGCTATTTAGATGATGTTGTATATATTTAATATTCTTGTGATTATGGTATATTTTGTTTATGTTTATATTGTCTTTGTATCATAACTTATTTACTGGACGGGGAGCGGTGTATGCTGCCCCTAGTGGACTTTGATTGAACTAAAAAACCGTAGATAACTCTTTTTTGCCGAGAGAGAAAAAAGTAAAGATGGAATGAGCAATTTTTGTATATTTGTGTAACGACAATTGTGGTGTAAAATAAAAGTGCAGCTAAAGCGGATTCAGTGTTTTGTGAACTTCACTACACTACCTTACAACAATTTTTTCTGCTACGTCACAGTGCTTCCGTATGTGTTTTGTTTTTCTAACACTTTCGTGTGTGATGTCTTTGCTCAACGAAATTGTTTGAATTAATAAGGTGTCGTTTTCTTCATGTTGCTCATTCGTTTTTTGCGATAACTCATTCATGAAGTGATATTTATTAGACCAGGGATCATGCTATTTTCCTTTCAACAAATAAGTAATATATTTATTGGTCCAGGGATCATGTTAAACTGCTCGCGCTAGTCACATGGACAAAGATAACGAGAATTCACAGACTTAGCACTCCCATTCGTCGGTGCTGGGCCTGGACCTCAATAAATAATCAAAGGACGGCACGAGCAGCGGAATGCAACTAAGGGAGTCCTGTATACAGCCCGTAATTACGTATAGATATTTCTTTGGTAACGACGGTATTTTTTAATTTACCGCAGATTTTACACTTTACTTGAGTAAAAGCAATTATTATCTTCAGTTCGGAATAAAAATTACAGAGAAATTTATTTGCCGATATACCGGGCTCACGTCGTTCCGACTACATTGTATGTAAATTTCTCCGCTGTGTGGAAAAGTATAGAATCATGGGTATGTTTTTGGCTTACAGGACAAGAGAGCGAATAGAGGTTCTTTGGCTGTTGCCCTCTTAGTAGCCTCTTACGACATGCACAGGTACATATAATGCACCATTTCCCACAGGGGAGATGAAGAGAGTACCGAACGAGTGATTCCAGGGTTTGGATTACGTAGCCGTCAGCTTGCATTCGAGAGAGAAGTGGATTTGAACCTCACTGTCGGTAGCCCTGAAGATGGTTTTCCGTGCTTTCCGACTTCCAAATCAGGCAAATGCCGCCCTTAATTAGAACTACGGCCACTTCCTTTCCGCTCCTAGACCTTCCCACTTAAGTACGCACAAATGGCATAGAAAATTAACTTTCTGAGTTAAAACGAGGTCGATACCTCACAATGAAAAAAGCCTGACTGAGTGCCACAGATGGTCGAGCTCAATTTCACGGTTCGATCTTGACACCGTTGGATAGCATTTTAGATGCTCAGATACAAAGGCATCACCCGACTCGTTTGCAAGCCCTAGGGAGTCTAATTTTCACACTCCCCTTTGTTTTGTTGATAACCTTATTCTTCCTAGGATCAGAATTCTTCCATTTTTTCCTCTGATTAGTATTTAGAGAGGATGGTTTAGTTCAACTTCCCATTTAACATTCAGCTTACTCTGACAAGATTGAAATGGCTCTACCCTGAACCATTATTGCCGCAAACTGTGTAAATGAGATTATTATCTATTACTGTAGCGTTCTCCCACATGTGTGGTAATGAGGCAGTTATGCAAGTTTATCGGCATGTAGTGGTAATTAAATTTGTTATGTGAATGACAGGGTATCAGTTGTGACAGGTGAAATCCTGTTAATCACAGACTAATACAACCGCCGTTTTATGGACGTGTCAATAATGTCTGTATACCTGTCAAGGATGACAAACATGCGAAAAGATTACAGAAATATCAAGATGGCATTATACAACTCTAGTGTTAGTGTTCATAATACCAGAGCTGACATGTAGTTAAATACGTAATAACTTTCCTTTCTTTATTAGGAATATCCACAGTTCCAGGCCTTCAGGCAAGCAACTCAATGTTGGAAATATCCTAGGGATATGGGCTACGAATTTTAGGTAAATAAAATGTAATAAAGTATGAGAATATATTCTTTATTTGTTTCTAAAAATTACAATCCTTTTCTTAATCATGGAATGCAAAGTTTACAGTACGTGCGTGCACGAGCTTCAAGTGGATAAAACACCACTTCGTTTTTGGAGAACGTTCCATCTCGAACAGCGGAGAAAAGTGAATAATAATTAAGTGTTGGTCAATCCTACTTATCACTTTCCATATCCGGTGCTGGTGCAATTTCTAACAAAAGCCACTTACGTTTCTTCATTTTCTGTTCATATGATTCCAACAACCGTTTTAGAACAAAGAAAACCGTGCTCGATAGCTGCAGTCGCTTAAGTGCGGCCAGTATCCAGTATTCGGGAGATAGTGGGCTCGAATCCCACTGTCGGCAGCCCTGAAGGTGATTTTCCGTAGTTTCCGATTTTCACATCAGACAAATGCTGGGGTTGTACCTCAATTAAGGCCACGGCCGCTTCCTTCAAGTCCTAGCCCTTTCCTGTCCCATCGTCGCCATAAGACCTTTCTATGTCGGTGCGACGTAAAGCCAATTGCACAAAAAAAAAACAGATAAAGATATTCCACTCGCTTTTCATTAACTTTTATAACTTTCTTCTAATTACAAACTTTACGTTGTCGTTTCTTGGCAGGTTCCTGTTCGTTCGTGACACTATCTGTTCGTGTCTGTCGATCAGTATTACATTTTTGTCTGATTACCGACTGGAAACCGGTTCATCACTGAATTTTATTGTTGGTGCATTTGTAATTAATTCTCGTTGTTTTCTCCACTTTTCCGAACTCAAAGGACAAACTAAACGTTTCTTACGATGTGCCGGCAAGATGGCCGTATCCGATCGATTAGATTAGCAGTCTGCCTTTTCTACCACTACGAGCGCTAGTGTGAGGCAATGATGATGACACGAGGATTACGTGAAGCCTGTAGGGAGGATGTGTACCGTCAACGTGTTTCGTGCGGGTCGGAATAAACAACAGTAAAGTTTGTTGGTCATTTTTTGTGAAAATCCAGTTTTAAAATACGAGATCATTTATGTGAAGTTGTTCATTATGTAGGTATTTATGCGTAATTATGCGTCGTGGATTCTAAGGATTTTTATTCCAGTTCTTTTGTCAGTGAGAGTCTTCGAGTTTGAGGCAAGAGATTAGATTTACCGTATGAGTTGAGGTAGGATTTGTAAATCAGGTTATTGGAAGCCTGTAGATGATGCCGGGATTTTATGTGAGCCCGAGGAAGATTTTGTATAAAGTTAGGGATGGAAAAATGCGAGAGAATCCACGCATGTATTAATTTGCGACATGTACAATTATTGAAGGACATTTAGAAGTAAAATCTGTGTGCATATCTGTTTGGTCAGGAATATCGTATTTTAATTCTATTTGCGAAGTCAAATAATTCATTCTTAAAGGCCAGTCAAGCATGACGAAAGACATGTGTTTCATATCAAAGCTGACAGGGTGAGGGTCGTTTGTTTTCAATGCCGCCAGCTGATCGAGAGGGGCAGTTCGAATAACGGGAGTTTGGTAGTATGTTACGTTTTGAAAATGAGATTGCATTTCTTGGCAACGGAGATCATTAATTGCGTGAACTAGTTGAAATTTTCATCCGGGAGTAACGTGTAGGTTATTATATACTGTGAATTTGTTTAATGTATATTTGAAACCATAAAGTTAGAGTATAATGAGCGAGGTTAGCCAATTTTAGGGTTATCCAAAATATAGAGTGATAGTAGTGATGACTGATTTATTTTTGAGGGATGAACAAAGCTTTATGGAAATGTTATGAGGAGATATGACATCGTAATCGGCTTACATTGTACGGCGAGTTACTTATGCAGATTTTTGTTTTGTGCTTAATTATTAGGATTATCCAAGTATTAATAATTTCTAGTATTAGATTAGATTTAAAGTGTGATGTCATAAAACAAGAAATAGCTGGAAATAAGTGATGTAAATTTTTTCCAGCTGCACAATAACAACAGATGATAATCATCAAACGAATTAAAATTAATTACGTCAGAATTTGAGTGGGGACTTGTGAAAGAAACCATTCGTCCGCGGAGATAGAATTTGTTGTTTATTAAGATTCATTAAATCATTTTATTATTAAATTCAACCGTATTTGTGAAATAACTTTAAACCAAGTGAATAACTTGAAGATGCTTTTTATGGAAATCTTAGTTTATTTTCTAGGAATATTAAAATGTTAACGTAATGATTAAGGGGACATATCCGAAGGTAATGGATTTTACTGCCACAAAATGTTGTGAGCGTTGTTGTTGTTGTATTATTTGACTTTGATTGATTGAGCATTAAATGTGCTGTGGTTAGTGAAGTGGAAACTTTGGTCATCAACCGTTGTAACTTAATTGTGTTTAGCCTTCAGCTTAGAAACTTGGATGGTCATGGGGTCATCGGCCTCAGTGACTTAGATTAGGGCCATATGCCACTGTAGCATCATTTTCCTTGAGGTCATCATCCACAATGACGCTAAAGTAACTTAGAAGTTTAGATGTCGGTCCATGACATAGTCGCAGGTCATGTCGATTCAATTAAGGGTCCATGCCGTACAACCACTTTGTGGCACACACCGATTGGACTGCCTTAATTATACCCAGAGTCCAGAGTTCGTGTTACGAGGGCTGGACCATAATGAATCATTATGATGGTACATGTAGTCTCACATGGAAGCCGAATTTAAGGATCTCCAGACTTTCTTTTCTTTATTAAATATGAGAAATGGTTTCTAGTAAGGATGCCCGTCAGACAGTTAAGTCAAAGGCTCAACCAGTATTCTGCTCCTCTGTGTTAAATTATTGTGGTGTCAAGTGGACAAGATTGAATCCAAAATATATTGATTTTAAAATTATTATTTTCTTTCGTAAAAATTTCCAAACTAAAACACTAATATTTTGTGAATAGACCTTTCATTTAAGTATATAGATTAGGATTACTGAACCCTACCTTTTACCTCAGCAAGTGACGAAGAACCCGAAACGACCCAAGAGACAGATCTCATGAAAATTACTTATGGGTAAGGAAGGTAGGTATCCTTCATAGTGGTCCAATGGTTCAGTATGTCTCCTCTGACTTATCCGGAAGCAAAACGAAAAGTATCAGTCTTATGCAAAGTGTTTGAGGGCATACTTTACTGTAATATCTATCGACCTATTGAGAAAGTCATCATAGAGCAACAAAACGGCTTTATGCAAGGGAGATCAACAAGTTCAATTTTAGTAAACTTTACAAATTATGTGTGATCTCTTTTAGATCAAAGAGGACAAGCGGATGTCATATACACGGATATGAAAAAAGCATTCGATAGGATTGATTATCATAAACTGCTAAACAAGCTTCACAGATTTGGTTTTAGACCTGACCTGGTCGAATTCTTTAACTCCTACTTCACCAATAGATTTCAATTTGTTAGTTTCAAAGGGGTAGCTTCATTCATGTAGAGGGTAATATCAGGAATAAACCAAAGTTCAAAATTAGGTCCACTGTTGTTCACTCTGTTTGTTAATGATACTGGTTCTGTACTGAAGTTTTTAAATTTCAGTTATATGCCGATGACATGAAAATTTACAGCCAGATTACTTCAAACAAGGATAACGAAAAATTACAACAAGACCTCACAGCACTGGTTGAATGGAGAAAACACTATCCCTTTCAATTCAATGCCAAGAAATGTCAATCAATGATCATTACTAGAAAAAGACAACCAAAAATCCATTATTATGAAATGAACAGTATGAACCTAAAACGAGTTGAAGAAGAGAAGGATTTAGGTGTAATGTTTGATAGTAAACTTCAGTTGGATATATACACATAAATAATGCCGTAAATAGGTCCTATAGGAACCTAGGATTTCTAATGAAGAACACAAACAAATTCAAAAATATCAAATCCATTATACTGGTATACAATTCACAAGTTAGAACAGTAATTGAATATACATCTATAGTATGGAGTCCATCATTTAATAAACATATAAAAGATAAAGAAAATGTTCAAACAAAATTTCCAGGTATCTCTATTTCTGTATATCTAAAATTAGTGCAAAAATATGTGGCATATAGTGACTTAATAACAAATTTTAGGATAAATAAGCTGCATACTAGGAGAACATTAACGAGTGTAAAATACCTACATAGAATTCTCAAAGGTTAAGCAGATAGCCGAGTTTTACGCCACTAAATAAACCTGTATGCACTGTTTGGAAGTAATGGAAATAATTTAACTTTCTTTATTAAAAGGTCAAACACAAATTACCATATGAATATTCACCATTAAACAGAATATGTCAGTCAATTAATAAAATACCAAACGTGGACATATTTCACGATGAAAGTGTCTTCCTTAGGTCAGTCAGAGGGGAAATCACACAGAGAGAAGACATAAATTAAATAGAGAATCATACTTGTGTATCATGAATAGTTTATTCTTTAGATTAATTTAGATTAACAGTGTGCATTTTAGGAGAAATTAAAATAATAAGTTGAAACACACATTTACTTCTGTCCATAGTTCATAAGTATAATATTAGGTTTTAATTTTTATTGTAAATTATTTTTAAGATAAAAATAAGAAATGGAAATGTTCTGTAAGTGGGCAGAAATACCTGTTGAACAATAAATAAATAAATAAATAAATAAATAAATAAATAAATAAATAAATAAATAAATAAATAAATAAATAAATAAAATACATGTATCTCATCTTCGGTTGTGCCGATGTCCACATGAAAGCTATGTAGTTGAGTGAACTGTCTTGGACAGTCCATGAAAAAGTTCTTGCCGTTATTCAGTAAACTGCGAGCGTCTTCCACGCCAAATACCATCAGCCAGCGGTCCGTAATAGAAGAATCGTCCACTTTCAGAAAGCTACCGCCATCAAGAAAAGTTTATAGTTAATTGACAAGTACTACTTCAGAGCTGTTTCTTGGATTCTGATCGTCACAGCTGATCTTATAGGTTTTCTCTAATTTAGAGATTCTCTCTCTCTCTTTTTTTTTTTTTTGCTTCTCTATTTAAACCTGATTTCAGCAATTTGTTTAAATTAAGTTACTAGCTAAATTTCGACGAATTGCGTTATCACATTGTCCCTTTTTTTGTTCGTTTTGGCCTACTGGAGACAACGAGGCTTGTCTTAACTCTTAGCTATGGTCTTTTGCTTTTTTCTTGGCCCAGTACTCTTTCAATTTCCGGCTGTGTGCTTGCTTCCTTCCATCCGCCCACTTAGATCTACTTGTCCCTGCACTCTTTCTGTTGCGAGGGCAGTGGGAAGACTCCCTGTAGGAAGGCCTGTCGGTACTGAGATTGTTCACTGTCGTCTCTAATGGGATCTGCAGTTTCTCTAGGTCTGATTTTACTGAGATGATCCACTTAGTCTTGGAAGTCTTTCCCCTACTTGTCACTGACACCTACGGTTTCGGACAGCGGAGTTCTCTCATTGGAGGTTTAATGAAGCCTTTGTGGAGAAAATGCCTCATACATTCATTAAAAAGATCATAATGGCAGCAAAGGCGGAGAAGATGGACTTTGGTACGGTGGATCTGGTGAAGGATGCAATTTATTGCCCATGGTTACAATGGGCAGAGGGCAAGACGGTTCCACATGCCAGTGGCGCTAACCCGGCAGCGTCTGTTCCACATGTTAGTGGCGGCTGATAAAATATACCTCAGGGCTAATAACCTTGAGAGTTAACAACCGTCACCCCCTTGGGTGACCCCACATATAGGGCCTATTCTCGTTGGACTCAACATAAAAATATTGTCCCATTATTATTATTATTAATATTATTAATATTATTATTTTTATTGTTACCGTCGTTTGGTGGATCAGCAGAGGTGAAAGAAGGTGCCGGGATGAATGAGTCTAACTACAGAGTCAAAGTTAATTTAAAATTTTAACAAAGGTTATATTTTTTGTAAAAATTTCAACAAGTAACAAAATCACAGGTACTAGTAGCAAAAGACAAGATAGTTGATATAAACAGAACTTGTGCTTTAAGTCCTCACTTAACAATTCCTGAGCTTCGACCTTATTTCTACAAAGAGCACCATATTATGCAAGGGCAGAACACCCCTCAATACATGGAGCACTAGCTCCGTGAATTACAAAGTCAAGCCTCCTAGAGGCACCTTTACAATACTAGAAAACAGACCCGCTCTCAGTTTTTCAAGCCTAGTCAAGGCAACATCAAAAATGTCTTACACTTTCTGGCCTTCCATGGCCCAGCTTACAAATTGAAACAGGGGCATCTCGTACCCAACCTACAGGGCCTTCGAGTAAAAGAAATAAACGAAAATAAATGGCCCAAACAAAAGGAAGGAGGCGGATACTTGCACTCCTCTATGTAGCTTCCTAAAACCTAACAGGCACTAGGCCGATGAAACAGGGGCTAATCCCAACCTCTGGAGGTGACTCGTACAAGAATAAGTTAAAACATAATGGAAAGGAAGAAAATCAGTTATCAAAACGTCGTCACCTCAAACCAATATGAAGGGGAGGTCGGGAGGGTAAATCACTCTCTATCCCTGAATTACAGTTACAGACTTTATGTTTTACATCAAACGGCAGAAAATTACATGTTGGAAAGATAGGTTACATTGTAAAGGATTCGGACCTTTCCCGCCGGTTAAACTGCTGAGCTAGCAAGAAATAAAGATGTTACGCGGCCATTCCCTTACTGAAGACCTGCTGCCTGATGAAAGAGGCACCTCCCGCCTCCTGCTACACGTCCATACACTAGGTTAGATTTAATCAAGTGAACACGTGACGTGATAATCAGCAGTTTAATAAACCCTCGGGGAAAGTTCGAGACCTTTCATGAATAATCAAGCCACACCCTCTTACTTTATTGGTCAATCTTGAAGGTACACTCAAAGTCGAAGAAGAAATACATGCTTGGTGGGAAATTAATTACAGAAATTCGGGATTGGCTAAATTCAAAACTGGCGGAAAGAAAAGATAAATATTGCCAACCCACAAACGAATGAACGAAATTTAGTAAAAAAAAAAAAAACTTTTGAGTACAAAATTTCTTCAAAAAAGTTCCTTCACTTCGCACCAGGGTGCATGATCATAGTTTTTAGCAGAGACATCTATGAGGGAATATTCACAGTTCTTGCCAAACGGGAAACAAAACAAGTAGAAATGTACACAGTTCAGGAAACTTCACCAGAACAAACATTTTTAGTGGCGCCATCTTCAGAGAAAATTTATAAGTTAGTCCAGTTTTAAGTTCAGAGTTTCTCCTGTAGAGGAGGTTTTATTGGCGCAAGATTTAAACGTGCGGCGTAGAGGTGTACCTCCTGGTACAATTATTATTATTATTATTATTATTATTATTATTATTATTATTATTATTATTATCTCAACGTTAGCGTAAATTGAATTAGAATCTTCTTACACTTCCTATAGAGCTAATTGTGAAAGGTACCGGTACTCTAAATCAATTGGCATGTTCCAATGATCACAATCGTCTCACTTCGTAACGTATGAAGTGATATTTCGAACCTCCATACGGATAAAAGATGGCGGCCTGCATGTTATTTCACGCCACAATATTATGGAGTGGCATCACGTCATAAACTTGTCCCCACATGCGTTCATGTTTCACACGATTGGAAAGGCACAGGACAAAGCGAAACCCTTGGCATTTCGTATTCAAGAGCCTATTTAACGTCTTCCCTTGCCTTGTCCCCAATGCCACGAGTAGACCTTCCACACAAACAGGAGTCAGTTGCTAATTTCATTCAGGGGCGAACTTTGAGGCTTGGAACACAGTTACTGGGACGCGGCTTACAGTTGGTGGAAAGAAGAGTAGAGCAAATGGATAACTTGACTGTGTTGACAAAAACGTGAAGAGGCAAATTACAATAGTTAATGGGGCTTCTGCCTATCCGTATCCAGTTTTGGAAAAATTGTAATATTTCGTGGAAGACAAAGACTCATCTCTGCAGTAGAAATGTGAAAATATTTCTGCTACATACGCGAAGAACATTGGTCCCCAATTCGATCAGCCAACAACTACAACTCTCTGATAACCACTGTTTACATCAAATGTTGACTATATTTAAAAATACATTCAAATAATATATTTAAGGATCTGCCTATTCAGTACATGTTGGTACCTTGAACTAGTACATGTTTCGTCCCCTAGGGGACATAATCAGCTAGAGCAATATACATATATACACCAGATACAAAAAAATAAGTTTTTAAGAAAATGGGAGAGGCAAACTATGAATCATGAGATAAAAACATCGTATCGTATCGTAATCTGTTTACCATCCAGGGTCGGTTTTCTCCTTGGACTCAGCGAGGGATCCCACCTCTACCGCCTCAAGGGCAGTGTCCTGGAGCTTCAGACTCTGGGTAGGGGGATACAACTGGGGAGGATGACCAGTACCTCGCCGAGGCGGCCTCACCTGCTATGCTGAACAGGGGCCTTGTGGAGGGATGGGAAGATTGGAAGGGATAGACAAGGAAGTGGCCGTGGTCTTAAGTTAGGTACCATCCCGGCATTTGCCTAGAGGAGAAGTGGAAAACCACGGAAAACCACTTCCAGGATGGCTGAGGTGGGAATCGAACCCACCTCTACTCAGTTGACCTCCAGAGGCTCAGTGGACCCCGTTCCAGCCCTCGTATCACTTTTCAAATTTCGTGGCAGAGCCGGGAATCGAACCCGGACCTCCGGGGGTGGCAGCTCATCACACTAACCACTACACCACAGAGGCGGACTAGATAGAAACATAACATTTATGACGCCCGTAAGTGACCTTCGCTTCTTGATGAGAATGAAATGAAGATGAAGACATCACATACACCCAACCTCCGTGCAAGCGTAATTAAGCAATGATGGTTACATTTCCTGACCCTGACGACTATCGTTAGCGGGACCTCTGCGACCAAAGGCCACCATGCCAACCATTTAGCCATGGAGCCAGACGTCCCTTCTTTTTTTAACATACCTTAAGTAAAATAATACCAACATATAATAACATAACATAATTGAAACTTCAAAGTTTAAGGAAATGTCAAACAGTCCTCTCAAGCTTCTCGTCTGACCCATCAATGTATGCTGCTGGCTTATGGCAGGAATGAGTGAAAAGCTGGCTGACGTGTCTGAGGCAGAGCGTCGTCATCTTTATAGGAAACCTGTCAGAAACTGCGGGAGTGAGATTGGATTGGAAGACTCATCTGGGTCTCTACTGGCAGCACCAGAAATTGAGTCGGCCGAAATAGACAATAGTGACTGCCGAAATGTAATTATACGTAACAGACCTTCAGCAAATGTATTTCTGACATAGCTCTATGGGATTTAATGCTTGCCAGGTTCCATATTTCGAATTTCTTCCATTCTTCCTTTCTTCTCTCCTGCCCACGTTTCTCTTCTTTTATTTTACTCATCGTTTAATTAATTAATTCTTCTTCTTAATCTGTTTACCCTTCATGGTTGGTTTTTCCCTTGCGAGGGGTGGGAAGTTTGGAAGGGATAGGCAAGGAAGTGGGAAGGAAGCGGCTGTGGCCTTAAGTTAGGTACCATCCCGGCATTTGCCAGGAGGAGAGGTGGGAAACCACGGAAAACCACTTCCAGGATGGCTGAGGTGGGAATCGAACCCACCTCTACTCAGTTGACTCCTGAGGCTGAGTGGACCCCTTCCAGCCCTCGTACCACTTTTCAAATTTCGTGGCAGAGCAGGGAATCGATCCCGGACCTCCGGGGGTGGCAGCTAATCACGCTAACAACTACACCACAGAGGCGGACATTATTATTATTATTATTATTATTATTATTATTATTATTATTATTATTATTATTATTATTATTATTATTATTTCCACATCGTTATGCCGAACTGAAGAGCACGCTTGAACTTATCTAACTGATGATTTTGCCTTCTTCTCTTCACAAAATCTCTTCATCTTCTCACTGAAATTCTTCTTACGTTCTTCTGTCCAGGTTTTAATAGTTCTAGCTTTTGGCTCCGCGAAACAATGGTTATTAATCAGTGTTTTGAAAGCACGGCTGCTTCCTTCCCTCTTCCTTGTCTATCCCTTCCAATCTTCCCCCCCCCCCGCCCCACAAGGCCCTTGTTCAGCTGAGTAGGTGAGGCACCTGATCGCGGTACTGGTCCTCCTTCCCAGTTTTATCCTCCGGCCCAAAGTCTCACGCTCCAGGACACTGCCCTTGACGCGGTAGAGGTGGGAGCGTGAGACTTTCGGTTGGAGGATACAACTCGCGGCCTCACCTGTTATGATGAACAGGGGCCTTGCGAGGGGCGGGGGGAGGTGGAGATTGGAAAAGGGAAAGCTGTATCCAATTTACATACTTAGGTATTTGTTCGGGGCAGATTCGAGACGTCAGGCATCTTCTACTCTGAGTTAGTTTTGCAGTGTTTGAAGTCAGGTTCTATTCACTGGTTAATCTCAGAGAGAATTTCGCTACTACTATTATTATTGTTATTATGATTAGTAATAATTGTTGTAGTAGTAGTACAAGTAGTACCGAGCCGAGTGCTCCCGCGTGTGTTAAAACGCTATGGAGCCAAGCTCTGTATTCGGGAGATGGATAGGTCGATCCCTACCGTCGGCAGTCCTGCGAATCATTTTGTACGTTTTCCCATATTCACATCCAGGAGAAAGCCTGGACAGTTCCTATGCATAGCCTCCAGCCTATTCCTTCCACCTTCTTACATAATTTCATCTTCATTACCTCCTCAACTGTGTTTGGCGACAAAAAGGAAATCCAGCCCTTAATTATGCCATATCTCATTTCATCTACCTCATCCCTGACCCCGTACCGGGGGAGTTGGCCGTGCGGTTAGGGTCGCGCAGCTGTGAGCTTGCATCTGGGAGATAGTGGGTTCGAACCCCACTGTCGGCAGTCCGGAAGGTGGTTTTCCGTGGTTTCCCATTTTAACACCAGACATATGCTGGAGCTGTACCTTAATTAAGGCCAGGGTCGCTTCCTTTCCACGCATAGCCCTTTCCTATCCCATCGTCACCATAAGACCTATCTGCGTCGGTACGACGTAAAACAACTATAAAAAAAGGCATCTCTGACCCCATATTGGAAACAGTACTAAGGGGATAACATATATTATTATTATTCATCCATTCATGCAAATAAAAAAACACATTTTTTTAAGAGAATGTTTGTTATGGAAGAACGAATCTGGCTTTTACGAAATTTCTCTCCAGAAAACAGCTGTTCACACGGGTGTGTACTACTGGACATACTGAAAATTTTGGCAGCCGTATTGTAAGCACGGAAACCTTTCTCTAGAAAAGTTTTGGTAGAAATCCCGAAGATTTTCGCACTATAAACAATATCTTTCTCGAATATACTGGTCACTTCGTACAGTAGAGTTGTGGACCTTGAATTCGTTCATCAAAGAGGGAGAAGCGACTGCTGGGAGGAAGGCAATGACGTAGCCGCGAAGGCAAACGCACAGTCAGAACGAAATGGTCCTGATATTGCCCTGGATGCACGAGGGGCGTTGCCCGGAATCAGCCAGTTGTACAGGCCTGTATTAAGCGATTATTACTGAAATTAGATCATAATCTAGTACATTCATTATAACTCAAAATTATCGATATCAAGTCATGACTTATTTAAGCATTTGCAGAGTGAATACCGCCAAGGGCAGTAGCCGTGTTGAAACACAGTATACCGTGAGATCTCCGAAGTTAAGCAACATTGGGCGTGGTCAAGATTTGAATGGAGAGTAAGGGAATTGAGGAGCGGGAAGGAACTAGCCACCCTACCGTACGTAAACGCCGGCTCAGGCACACCTCTGCGGAGGTTCGAACTCGCCTTCGGGCAGAATACATCTTTACCTTTATACCGTATATTTGATCTCACACGTAGTGAGATAGAGGTTATACTTCCCCTGAGAAACATTGCGAAGGATGTGGCTTCCAAGTTAATCTCTTCAAGAGGGAGAGGAAAGAGAAAAAGTTCACTATCAGAAAAGTTTTCAACTCTGATGTTAAAAACTACAGCACACTCACTTGGCTTTGGCGTAGAATTTTTTGGGGCGGGGCTGTTGTGGTATCAGGCTGAGAGCCACACACACGTATGGCAGAAAACTTTCTCTTCCGTACTTCTTCACCACACACGGAAGTCAACAGTCCTTGCTGCAAAGTTTTTAGAGAAGTACAGTTAATATCGGGAAACAGTAGACCATTGTCCTCCCCCTTCCCTGACACTAGATTATAGCCGTAAAGAAACGAGTACTTTCCCTTCATTTTCACCATTGTTATCATCTTTTCCTTTTCTAATCCTTCATCATTCTTTAAGAGATCAATTCAATGGCATGGTATAGATGCCGATTATGATTTCCGAAAGTATCTTGTTAATGAAGCCAAATGTTTGTATCAGATTTTTTTTTATTTGGAGAAAATCTATTATCTCTATGTCAATCGTCAATTACACGTTTACCTTGAAATTAAGATTGCTGGTTGCTATAAATACGTACCTAATAACAGATATGTAGGCAAGAAGAGTAGCGGTGATTAGGGAGGGGGGGGTCTACCCCACTTTTGGAGAAAACATTACATTTTTCTTCCATTTTAGCCGACTGAAGGTAGAAATTATAGGGATTATTTCAAAACAAGCAATTTTACAAACCTGTTGTCTTATCAGCTGATTCTTTCCTTTATCTTCTTTAATTATTAACAAAATTATTAGTGGAAATATGCACAAAATGTCGTACGTCGAGGCTAACCGATATGCACGGCGCCACAGCAAGTGGTGGAGACTTTGCATGTGCTGTGAGGAAGGGTAACAGGGATATACTTTTTGCCAAGGTCGTGGATACTGAGATATGGTTCACCCGGTTGCCGCGCGCATTCTCCCAGTCTCTTTGGTGTATGTTATACTCTTAGTGTGTAGTCGAATAATAAATGTATACTAATTGTATACTCTGTATACTAATTGTATAATTACGCCGTAGCTTTGTTTGATTGTTTTATTGTATAGTTTTGAATCAAAACCTCAAAAAATCTATTATTGTCGCTTAAGCTGTCAACCTTTACCACTCTGTCAAAATTCGCTCAGAAATCATCAAATCCTTGCCATTTTTGTTGCTTATATTCAGTTTTGATGTATATCGCTCAAACCCGGATGCTTTTCGTTGTCTGTGGTTTTTGCTTGCCCCCTCCCCCTCCCCTACTACTTATAATTTCCAATCACCACTACTGCGCAATAAGGCATTCTCTTACTGGATAAAGAGTTAGAGATACTAATTTTTGGACTGAACGAGAAAGGATACGCTACGAATTAGAACTCGTCCCTACCAACATACAAATGTTTGAAAGATACAAGATACATCTTCTTCTTCTTAATTTGTTTACCCACCAGGGTCGGTTTTTCTCTCGGACTCAGCGACGGATCCCACCTCTACCGCCTCAAGGGCAGTGTCCTGGAGCTTCAGACTCTGGATCGGGGATACAACTGGGGAGGATGACCAGTACCTCGCCCAGGTGGCCTCACCTGCTATGATGAACAGGGGCATTGCGGGGCGGATGGAAAGATTGGAAGGGATAGGCAAGGAAGAGGCAAGGAAGCGGTCGTGGCCTTAATTAAGGTACATCCCTGGCATTTTCCTGGTGTGAAAATGGGAAACCACGGAAAACCATCTGCAGGGCTGCCGACGGTGGGGCTCGAACCCACTATCTCCCGATTACTGGATACTGACCGCACTTAAGCGACTGCAGCTATTGAGCTCGATGTGGCCTTAAGTTAGGTACCATCCCGGTATTTGCCTAGAGAAGAAGTGGGAAACCACGAAAAACCACTTCCAGGATGGCTGAGGAGGGAATCGACCCCATCTCTACTCAGTTGACCCCCGAGGCTGAGTGGACCCCGTTCCAGCCCTCGTACCATTTTTTCAAATTTCGTGTCAGAGCGGGGAATCGAACCCGGGCCTCCGGGGCTGGCTGCTAATCACACTAAACACTACACCACAGAGGCAGACTATAAGATTCTTACGGTACAGTTTGATAATAAATTACCACATATGTACATTCAAGAGAGGAATGTGATTAAAAGCTATAGCATCAAAGAAGGGGATATGGTGAGTTATACAAAACGCACTTAAGTTGATACTCGTATATTAAAGTAAGAAACATACCATTATTTCTTCTCCTTCTTCTTCTTCTTCTTAATCTTTTTACCCTCGAGGGTTGGTTTTTCCCTCGGACTTAGTGAGGGATCCCACCTCTACCGCCTCAAGGGAAGTATCGTGGAGCTTCAGTCTTTGGGTCGAGGGATACAACTGGGGAGAATGTTCGGTACCTCGCACAGGCGGCCTCACCTGCTATACTGAACAGGGGCCTTGTGGGGTGATGGGAAGATTGGAAAGGATAGACAAGGAAACGGCCGTGGCCTTAAGCTAGGTACCATCCCGGCATTTGCCTGGAGGAGAAGTGGGAAAGCACGGAAAACCACTTCCAGGATTGCTGAGGTGAGAATCGAACCCACCTCTACTCAGTTGACCTCCCGAGGCTGAGTGGACCCCGTTCCAGCCCTCGTACCACTTTTCAAATTTCATTGCAGAGCCAGGAATCGAACCCGGGCCTCTGGAGGTGGCAGCTAATCAAACAAACTACTACACCACAGGGGCGGCACCACTATTATCTCCGCCCAGTTTGGCTTAGATTTCAAATTTCCATCCTCACAAGTACTTTTAACATTTCTCTTACCGGTAATTTACCTGTATTCTTTGTCCTCAGGGGCGATCTTCAGTTGGGGAAAGTAGAAATAAATAGCTGTATTAAATACCATATTTTTCTGGTTACAAAAAAAAAATGCCTAAAATATGACTGCAACTTATGGTCCGAATGTTTATCATATTTAGACGCTAAAAGTACGTACTTTGCTACTTCAGTGCTCAAAAAATTCCTTACAGTACTCCCTGCATTTGACTCCTTTTATTTCTGCAGTTAAGAAACAACTATGGTATACCTGCATTTGTCTGACAGAATGCTAATTATAATACCAATATAAATGGTCCGTTATTGGACATTACAAATTTTCCGGCTAGCTCATTCTTGGTTGCCAGCGTTTCGCCCTCGTGTGCTAGGGTGGGCTCATCAGTTGGTACCTAGCACACCTACCAATACGCTGGCTAGTGCATACCATGGAGGCCACTGCGTAGGCTAACTGGAGCCACCGGCAGTGCCAATGCACTAAGAGACTTTGTCTCATCACTAAAAATTGATGCCTGCTTGGCCATCAGATGATATAGATGTTGATTCCCATAGGGAATCTGAAATATTTGTCCTGAATGAGCAAATTTATAATACCAATATAAATGGTCCGTTATTGGACATTACAAATTTTCCAGCTAGCTCATTCTTGGTTGCCAGCGTTTCGCCCTCGTGTGCTAGGGTGGGCTCATCAGTTGGTACCTAGCACACCTACCAATACGCTGGCTAGTGCATACCATGGAGGCCACTGCGTAGGCTAACTGGAGCCACCGGCAGTGCCAATGCACTAAGAGACTTTGTCTCATCACTAAAAATTGATGCCTGCTTGGCCATCAGATGATATAGATGTTGATTCCCATAGGGAATCTGAAATATTTGTCCTGAATGAGCAAATTTATAATACCAATATAAATGGTCCGTTATTGGACATTACAAATTTTCCAGCTAGCTCATTCTTGGTTGCCAGCGTTTCGCCCTCGTGTGCTAGGGTGGGCTCATCAGTTGGTACCTAGCACACCTACCAATACGCTGGCTAGTGCATACCATGGAGGCCACTGCGTAGGCTAACTGGAGCCACCGGCAGTGCCAATGCACTAAGAGACTTTGTCTCATCACTAAAAATTGATGCCTGCTTGGCCATCAGATGATATAGATGTTGATTCCCATAGGGAATCTGAAATATTTGTCCTGAATGAGCAAATTTATAATACCAATATAAATGGTCCGTTATTGGACATTACAAATTTTCCAGCTAGCTCATTCTTGGTTGCCAGCGTTTCGCCCTCGTGTGCTAGGGTGGGCTCATCAGTTGGTACCTAGCACACCTACCAATACGCTGGCTAGTGCATACCATGGAGGCCACTGCGTAGGCTAACTGGAGCCACCGGCAGTGCCAATGCACTAAGAGACTTTGTCTCATCACTAAAAATTGATGCCTGCTTGGCCATCAGATGATATAGATGTTGATTCCCATAGGGAATCTGAAATATTTGTCCTGAATGAGCAAATTTATAATACCAATATAAATGGTCCGTTATTGGACATTACAAATTTTCCAGCTAGCTCATTCTTGGTTGCCAGCGTTTCGCCCTCGTGTGCTAGGGTGGGCTCATCAGTTGGTACCTAGCACACCTACCAATACGCTGGCTAGTGCATACCATGGAGGCCACTGCGTAGGCTAACTGGAGCCACCGGCAGTGCCAATGCACTAAGAGACTTTGTCTCATCACTAAAAATTGATGCCTGCTTGGCCATCAGATGATATAGATGTTGATTCCCATAGGGAATCTGAAATATTTGTCCTGAATGAGCAAATTTATAATACCAATATAAATGGTCCGTTATTGGACATTACAAATTTTCCAGCTAGCTCATTCTTGGTTGCCAGCGTTTCGCCCTCGTGTGCTAGGGTGGGCTCATCAGTTGGTACCTAGCACACCTACCAATACGCTGGCTAGTGCATACCATGGAGGCCACTGCGTAGGCTAACTGGAGCCACCGGCAGTGCCAATGCACTAAGAGACTTTGTCTCATCACTAAAAATTGATGCCTGCTTGGCCATCAGATGATATAGATGTTGATTCCCATAGGGAATCTGAAATATTTGTCCTGAATGAGCAAATTTATAATACCAATATAAATGGTCCGTTATTGGACATTACAAATTTTCCAGCTAGCTCATTCTTGGTTGCCAGCGTTTCGCCCTCGTGTGCTAGGGTGGGCTCATCAGTTGGTACCTAGCACACCTACCAATACGCTGGCTAGTGCATACCATGGAGGCCACTGCGTAGGCTAACTGGAGCCACCGGCAGTGCCAATGCACTAAGAGACTTTGTCTCATCACTAAAAATTGATGCCTGCTTGGCCATCAGATGATATAGATGTTGATTCCCATAGGGAATCTGAAATATTTGTCCTGAATGAGCAAATTTATAATACCAATATAAATGGTCCGTTATTGGACATTACAAATTTTCCAGCTAGCTCATTCTTGGTTGCCAGCGTTTCGCCCTCGTGTGCTAGGGTGGGCTCATCAGTTGGTACCTAGCACACCTACCAATACGCTGGCTAGTGCATACCATGGAGGCCACTGCGTAGGCTAACTGGAGCCACCGGCAGTGCCAATGCACTAAGAGACTTTGTCTCATCACTAAAAATTGATGCCTGCTTGGCCATCAGATGATATAGATGTTGATTCCCATAGGGAATCTGAAATATTTGTCCTGAATGAGCAAATTTATAATACCAATATAAATGGTCCGTTATTGGACATTACAAATTTTCCAGCTAGCTCATTCTTGGTTGCCAGCGTTTCGCCCTCGTGTGCTAGGGTGGGCTCATCAGTTGGTACCTAGCACACCTACCAATACGCTGGCTAGTGCATACCATGGAGGCCACTGCGTAGGCTAACTGGAGCCACCGGCAGTGCCAATGCACTAAGAGACTTTGTCTCATCACTAAAAATTGATGCCTGCTTGGCCATCAGATGATATAGATGTTGATTCCCATAGGGAATCTGAAATATTTGTCCTGAATGAGCAAATTTATAATACCAATATAAATGGTCCGTTATTGGACATTACAAATTTTCCAGCTAGCTCATTCTTGGTTGCCAGCGTTTCGCCCTCGTGTGCTAGGGTGGGCTCATCAGTTGGTACCTAGCACACCTACCAATACGCTGGCTAGTGCATACCATGGAGGCCACTGCGTAGGCTAACTGGAGCCACCGGCAGTGCCAATGCACTAAGAGACTTTGTCTCATCACTAAAAATTGATGCCTGCTTGGCCATCAGATGATATAGATGTTGATTCCCATAGGGAATCTGAAATATTTGTCCTGAATGAGCAAATTTATAATACCAATATAAATGGTCCGTTATTGGACATTACAAATTTTCCAGCTAGCTCATTCTTGGTTGCCAGCGTTTCGCCCTCGTGTGCTAGGGTGGGCTCATCAGTTGGTACCTAGCACACCTACCAATACGCTGGCTAGTGCATACCATGGAGGCCACTGCGTAGGCTAACTGGAGCCACCGGCAGTGCCAATGCACTAAGAGACTTTGTCTCATCACTAAAAATTGATGCCTGCTTGGCCATCAGATGATATAGATGTTGATTCCCATAGGGAATCTGAAATATTTGTCCTGAATGAGCAAATTTATAATACCAATATAAATGGTCCGTTATTGGACATTACAAATTTTCCAGCTAGCTCATTCTTGGTTGCCAGCGTTTCGCCCTCGTGTGCTAGGGTGGGCTCATCAGTTGGTACCTAGCCCACCTACCAATACGCTGGCTAGTGCATACCATGGAGGCCACTGCGTAGGCTAACTGGAGCCACCGGCAGTGCCAATGCACTAAGAGACTTTGTCTCATCACTAAAAATTGATGCCTGCTTGGCCATCAGATGATATAGATGTTGATTCCCATAGGGAATCTGAAATATTTGTCCTGAATGAGCAAATTTATAATACCAATATAAATGGTCCGTTATTGGACATTACAAATTTTCCAGCTAGCTCATTCTTGGTTGCCAGCGTTTCGCCCTCGTGTGCTAGGGTGGGCTCATCAGTTGGTACCTAGCACACCTACCAATACGCTGGCTAGTGCATACCATGGAGGCCACTGCGTAGGCTAACTGGAGCCACCGGCAGTGCCAATGCACTAAGAGACTTTGTCTCATCACTAAAAATTGATGCCTGCTTGGCCATCAGATGATATAGATGTTGATTCCCATAGGGAATCTGAAATATTTGTCCTGAATGAGCAAATTTATAATACCAATATAAATGGTCCGTTATTGGACATTACAAATTTTCCAGCTAGCTCATTCTTGGTTGCCAGCGTTTCGCCCTCGTGTGCTAGGGTGGGCTCATCAGTTGGTACCTAGCACACCTACCAATACGCTGGCTAGTGCATACCATGGAGGCCACTGCGTAGGCTAACTGGAGCCACCGGCAGTGCCAATGCACTAAGAGACTTTGTCTCATCACTAAAAATTGATGCCTGCTTGGCCATCAGATGATATAGATGTTGATTCCCATAGGGAATCTGAAATATTTGTCCTGAATGAGCAAATTTATAATACCAATATAAATGGTCCGTTATTGGACATTAATGTCCAGTAATGTCCAATAACGGACCATTTATATTGGTATTATAAATTTGCTCATTCAGGACAAATATTTCAGATTCCCTATGGGAATCAACATCTATATCATCTGATGGCCAAGCAGGCATCAATTTTTAGTGATGAGACAAAGTCTCTTAGTGCATTGGCACTGCCGGTGGCTCCAGTTAGCCTACGCAGTGGCCTCCATGGTATGCACTAGCCAGCGTATTGGTAGGTGTGCTAGGTACCAACTGATGAGCCCACCCTAGCACACGAGGGCGAAACGCTGGCAACCAAGAATGAGCTAGCTGGAAAATTTGTAATGTCCAATAACGGACCATTTATATTGGTATTATAAATTTGCTCATTCAGGACAAATATTTCAGATTCCCTATGGGAATCAACATCTATATCATCTGATGGCCAAGCAGGCATCAATTTTTAGTGATGAGACAAAGTCTCTTAGTGCATTGGCACTGCCGGTGGCTCCAGTTAGCCTACGCAGTGGCCTCCATGGTATGCACTAGCCAGCGTATTGGTAGGTGTGCTAGGTACCAACTGATGAGCCCACCCTAGCACACGAGGGCGAAACGCTGGCAACCAAGAATGAGCTAGCTGGAAAATTTGTAATGTCCAATAACGGACCATTTATATTGGTATTATAAATTTGCTCATTCAGGACAAATATTTCAGATTCCCTATGGGAATCAACATCTATATCATCTGATGGCCAAGCAGGCATCAATTTTTAGTGATGAGACAAAGTCTCTTAGTGCATTGGCACTGCCGGTGGCTCCAGTTAGCCTACGCAGTGGCCTCCATGGTATGCACTAGCCAGCGTATTGGTAGGTGTGCTAGGTACCAACTGATGAGCCCACCCTAGCACACGAGGGCGAAACGCTGGCAACCAAGAATGAGCTAGCTGGAAAATTTGTAATGTCCAATAACGGACCATTTATATTGGTATTATAAATTTGCTCATTCAGGACAAATATTTCAGATTCCCTATGGGAATCAACATCTATATCATCTGATGGCCAAGCAGGCATCAATTTTTAGTGATGAGACAAAGTCTCTTAGTGCATTGGCACTGCCGGTGGCTCCAGTTAGCCTACGCAGTGGCCTCCATGGTATGCACTAGCCAGCGTATTGGTAGGTGTGCTAGGTACCAACTGATGAGCCCACCCTAGCACACGAGGGCGAAACGCTGGCAACCAAGAATGAGCTAGCTGGAAAATTTGTAATGTCCAATAACGGACCATTTATATTGGTATTATAAATTTGCTCATTCAGGACAAATATTTCAGATTCCCTATGGGAATCATCATCTATATCAGAATGCTAATTGTCAGGGAATTCTTAACAAGAAGGTAACAACCGCTTCTCTGCTCGCCTCTTTATCATAACAGGCAAACTAAAAGCGCTGCGACCTTGACTACTTTTTCTGTTGTGGCAAGTTGTGGAACTGGCAAATGTCAATTTAACCTACACAATGTCAGTTGTACAGAAAATTTTTACTAACGGAAAAGCATATGTTTATCCCATAGTACTTATCTTCACAGTTGAATTTCCTATCATCTTTCCACTGGCATAACACACGCTCCGGGAGTATACTTGCTGTCCCTCTCAGTAGGTCAGCAGCATATAGCCGTTCCTTTGTTGCGAATGGAGCTAGAATAGGGAATTCTCTCCCCCATAACATTAAAGCCATAAAAAGCTTAAATTCCCTTAAGTAGTCGTGCCGTGATCATCTCCTCGATGTGTGTCGCCAGGTTGAATGAATCTTGTGGAGTGAATGTGTGTGTGAATGTACGTTCACTGTGTTTATGTTATTTTGAATCATTCAACCGTTAATTTGTTACGATAGGAGTTAGATATGAAAACCTACAACCTGTTTTCCAGTCATTGACGGGTCAGGGATGTAATGAATGAATCATATATAGGCTATTAGTACGATGGGGTCGCCACTCCACTGATGGATGCTATGAAATGAGAATGGAAGTGTTGCTGGAATGAAAGATGACAGGGAAAACCGGAGTACCCGGAGAAAAACCTGTCCCGCCTTCGCTTTGTCTAGCACAAATCTCACATGGAGTGGCCGCGATTTGAACCACGGTATCTAGCAGTGAGAGGCCGACGCGCTGCCGACTGAGCCACGGAGGCTGCAGGAGTAAGATATGACTAAGAATATTTATTGTGCTTATATTATGTTATGATGTTTCATATTACTTCTAGTTTGTAATGGTAGTTTCTAAGATAATATTAAGAATATTAACATGCTTATATTATGTTATTTTGTTTCATGTTAACTTCTAGTTTGTAGTTTTAGTTTTTAAGAAACGATTATGGATAATTTTCTCAGAAGTACACTCTTAATGTCCAGCTCTGTGGTGTAGTGGTTAACGTGATTAGCTACCACCCCTGGAGTCCCGGGTTCGATTCCCGGCTATGCCACGAAATTTGAAAAGTGGTATGAGGGCTGAAACGGGGTTCACTAAGCCTCGGAAGGTCAACTGAGTAGAGGTGGGTTCGGTTCCCACCTCAGCCATCCTCGAAGTGCTTTTTCCTGGTTTCATTACTTCTCCTCCTGGCAAATTCCGTGATGGTACGAAACTTAAGGCCACGGCCGCCTCCTTCCCTCTCCCTTGCCTGTCCCTTTCAATAATCTCATCCCTCCACAAGGCCCCTGTTCAGTATAGCAGGTGTGGCCGCCTGGGCGAGGTACTGGTTTTCCTCCACAATTTTGTTCGCCAAAGAATGCCACACACTCCAAGATACTGCCCTTGGGACAGTAGAGGTGGGATACTGAACCGTTCCGTTCATGGGCCACTGGAAGTAATGTTAACGTAATGTGAATAAATCATATGAGACCACAAAGGGATGGTGCAATATGATGCAATATCGCTCCATTTTAAGAGCATCACCGCATTAGTTCGGGGTGACTCTCTGTAAGAGAAGGATAGAGATAAGGAACGCCAAGCACTTCAACCTCGGGGATTTTCTGATGCAAATATGAAAGAAAAAAGCGCGGGAGACTCCATGCCTGAGAGACAATAAATACGAGATGTATCTCCGCCCACACACGGAATCTGAGAAAGGTAAAACGATAGGAATATCTATCTATATAAATAAAATTGTTTCTGTTTGTCTGTTTGTCTGTCTGTTTGTCTGTTCCACCATCACGTCGAAACGGCTGGATAGATCTCAACCAAACTTCATATTTAGAGTATACTGACCCCGGGGAAGGTTTCGATATGCATATCATTTTAAAATCTTTGAAAAGACGGGGGTTTTATAGGAAAAACGGTTTTCCTCCATTTTCTCTTATACTATTATAGGCAAAATATCGAATTTGTCGTATAAGGACGAGACAAAGCTCAATTTAATCCTCTTGACGCAAAGAACAAAACTCGGTAAGCCCTACGGGCCCGAAAACCATGTTTTAAGGCCCTAAAACCAACCGTTACGGAGATATTGGCACCACACTACCCCTGCTCTAGGAATCGGATAAAGAAATGAACTGCCGTAACCATGGCAACGTCAGCTCCAGGATTCTAGAGCAGTGAGATTATGCATGTACGTTTGGGCATAGCTGTCAACCAAAATAGGTACAAATAAGACTTAATATCTGGGAAAAAAATATACTGTTGTGTAAGGCACTCATAGGACTCCTTTGAGCGGGGATGGAAAGGGGGTGAAGAACGAGTGTAAAAATCTATATAAATAAAATTGTTTCTGTTTGTCTGTCTGTTTGTCTGTTCCACCATCACGTCGAAACGGCTGGATAGATCTCAACCAAACTTCATATTTAGGGTATACTCATCCCGGAGAAGGTTTTGATATGCATATCATTTTAAAATCCTTGAATAGACAGGGGGTTTATAGGAAAACCAGAATGGTTTTTCCACCATCACGTCGAAACGGCTGGATAGATCTCAACCAAACTTCATATTTAGAGGATACTCATCGCGGGGAAGTTTTCCATATGCATATCATTTTAAAATATTTGAATATATGGGGGGTTTATAGGAAAATCAGAATGGTTTTTCCACCATCACGTCGAAACGGCTGGATGGATCTCAACCAAACATTGTATTTAGAGTATACTAATCCCGGGGAAGGTTTAGATATGCATATCATTTTAAAATCCTTGAATAGACGGGGGGTTTATAGGAAAACCACAGTGGTTTTCCCACCATCACGTCGAAACGGCTGGATAGATCTCAGCCAAACTTCATATTTAGAGTATACTCATCCCAGGAAAGGTTCCGATATGCATATAATTTTAAAATCTTTGAATAGTGGTTTTCCTCTATTTTCTCTTATACTATTGATTTTCTGTAAACTTCGTTTACCGTACGTGAAACGTCTCTTCATTATAAACAACTTTCGTTATGTTCATAATTTACCTTACTCTTCACATGACGGAGAAATTTACAATTTTCTGCTGGTATCATGCTCTGCATTTAGTGACCGACAGACCGACAACGAACCTACAGGTTACCATGGCAACGTCTCTGACTGCATGCCAGTAGGGAAGTAACGTATTGCCATTTTCCTCATCATGCTTTTAAATTCGTGGTTGTTCCTTGGGTAGATGGCAAGAGAGGCATTAATCGGCTCATCTGCGGGATATTGGCGGAATATCGTTGGAGGTTATAACCGCCCTCGAATAGATTAAGTAATAACACCATTAGTCATCTTCATATTTGTTTACCTAAGAATCACTGAACCTAAATTTCTCCTCTGTTAGCGCTTTATTATATCCATAACTCACGGCATTTATTTATTTGTCGTTATCCGGCTGTCCTAAGTTATAATCCATTTTCTATTAGTTTCAACATTCTTAACTGTATTATTTTCTTCCTTAATTACGCCGTATGTACGTGAATGCTAGAAACTACTGGATGCATTTCCACCAAGATTCGTATTTAGAATACACCTGTCCTTGATAGGTTTCAGGGCAAATATTGTTTCTAAATCCCTGAACTAACTGGGGGTTTATACGAAACCGAAACAGTGATTTTGCACTTCCAAAAAATATACACAACAAAAGTTTATGGAAGTCTACCTACCTTGGTAGAAATTAATGTCTAAACCTTTTTTTCTCATGTGCATCATTTCGATACGAGGATCAATAAGGGAGATATTATTAAAGGACCGTTTTTCTGTACAAGTCCCATCGGACTTAACTCACGAGCGGGTGCGTGTAAAGCGTATTCCTTACAACTTGAAAACTACTGAAGACATTCGAAACAAAATTTATATTTAGCATCCACCTGTCCAAAGGTAGGTTTTAAACGTAAATAACATTTCATGTTCCGGAATGGACTGGCGGTTTATAAGGAACCGAAATGGTGATTTTACTCTTCCACAATATATACAGAACAAGACCAACCTGACTGGAAATCGACCAAACCTGATGGAATTCCACCTCTAAACCTTTTTTTTCATGTGCATTTTTTCGTCAGGAGGATTAATAAGGGAGATATCATGAATGGTCACTTTTGCAGGTTAAGTCCAGCGGACATAGCCCAAAAGGTGTTTTACATGGAGCAGATTCCTTATCTATATAAATCAAATCGTAACGACTGTGTACCTCTACACTGACTATTTTGGCGAAATTTTCGTACAGCTTTCCGTTTAAGGGGTAATAATAACAATCTCCATAATTTTTGATTTCCTGAAAGTCCTAATTTTTACCCGCCTCGCCCAAAATCCACATTGTGGCATAATCTGCCAGAAGAATAAGAAGATAATTGAAATTTGACAAAATTATACGTTTTAGCCTGTAACGAATGAAAAATCCTATATCATTAAATTTTTCATTTTTTATCCCCGAAGAATATCGAAATATGCAGGCAATTTTAATGATGGTGCAGACCTTCGGAAATTCCTATCACGTAACGGATTGCACAATCTCCGTTCAATTTGGAATGATCTACAACCTTGGTCTTATGACTTTATGCCGTATCTGTATCCCTTTTACGTTTGATTTTTCTCTATTAATCGATGTTAAGTCAATTGGGAATTTTCACATGCATTATTCATACTTTCAATTACTTATATGAAATACAGAATCATCAAACTCTTCACGAAAATTGGCCCACTCAGTAGCCATATGTGAGCCAAATGCTACGTATGTAGCTGTCACATTATTATCCGAAAAGTAATGTAATGTGAGATGATCTTACAAAACCTTTACCCTGTTCCACGTTTCTAAATCTGACCCAAGAATAGATGACATATCATTGGACCAGCCATTTAGGCCACTAAATCCGGCGTGTCTTATGGTATAATCCTTTGTCGATATGACGTACGTTTAGTAGCAGTTAATCTGTAAATGAAGGTCTTCAATATTGTAAACACGCATATACTTTCGTATGTCGATCTATATATATTCACTGATGTCGATTTAGCGATCGAGAAAGGGTCGGTCTGCTATTGTAATCAGTACTCCCCACACTGACTTTGACTGGCAGTAGGAAAGGGTTCCTTCTCCAACTCCTGTGTAACTGTCATTAGTAAGGAAGGCCTACAATTGTAATGAATAGTTCCCTTCTCGATTTGACTTGCAGAAGGTAAGTGAGCATGCAGTTTTGTTTAAAACTCCCCTACCCGATTGTGTTTGGCAGTAGGCAAGGGTGCCCGCCATTATAAAGAAATGTACTCATCTAAAATGTGACTGGAATTAGGCATAGTGGCCTGCTATTTTGATGGAAACTCACCAACTTGGTGTGACTGGCAGTACGCTGGCTGGCAGTAGGAAAAGGGGCCTGTCATTATAATGATAACTGCACAACTCAATTTCGAGTGATAGTAGGGTAATTGCCTGCCATTATAATAAAAACTGTAATCTGTCTGGAGGTAGGAAAGGGGGCTGCCATTTTAACGAAAACTCCCCAAATCGATTCTGTCCGCATAGTAGGCAATGGGGCCTGCAATTATAATGTAAACTTCCCAACCTGATTGTGAATGCCAGTAGGCAAGTGAGCCTGCCGTTATATCACAAATCCGTAACAAACACTTTACATTGGAAACGTACGGGGACCTCCCCATGCTCTTTCTCGGATAACGCTAAGAGACATGCAATTTTAAAACTATCTTATTTACTGCATGTACACTATTTACTTCGATATTCGAATACAATGTAGAATACCGTACCATGGCAACGTCAGCTCCAGGATTCTACAGCAGCGAAATTATCTATATAAATAAAATTGTAGGGGGTCCGCTGTCTGTAATTTCTTTTGTTTTGCCAATTTTTCAGATATTTATCCGTTTTAGGTCAACTCAAGACCGAATCGGTGGTTTTTACGTTTCGTGTCTGTTTGTTTGTTTGTCTGTTTGTCTGTTTGTCTGTTTGTCTGTTTGTCTGTCTGTTTGTCTGTTCAACCAAACTTCATATTTACAGTATACTTATCCCGGGGAAGGTTTCGATATGCATATCATTTTAAAATCTTTCAATACACGGGGTGTTTATACGAAAGCCATCACGTCGAAACGGCTAAATAGATCTCAACCAAACTTCATATTTAGAGTATGCTCATCCCGGGGAAGGTTTCTATGTGCATATCATTTTAAAATATTACAATAGATGGGGGGTTTATAGGAAAACCAGAATGGTTTTCCTCCTTTTTCTCTTATACTATTGATTTTCTGTAAACTTCGTTTACCGTACGTGAAACGTCTCTTCATTATAAACAACTTTCGTTATGTTCATAATTTACCTTACTCTTCACATGACGGAGAAATTTACAATTTTCTGCTGGTACCATGATCTGCATTGAGTGACCGACAGACCGACAACGTCCCCCTGTGGGTGGGGGCGGTAGAATAACAAGAGAGGTGTCAATCGGCCATTCTGCGGGATAATGGCGGAATATCGTTGGAGGTTAGGCCTATAACCGTTCTCGAACAGCTTCAGTAATAACACCATTAGTCATCTTATATGTTTACCTAAGAATCCCTGCGCCTAATTTGCTCCTCTGTTACGGCTTTCTTATATCCATAACTCACACCAGCATAATTTATTGAGGGGCATAAGTAAGAGCAATACATTCACTTGGTATTTACATATTTGTCGTCATCCGGCTCTCCTCAGTTATTATAATCTATTTTCCATTAATGTCAGATTTCTTAACTATTATTTTCTTCCTTAATTACTCCGTATGTATGTTGATTGATTGATTGATTGATTGATTGATTGATTGATTGATTGATTGATTGATTGATTGATTGATTGATTGATTGATCGATTGATTGATTGATTGAATCCCACCAGAAAGGCGTAATTGTTCAATACAATCCTCCACATTCGGTTGGCCTCAGGAACGGCATACGATCTTAAAATTGGGCCAACTCCCGAGATCTCTCAAACATAAGAACACAAGTCGGATGAGAGAAGAGAGTGGTGATGGTGCTGATTTTTGTTTCAAGAGGAACTACAACGGGGCAACCATCCTATATTAACAGTAATCAGTGACAAAAATGGAGGAATCCGACTCTTCCGAAATTAAGTTATCCGCGAAGGGCGTGGAAATGAGGCCTCGAATGTTCTTATGCCGTCGGAGTCTGCAAAGAACAAGAATAGACCACGGAAGTTCGGATAATATAGCTAAAGTGAGGAGCGTGGCATAAGTAAGTGCACCTAAAAGGGTCCGTGGTCGCGAGCCCACCCTGCCAAGTTAAGGACCCCTGGGGCGATTTCAGTCACCTGTTACGACAGGCAGGGAATAACCCGGATGTATTCCTCCCCCCCCCCCCCCTCCCACCTTCACCACGCAACAGGCGGTTCACAGAAACGAACTACGATGCACACGCTACGCAAAATACAGTAGGTCACTATATACACCAACAGCAATATAAGGAAAGAAATTACGTACAGATGTTACATGGAAATCTTTCCTTTATAAGAGAGACAGCTATAAACAAAGAAATAAGATACACGTGCGGTTGTGTGCTACACAGTCACGGTGCTCCTGTGGGGAAAACCAACATCTACTGTCGTTCTCTATATGCGATTTTCTATTTTACGCAATAAAAATATCACACGAGAACACTTTTACGTATTCTAAAAGCAACTTTATTATCGCTACGAACTTATCCTGTCAGATAGAAGAAAATATTCAGTGCCTCTCTCGGAATACAAAAAAGAAAACAATCGCTCTCTAAAACAATCTACATAGAATTTATACATGTTTTACATCAGAGATCTAATGGTGCTGTTCCTTGACGCCATATTGGAAATCTGTGTGCCGTACGTCCGCACGTTATACGTCCATGGACACGAAACATAAATATAATAACATAATAATTTCGGCTCATCATAAACCTTCAAAATACCAGTATTGAAGGTTTTATCCTAATTAGGATACCTGTCCTACGACACTACTGCGCAACCAATCTGGGCCACCCGTGAGTCACAGGCAACAGCTACTTCGGTCAGCTTCAGCAGTCTATATCATCCATGTCGATAAGCGTAACCGAAATCAATATTGCTCTGAGCAAAAGGAACTTGACTGCTTAATGGTATTCACACTGGTGGCGCTTAGTTCTTCTCTGTATTACATTGTTACTTTCTAACTGAGATTGTTAACATATCTATGTGAGTGTTCATGTCAGTTATTGCGTTTAAAAATATCTGAAATATTGTTTCCTGTTTCAGAAGTGTTGCGACGGTACGTTAATTTATTTCCACTTTAGAAATTTTCGGATACTCTAATTTCATTGGGAACCACTGTATCTGAAATTCTTTTCTGGGCGGGGTTTGTGGTTGTTATTTGGAAGCATTTTGCGGTCTTTCCCTTTCTTTTGCCGATATCTTCATTCTTCGAAGTATCGGATCTCTTTCAATTTCGTTCTGATTAGTGATAAGGCAGGATTGTTGAGGAGTTGTCCTTCCTTTTGAAACAATCACCAATACGGCCATTTCAATTCTGTTGCTGATTGCGATTTTTAACCCCTTTGTGGACTTTATCTTCCTTTTCCGATATCTTCATTCTTCGAAGTATCGCATCTCTTCATATTTCGTTCTGATTAGTGTTAACAGAAGATTGTTGCGCATTTGTACTACCTCTCGAAACAATAATCACAACTACCTCTATTTTGTTGATTATTACCCCTTAGTACTTCCTGCCTTCCCAGTTTCTGCTCTGGGAGGGGTTTCTGTTTTTGATATTTTCGAGCTCATTGCGGCCCTTCCCTTTATTTTGCCGATAACTTCATTCTTCGAAGTATCGGATCTCTTTCAGTTTTCTTCTGATTAGTGTTAATAGAGGATAGTTGCCCCGTTGTACGTCCTGTTAAAACAATAATCACCAACACCACCGTCACCAACAGAAAATAATCACCACCACATGCACTTTGCTGCCCATTACAGAGTTACTGATTGGGTTTCGACACTTTTGTGACTGTTCCTTTGACCATGCCTGCTAGGAAGCGAATTAACATTGGACGGTCCATATCAAAAGCTAAAAAAGTTAAGATATTGAGGGCTTCCGAGACTGCTTCAGACCGCGAGGCCAGACTCAATGCAGACAGACTGAGGAAGAGCACTCACCGTGATTCGGAGAGTGCTTCTGAGCGCGAGGCCAGGCTTAGCTCACAGAGAGCACGCCAGTCCACATCTAGGGCGTCTGAGACTGCTTCAGACCGCGAGGCCAGACTCAGTGCAGACAGACTGAGGAAGAGCACTCACCGTGATTCGGAGAGTGCTTCTGAGCGCGAGGCCAGACTCAATGCAGACAGACTGAGGAAGATCACTCACCGTGATTCGGAGACTGCTTCTGAGCGCGAGGCCAGGCTTAGCTCACAGAGAACACGCCAGTCCACATCTAGGGCGTCTGAGAGTGCTTCAGACCGCGAGGCCAGACTCAGTGCAGACAGACTGAGGAAGAGCACTCACCGTGATTCGGAGAGTGCTTCTGAGCGCGAGGCCAGGCTTAGCTCACAGAGAACACGCCAGTCCACATCTAGGGCGTCTGAGAGTGCTTCAGACCGCGAGGCCAGACTCAGTGCAGACAGACTGAGGAAGAGCACTCACCGTGATTCGGAGAGTGCTTCTGAGCGCGAGGCCAGGCTTAGCTCACAGAGAACACGCCAATCCACATCTAGGGCGTCTGAGACTGCTTCAGACCGCGAAGCCAGACTCAATGCAGACAGACTGAGGAAGAGCACTGACCGTGATTCGGAGACTGCTTCTGAGCGCGAGGCCAGGCTTCGCTCACAAAGAGCACGCCAGTCCACATCTAGGGCTTCTGAGACTGCTTCAGACCGCGAGGCAATACTCAGATCGCAAAGATTTAGACAGATGCGTTTAAGAGAAACAGAATCAGAGGATCAGCGGATGGCTCGAATGGAGCATGACAGAGATCACCATTCCCTCACACGCGAAAACCTAGCTGCGGAGGAATATTCTCAGGCGTTAACACAACGACGAAGTACCTACGCATCGTTAAACGAAATGCAAAATGTCCAGCAGGAAGAGAAAAGACAACGTGCAGCAGAAAGACGTTCATCAGAGACCACTGATGAATATCTCAGACGGTTAGATGAAGATAGAGTGAGACATGCCAATGTTAGAGAATTACATTCAACGTCAATTGAATCTAGGTGTCCTAATATGATTCCATGGCATGAAAAGCAGCGAAGTGCATTTGCTTATAACCCTCTTATCGACTACCATCCAAGAGCCCATATAGGGTCTTTGAGTAAAGTGTGCCCTTTCTGTAGGGCTCTCAAATGGAAGCAAGAGCCAGAGGGAATGTGCTGCTCTTCCGGAAAAATTAAATTAAATCATCTAACTCCTCTACCGGAACTTCTTATTTCTCTGTTAAATGGGACGCATACTGACTCTCGCCATTTTCTTCAATTTGTGCGAGCCTACAACAGCGCATTCCAAATGACAAGCTTCGGAGCTACTAAAGTAGTGGAAGGAAATTTTATGCCAACATTCAAAATTCAAGGACAAGTATACCACTTAATAGGTTCACTTCTCCCTGCAAACAATGAAAATTCTAAATATCTTCAAATATATTTCATTGCAGACCACAAAGCACAGGTAGATCAAAGAACAGCAATAATACCAAATTTAAAAACCCATTTAGTTAATGATTTGCAGGGCATGTTACATGATGTGAACCCATATGTCAAGGAACTGAAGACAACTCTAGAGACAATGCCGGACGGTGACACCCACAAGATTGTGATCTACGCCGACCGAGTTCCTGCTGGTGAGCACAGAGGCTGTTATAATCAGCCGACAACAAACGAGATAGCTGTCATATTGGTTGGACACGAATGTGATAAGCGAGACATCGTGCTTCGGACAAGAGACCAGGGCCTGAGACGAATATCTGAAACCCACCGATCATACGACGCTCTTCAATATCCCCTGATGTTCCCTCGTGGAGATGATGGCTACCACTTCCTACTGTACCACGTAGACCCACGAACCGGAGAACTAAAGACCCCTCTCAAGAAAACATCTTCTCTTCAGTTTTATTATCGTATAATGATAAGACAAGGCGAGGTAAACTACTTACATTGTTACCGTCAACTGTCCAATCAGTTCTGGGTAGACATGTATGCTAAAATAGAGACTGAAAGGTTAGTCTATATCAGAACACACCAAAGGGAATTAAGGGCTGAGAGCTACATTCACCTTAAAGACGCCCTGAGGAAGGACGAGGGTAACATGGCAGATTTGGGACGGTTAGTCATTTTACCGTCCACTTTCACTGGAGGACCCCGATATATGCACGAGCGATCTCAAGATGCACTCTGTTATGTGCGAAAATACTCATGTCCAGATCTTTTTATTACAGCTACAACTAATCCAAAATGGGAAGAAATTGGTAATGCCGTATATAATGGTCAGTCAGCGAATGATCGTCACGACATTATTACACGTGTATTTCACATGAAATTAAAATCTCTCATGGACTTACTAACCAGAGAACAAATATTTGGGCCAACTCTTTGTTTTATGTACTCTGTTGAATGGCAAAAGCGTGGCTTGCCTCACGCCCACATATTATTATGGCTTGAGGACAAGATACGACCCGTCGATATTGATAAGGTTATTAGTGCTGAATTTCCAGATCCTGATAAAGATCCACAGCTTTTTAACATAGTTAAATGTCACATGGTCCATGGACCATGCGGATCTTTCAACGTAGGCTCACCATGTATGAAAGGTGGACGATGCTCAAAACGATACCCACGAGCATTCGTCAATGAAACTGTCACAGGGAACGATGGGTACCCATCCTACAAGCGCAGGATTCCTTCTATGGGTGGCTTCACTGCACGCCTTATGATAAATGGACAGGATATGGAAGTGGATGATAGATGGATAGTGCCATACTGTCCTGTTTTGTCTAGGGTATTCAAAACACACATCAATGTTGAATACTGTAGCAGTGTTAAGTCCATCAAATACATCTGTAAGTACATCAACAAAGGAAGCGATCAGGCAGTCTTAGGTTTGCAATACAAAAATGATGAAGTGTGCCAGTATCAGAGCGGAAGGTACATATCCAGCTCAGAAGCAGTTTGGCGAATTCTTTCATTTCCTATCCATGAAAGGTATCCTCCAGTAATGCATTTAGATGTTCATCTACAAAATTTTCAAAGAATTGTCTTTACTGCAGAAACGGCTCATGACATAGTAGAAAATCCACGTAACACCACCTTAATGGCATTCTTTAACTTATGTCAGACAGATGATTTTGCTAAGACACTGTTGTATGAAGACGTTCCCTCTTACTATACGTATAACAAACAGCAAGGTACATTTGTAAGAAGAAAGAAAGGAGTACCTGTGGTAGCATTTTCGGGCGTTAGAAAGCAGCACGTAATTAGCCGAGTGTATGCAGTCCATCCTAATAATTCCGAGTGCTTCTATTTACGCATGCTTCTGTTCACTGTCAAGGGACCAACATCCTTCACTGACCTTCGCACCGTCAATGGCATACTTCACCCTACATATCGGAGTGCATGCAAAGCCCATGGATTACTCCTGGATGACTCTCAATGGGAAGAGACACTGAAGGAGGCGATAGTTTCACAAAGCCCAGCAAAACTTCGCCGGCTTTTTGGCATATTGTTAGTCTTTTGCAGTCTCTCTGATCCGTTGGATCTGTGGAACAAATATAAGGAGAGCCTAGCAGAAGATTTCTTACGACAACTTTCCCCCTGTAACGACGGTACTGCTCATGAAATGATCGCCCATGTGGAAGACAGATGTCTTCAAGACCTCGAAGAATACGTTCTATCGATTGGCGGTCAGCCTTTGAACATTTACGGCCTTCCTTCCCCTCAGATCTTACAAACGTTAAATGCTGACTATCTCAGGGAAACAAATTACAATAAAGAAGCGTTAAGGTCTTTTGTTCTATTAAATGAACCAAAACTTACAGATGAACAGACTGTAGTATATCGGGAAATATTAAACTGTGTTAGAAATAAGGAAAGTAGAATGTTTTTCTTAGACGCTCCGGGCGGAACTGGAAAAACATTCCTGATTAACTTACTGTTGTCTAAGATCAGACAGGATAGTAAGATTGCTGTAGCAGTAGCCTCTTCGGGGATCGCAGCCACTCTTTTACCCGGTGGCAAAACTGCTCACTCGATGTTTAAAGTGCCTCTAGATCTTGACTGCACAGAGTCACCAATATGTAACATCACAAAACAAAGTAACATATCCAAGGTTCTGCAAGACTGCAGTCTTATAATTTGGGATGAATGCACTATGGCTCACAGAAAGGCGATTGAAGCAGTTGACCGAACGCTGCGGGACATCCGAAACAGTGATAACTTCTTTGGAGGTGTCCCTATCCTCTTTTCTGGTGATTTTCGTCAAACGTTACCGGTTGTTCCAAGAGGGAGCAGAGCAGATGAAGTGAACGCTTCATTAAGGAGATCATCACTTTGGCCAAATATCAAAAAACTGTCTCTGACACAGAATATGAGGGTACATCTAGGTGGTGATGAAAACATACATACATTCACTGAAATATTGTTGTCGATTGGGAACGGCTCACTGGGAGACAGTAACGGGATCATTACTCTTTCTGATGAATTTTGTTTGTCGCTTTCTAACCTCGAAGCTCTCATTTCATCGGTGTACCCGGACGTAGAAAATATTAGGAGCAAACCCATCTCATGGCTCTGCTGCAGAGTGATCTTAACTCCAACTAATGAACAAGCGGCGTACATTAATTCGACTATCCTCACAATGTTCCACGGCGAGGAGACAGTTTATACGTCTGTCAATGAAGTAATCAACTCTGACGACGCAGTTCACTATCCTCCTGAGTTCCTGAATTCTATAACGGCTCCGGGGCTTCCATCGCACAAAATTACCTTAAAGATCGGCGCACCAATCATACTCATGCGCAATCTCAGCCCACCTAATTTGTGCAATGGAACAAGACTTCAGGTAAACGCCCTCCACAAACATGTGATAGAGGCAACTATCATGACTGGATGCGGTGAAGGAGAGTCAGTTCTTATCCCGCGGATACCACTAATCCCAACCAACTACCCGTTTGAGTTCAAGCGTCTGCAGTTTCCAGTCAGCCTCTGCTTTGCGATGACTATTAATAAATCCCAGGGCCAGACGTTGAGTATTGCTGGACTTGACCTCAGATCACCCTGCTTTTCCCACGGGCAACTGTACGTCGCATGTTCCCGAGTCAGCAGCAGCAAGTCCCTGTTTATATGTGCACCAGAAAATAAAACACGAAACATTGTTTATCAAGAGGTTCTTCAATGACTCTGTTCTTCCTTCGCTTCAGTACGTGTACTGGTGACAAATTAAATGAAATTGATCCCATAAACGAATAGACTCCTAATTATGGGAAGATCATCAGTGTTACTTAATTTTTCCAAGCACACTGTTGATTATCTGGAAGTAGAAATGGGGGCATGCCAACATAATGAAAACTGGCCAAATCGACACTGACTGGGAATAGGGAAGAAGACCTACGTTAAAATGGGAATTCTCCGAATTGACTGCGATTGGCCCTAGGTAAGGGGGTCTGCCCTTAAAATGAAAACTCTCGAGCTTGATTGACACTGGTGGTAGGCAAGGGGGAGTGCTATTATAATTAAAACTCCTCAACTCGATTGTGAATTGCAGTAGGTAAGGGGCTTGCTATTATAAAAATCCTTCCCAATTCGACTATGACTGGAAATAGGAAAGGAGATCGGCCGTTATAATAGCAACTTCAAACTCGACTGTGACTAGCACTGGTAAACTCTACCAGCATTGATGATGAAAACTCCCCATTTTGAATGTGACTGGTAGTAGGCAAGGGGAACTGCTACTATAATTAAAACTCCTCAACTCGATTCTGACTCGCAGTAGGCAAGCGGGACTACCATTATAACCAAACCTCGCCAATTACACTATGACTGAATATAGGAAAGAGGGCTGTGGCTATCGATAGGCAAGTGGGCCGGCCATTATAATGAAACCTGCGCAAGTCCATTGTGACAGGCAATAAGAGAAAGTATGCCTGACATCATAACTAAAGGGTGTATTCTGCCCGAAGGCAGGTCCGAACCTCCGTAGAGGTGTGCCTGAGCCGGAGTTTACGTACGGTAGGGTGGCCAGTCCCTTTCCGCTCCTCCATTCCCTTAACCCCACCCAACAGCGCGTGGCAACCCATCCAAATCTTGACCACGTCCAGTGTTGCTTAACTTCGGAGATCTCACAGGATCCGGTGCTTCAACACGGCTACGGCCGTTGGCTGTCATCATAACCAAAGCTGCTCAAATCTACTGTCTGTAGCGGTAGGGAACCTTCCACCTCGACTGTGACTGGCAATAGGCAAGAGGATCTGCCACTGTAATGAAAATACCCCACGTCGGTTGTGACTGGCAGAAGGTAAGGGGGCCTGCCAATATAATTTTAACTCCTCAACTCAATGTTTTTCGCAGTAGACAAACTGGAATAATATTACAATGAAAACTGTCCAACTTCGTTGTGACTGCCAATACGCAAGGGGGCCTGGCAATATAATCAAAACACGATAACCGGAAATAGGAAAGAAGATCTGCCGTTATCATGGGAACCCCCAAATTGACTGGGTTTGGCAGTAGCAAGGGGACCTACTTTTATAACCCACACGCCCGAACACATTTTTGATTGGTAATAGGCAAGAAGGCTTGACATTGTCATGAAAAGTCGCCAACTTGATACTAACTGGCCATAGGCAAGCGGAAATGCCATTTCAATGAAAACTTCGCAAATCAACAGTGACTGGGGATAGCAAAGACGACCTATAATGATAATGGGAACCTTGAAATTCGATTGTGACCGCCTGCCCACCAGTGGGCCTGCCATTATATTGAAGAACCCTAAATACATTTCGCTAACAGTAGACAAATGGGCCTTCTTTTCTAACCGAAACTTTCCAACTCATCTGACTGGGAATAGCAAAAATGATCTACCGTAATAACGGAAACCCTCCACCTCGACTGTGACCGGCACTAAGTAAGCAACCGAGCTCGATAGCTGCAGTCGCTTAGGTGCGGCCAGTATCCAGTAATCGGGGGATAGTGGGTTCGAGCCTCACTGTCGGCAGCCCTGAAAATGGTTTTCCGTGGTTTCCCATTTTCACACCAGGCAAAAGCCGGGGCTGTACCTTAATTAAGGCCACGGCCGCTTCCTTTCACTTCCTAGGCCTTTCCTATCCCTTCATCGCCATAAGACATATCTGTGTCGGTGCGACCTAAAGCAAATAGCAAAAAAATAAGTAAGCAGAACTGTCATTATAATTAAAACTCCCAACTCGACTCTGACTTCTACTCGAACTCCCCAATTGGACTAATACTGTCGGTAGACAAGTCCGCTTGCCATTATAGTTAAAACTCCCCAACTGATTATCATTGGAAAAAGGAAACAAGATATCCCATTGTAATGGGAACTCTCCAACTCGACAGCGACTGGAAGTACACACGGTGGCCTGGCATTAAAACGGAAAAACTCCATCACGTTTTTGATTGCTAACACCCAAGGCCACCTGCGATTTCATGATACTTCCCCAACTACACTATGACTGGAAATAGGGAAGGTATTTTCATTATAATGGCACGTTCCCTTTACTACTGTCAGTCGCAGTCGAATTCGAGTGCTATCATGATGCCGTGTCATAAGAGGCGACTACAAGCAACCTCAGGGGCTGTTAAGTAGGGAGTATGGGTTGGCGATCGCGGGGCCTTAGCTGAGTCCTGACATTGCTTCTGTTTCCTTGTGCTAGGCTTCTCACTTTCATCTATCCTTTTCGACCTCCCTTGGTCAACTTTCGTTCTATTTCAACTCGCACGGTATTACGTGTGGAGGCCTTTCATTTTCACGCCCTTTGTGGCGAGGGGGGGAGTGATATATACAAATAATCGAAAATAGTGTCGAATCCATAGATTTCGGGGTCGCTGACATGAATACTGACACTTCGGATTTTTTAAAGTTCAACTTCAGCCCCCTTTGCGGTGGGGGCGTACAAATATAACCTACTATGTGGAAAAAGTACTGTGGGAGCAAGACGCCCCTAGAACCCCTCGGTAGGGGGGTGAAATATAATATATATATATTAATAAATTGAAGTCGCTTTGGAGACTCACCTAAGGGTCCGTGGTCGCGAGCCCACCCTGCCAAGTTACGGGCCTACTCACTGCCTTTACAGTAATTTACGGAGGAATCCGTATACAATGTAGAGTACCGTAGCGAAGCACGGGTACATTTGCTAGTCGGGAATAATTCTCCGAGTAATTTGATATGCACGACCATGCTAATTATCATTTCCTCTAATTAATTGATCTTCAACTCAAGTACCGTGTGAGCCACACCAGTTCCAAACAAGGAACTCAAGTGCATTTGAAGGGGAAACCTTAGCGTGGGTTGGGAATCAGTCTAATAAATACTGAGCTCAAGTGAAGAGGACCCCATTCTCTACACTCAACTCAGATCGCGAGGTACGTGTCGCGTGTCGGTCACGCTAAGGTAGAACAAAGCATCATAGAACTGTGTTAGAAGATGGAGAACTTTCTTTGTCCTTGTACTTAAATTAAACAGTCAAATACTGTGACATTGTGTTATAAATTTGAGCCGCAAGCCGATAGAGATGATACGGATTAGAAGGAATTTTGCTGAACTCGCTTTTTGAATTAGCATATATCCAGTGAAGCATGAACGCTAACTTATTCTCAGATCGGCGTGAGCTCGAACTGAACGATATAGTCTAGCAGTCTTTTAATGAAACATTTCCATGTGGACAGAATTTAATCTGCCGATATACAAGGCGCTAAGCTAGGAGAAGCTCAGTGAATTGTAAATACAGTAATAAGCTTAGCTTAGGAGGTAGAATGAAGTAGCCCAGAACGTTGCTGTACGTGTGGCTAGGAGAGAAATGCGAGTGCGGTTTCGTACGACTGCCTGTTTTTAAACTTTACGTAAATAAAGGATAGGAGTAACGTTGATGTGCGAAATAAAGGAAGATGCACCTAAACAAATACAGATGTTAAAACTGCATTTCCTTTCAGTTACATTATACCGCACGAACGCTTATCCGCAAGTGCCAAATATATAACGGCGCTTTCCAGCTGTACGGGAAGGCGTCAGGAGACATCAGTTGCTGCCGGGAGAAGAAGATCTATTATTGAGCGGCGTAAAATCATCACTATCCGGACAAGACAACAGCCAAGGTATTCCAGTCAAGAATAAGGAAGACCACGGTGATGCCGCTGGAGATGAACCTAGGATTGCTGCCCTGTTACAACAGCTGTACCAAGGCGTGCTAAAAGCCTGTGGTCCGCTATGGAGGATCGCTAAGATGAACAACTATTCCGGTCAGACAGATTCTAACATTTAAGCATGGATTAGTGGCAGAGTAGGTTCGCAGATATTGTAAATAGTTCTTTTTTTCTCTTCAGGCTACTATGTGAATAACTTTGCACTCAGGACTCGCAGTCTTTTAATGAAACATTTCCATGTGGACAGAATTTAATCTGCCGATATACAAGGCGCTAAGCTAGGAGTTTCCTTATTTTAATGGGTCAGTTTACATTTGTCATGATTATAGATTGATTCGTGTTATTAGTGTAACTAGATTTTTCATTACTTGAAGATAGGGACTGCTATATAAGATCATTAAAGGAGTGACCTGCACGGTCTAGTAACATTGATAGGCAGAACTTGTGAATTACGTGAGCTAGCTAGGAAACCTGCATGAGCATGCATTTTAGATATAATTTCCACGTTGGTTTGTCAGCGTTGTAAGCAATAAGATCATCATAACTCATAACAGCTCTTTCAGACACACTCTCAGACATGAGCATGGTTTGAGCGGCAGACCATTCAGCTCAGAGAAATAAGGCCAAGAAGAGATATATAAGTTTGATCAGCCAATAGATGCATAGGGAAGATAAGCCTTAATTCGAGTAGGCTCGCAAGGATATGCGTATAATATAAGGTGTTAAATGGCCTGTAATGAGCTCCGTAGATGAGCACTATTATGTGCAGATATACGCACAGGAAAGAAGATTAATAATTGATACTTCGCGATTTTGAATGTTATGAGAAGGCCAGATAATTAAGTCTGTTATTTTTGTATACGCAAGAAGTGAAGCGAGTATTGAACTAACAAGGCCCGCTAGGCTGGTAGAGATTTTGGCCCATAAATCAAGCCAGTATTGTGTGACAAGGTCAAGGTGGTCGCCATCTGCCTGTCGTCACCATGTCTGGAGTTGTGAAGTGAGGGTGAGCTTGATGACGTCATTTGTTTTTGTAGAAATTCCCCTCGCCCAAGAAAACAGGTCAATTTCTCCACAGGCTCGTTTTAGCAAGGTCGTCCGTATTCTTTGAAATCTGGAAGGAGTGATACATTTCCTTATGCTATTTTATTCACAGGAATTTGGCGATACCTGGACTACTCGGTGTATTGTCTTTGTATTATATTAAGTTGCATTTATACTTCATTTTAAGGTATTGCATGGATCCGAGATGGGTCATATGTTCGTATTCCAGCTGGTTAGCTGTGATGTTTGCGTGTGTAGTTTTAAGTATTTGTTTTATAAGCTAATAAGTCCTGTAGTGTAAGGTAAATATCTCTCTATACAGGGAAAGTAACAGTTCAAATCAAGCGAAGTTATTCCTCCCTAACCACATGTTAATATTTTGTTCATGTGACACATCATTACGAGTAGAATCTGTCTGCACCGTGACAATTGTAGTACGATATAAGAGAGATATCTCAGCGTTTACGTCAATGAAGATGAATTATGAAATCTTATGGCGGAATTATGACGAAGTTTGTATATGCCACGTCCTGGCAAGATTCTTTGTACAAAATTTTATATAAATTTTATGGATTTCATGTTCCTATTGGAATTTCACATCTTTCTTTGTGTTAAATAAATTGTCATGTTTATGAATCATTTATTGAAACTCACTACGACAGTAATATAAGAAAATCCTAGGCATAGTTCCTGTTCATCTTAATTTTATTTGATGTTGCCCTAACTTAAACCACTGTACTCGCCGGCTGAGTAGTATGGAGATGAAGAGGAAACCAGGAGAAAATGGTAAGCTGTGTGCCAAGATTTGTGACCCATACTGGTGAGTATTTCTACGAAACTATAGTACCTCCGATGCGTTCTCAGCATTTGCTGGATAGGCATCGGATGCTATAGGGCACAATACCTCGCTGCGTCCGAGGGAAAATCCGACCATGGAGGGTAAACAGATTAAGAAAGAAAGAAGTACACTGTTAATGAAAAGTGGTTAAATGTAAGAAAGGACCATGAGGCCTAACTTCGCCGCTATGATAAAGGCAAATAATAATAATAATAATAGTAATAATAATAATAATAATAATAATAATAATAATAAATGTTCTTGAATGCGAAAAATTACATGGTAACACGGGCAGCAGAAAGACAATTCGGATCTTTACCAACTGAGAGAATGATACGCGAATGGCGAAAACAAGGAATTCACTCGTTGAACCCGGGGAAAACAAACATTTTAGGAGTCAGAAATGAGTAAATGTGAAATTATATTTTCCTTAAATTTTTATAAAAATAACAGGATGCGTCTTATGGTCTGCACCGTCTCATAGTCCGAAAAGTACGGTGGTTCATTGTGGAAATGTTTAGACCGATTAGGGTAGGCTTCGTTTCAACAGCGGCTAGTTTTACTAGCCTGTCAGCTCAGCATTCAGGAGGCGGAGGTGCTGGACCCCACCGTCAGCCGTTCTGAGAATGGTTTTCCGAGGTATTTCATTCTCCAGCACTAAGGCGAATCCCAAATCTAACAGTAAGTTAATTGAGTTCCAGTACCGGTTTCGCTTTAGCAATCCTCGCCTGGAGTGTTCAGAAAATAGGTATAAGTATAATAAATATAGGTTGATTGATAATAATAATAATAATAATAATAATAATAATAATAATAATAATAATAATAATAAATGTTAATGGTACTTAGGTGAAATTATTGGAAGCACTGGTAACGACAGGATAGCCACCAAAACCCGTGCCGAAAAATTTCGTAAAGCCTACACAGTCACCTGGAATATCTACAATAAGAAATCCCTTTCCATCCAAGCCAAGCTGCGTCACTACCATACAGTAGTTCTTCCTGAAGCACTCTACGCGATTGAAACATCAACACTGACCATCAATATCAATGGCATCGAGAAAATGGAACGGCAAATATTTAGGAAAATATTTGGACCAAAGTTCCAAGATGGAATATGGATGCGAAAAAGCTCGGAAGAACTCTACTCGCTGACCGAAAGATTCACTTCAATCGCCCGGAAAAGACGTATGCCATTCTACGGACATCTAGCACGAATGGACGACTCGCGACCGACCAAGAAAATCTTCCTCATTATCAGCGGAACCCGACAAAATAAAGTACGGTGGCTTGCTGACACCCAAAAAGATCTCGCAGAAGTCGGCGTTGACCCACTGACAACTACACGGGCTACATTTAGACACAAAATTAACTTGCACAGCTTTGCAGACAGACAATGTTCAAGAAACTTGAAACTCCAGGAGGCATGGACTCAAGAAAGACGACAGACTCACAGTGCGAGGATGAAGAATTTTTGGGAGGATAAGAGAAACAAGAAGAAGAATGCTAACTAATGGTTCTACGTGCTCCTTAGAGGGCCTAACGCATATATATATATAAAATAAATGTTAATTAATATATTGACATTCGTAGAAAAATGACTGTTAATGAGATGTTATTTGGAATAACGAACTTCGCGGTGTGTTTGAACATGGCTGTCGCGTTTGTTCTTAATGAAGTATGTGTGTTTCAGCGGCAGGTGGTAGACCTGGGTGGCCACCCATCCGGGTACTGACCATGCCCAATGTTGCTTAACTGCAGGAGTAGCAGTATCAGCATCAGTGGGCCTGTCACTGTTTTTTCACAAGAATATTATTAATTCTCGATTGCCACTTGTTACTGGCCCTATAAATTTTAAAAAACCTTCAGCATGTGGAGTTTCAGCATGTGTCTACGTTCCGCCTCGGCGTCTTGTTGGTTTCCAGTGCTTCTGTTGTGGTGGTGATGATTACTGTTTTTGTTTGTTTGGCGATTGGTGGTTGTGGTTTTTAGGCTGGTTATTGTGGTTTTAGGCTGTTTATGAGGTGTATTTAAGGCTAGAAGGCCGGTAGTGGGTTAGAATTGGCTTCTTGATAGGAAACTTGGCTTTTTGATAGGAGGTGAGAACTTTTTCATTAGTCTTACTGGGCTTGGTGGGATTTATACTTGGTTGGGGGTAGGGGTCTGGGATGTGTAGGCATTGTGGGTAAGGGCGTGGAGGCTGGTAGTCTGGTTTGAGTCGAGAACAGGTCAGTAACAGTAACTGTAGCATGGTGGTAGTGTCTAGGATGAGTGGGGTGGGGGAAAGGGGTTGTGATGGGTCTAGCGTTGGGTAGGATAGGTCTTGGGTTCGGTTGCTGCAATAAGGCGAATTCCTGGATAGTTCCTTTTATAGACGGCAGTGCCCAACCCACCACACTCTCCGCACCTCAAATCACAACTTCCAAACTCATTGGCCTGAAAGTTTGTGTAACCCTCTGGGAGACCCCCGAATATATCCTCAGGGTACGGTATGGAAACTTTATTAACAGTAATACAAAGTTTTGTTACAATTATATATTTTAAGATTCTTCTTCTTCTCCTTCTTAAGCTGTTTACCTTGGACTCAGCGAGGGATCCCACCTCGACCGCCTCAAGGGCAGTGTCCTGGAGCTTCAGCCTCTAGCTCGGGGGATACAACTGGGGAGGATGACCAGTACCTCGCCCAGGCCGCCTCACCTGCTATACTGAACGGGGGCCTTGGTGGGGGATGGGATGTTTGGATGGAAGAGACAAGGAAGAGGGAAGGAAGCTGCCGTGGCCTTAAGTTAGGTACTATCCCGGCGGTTTGCCCGAAGGAGCAGTGGGAAACCACGGAAAACCACTGTCAGGATGGCTGAGGTGGGAATCGAACATACCTCTACTCAGCTGACCTCCCGAGGCTGAGTGGACCCCGTTCCAGCCCTCGTACCACTTTTCAAATTTCGTGGCAGAGCCGGGAATCGAACCCGAGCCTCTGGGGGTGGCATCTAATCACACTAACCACTACACCACAGAGGCGGACACCTGGAAAAACTGCTCGTCATTTTTCGTACATTTCCCTGCTCCTTACGCTCCCCACTCTCACCTCTATATTTCCATTTGTCTGGTAGATCTCGTACTCGTGCCAATAGAAAACAGTTGCAATCGCATGCCCCAGTCATCGTATTAAAGCTCGCCTGGTGCAGTTCCTTCTATTTGGGATGATGATAATAATGTGGTAAGGAGAGGGCGAAAACCCGTGTCGGCACGTAGCCTACTCCTGACGAGTAACACTCACTCCATATGATCACAGCGGAGAGGTTTGGAATTTAATCCAGGCCTTTAGCTAGCAATCTAGTGATAGAAATTTCATACCACCATCTCCCCTACCCTGCCGGCCATAATTCTGATGGTGAAATTTATTTCGACCAAAGGGGCTCGAACCGGTTAACTACCGTGTTAGACCATATAGAATTCAACGCCTTAACGATCATGGCCACCGGGCGCCATTCGTTTACTAATAACCTTCAATGCAATCTCCCTACTGACAGCTCGGAATATACCTCTTAGTCGATCAGCTCATCTCTTTAAGTCTGCTAGTGGCTTTACGTCGCACCGACACAGATAGGTTTTATGGCGACGATGGGATTGGAAAGGCCTAGGAGTTGGAAGGAAGCGGATGTGGCCTAACTTAAGGTACAGCCCCAGCAATTGCCTGGTGTGAAAATTGAAAACCACAGAAAACCATCTTCAAGGCTGCCGGTTGTGGGATTCAAACCCACTATCTCCCGGATGCAAACTCACAGCCGCGCGCCCCTGACCGCACGGCCAACTCGCCCGGTATTCCAAAGTCTTCCCAGACCAAAGTCTGCAACATTTCCGTAACACTAACTTAGTTCTTTGTCGGATTTTTTTTTTTCATTCGGATTTTTCCAGTTCTTGTATCAAGTAATCTATACACTGGAATTATTCTCTAATTGTGTTCTTACCGCTCTTTTATACCTTTATTACAACTCCTAAATACCCTCACAACCATATGGAAAGAACTATAACCTTTATTTACAATCTCGTTAATGCGATAACCCCAATTAAGATCTTTCGTTACCGGGCGAGTTGGCTGTGCGCGTAGAGGCGCGCGGCTGTGAGCTTGCATCCGGGAGATAGTAGGTTCGAATCCAACTATCGGCAGCCCTGAAAATGGTTTTCCGTGGTTTCCCATTCTCACACCAGGCAAATGCTGGGGCTGTACCTTAATTAAGGCCACGGCCGCTACCTTCCAACTCCTAGGCCTTTCCTGTCCCATCGTCGCCATAAGACCTATCTGTGTCGGTGCGACGTAAAGCCCATAGCAAAAAAAAAAAATCTTTCGTTAACACCTAATTATTTACAATGGTCCCCGTGAGGTACTGTCACTCCTTCAATGTCGTAACTAAAACGGATGAAGCTTACAACACCGAGCGAGTTGGGCATGCGGTTTGGGCAGCGCAGTTTTGAGCTTGCATTCGGGAGATAATGGGTTCGAACTACACTGTTGGTAGCTCTGAAGACGGTTTTTAATGGTTTCCCATGTTCACACCAGGTAAATGCTGGCGCTGTACCTTAATGTATTAAGGCGACGGCCGATCCTTCCCATTCTTAGCCCTTTGCAATCTCATCGTCACCATAAGTCCTGTCTGTGTCGGTGCGACGTAAAGTAAAAAAAAAAACCTTACAAACTCACAACCTGACATCCTGCTTATCATCATATCATTGTCTGCTGTCCATCTCACAACATTTGTCGATTTCTTTTTCCAGTCGCTCACAATTCTGTAATTTATTTACTACTCTGTACAGAATAACATCATCTGCAGAAATCCTTATCTGTGATTCCAGTTCATTAATAATATTAATGACCGGGCAAGTTGGCTGTGCGCGTAGAGGCGCGCGGCTGTGAGCTTGCATCCGGGAGATAGTAGGTTCGAATCCCACTATCGGCAGCCCTGAAGATGGTTTTCCGTGGTTTCCCATTTTCACACCAGGCAAATGCTGGGGCTGTACCTTAATTAAGGCCACGGCCGCTTCCTTCCAACTCCTAGGCCTTTCCCATCCCATCGTCGCCATAAGACCTATCTGTGTCGGTGCGACGTAAAGCCCATAGCAAAAAAAAAAAAAAAAAAAAAAATAATAATATTAATGTGGGCGTTGCGTCCCACTAACAATTTTTATGGTTTTCAGAGGTGCTGAGTTTTCAGAAGTTAGTCCCGCAGGAGTTCTTTAAAGTACCAGTAAATCTACCGACACGAGGCTGACGTATTTGAGCACCTTCGAATACCACCGGACTGAGCCAGGATCGAACCTGCCAAGTTGGGGTCAGAAGGCCAGGCCTTAACCGTCTGAGCCACTCAGAGGATGGTTGCCTAGTTGTACTTCCTCTTAAAACAATAATCACCACCACCACCAATCTGAGCCACTCAGCCCGGCGGAACCCCCTCTTAATCGTTACAGGATCAGATAATGAAGGGTCGATGACCTAGATGTTAAGCCCTTTAAGCAACAAGCATCATCATCATTATCATCATATCCTCCAAAACCAAACCAAACCCCAGGGCGGAACAACCCTGCAGGGCCATGACCTACCAAGCGACCGAAGGCCTGCAGATTACGAGGTGTCGTGTGGTGAGCACGACGGATCTTCACGGCCGTTATTCCTGGCTTTCTATACCGGGGCCGCAATCTCACCATCAGACAGCTCCTCAATTAGGATCATGTAGGCTGAGTGGACTTCGAACCAGCCCTCAGTTGCAGGTAAAAATCCCTGACCTGGCTGGTAATCGAACCCGGAGCCTCCGGGTAAGAGGCAGGCACGCTACCCCTAGACCACGATATCAGATCCTACCCTAATTTTCTGAATTCTGTTTTCTAAAAATGTAGCCACCCGATCGTTAGTCTAATAGCCTTTATTTCGTCAACAGCCTCCCATGGTAAACCCTATCAAAAGCCTTCCATCTAGCCTATGTATATATCTACGCCCGAAGTCATTCAAGAAGATGCATGTAAACGAATCAATGAAGTTTGGAAATTGATTTGACTGCTTTCCCAGAAGGAAATTGCAAGAAACAAGAAATCTTTATAAAACAAAATTTTGCACGTTCAGTTACTTGCAGCACTCACGCAACACTCACGCGACCTATTCTGCACCCAAGAGACTTGCAGAAGTCCCTGAACAATTGCTTCGGCGTAGTTCACCCCAAAGGTTATCGAGGATTGACATACCTAGATTGATCTGAATGAACACTCATCCTAGGCCTTATGGAGAATGTGAACTTGTGATATAATTTGGAATGAAATAGGAATCCTGATGCCGAAGGACTTGATACTCACTCTTTTATCCTTGACATCCGAGTAATAATGATGTAACATAATTACGTACGAGATCCACCGTAATTTACAGACTGACAAAGGAAGGACGTAACGATGTCTGGCTGGAGTTAAAGGCCGCCGAACGTCCGCAGGCACTGGTCCACAGCAGCAATTACTTTATATTCTTAATTGAAGTTCTTTGCCTTTGTTGTTCAGGTCTCTGATACATTTTGAAGTCGAAAGCTTGTTTCCATATTCCACTGCAACTCAGCGAAATGTCCATGAAGCACTGCCTACATGTCGTATGACTTCGGCATGCATATTTGAACAGGATATCGCCGTTGCACCTCGAAATACCACTATCTGACAAGGTTGAGGGGAGAGATACTGATCCGCAAAGCACGTATCGCTTATTACGAGAATTCTTTGATATAGTTCATGCATTACTGAACCTTAGATGACAGAACATTTAGGTCATTCGAACTCCTTACTTGTGAAGCACCTGTATGTACCTTATCATAAGAAGCCGGATAATGTAGAATTTATACAAAACATTTTTTTTTCTGTCTGTTGTGCAACTTTATAAATGCACGCGAAACTCATAAAACTGAAACTACAAAGACAAGGCTGGCCATAACATGAACAGTAATATGCATTACTCATCCGGACGTGAGGAGACAAACAGTAGGGTAATGTAGTACTCAAGGACTCAGCGACTCAAAGCTTTCGTGTCGTTTACATTGCCTTAATACCTGGGTTTATTGCATTGTCACTCTCGTTTAGGTCAATACAGTAATGCAATCATTCAACAAATATATGTTGTTTACTCCCTAATTCTGGTCGAATTATCATAGTACAGAGTGGTCCACTAGTCCCATATAATTTTTTTTTTTTTTTTTTTTTTTTGCAACTCTCAGTTTATGAAATTAAAAATATCGATCCCTGTTTCTGCAATCAAGTTTTTAATTGAGGTCATTTCTATTGTTCAAAGAACTCATGTGATACCAAATTACGGCATGCCGGCGTCTATTTAAAATGTAGATATTAAAGAGATATGAAACAAAGAGCATTATTTTCTACTAATAAATATTTTGGGGCATGATATACGAGTGGCATCGTTGCAGGTGACAGTGGTTTGAATCCCGATTTACGCAAGTGGATTTATAAAATGAAAGGGCATGACCCTGTGATTCGGATTCCGCGTATATCTGGAGGTCCGGTGGCTATGACCAGGATGTCACCGGTCACGTAACATTAAAATCTTGTTGTTTTTGGTTTGCAATTTGTTCTACGTCGCACCGACACAGATAGGTCTTATGGCGACGATGGGAGGGGAAACGGCTAGCAGTGGGAAGGAAGCGTCCGTGGCCCAAATTAAAGTACAGCCCCAGCATTTTCCTGGTGTGAAAACTGAAACCACGGAAAACCATCTTCAGGGCTGTCGAGAGTGGGGTTCGAACTCACTATCTCTCGAATGCAAGATCACAGCTACGCGACCCTAACCGCTTGTTTTCTTGCTTGCTTGCATTTTTCTAAGACATGATCTCCTTGTCGGGTGTGTTCGTGAAACACCAGAGATACAAGCTGGTTTTCAAAACGAGCCTATTTCCGTCTGATAGCTGGTAGGAAGCTGCGATTATTTTGTAATAAGGTAGCTCTGGGACTTCAGTTTACCAACATTTATCAATAATACACAAATTAAATTTTGCTGGTTACTGGCTTTAGCAGTGAATGCTTGTACTTTCTGACATGGGGGCTCTTGTGTATGCATAAGCTCTTATGGAACTAAACCGGTGAGAGCTGTGCCAGGGTTCCCGAAACAAGGTGGCCGCTATACATTAGTTATCAAGGTCTGTCTAGGGAGGTCTGGTCACTCTACCACAATCCTTTGCGGTGGCGGCCATATTGGGTCTCAAATATCGTTATGTGGGCGTGCACGATGTAATGATGTGAGTTATTAGTTGTATTTTGAAAGAAAATGGGATACTGTGCCGCTCCAAATTGTCAAAATAAGACAACTGACAGAATTAGAGTGTTTCGCTTCCCGAAAGTTAAGCAAAGGAGAGCTCAGTGGGTACAAAACTGTAGGCATGACAAATGGTAATCTACAGATAATTCCGTCTTGTGCGCGGTTTTGTGAACTTGTACACTCGTATTATTCCTGAATAATACAGTAATATGTTTGTATGAACGATGTTTTATATTTATAGGTCTTATTATGTATTTTCTTCTAGCATAATTTTGAAGAATCACTATTTGAACTAAAGAGGGCAGATGGACGGAAACTACTCAAGTGGAATTCCATCCCAACAATTTTCAACGTCCCTAATCCACCCAAGTCTTTGACATATGATAGGAAACCTCCCAAAGAAAGGGAACTGTCTTTCAAAACAAGCAAGGAAAGTAACAGGAAATGTGTAATAGTAGTATTGTTGTTTATGAAAATTTCCTTTTCATGCGTCCGGCTCCAATGATTAGCGTGCTTGCCTTTTGGTCATAGCGGTCCCGGGTTCGATTCCCGGCAAGGTCAGGAATTTTAATCGTAATTGGTTAATTTCGCTGGCCTATCTCTTCAAACCAACAATTTGTGTCCAGCTTGTCATCATTACAACAATAATTGTTAATAGCAGTCTTTTACGGTACTGTAGTCATTATTTACAGCTATATTTCATTCACCTTAAATGCTCTATGGAGTACATTATCTGGCTGGACAAATACTTAAAGATCACAACACTCGCACTAACCAACTACTGTAATTTAACGTACCGTAGCCTAACATAATATCCTAATGTAATTCCTAAAATAGCCTAACCTAGGTTAACTCAACTTAATAGTGACTGAATTTCTATTTCTTAAGGAATCGTGTCTAACAATGGCTGTAATTTTCTTAACCACTATTATTATTATTATTATTATTATTATTATTATTATTATTATTATTATTATCATTATTATTATTATTATTATTATTATTATTATTATTATTATTATTATTATTATTATTATATGCATGAACGTTAGGACTCAGTTGAGAGCCACGTGGTCGCCAACCCACGCTCCCTAGTTAGGAGTTTCTGACGCCCCTTTCAGTCACCTCTTATGACGGGCAGGGGATACCGTGGGTGTTATTCTATTGTCCCCGTTCACAGGGGGAAATCAATCTGGGTTGTGACTACGAGGCCCTTAGCTGAGTCTTGACATTGCTTTCACCTGTGTTTGGCTCTCACCTATTCTATCCCATCCGATTTCCCCTGGTCAACACTTGTTCTTTCCCGACCGCGACGGCATTAGCGCATTCGAGGCCTAGGAAGTTTTCATTTCCACGCACTTTGTGGCCTTTATCTTTCTTTTGCCGATACCTTCATTTTTCGAAGTGTTGGACCCCTTCCATTTGTTTTCTTCTGATTAGTGTTTATAGACGATGGTTGCCCAGTTGTACTTCTTCGTAAAACAACAATCACCACCACCACTTGGTACTATATAACGTCGGCTTACTTCTAAAACCTCGTATGTTACAATGCTCTTCCTACCCATTATATTCCTTAAGACTGGTCACGCCTCCCAGTCACATATTTATATGCACTTCATCAGAACCTTTTCCGGAGTGTTCATTTCCCTGTGCAACTGTGTAAAGGAAAATGGACGTTATCATACCGTATTGTAGGGACGTTATTTTAATGGCGAATTTAAGCACTCCTACAGTTTAATGTATTTAAGGTTCATTTTCCTTTACACATCAGCATAGGAAAATGAACAGAACGAAAATGGTTCTGATGGACTGTACATCCATACGTGGCTGGGAGGCGTGACCAGTCTTAAGGAAGAAAATGGATAGGGAGTGCATTGGGAGATACGAGGTTTTAGAAGTAAGCCATTGATAAGCTGCATGGGTTATCAATAAGCTAGTTAAGAGTAGCTAAGAACATCACTCTTGTTGCACATGTGCAGAGTATTTTTGCCTTAGAACCCAAAGAAATACCACATGAATGGATAACAACAGTTACCGGTACCATACATCATTTAATGCACTCAACTCAAGAGGCATTCAGTGTTCGTCAACACACTGGGGTAACCCCTTAGAAACGCAGTATCGGTAATTGCTTTCTTAATAAAGAAAACGCTGAAGGTAATTTATTACAACTGTCTCTTAGTACTTTAAGTATAGTACTTCAAGTTCAGTATTTCACGTACCGTTAATAATAATATGACACAGGTACTGTACAGATTTCTATGTTTCTGTCAATAAGATTACGTATTTGACAGATGATATTAATAGGAAACACAGTAAGACCTAGTTGTAAAGAAGTAAAAGAGTAGTACATGAGCTTTCCTGTTGATTCTTGTTTCTAAAAAAAAAAAGAAGAAGAATTTCAGGCTCTGCTAATTATCTTCCTATTCAAATAGCTGTGAATGTAATTAATATCATTTAAGTGTTATACAGTTATATATACATGAACAGTACATGCCCAGTTAAATTCTTTACGAAAAATAGTTGATGTTCTGTTTTATTATTTCAATGTACGGCACCGAAATCCTCTAAATTCAAATGCACTTGCCTTTGGTTACGCTCGCTTAAAGACCCAATATGGCGGCTCCATAAGAAGCATTCGTGACTTGACCTCCCTAGACAGACCTTGTTAGTTATATGAGACTAACTTTAAGGAGCTGGGCCAGGAGCTGATGGTGATACGATGTTCTTATAGGCCTAACTTGGGAGAATTATCTCAGGGTCTCACAATTTGTAACTTATGACCTTGTAGTTTTATCAGCTTAACTTTAGGAAACTGAGGTAATGGCTACTAAGCAAGATGGGCGCTATACTCTATTCTTATGGACATAACTCTAGAGAATTACCTCAGGGGCTCACAAGTTGTAACTTATTAGTTTTATTAGACTACATTTCGGGAACTGAGGCAAAGGCTACTGTGCAAGATGGCTGCTATACACTATTTTTACAGACCTAACTCTAGAGACCTACCTCAGGGACTCGCAACTTATACTTTATGACCAATTTGTTTTATCAGCCTAACTATCGGGAACTGACGCAAGTTATACGGGGCAAGATGGCTGTTATACACTATTCTTATGCACCTACCGTTAGAGTGGTACTTTAGGGGCTCACAACTTGTAACTTATGACCTCTTAGTTTGATCAGCCTGAGGCAAGGGCTACTAAGCAAGATGACTGCTATACACAGCCTATATGAGGGGATTTATGCTGTGTAAGAGTGTAGACTTAACCTCACGCTGACCGAGCTGGGTGCCCTTTCCTACACCAGGCTGCCCTTCTCTTCACTAGCTTGAGCAAGTCTGGGTGACTTTAGGGATTTAGAGCTGAACTAGAGTGTAGGCTTAGCCTCACGCTGCGTTAACCCTACTGGCAACCCTTCCCTACACCAGTTTGTTGATGCTAGAGCTTTGCAACATCACGGTCATCAGCCTAGTGCACTCAGAATTTAAAACACAAGCACATATTAGTACGATATATTTATTTTTATATGTTGCATGAAAAATGTTCCTTGCAGCAGAGTTTTCAGTTTCTTGGGTTATAATTCGGCAAACGTGTTAAAAAAACTCATATATTTAAGAACAACTACGAGTTTTGCAGTTAGCTATAAACTACTGGGAATATACATTTTTCATTTTTCCATTGCCGTATTCATATATTACGCACAAATCTAGTTTCGTGCTATTTCAGGAGTAAAAGTAAGAAGGTAATATTCAACTGATAACAAAATGCAGAAGTAATTTTAATTCCTGTACATATTCAAACATTCTTTGAGAATTTTAAGTGAATCCGATAAAAAATTTGTCGCAAGGAGGATTTCATGCATAGCAAAGTACTGACTTTTTTTAGGGTAGATGAAAGCAATTGAAACCGTTAAGAAACATACTTCTTTCAAAACTGCCCTGGGCTGTCAATTACTCTCTCAGATGTCTTTTTGCTCTTACACATAATGTAATCCTACTACAAGGTAACTAATATTCGGGCGCTATTATTGAAATTGTAGTGCGAAAGAAATTTGAAGCTAATTTTGTCTGACAGCGTGAGTTAAAGGTGCGTGGGCTTGCCCTATATACCCTTTAAATCCGACTTTTAGAGCTTTAAATATGGCGATAGGGAAAACTAATAACGGGATATGAATGATTAAGAATTGGTGTTCTTTAAAGGTTAAAACTGAAAATTCGATTTTTTGGTCCAAAATCCTAACACTCCGGTCATGACTCCCCTTAAAGTGCATTATACATTTAGAGACATTACTATTGAAAAAACTTCACAGTATTGCCCCATCTTGTGAATCAGTTGCAGGTCGTTGCATGAATTGTATTGAGCAAGGTGGAGGACACTTTGAACAACCTTTGTCTTAATGGATGCATAGTGTCAGAGGAGATCGGCTTTTGCACTACCCTGGATATTGATAATGATCATTAGGGTAACTAGCTATCGATCCAACGTTGAAGTGACTCAATTTTCAGCCATATCAATGAGAGGTTCATACCCACAATTTCTTGATTGATAACCTTAAATTGAAGTACAGCAAGTGAGATCATAGCCACTTAAATACAGTGTGCAGTTTTCATATCTTGAGGTCTTCTCTTTTCTCAAGACCAGTTTTACACATTTTACTGTACTGTAAGTGAGTAAAAGCTGCTAATACATACTTTACGGGTGGTATGCTGCAGCTGTAACTATGTATTCAGAGCGAGCATCCATTAGCTGCTCCATTAAGAACACTTTGCCGCTGGCTCTATGCCAACCACCGTAAACTCTCCAATTAAGGCTTAAATAAAATAAATGCACTTTACTAGCAAAATTAATTATTCTACTGCGTCATCAATGGATGTACAGTAGGAACAAAACGAACTATTCCATCATGTCATCAATAGATGTACAGTATGGTCAGAACTTATTCGACCTTGTCACTAATAGATGTAGAGTATGGGCAAAAGGAACTGTTCTACTACGTCATCAGTATGTGTACAGTTAAATCATAACTATTCTCCTATGCTATGAGTATATGCATAATATGGTCAGAACTAACTATCCTGAGTATATGCACAGTTAGATCAAAACTAACTATTCAACCACGTCAACAATGTGTGCTCAGTATGTTCAAAACTAACTATTGTACCACAGTTTCTGCACAGTATGGTCAAAACTAACTATTGTACCACAGTTTGTGCACAGTATGGTCAAAACTAACTATTGTACCACAGTTTGTGCTCAGTATGTTCAAAACTAACTATTGTACCACAGTTTGTGCACAGTATGGTCAAAACTAACTATTCAACCACTTCATCAGTATATGCACATTATGGTCAAAACTATTCTACCACATCATCAGTATGTGCACAGTGTGGTCAAAACTTTTCTACCACTTCATCAGTATGTGCACAGTGTGGTCAAAACTATTCTACCACTTCATCAGTATGTGCACAGTGTGGTCAAAACTATTCTACCACTTCATCAGTATGTGCACAGTGTGGTCAAAACTATTCTACCACTTCATCAGTATGTGCACAGTGTGGTCAAAACTTCTCTACCACTTCATCAGTATGTGCACAGTGTGGTCAAAACTATTTTACCACTTCATCAGTATGTGCACAGTGTGGTCAAAACTATTCTACCACTTCATCAGTATGTGCACAGTGTGGTCAAAACTTTTCTACCACATCATCAGTATGTGCACAGTGTGGTCAAAACTATTCTACCACTTCATCAGTATGTGCACAGTGTGGTCAAAACTTCTCTACCACTTCATCAGTATGTGCACAGTGTGGTCAAAACTATTCTACCACATCATCAGTTTGTGCACAGTATGGTCAAAGCTAACTATTCAACCACTTCATCAGTATCTGCATAGTATGGTCAAAACTAACTGTTCTATAACATCATCAACAGACATCCAGTATGGTCAAAACTAACTATTTAACCACATCATCAGTATGTGCTCAGTATGGTCAAAACTAACTATTCTACCACAACATCAGTATGTGCACAGTTTAGTCAAAACTAACTATTCTACCACAACATCAGTATGTGCACAGTTTGGTCAAAACTAACTATTCTATAACATCATCAACAGACATCGAGTACGGTCAAAAATAACTATTTTACCACGGCATCCATAGATACCTAGTATGATCAAAGCTAACTATAGTACCGCGTCATCAAAATATGAACAGCAAGGTTAAAACTGATCGGTAGATGCACACTTCCTGACACAACAAGCCCCGAGTATTGGCATGGTTGAAATGAAGGAGCACATTATTACCTCACTGCCCTGTAGTAACGAGTTTAACTGTCATTATGCATTGAAGCAGGAAATGCTTGTCTGTGACTGTCAATTGTAATTTTTTAAGTATCGGGCGAGTTGGCCGTGCGGTTATGGGCGCGCAGCTGTGAGGTCGCATCCGGGAGATAAGACCTATCTGTGTCGGTGCGACGTAAAGCAAAACGAAAATGTTTTTTTAAAAATTTTTAAATAGCGCTAATGTACTTAGGGACCTTATCCAATATATAGGTCTATATATGTTTTGCGAAATATATTTTTTCATTATTTAAAGCCCTTTTTGGACCTTCGATCCTTAAATTTTACGACGATTTAATGTACTAAATCTTCTTCTTCTTCTTCTTCTTCTTCTTCTTCTAATAATAATAATAATAATAATAATAATAATAATAATAATAATAATAATAATAATAATAATAATAACAATAATAATAATGACAGTAAATGAGATTTATTATTATCACCAAAAGGAAGATATAATGTTTTAATGTCTTTGTAGAAAGGATAACGGTTCAGAAACACCAACCAACGCGATGTGAATTTGTTTCGAAAGAGATAAAAAATGAAAACGTCGTCTCGATTCGATCAGGAATATTCCGTCCTTTGGATCGTCAGTCTTTTGTAACACTAAATGATTTCAATTAAAAGGTATGAATCTAAAACGTCTAATGGTGTTGGTTGCCAAGTTGATAACGTGACATAACATAACGTTTTCTTCAGTTTCTCTTTCATCACTTTCTTCTAACTCTTGATTTCGGGCCTTTCAACCAGCTCCAGTACTCAGTTCTTCCCCCATGCCAGTTGTTCTGCTTCGTTTTGATCTCTCCTCGGTACTTTGCAATTTCAATGACGGTCCGATTCCACTCCATCCGAGAACATACCTTTCTTCTGGTTCATAATAATAAATAAATAATCCCATATCCTGGCACATTTTCAAGCGAAATAATCCTTTGTCAAAGGATTAAAGACATATCCCTCGCTTTTCATTACATGGAGCTTTATCTATACTTTACCAAAAAAAAAAAAAAAAGGGTGTACGACCAAATATACATAAACACTCAGAAAACCCTACCAATACGTCCGTTCTGGTAGCACTACCCACCAATACCAGACTTCCCGAGCGGATGCGTCAGGCTCTACTCTGATACTTCGGACAGTTCGTCAGAAGGGAAAGCATCTTGGTGAAGCATGTGGTGGAGGAAAATATTAATGGCAGGAGACCCCGAGAAAGACACGCGATGAGATGAATAGACCAGCTTCAGCCCCTGGTGGGGAAATCATTCTTCGAGGTCATCCTCATAACGACAGACCAGACTTAGAGAAAGCAAATCAGGACAAGGAAACCATGGAAGGTCACCACGCCTTGTCGAGGGCAAGCCATTGAGAGTACATCTACTGTCTGAGTGTTAATTATAAAATTCTCTACAAATTGCCGTAACATTATAGATCTCACCTTAAATGATATTGTACAACTGTGTATTAAAGAGTAAGACTCTACTTATTTTATTTCAGAGACGATATCACGGGACGAAGTCGGCTATACGAAATTTGACGTCGATTCTTCTTTAGAAGGGCCTACTTCGTTTTTTTTTTTTTTTGTTATTTGCTTTACGTCGCACCGACACAGATAGGTCTTATGGCGACAATGGGACAGGGAAGGGCTAGGAGCGGGGAGGAAGCGGCCGTGGCCTTAATTAAGGTACAGCCCCAGCATTTGCCTGGTGTGAAAATGGGAAACCACGGAAAACCATTTTCAGGGCTGCCGACAGTGGGGTTCGAACCCACGATCTCCCGAATACTGGATACTGGCCGCAATTAAGCGACTGCAGCTATCGAGCTCGGTACTTCGTTTTGTTTTGTGTGAGGCGGGTAGACATGCAGGAAGAAAGTTAACCAATATACTGTATTTTAAAAATTAAGATTTTAAGATTAAGTTCAAGACACTACACATGCTGATTCCGCATTGAAGGAGTTAAAACGATCCTATATCAATTTACTCAAGTTACAATTAGTTAAACATAATCCCACAAGCAAAATGAACTAAATAGACAAACATAAAGAGGATAAGCGAAAGGAAATAAGCATTTCCACTTAGTTGGTGGTAGCTTCATCCCGACCTCGCGCTGATGGTTCACGGGACCGAGTCAGTACTTTCTTTTTCAGGACTCCTCCACACCATTGAAGAACTTCAACTGCAACTCGGCACCAAACCACACTCCAGTTTCACCCGATATTAATGAAACTTGACGTGAATGGTTACATTCATGCTACACATTTTGAATAATTCACAAAATGCTAAAATATTAACACTCGGCTTGTGTTAAAAATGTAACGGTTTGGCACTAGTGCTCTTTTATAAATAACACTCGAATTAATATTGGACTGTAATAAAGGCCAACAATTCCTTTACTTTATGTTATACTTCTTACTTATAGAATAAAGAGCAAGTGGCTGCGTAGTTCGAGTCAGATAGCTATAAGCTTGCATTCGGGATATAGTGGGTTCGAATCCCATTGTCGGCACACCTGAAGAAGTTTTTCCGTTGTTTTCCATTTTCACACCAGCTTAATGCTGGGGATGTACCTTAATTAAGGGGAGAGTCTGAAGATAATAATCCATATTTTGGTGATTTTGACGAAAAAAATTATGGATTAAATTGAAACGATTGAGTTTTCTTCTTCCTTGTCACGAAGTTATTCCGTTGAATTCAAACAATTTTATCACTTTATTAATAATGCTTTGTTTGCCAGTATTCGCACAGCAGAAATGCGCTTTCATTTTCCCACCAATTATAATTTTACACATTATTCCCGTTTTTCTCGCATAATATTCTGCCAAATGTAACACAATTTGTATGGTATATGTATTACAGCTATATTTGCAAACTTGTGTATGGAATTTTTGATTGCAGAATGTTTTGAAGAAGTCGAGATCTTTAAATCCGAAATTTTCGATCATAAAATCTACACAAACTTTAGTACAATATGTCTCCGTATATAAATTATGTAGTCCGCCTCTGTGGTGTAGTGGTTAGCGTGATTAGCTGCCACCCCCGGAGGCCCGGGCTCTGCCACGAAATTTGAAAAGTGGTATGAGGGCTGGAACGGGGTCCACTCAGCCTCGGGAGGTCAACTGAGTAGAGGTGGGTTCGATTCCCACCTCAGCCATCCTGGAAGTGGTTTTCCGTGGTTTCCCACTTCTCCTCCAGGCGAATGCCGGGATGGTACCTAACATAAGGCCACGGCCGCTTCCTTCCCTCTTCCTTGCCTATCCCTTCCAGTCTTCCCATCCCTCCACAAGGCCCCTGTTCAGCATAGCAGGTGAGGCCGCCTGGGCGAGGTACTGGTCATTCTCCCCAGTTGTATCCCCGACGAAGAGTCTGAAGCTCCAGGACACTGCCCTTGAGGCGGTAGAGTTGGGATCCCTCGCTGTGTCCCAGGGAAAAGCCGACCCTGGAGGGTAAACAGATGATGATGATAATATATCTAAATTATGTACAGAAAAGTCAATTCAAAATGGTTTTTAAAGAATTATTATATACCAAATGTTCATTAATATCATTTCATGAAAAGATGGAATTAAAAATTTCCAAAAATGTTTTCAATTTTTTGGAAGAACTATTAACTGTATATGAAATACATTTTCGGGAAAATCCATGCAATTGGTAAAAATATATGTTTATGTATACACTGGCTCCTTAAGGCTACGGTCCTTTCCTTCCAACTCCTAATCCTTTCCCAGCCCATCTGCGTCTGTGCGACATAAAGAAAATATTAAAAGAAATTAATTCTCGAATTTGATGCAATTTCACTTCGCTTCCGCACTGAATGCGTACATTATCAAGCCACGGCGGTAAATCAAGCACAATGACGATGCTGTAGCGTGGAGACGCTGCAGGTAATACACAGTAGATTCGGATGAGAGAGAATATCCAACAGATAGCCTCCCCTACGAGGGAATCTAACCGATCAGCCTCCTAATCAGTTCACACAGAACAATATTTCAAGGAAAGATCATCATCATCATCTGTTTACCCTCCAGGTTCGGTTTTTCCCTCGGACTTAGCGAGGGATCCCACCTCTACCGCCTCAAGGGCAGTGTCCTGGAGCTTCAGACTCTTGGTCGGGGGATACAACTGGGGAGTATGACCAGTACCTCGCCCAGGCGGCCTCACCTGCTATGCTGAACAGGGGCCTTGTGGAGGGATGGGAAGATTGGAAGGGATAGACAAGGAAGAGGGAAGGAAGCGGCCGTGGCCTTAAGTTAGGTACCATCCCGGCATTCGCCTGGAGGAGAAGTGGGAAACCACGGAAAACCACTTCCAGGATGGCTGAGGTGGGAATCGAACCCACCTCTACTCAGTTGACCTCCCGAGGCTGAGTGGACCCCGTTCCAACCCTCGTACCACTTTTCAAATTTCGTGGCAGAGCCGGGAATCGAACCCGGACCTCCGGGGGTGGCAGCTAATCACGCTAACCACTACACCACAGAGGCGGACTCAAGGAAAGATACGATATTACATATCTGAGAATAATTCCTTGAAATTGGACCTTCAGTTTATTCAAAACGAGATTGAACACACCGATCGTATGACTTATGGTTGATTTTATTCTGTTAAATACCGCAATTAACCAGATAACCAGTGGGGTGTGCTGGGATTAAGATGTGCGCTACCACTAGACTTAAGTTACTCCTTACCGAGCTTGATAGCTGCAGTCGCTTAAGTGCGGCCAGTATCCAGTATTCGGGAGATAGTAGGTTCGAACCCCACTGTCGGCAGCCAGAAAATTGTTTTCCATGGTTTCCCATTTTCACACCAGGCAAATGCTGGGACTGTACCTTAATTAAGGCCACGGCCGCTTCCTTCCCCCTCCTAGCTTATCTGTGTTAGTGCGACGTAAAGCAACTCCTTTTATAGAGTTGGTTTAGTAAACGTGAAGCCTTAGGCGATTTGAGCCAGCGGAGTAGCCTGCTGTGTTGTCAAGACTGATTCACAAGTTACTGCCCTGGCCTCTGCCACTGTCAATACTCAACACCTGATTAGTGGAAATGGTAACCGAGGGTTTAGCAAATTTAAGTCCTTAGCAAATTAATTCCCCACTTTGTGGCTAAATGTATAGAATGCGTGTCTTTGTTCTGAGGGCCGGGTTCATTTCTAGGAATCAACCTCCTTGTACTTTTAATTCCCCTGGGTGAGGGATCTGTGGAATTATTTACGTCTTTGCCATTCATTTTACCCTCATTAGGCCACCACCAAGACTTTCTAGAGGCTATACACTATTATTTTATTAGTATAGTGCGCCGTGCCGTAGTACTGTACATGGGTTAATCGTGTAACTTCGGAGTCTTCCGGGGAAATTCGATTCTTTGAGCTCTCCTCACTCCCTCGTTAGATGTGGCGAACTGACGAAGTGAAGCCTAGCATACCTATCACCTCGGTTCCTGCACCTATTGGATATTCATCAGGATTTCCGCGCGAGGTGGGACGCAGCGGTTGAGCTACAATATCACTCTCCGATGCCTTACACTCAAAAATACGAGGGGCATGTTTTCTCATTGCTTTCAAGTTTTGTAAATGGAATAATGTGTCGGATATAATTAGCTTAATATTTCCAACTGCAGATAACATACATTCTGCCACATTTAGTCTCGTGACATGGAAATCTCGGTACACTGAAGGGTCACATTACCGACTGGAGTATCACCACGTAGTCTTCATCTGATACTCTACACCAGGGCCTCTGAAACGCCCAAAATCTCACGCGTACAGATAGAGGCGCAAGAGCTCCGTGCACTGTGCATCGCTGCCGCTCGGCATGGCTCGGATCAACGCTTCGTCTCTGGGCTACTCGGCTAAGCTCGGCTCAACTCGCCTATACTCGGCTCAAGTCAGCCCGGATTTGGAGCGCTACGGCGCAAGTGGAGCAGAGGGAGACAGGCGGAGCGAGCGAGACAGGCGTGAGGAAAGAGAGAGTAAGCGCTATTGCTCCAAATCGAGGAGTGGGGGGTCTGCACTCTGGTCAACCAAGCCAAGTCGTCTTTTGCACCGTGCACAGTGCATGCACCACGCGCATGCACCCTGAGAGGCCCTGCTCTACACTGACGCCGGTGACTGTAACTCTAAAATGAATACCCATGATCAAAGAGAGAACGATGGGAATAGGGCATGGTCAAGCAAAATAACGAATGCGTCGGTAGATGCTGAGTGAGTCTCGGCGCTCAAGTGGCCGCGGCTGGTCCGTGGTCCAACAGCTCTGCACTCTGACCGGCCAACCGAGCAGAGGAGGGGTGGCCAAGGCTCTACCGTGGCTCTACGCCTCTGCATTCGGGAGGCGGAACAGGGCTGAACCTCACGGCTAGCCCCCAACACTCGGGTGCCCTGAGAATGGTTTTCCGTGCTTTCCCATTCTCCTGCACTAAGGCGAATGCCGGGACAGTTCCTAGTATAGGCCACGGCAGCCAAACCCCTCACCTTCTCCGAGCATCTCCTTCACTGTAACAAATCTCCCGGCCTGTGAGACGGCATCACCGTCTAAGAGGCCCGCCTCCCCCTTCAGGGGAGGAATGAAAACATTTTAGTAGTAGTAGTAGTAGTAGTAGTAACGAATGGGGAAGTCCTGAGACAGATAAAAACTGCCTAAAATCTATTAGAAGAAGAACTGAACACCTAGGTCAGATACTGAGAAACAAAAGGTATCAGCGGTTGCAGGAAAAATATTCCATGGAAAAAGAGGCCAAGGGCGAAGGAGAAGATCATGGCTTATTATTATCAGGGAATGATCCGGCTGACATACCATCAAAAGTCTGATGCATCCTACAACCAATTAAGCCGAATTAAAAACTATGGTCACAAACATATACAGTATTAGCGGACATCCACAGGAATAATAATAACAAGAGATGGCGTGGAATGATATTAATAGACGAATAACCATGATCGGAGCTTTTAAAAGTACAAAAAAAAAGATCATAATATAAAGGTAAAACTGGAATTCAAGAGCATTAAAACTGGGACTAATATTCATTTACAGGAAGTGTAATTAGGGATTTTAATAATTTATCACGGAAAATATTCGATAAACTTCCCAATTCTTTGAAGTCCTTTCTCAAGTAAAACTAAACAAACAATTCATAGAGAATCTGCCACGTGGGCGATAGCCTTAAAAGCTGATAATTTATGATTGATAGCCATTTATAGATACTAACAAATGCCTAAATTCGTCTCGATTTGATACAAAAGAGATTTTTAATTTCTTTCTTTCTTTCTTTCTTTCTTTCTTTCTTTCTTTCTTTCTTTCTTTCTTAATCTGCTTACCCTCAAGGGTTGGTTTTTCCCGCGGACTCAGCGAGGGATCCCACCTCTACCGCCTCATGGGTAGTGTCCTTGAGACATTAGGTCGGGGGATACAACTGGGAGAATGACCAGTACCTCGCCCAGGTGGCCTCATCTGCTATGCTGAACAGGGGCGTTCATTTTTTGAAAAGTGATTCTTCTTCTTCTTACACTTTTTATGTTTCGTTTGAGTCTTACTCACTTAAACAAGATCGAAAAATAATTTTTGTCGAATAAGTAAATGCTGCTAATTTTCTGAGTAAAATTATATCAAATATGTAATGATTACTTTTGTTTTCCATGTCTTAATTGTTTTTTAAATTCAAGACTGTAACATAGTAGCAAGTCGCCTATCCTTTTAGAGAAAAATGTCTATCAGTTCTAGGGTTCGAAGTGTTGTCAAATACTTCCGATCAGTTTTTGTTATACTTCAACGTCTTCGTAATTCAAATGGTTTTCGGTGAAGATGATGCAGGAGAGTGCTTGTAGTCGAATGTAAACGGCTGTGGTCTTAATCAAGGTTCATTTGCTTGGTGAACAAAAGGGAAACCATGGAAAACTATCCTGAAGTCTGCCAAGAGTGCGTTTCGAACTCACCTTCTCCTGAACTCAAGTTTACAGTTTACAGTTACCCGACCCATACCTCGCAGTTAACTCGCTCGATCCCATGATAAAAGTTCTGAAGAGACTCTGAAGTTTGTAGCTGCTTTGTCACCACCAGTAGTTAAATGAGTGCACTGACATCTTTCTATCCAAGATTACATAATTTATTGGAGAAACACTACTGTTGTTCAATTTATTCTTCTTGATATTATTATTCTTCCACTTAACATTTATCCAAATACTTCAGGTCAGAACTCCGTTGGATTCGGGCGAGTTTTATGGTCGACTTCTCTTCCAGCTGCCAAGCCATCGTGGAGTGATGCATTCACTATGGGGTTTTATTTTTCCGATTTGATTGACAGCGTGGTGAGATTATGAGGAAGTGTGTATTGAAACAAGCACGAACACTACTTTCGAGCCAGGTGAATACCAGATGCTGGTAAAAATCCCCAGCCCGACCTGAAATCGAACCAGGGATTCTTTGAATAAAAGCCTGTTAAGCTAACAATTCAGCTAAGCCATTGCTTGACCTATTAGGCCTACTGATGTCAAATGTAATTTTATCATGTAAATATCGAGTGTGTCACCAGAGATATTTGACATACTGCGATGCCGACATCATACGCCTTGGAGTGCGCAATCAACTTTATTCCGCCCTTCAAAATTTCACTTCTTGTGCCTCGCAATCAAGAGTTATCATCAAGTCTTCTTCTCCTCCGATATATAATTTATTCCAATATGTCAACTGGATGAATATTGGCAATCTTGTTATATACTGAATAGATTATAAAGATCATTGGACCCAGAAGTTGATTTCATATCACTGATTTATACCGGGAGCTAGGGTGGCAATGAGTGCTATTTTAAGGAGCAAAAAAAAACCGAGTTAAACAGAAATAATTGCCAACTCTAACAGTACAGTGTACTTCCGATTAATCGGGCTAACGATGGGGATAAAGTGCTAAAATCCGAAAAACATGGATAATCCGATTTCATGAAAAATTCATTGGGATGCGAATAGGGTATATACAGTACTCACAGTACAAGTGCTCTATAGCAAGTACGGGATATAGCGAGACTGTCGTTGTAACGACAGTTTCTTTGCCCACGGAAATACCGTTATAACGAGAACCTTTCACTGATTCACTGTCATTACGAGCAAATTAGGGAGCGTTATCTTTTTCCGTTATCAACGTTCTCTACACGCCAGCGTATCTATCATCTCCCGTGCGAACTCTCGGCGACATTCGAAGGTGCTGGCTGTCGACGTCGGTTAATAACGTGGCCCACAGTAGTTGTTAACTCATTATAAATGAAAGCTGAAATAAACAATCGTTTAAATTTAATATTAGGTGATGAAATTAAGAATATGGACGGCTCCAAGTATTAACATCGTAACTTCAAATTGTCATATGTACAGGAAAAGCAAAATAAGTTTAAATAAACGCTGTAAGCGTTGTCCCTTATAATTTAAAAATAAACTTAGCAGACCTACGATGATTTTATCTGGGAATATGTGCGAAGTATTTAGATCGTAAGTAGTGCTATATCGGTTTCCTGTTCCTTATATGATAAAAACACCGTCAGATGTCGATGTCCATTTTTTTCATAAGAACACGCTCATTCATCAGCATTTAATACATCACTATGTTCTGGTGTACCAGTTTGTCTTGAAACCAAGCTTTGATAAAATTGATGATAAGCAGTAGGAATGCAGTTGCTACCACATAAGGACAACAGGTCCTTAACTTCTGCTCGTTGATCGACAGGAACCCATGATATATCTCTTCAATAATGTCGCAGGATGACGCCTGCCTTCCTGTAGATCTCTTCTGGTCAAAAATACACTTTTCTTCTTCCTCACAAATGTATAGTCGACCTTCTAAGACAGAAATTTCCCGTACTTTATTTTTATTGGTATCGTACATCGAGTTTTGCTTCTGCAGCACTTTCTTTAAGTCGTATGTTAAGTCCGGAGTAGTTTGATGGACTGTTTATGGCTTGCCGTTGACCTTACTCATCCTAATTAATGTGACCCATTGACCCGGAACATACACACTTTGGTTCTTCTTTCTTCTTATTTCAATCAGGGCGTGCATGGAGTCCCCTTTATTTTATCACTGATAACTAAAGATAAATCGGTTACTTACGGTCAACACTATTCGTAGGGTTGTCAATCATAGCAGCAGTTTTTAACACACTACTGGAGTACATACTTATTTAAGAACATGACAGATGCCAGAAAGACATGCATAGCGATTACGGACCCCATTCTCAGTGAAACCACCACCGATTACACTCATCCTGATGACTGATGATGATGCTTGTTGTTTAAAGGGGCCTAGCATCGGCCCCATACTGATGACTGATGACCGGGGCTGCAATGGGCACATGGTTAGTGACGGACCTAGACGAGAGTGTTCCTAACTTCAGGGAGAAAGGAAAACATCGATGCACATCGCACATTTCTCACATTGAACTTACAACAGTGTTTTAATGGGTGTGCGACTTGCAAACAGTAAACTGTTCCCTGTGCAAGCATCGCAACTACAGTTACGATTTTTTTTTTTTTTTTTGGCTAGTTGTTTTACGTCGCACAGACACAGATAGGTCTTATGGCCACGATAGGACAGGAAAGGGCTAGGAGTGGGAAGGAAGCGGCCGTGGCCTTAATTAAGGTAGAGCCCCAGCATTTGCCTGGTGTGAAAATGGGAAACCACAGAAAACCATTTCACACCAGGCAAATGCTGGGGCTGTACCTTAATTAAGGCCACGGCCGCTTCCTTCCCACTCCTAGCCCTTTCCTGTCCTATCGTCGCCATAAGACCTATCTGTGTCTGTGCGACGTAAAGCAACTAGCAAAAAAAAAAGTTACGATTTTAATATCTCACAGGAGAAACATCGTAACATGAGATGCGATTCTTTTCAGTGGGTGAATGCGTTCCTGACATGACTTACGATATTCTTAAGGTATATATTGAAGTAACTTATTTTGGTTGATTTTGGAGTTAAGACGTTAATACCTGGAGTCGTCAATATGATACTTTTCAAGGTCGGCAGTGTGCATCACTGATTTCAGAGGTTAGGTTGTATACTCTAGCATTATTATTAGTCTGCAGGAGGCTTTAAATATGTTTTCATAACACATGGATGATAAAGATACGTTAACTGACGCTGTTTTCAAGTAAGAAAATTGAAACATTGGCCACAGAAACCTTTGGAGTGAATCTATGACAATTTTTAAGAATGAAACTGAACATGCGCTTTCAAAGAGTATCGGAATTAGAAAATACCGCAACTATCAAGTAAGCCGTTGTATGGAAAACATCCGCGAAATGTTCGGAATAAACCGGTTGCTGTCTCACACCGATTATAATATTTTGTGTGTGTTTATTTTCCGAATTTTACGGAAAATCGGGAGTTAATTATCTCTTAGTAAGTCTAGCAACGACCGGGTGAGTTGGCCGTGCGGTTAGGGGCGTGCATCTGTGAGCTTGCATCCGGGAGATAGTGGGTTCGAGCCGCACTGTCGGCAGCCCTGAAGATGATTTTCCGTGGTTTCCCATGTTCACACCAGGCAAATGCTGGGGCTGTATCTTAATTAAGGCCACGGCCACTTCCTTCCCCCCTCCTAGCCCTTCCCATCCCTTCATCACCATAAGACCTACCTGTGCGACGAAAATCAAATTACATATAAAGTCTAGCAACGACCGGAAAATATCACAATGGCATTCTCCTTTAGTAATAACAATCTGCTATGCATGTTATTTAAAGTGGCCTAACATCTAGGCATCGGCCTGCAATGTGCTATCGTGAGTACATTTATCACCTTATGAATTTTCCTTATAACGTACTTTTAAGAACAGCACAAAAATATTTAATAAACAACTCAAATTTCCGAAGGCTTAGCCTAGTTTGCCATTTTTTAAGGTTGCTCTAATAACCCTCAAACCGGATAAACCGCACACCAATAATAGGGAGTACACAGTATCTTGAAAGGCCTTAGGGAAATCTTTGATTTTCTTGGCGTTTAGGCCTACGAATGTTTCCTTTCTTTATTTATTTTCCTTCTTTTTTATTTTCTGTGCAAAGAGTAAGAACTATTACTAATAAAATTATTGGTTTCACGTCCTAGAAGGCACGTAGTTGCCAGAATTTAGTCCCAGAGGATTTCCTTAATGCGCAAGTAGAACTGCGAGGTTGGCGTTTTTTAACATCTTCAAATACCACCGGTCTAAACCTGGATCGAACCCGCCATCTTGGACTCAGAAGATCAACTATCCAAGTCACTCAGTCTAACAGAGCAAAGAATCTTCCCCTTTCTTCTTTAGTGATGAAGCTGATGATCTTGATAAAAATATTCTTTAAACTGAATCTTAAATCAATGAAAGTTGAAGTCTTCTTGTCTTCCGATTTATAATTTATTCCGATATGTTGACTATATGAACATTGGTAATATCTTCGTGTAGGTACTGAATATATTATAATAGTAATGATTAATCCCCTGTCGAATATACAAGTTGAAGAAATATGAGCTTATAATAAAACGCCTTTTTTATCTCTTAATAATTCTAGCAACGACCGTAAAAGACATCAAAAGTAATTATAATTATTTAAATTGCTTTTTTCGGTCATTAATATCATTTTTAGTCGTACCTACGGTTGAAAGGTCAGCTCTCATCTTCTCGTTAATTTTCTCTGCAGCTGTCTCCCTGAGTTGTTAAACAGCCTTCGCATTAAGAAAATAAATTCGCAGAACATTAACTCCTTGTGATTAGAATCCCTGTTCCAGGCACTGCCACTAGTTGGGTGAATCACATGACTTTAATTTATAAAGGTCTCACTCTCGTAACCGAGCAAGGAATTCCTTCTTGGCAGATTCGATCCTGGTTCAGTCCGGTGGTATTTGAGGTGCTCAAATAAGTCTACCTCGTACCGGTAGATTTACTGACACGTAAAATACTTCCTACCGGATAAAATTCAGACACCTCGGCGTCTCCGAACACCATAAAAGTGCAGTTAGTGGAACGTAAAACAAATATCATCTTCGGTAGCCTGCCATTTACTTCTCTTCCAAACAAGAGGTAGTTTGCTTTGCAAGTAGAAAGGTCACTGTCATCGAGGTATTTGTCTTTGAAAGCGAAAATTGATTTTGACACAGTTTGAACAATAATAACATATCAATATCTTTCCAAAATTAGGTAAATATGTTGATAATTTAAGTAATCGTAAGTGTCCTGAGCTTTGGAGCAGGAAAACCTAACTAATACGGCAGGAAATCAGGTCAAAACTTTGCTCTGTGTAGGTACTGGAAAGATATCAGGAGAAATGTTCACCATGTCTTCCATACTGACCTGATCTTGCACCACGTTACTCTTCTTCTTCATTTGTAAGCAAAAGTGGACGTCGACGTCAGCTGGCTGAAGAAAGGATCACTGCAAAATGTGAAATCACGTCCAGTTTTACTATCAATACCTTTCAACAATGTTTATAACAGATTTTTCAATGTTGGCAAACTTGCGCAGTAACTTTTGAGAGGGAAAATGACGATGTGTGTAAATGTATGTTAATATCATTCATTAGAAGAGAAGAGAAGAGAAGAGAAGAGAAGAGAAGAGAAGAGAAGAGAAGAGAAGAGAAGAGAAGAGAAGAGAAGAGAAGAGAATAATTGTATTGTCGTTAAGGAACGTATAGTTGAAAATAACTAAGTAGGTCACATTGTACAATAATTGAATCCCTTACGTATATGTAAGGAAATTAATTTCTCGCTCTAAATCAATGCTAGAAGGTTTGTACGATCGAAAAATGATTGAATTTTCTTGAAGACATATGTACACTGTTTATAATATTGTGCTGGATGATATCATGAAAGGCAGTGAAAATAACTCGTAATGGTTCAAAAGTCAACACAATACTGTTTGCTGATGAAATTATGATTTGAATAAAGAATGATAGAAGAATCCAAGAATAGCCTAATGCAGCGGATAAGAAGTAGGAAGGTTGAAGAATGAGATTCAGTGCAGGGAAATGCACCAGAAACGTGATGGTAAGAGAGTAGCTATAGAAAATAGAGCAATATGATATGACAAAGAGAAGCTGGGATCTTACCTGAGTCTGCTATGACTTTCACTCACCTGTGTAAGGCATATGATATGACAAAGAAAACTGACATCTACCTGAGTCAGCTATGACTTCTACTTCAGCTGTGTAAGGCACAATAATTTTTATCTTTTGACCTTCCTCGGTCGACTCTTTTTCTCTTCAAATCAGACACTGTAAGCGTGGTGAGTTCACGGGAGTTTTCCGCCCCACATGATCTTTTCTTTTCTTTTGATGATATCTTCTTTCTTCGAAATAACGAAAGACAGAATGGTTACCTCGTTTCATACCTCTTAAATTGTTCACGTGATTTCCACAAAATTTAGCATATATATTACAAAATCTGTTTATAAACTTTGGGTAGAATACTGTTAACTTAAAGTAAACAGTTTATTTCTAAAACAAAAAATACTGATGCAGGAATATTTTAAATTTTTAAGTACACATTTTTCACGAGGTATTTCATGAACCAGCAACAAATTTCACGATTTATACTATCATATGCATATAATTTCACTTTACCACTTTTATTGACTTAGAGCCATAAATAGTGGAAAAATATCAAATATAAGCTCTTTTTATTGCTAGTTGCTTTACGTCGCACCGACACAGATACGTCTTATGGCGACAATGGGACACGAAAGGGCTAGGAGTGGGAAGAAAGCGGCCGTGGCCTTAATTAAGGTACAGCCCCAGAATTTGCCTGGTGTGAAAACGGGAAACCACGGAAAACCCTTTTCAGGGCTGCCGACATTGGGGTTCGAACCTACTATCTCTCGAATACTGGATACTGGCCGCACTTAAGCGATTGCAGCTATCGAGCTCGGTAATATAAGCTTTTACCGACATTAAAGAATCCCCGAAATACTTAATGACAATAAAGGAGAAAAGATAAATAAAGTTGTTAAATTCAATTAAGTTACCTGGGTGGATACTGCAGCCTAACGGGCTCGATAAAGAAGGAAACTGCGAGAAAGCCAGAAAAATAGAACTTGCATTCCACCTTACGAAAAACAGATACAGCAAGAAATTGACATCTATTAGGACCAAACTACGATACCATCAGACAGTAATCCTAAAAGAGTGCCTGTATGCTTCAGAATGCCTAGGATTAACCACCAGAAAATACAATAAAGACATAGAGAAACAAGACAGAAAGACATTAAGAAAAATTCTAGGACCCAAAAAAAAAAATGTGCTGAGACATACCGATTACGCGGTAACAGAAAAGTATATAAAACATGCAACAGCATTTCAGATGCAATGCGTAAATGAAGGGTTAAATCCTTTGGACATATTTCAAGAATGCTCAACGAAGAGGTTCACTAAGACTTTTTTTTTTTACGATTTCAACAATCCCAATAGGAAGAGCAACACTTACGACAAATGGTTTATTAACACCAAGAAGGATCTGCATGAAATGAACATCATGGATCAAGACATACGCAACAGAACCAGTTTCAGAAACCAGATACACACATTTGGGGGGCTCCTAGAAACAGGAAAAGGGACTAAGAAAAACAACATTGGACGGCTGAAAAAAATAATGTTGTAAGCATGGGAGTGAAGGAATATGGCGCCAAAGAACGCTGAATTCATGGAAAGTTATTAACGTGGCCCATAGTTGACCAACATCTATTTAAAGAAAGGTTTCACACTCTAAAATTATTGCAACTTTTCTTGTAAGAAAATTAATACAATATTTCAAAGTGAAGACATTCATTTTTATACAGGAGATATGTCAATGTCTACCTTCCTGGAGAATTGTGTTCTTTTATCAAGAATACTTCGTAAGATAAATGCACATTAGCCTGTGGAATATCAATTTTCCAGGAAAGCAAAAATAAACTTTATGGCAGCATTTACTTATCTGTAGTTGACTTCACATAAATCAATTTAAATGGACTTACAGACGAAGACAATATGTAGACTGTCATTATTATTTTTGACTGAGGTTTTCTGTACATGTTGTGTGTTGAATTATGACCATTTTGGCTTTGTTTGACGCTCAAGTTTCCTTAACCAGACATTCACCAATCGATTACGATGTGATCTCAGTTCATAAATAAAATTATCGACTATTCTACACATAACTTGAAGTAAATAGGCGCGTAAAGGTACTATAGGCATACTGACTCCTCGACTACCGGGATAGGAACGATAGATATGAAATGTATCGAATCAATACACAACATAGACGTCGGGAAAGTACTATAATGGCGATAATGCTTCAAAATGCTACCTCGTTAGAGACAACATTTTTACTACAGTCCACTCCTGGTTATTTGGACTAATGAAGGGGAGAAAATGTAAAAACAACGATCCAATTCAAGGAAAAATTAGCTGCCTCTGTGGATCAGCGGTAGAGTGTCGGCCTCCGGATCCCAAGATAGCGGGTTCAAACCCGGCAGAGGTAGTCGGATTTTTGAAGGGCGGAAAAAAGTCCATTCGACACTCCATGTCGTACGATGTCGGCATGTAAAAGATCTCTGGTGACACATTTGGTGTTTACCCGACAAAATTAATTAAATCTCAGCCATAGACGCCCAAGAGAGTTTCGGTTTACTCAGTCTGCCATCTAGTGGGGGCCTAGAGTAAAACGGAACGTCGAAATTGACGAGCAGACAGCCAGATGGCGTCAAATTGAAATGTCTGCACACGGTAGCTGAGGCCATACGATTATTATTATTAAGGAAAAATTTAATGGAGGTATAGTATGATACTTGAGCTTCTAACTGGCGGACAGCGGGCCGTGTTTTGCAGCCCACGGAAGGATTGTTAAAAACATATTTTAAGAAATCTGAAGATAATATATGAAACTTATTATTCATACCTCGTTCAAAATATGTATTAATTTTCGTACCCAACTTAGTGAAACCTAATTCATTCTCTAATATTAGTTCCTGCTTTTATGTATTCGCTTGATCTAAAATAGAGTACATTTCATTCATTAAAAAAAAAATTATCCACTGTTAGGGGAGGGGGGTTGAGCCCTCACACATGTCAGTGTTTGGTCTTAACATAAAAATGGCTATGGGATCCATTATCAATCAATCAATCAATCAATCAATCAATCAATCAATCAATCAATCAATCAATCAATCAATCAATCAATCAATCAATACTGATCTGCATTTAGGGCAGTCGCCCAGGTGGCAGATTCCCTATCTGTTGCTTTCCTAGCCTTTTCCGAAATGATTTCAAAGAAATTGGAAATTTATTGAACATCTCCCTTGGTAAGTTATTCCAATCCCTAACTCCCCTTCCTATAAATGAATATTTGCCCCAGTTTGTCCTCTTGAATTCCAACTTTACCTTCATATCGTGATCTTTCCTACTTTTATAAACGCCATTCAAACCTATTCGTCTACTAATGTCATTCCACGCCATCTCTCCGCTGACAGCTCGGAACATACCACTTAGTCGAGCAGCTCTTCTTCTTTCTTTCAATTCTTCCCAACCCAAACATTGCAACATTTTTGTAACGCTATTCTTTTGTCGGAAATCACCCAGAACAAATCGAGCTGCTTTTCTTTGGATTTTTTCCAGTTCTTGAATCAGGTAATCCTGGTGAGGGTCCCATACACTGGAACCATACTCTAGTTGGGGTCTTACCAGAGACTTATATGCACTCTCCTTTACATATTTACTACAACCCCTAAACACCCTCATAACCATGTGCAGAGATCGGTACCCTTTATCCCGATCTCTGCACATGATTCCAAAATTTACATTTAACCGTTTTCTTGAAGTTCGCCGGGCTGAGTAGCTCGGATGGAAGAGCGCGGTCCTTCTGAGCCCAACTTGACAGGTTCGGTGCTGGCTCACACCGGTGGTATTTGATGGTGAGCCTCGTGTCTGTAGATTTACTGACACGTAAAAGAACTCCTGTAGGACAAAATCCCGACACTTCGGCGTCTCCGAAAACCTTGAAAGAGAAGTAAGTGAGATAAAAAAGGTAACATTATTTTTCTCTGGAGTTCTGGTGTGAAGAGTTCAAAATTACACTTATTAGTCCTGAATGTGCTCAAAGGTTCGATAAATAATAAATTCATTTGGCTGCTGCTAACCTGGTGCAGTAGAGCCTCCAAGGAGGGTGGGAGGCTTCAACTGAGTATGGGAAACTGCGTGTTATTCTGATGGAGGATAGTGTTATGTATGATGTTTGGGTTGCAGGAATGTTGGGAAAAACACAAACACCCAGTCCCCAAGCCAAGGAAATTTAAAATTTAAGATCAAAGTTCGTGGCAATCAAATCCAGGGCTCTCTGAAGTGAACACTGTTACACTGACCATTCAGCCAAAGAGCAGGACTAAATTTGTATTCTCGTCCCGAGGTGGCGCAGCTCTTTCTAGTCACACACTGTACCATTTTGACTACATACCAAACCTACTGCCATTCTTAAATCTCCCCACAGATCAGGGAGAGGGTATTATTTATTGTAATGTTCTCTTATTTTTGGCATATGAAGTATACAAAAGTTGATATCCTATGGCAAAATTATAAAACACAGAGGAAACACAAATAAAGAAGTGTCTGGAAAACATCATAAGTTTAAACCAAGTTTAACACTTGAATTGTTTAGAAATTGAACAGAGAAAGAATGGCCTGAAATGAATTTTAGAAACATTAAATAAATGGAACTTTAAATAAACGAAAACACGAGACTTTTCGGACATGCTATAGAGGTCCATAGGTTACCCCAGAAAAGTGACCACCCATGATGAGGGTCACCGCAGTTGTCATCCTCAATTCCTGCAATCCACGTTCGACATTTCAAATGAATAGGCTATTAATATTATAGTATCAAAACAAGCAATTTAAATGGAATATGACGGTTCATTATTTATATGCTAATATCGCTAATTATTACGATATCGTGGCAGACAAATATTTGATGTCAACTGTAAATAATCATCTGTATTCTGTTTCTAAATTAAATTCCCAAACGGTCAGCCCTTAGGCAATTGTTTTAAAAATGTCTTGATTTTAAAATCATAATCGTTACTCAGGTTATTCTTTGTACGGCATGATTGGTAGGCTGTATCTTTCAAGTTTTTTGGTTCTCTCAGCTAAAAAAAATAAAACTTGTTTTGCCATGTTCTAAAGCAGGGATATCCACTTTGAAAGGGCTCGAGGGCCACATTGGAAACCTTAGGTATGATCGTGGGCAGCTTTAAAAATAAACCAAAGAGAACGGAGATATCAGTAGGAAATAATATGCATATTTGAAATGAAACGAACGTTTCATCATTTTATAATTGCATAAAAGAGTCAAATTAAAAATAATTAAAAACACTTACACACAGAACAATTATTGATGTTTGAAGAAGAGCACTCAACAATGTCGGTTTATTTGAATTATTATTTGAGCAATGGCAAAGGGGAAAAATAACCTGAAGATAAATTAAAATTAATAAAGTAATTAAAACAAAACCTCAAAAAGTAGAATTTAATGGCAGTACTATGGTCGATCAGCTGCATCTTTCAGCAAACGAATGCCTACCTTCAGCTCTGTTGTAATCGAAGTCTTGTTGATTCATACACTCAAGCAACGTATCATGTTCTATTACGTTCAATTGTTGTTTGATTTTTAAAGCAGTTTTCACCAAGCGAGTTGGAAGTTTAGGTCATGCAGCTGTGAGTTAGTATTCGGGAAATAGTGGTTTCGAATCCCACTGTCGGTTTCCAATTTTCACACCAGGAAAATGCTTGGACTGTACCTTAATTAAGACCACGACCGCTACCTTCGTAATCCTATTCCTTTCCTATTAATCCATCACCGAGAATTTTTGATGTGTTAGTGCGACTTTAAACAAGTAGAAACATTAAAGCAGTTTTCTTGCGCTTTTTATACTATGACGCGATAAAATTAAAGACCATACTATTACGCGCCAGCCCTGTGGTAGTCCCTTTCGGTACTTCTTGAAAGGGACTAGTCAGCCGAACGGAGAGCTCCCAGCCGGCCTGGAGGGCATGGCTGGTATTTCCGTGTACTTTTCTCGTCGACTGGCTTGCCTGTGAGTTTCTTGGAGATGCAACGAGAATATTCCGTCCCTGACCACAACGCGAATATTCTGGTTTACATCTCCCGAGATATAAAAAGGGAGGCTAGCCGCGGACAGTCAGTTGGTGCTGGACTCCGTTGTGGAGTCAGTGTGAGATTCAGCGTGTTGGGGTTCGGTGGCTGGACTGAGGGCCACAGAATGATGTGTTGGCTGTCACTTGTGTTCCACCGAGGTCTGAACGAGGAGCTGTTATTGTTGTGTCGAAGTACCCAGCGAGTAGTAGGACTGAAGAGGATGTGCGGAACGGAAGACTGGGTACTACCTGAGTGTGCTGTGCGTCTGTGTACTTCTGTAAACGGAGGACCGCTGTGAGTCAGTCATCGAAGCAGTTATTGTGAGTGTGTACCTGTGTTAATATTCGCTGTTATATGTATCGTCCTGTTGTTGAATACTGTTGATCTGTTGCTGTTTAGGTGTTGACTGCACGTGACCGCGTGAATTACTTGACTGTCTCTGGAGTCGAACCAAGGAATAGTCATCGAGTGTTATGTAGCCAGTAGCACTTTGTTTAAATCCAGCGGTTACATGCAGCTGCTGCATGAGGTGACTGGACATGGAGATGTGAAAGAAAGGATTATAGCCGTCTCCAGGTAATACCAACGGGGCGGACTACCTGCTGAGCCGAAAAAAGGAAGACTTGTGAATAGACAGCAATTAATAAGTGCGCCCATTCACGGTTGATTAGAGTTTTGTGTGTGTATATTTGAATTAGAGTAATAAAGTATATGCTGTTTTACTCGTAACAGTACATATTGATAATAACAAAACACTGAAATTGAATTCAATATTCACAGAAACGCTAGACCGGCACTCTACTGCAACGATGTGCGGAGCATTTAGCTGTCTTAAGACCGGCATTTCTTAACAACTGAATTTATAGGAAGATAATTTTAGAAATGGGGAGAAAATATTGGACACTGCAGTACATTTAGTTATTTACATTCCCGAATATTTTTTTCCGAATTCTATAACCTGTATCCGATAATACGAATGAGCTTTTCCACGAACAGACTCTTGATAGAATCCTGTAATCCGATCCAATACCCCACACTCTTCTTTCTTTCTTTCTTAATCTGCTTACCCTCCAGGGTTGGTTTTTCCCTCGGACTCAGCGAGGGATCCCACCTCTACCGCCTCAAGAGCAGTGTCCTGGAGCTTCAGACTCTGGGTCGGGGGATACAACTGGGAGGATGACCAGTATCTCGCCCAGGTGGCCCCACCTGCTATGCTATGTTATGCTATGTTGAACAGGGGCCTTGCCGGGGGATGGGAAGATGGGAAGGTATAGGCAAGGAAGGGGGAAGGAAGCGGCCGTGGTCTTAAGTTATGTACCATCCCGGCATTTACCTGGAGAAGAAGTGGTAAACCACGGAAAACCACTTCCAGGATGGCTGAGGTGGGAATCGAACCCACCTCTACTCAGTTGACCTCCAGAGGCTGAGTGAACCCCGTTCCACCCCTTGTACCACTTTTCAAATTTCGTGGCAGAGCCGGGGATCGAACCCGGGCCTCCGGGGGTGGCAGCTAACCACACTAACCACTACACCACAGACTCCACACTCACATTCCCGAATTAAACCAATGGGAATCTTCCTGAATTTAAAACAACCCAACAGCAGTGGATATTTTTTTTTTTTTTAATGAAGTGTTCGTTGCTTCGGATACAGTACACTCCTAAATTACACAACTTCTTTTTTGCGGAATGGGCGATCGACCTAAAATTATAACTTGGGGTTGGGAGTTATGTATGGTTTCATTTATGTTTGAAATACAATGACCCAGAACGTAGAATCTTTTGGAATTGTCAGGAAGTTTTCTGTACAATAGATATTACCACAGGACATGGTGAAAATGTAACCGTTTGGAGAGGTAATGACTGCTGTGTCGTCTCATTCACATGCCCCGAACAGAGGAGCTGCACGAGCCGAAATTACAAAAGCTAATTCTTAAGAGATCAGTTCTCAGAAACAAGAATAAGGAAGGGGGTTGCGGGACGAAAATAAAGTATTATATATTATGCTATCACTCGTTAACACGTACGATTGTCTTCCAAAGGTAAAGTTCAAACCACATGAGTTCTTTGATGGCTGTATAATCCAGTTCTGGAACCACAGTCTCCTCCACAATGTTGGCACACAGTGTCTTGAGTAGCCACTGGTCCTTGAGGGTTGACACTTCTGCTATTCACACGCTCTTTCCGAGCATTGCGTTTGTCGGCGGTCAGTTTCCTCCGTTGTAGTTCAAAGGATAGAAGCACTTGGTGGACGAGGCGACGCCATTCTGGAGGAGTGGATGCCACAACCTCCCAATTTTTAGAGTCAGTTCGAATATTATTTAGATTCACCATCATACCATCTTCACAGCGTTTTTCTTGCCCACCCTGTTTTCTCTGTATGACCTTCCACTAACAGTACATGATTTGTTTTGGGAGACCTGACTCGCAGTTGGCCGCTGTTAGCGGTGAGAGAAGGTTGTCTGCTCTGCATTCTCCTGCTAGTCGCTCGTGTCACAACAGTGTGCTTGTTAAGAAAACTACGAATTTGTTTCGAGTTCTACTTGTGTGAATTCGTTTAATTGTGTTTTCAGTGAAACAGTGAAAAGATAAGTAATATCATGGCAACAAAATTTGTAAGGAGGAATACTCTGAAATGCATATTTGAACGTGAGAATAAGCCTTCGGCGTGGGATGTACATAATTGGATCCAGTCACTGCTGAAACTCTCATCAGATCAAATCGACATGATCCAGCTGGACAATCTGGAAACCGCAGCATATATTAAGGTAATTTCAACAGTGATTTACGAACGTTTGATATGTCACTATTCAGGGATTCAGAAAATAATGTTAAGTGATGGTCGTATAGGAAAAGTTACTGTGATGCCAGCCGACAGGGTTCAAAAGAATGTTCGAATACTAAATGTTCCCCCGGAAGTGCCTATAGAGTCCATTTCATTAGTATTAAGTAAATACGGGAAAGTGGTAGAACACAGGGACGAGGAGTGGTCACAGCAATACCCCTTCAAAGTACGCAACGGTATACGTGCTATTAGAATGGAGTTAAAAGACCCAATACCTTCCTTCTTATATATTGAAGGCTTTCGTGCACAGGTTATTTATGACGGCCAAACTAGAACATGCCTTGCTTGTAATTCGCCCAGTCACTTGAAACCAGACTGTCCGCTTCGCCAGAATCGCTTGGCAGAGCGAAGAAATGTAAACAATGACACACTCACACCTGTTAACTCCTCCGTCAGTGAACTAGACCCCACTATACCAGTTTCCCCATCGCTAAGCGAGCCACACAACAACGCCAGTAAACAAGCACCGTGGGCAGATATACACAATGAGGAAAACACAGCACACAACCCGGCTATTGATAGGAATGAATTTCCTTCGGTCACGGAGAGTCAGAATAAACGTATGAAGACTGAGCTGGAACATAGCATTTCCAAATCCCTACCTCCTGAAATCCATGAACAAATTAATGCAACTCAAGACGTGCCTTCCATATCCTTGGCCACAGTGAACTCCACGCCTGCCCAGGAGTCTGTGAATTACCTGATAGATACTCCAAGTACCCCTTTAATTCTGGATCTTAGCCAGACCACGAACAACGCATCTCTCCCCTCTAGGATGGAAACCGAAATTATGGGCAGTGCAGATACACCCGATCGGGACTTACTAGATACAGAAATGGCAGAGGAAGGTGTGGAAACTGAAGCGTGTATTGGCGAAGAGAAGCAAAGTAAGATGCCTTTACCTCGAATGAGAAACATAAATAAAACACACAGTACGTCATCCACGGCGGCCAAAAGCTTGAAGGACAGTCAACCATCACATACTTCCTTAAGCTATAGGGACCCACGTCTACATACAAGAAAGAAGAGTGCCGAGCGGAAAGGGTCTAATTCTAAAGCGTCTGTACCTAACTGACTGCACCAACCACTACCTGTCGTATCTATAAATAACCGTCTACTTAAACATGAATACAGCTTCTTGGCATTTTGCTTTCCCTCTCTGTCTTGTTATGGTGAATCTTCTTACAACTTACGCCACCCTTAATATTAATGGAGCAAGGAGTGTTACAACTCAAGCGCTGCTTAGTCGGTTCGTGAAGGAATATGATATTGACATCTTATTCCTCCAGGAAGTTAATGAGACAAACTTCCATTTCTTATATAACTATGACTATATAACGAACGTAGGTGATAACTTCCGAGGAACTGCAATAGTATACAGGAAAGGGATTCAGCTCACTGATGTCATCATGGACCCTACGGGAAGGTTTCTGTCTGCCACCTATAATAACACACGATTGATAAACGTATATAGCCCATCCGGGTCACAGTACAAACAGGACAGAAACCTATTATTTACAAATGAAATAGTGCCCCATTTAGTGACACCTGGTCCAATTATTCTAGTAGGTGATTTCAACTGCACTCTTCACCCACGAGACCAAACAGGTACTTTTAACTTTTGTCCAGGCCTTCAGACACTAATACAGTCTATGCAGCTCAAAGATGTGTGGCAGCAGCTACACGGCTCACATGTCGAATTTACATTTTGCCGTGGGGAGTCGAAATCCCGGATAGATAGGATGTACGTATCGAAGGCGCAAGTACAGGTCCTTGATAGCTGTAAGGTGTTTCCCGTCGCCTTTAGCGATCACCACAGCGTTCTAGTTACGATGAAGACAACAAGGAGTGACAGATGCATCGTGGGGAAAGGAATATGGAAGATGAATAGGTCTGTTTTCAACAATACTGAGGATGTCCAACGTTTCACGGATTGTTATCACCAATGCAAATTAGCGCAAAATCGCTATAGTAGCGTGATGGACTGGTGGACATATAAACTTAAACCTGCCATTAGAGCTCTCGGACGGACAATAGCGTATGAGCACAACCAGGATACAAGTAGGAAAATTGAATTCTATGACAGAGTTATGTTTGATCTGCATCACAAGGAACAGCAAGGCCAAAATGTCTCTTCTGCATTAAATTCTATTAAGAGAATTATTTTAGGTATTAAAGAAAGCAGCCTAGAACAACTCCATCAGCACGTAAAAGGCACTTCCCTCATCGAAAGAGAGAAAATCTCTCTCTACCACATTGCCAAAATTAGACGGTCAGCCAATAAGCAATTTATTAATCGATGGGATAATGGTAGAGGGACAATATTTACTACAAAGGAACAGCTCCTTGCAGAAAGTGAGAGATATTTCCGTGAAATGTTTGCAGAAGACAGCATCTCAGAGTTCGATATTGACAGATATCTTCATCAACTCCAGAGTCATCTAGAAGGAGATGATATCGCACATCTTACTAATAATATTTCCGAAGAAGAAGTGAAGCGCGCGTTAGACCATACTGCATCAAATAAGACGCCAGGCCATGATGGGATCCCGTATGAATGGTATAAGAAATTTTGGAACATTATTGGTAACGACCTGACACAAGTTATAAATTATGCCTTCAGTCACAACATAAGTGATTCATTTGCAGAGGGAATTATCATCCTAATTCCCAAACTCTCCAGTTGCACGTATATCAGTGACTATAGACCTATTACAATATTAAACACCGACTATAAACTACTGGCCAAGATTTTAGCGAACAGAATCAGAACTATCCTCCCTTCATTAATTACTAATGGACAGGTTTGCACTATACCTGGAAAAAACATCTTCCATAATCTCCTGGCAATACGTGATGTCATCATATATCATTCAGTGTGTGACACTGCTTCAGGAGCTCTGGCTAGCATTGACCTCAGCAAAGCCTTCGATAGGATAGCACATTCTTATCTTTGGAAAGTTCTACGAAAGTTTCGATTTCCAAACCGTATCATAGAAACAATACAGCGCATATACCACAAGGCATCCTCCCGAGTTATGATAAATGGATTTCTCTCAGCAAAATGTTCGATACACAAATCAATTAGACAAGGCTGCCCATTATCAATGGCACTTTTTGTTTTAGCAATAGAACCCCTGATTCAAAGTTTGAAAAATTCTTTAACCGGATTAAGTATTAACAACGAATGCTTCACAGTACGCGCATACGCGGATGACATTACCCTACTGTTGACCAGTGACGAAGATGCTAATCATGCGCAAGAGACTCTCGAGGCCTTCTGTACGGTGTCTGGGGCACAAGTGAATTATAGCAAATCCTCATTATTGCTGTTAGGTTCAAATGCCAATCGACAAGTATTTGCCAGCTCCCGGATTCCAATTGTTAACCACTGCAAGATATTGGGCATTACCTTCAGTAACGATATTTCGGAGACGATAGAGTCTAATTGGACTTCTGCTCTAAACACCCTACGCTTTCAGCTAAAGGAGGAACTTTCAAGACGACTCAACATTTTCCAAAAAGTTTGGCATATAAATATATTTGCGCTGTCGAAGCTCTGGTACCTTGCCCAAATCCTTCCCGCCTCACATGTCATTTGCCAACGTGTTGAAATGGCAATTGGATTTTATCTATGGAAAGGATACAGATACAGAATAAGAAGAGATCAACTTCATCTTACTGAAAAGGATGGTGGCTTGCGCCTAATTGCAGTCGAAAAGAAATGCGCGGCACTCTTTCTGTCTCATATCATTAGAGCATTGTACTCAAGAGGAGATGTATTTGACAGTGCAGTGCTCAATTTGTGTGTAACAACAAACCTGCAACAACAAGATCCCTTTAGAAGCTGCTTCCGGAACGCTCTCTCCATTCTACAGCAACTTCCAGAAACAGAAATTACAGCTGGAAAGTTGGATAAAGCTAAGAATATATACAACTTCCGATTGAAGCAATCTAAATGTATTCCACTCGTACAACAGAAATACCCACATCGTGACTGGAAGAAGATCTGGGAAAATATTTGGAACAAATGGATCCCGATTGAATGGAGGGTATCGCTCTACATATACACAAATGAAATCATCCCGACGGGTGAGAAATTGAAACGGCATGGACAAGTATCTGATGATAAATGCCTGGTATGTCATCAGACGGACAGTCTCGTGCATCGAATTACCACATGCGGCAATGCGGCACTAGTTTGGAGATGGACACTGAACGCTATCTACAGGATATCAGGGACAACAACAACCAGTGACAGAGTGAGAGAGATGCTGAATCTGGAACTAAATCACGCACAGAACGAGAGTAGAAACGCTTGCATATGGATAATAGCCGGAGCCATTCACTACAATATCAAGGCGTACGCTCAGCATACAAGTGTGACTTTACCAGGATTTCTGGATCATCTCAGGAAAGAACGATGGAAGATGGTCAGACAGAAGTGTCTTCAAGAAGCTTTTGGAACACATCTTTTTAAATTCTGAGTGCTTCCTGTTATGTCCTTTGTGTAATATCCGCCAATTTTAGGTTAACTGCAGAGTGTTTTGTGGTGATAAAACTGTGTACTGTTCAAGGATTTGGATAATGAATGACAGGCATAATTAAGTTTGCTCCTAGTGTGCAAAAGGAAAAAAAGTTTTTGTGTGGGTTTTTTTTTCTGCTGTGAACGACTTGATGTTCTCCTGTCTTAAATTTTAATTTATTTGTTTTGATGCAACTTATCAACGTTCTGTTTGCCGAATTAACCTAAGTTTGTTCTAATATTTTTGTTTTAAAAAACAATAAGAAGTTTGTGTATCTCGTTTAGTATGTAAGTAGTGTTTGATATTGTCAATAAAAAGCAGATTAAAAAAAAAAAAAAAAATTGTCTTCCAAAGGTAAAGTTCAAACCACATGAGTTCTTTGATGGCTGTATAATCCAGTTCTGGAACCACAGTCTCCTCCACAATGTTGGCACACAGTGTCTTGAGTAGCCACTGGTCCTTGAGGGTTGACACTTCTGCTATTCACACGCTCTTTCCGAGCATTGCGTTTGTCGGCGGTCAGTTTCCTCCGTTGTAGTTCAAAGGATAGAAGCACTTGGTGGACGAGGCGACGCCATTCTGGAGGAGTGGATGCCACAACCTCCCAATTTTTAGAGTCAGTTCGAATATTATTTAGATTCACCATCATACCATCTTCACAGCGTTTTTCTTGCCCACCCTGTTTTCTCTGTATGACCTTCCACTAACAGTACATGATTTGTTTTGGGAGACCTGACTCAGGCATGCGATTTAAATGACCTGTTCGTCGAAGCTGGTGTTTTATTATGAGGGCCTCAACGCTGGTTGTATTAGCTTGCTCCAAGACGCTTACATTAGTGCGTCTGTCTTGCCATTTTATTCATAGGATTCTCCTAATGCAGCGTTGAGGGTATTTTTTAAGGCATAGTAAGTGCCTTCTGCACGTAACCCAAGTTTCACAACCATTGAGTAGAGATAGAATACTAATGGCTTAGTTTGAGTTCTGATGTTACGGTTGTCGATCACCCATACGACCATAGGCTGCGCTGGCATAATTGAGACGATATTGCATTTCAGCGCCAATGTTTGCATTCGTTCAAAGTTGACTGCCCAGACAGGGAAAGTGTTCAATATTTTTAAGCTAGTTCAATTAATCATGATAGCAGGAGCAGCAGCGTTACAGGTTGGTGCAGATTGATATAAAATTTGCATTTTGCTGGTGTTTATGTCTCGACCAATGCACTTGTATGCCTCGTTAAAGGCATTCAGGGTATGCTGAAGATAATCTTCAGAGTACCGAGCGAGTTGGCCGTGCGCGTAGAGACGGTCGGCTGTGAATTTGCATCCGGGAGATAGCAGGTTCCAATCCCACTGTCGGCAGCCCTGAAGATGGTTTTCCGTGGTTTCCCATTTTCACACCAGGCAAATGCTGGGGCTGTACCTTAATTAAGGCCACAGCCGCTTCCTTCCAACTCCTAGGCCTTTCCTATCGCATCGTCGCCATGAGGCCTATCTGTGTCGGTGCGACGTAAAGCCACTAGCACAAAAAAAAAATCTTCAGAGTTTGCCAATATAACATTATCGTCTGCATACTGGAGTTCAAGAATAGAAGTAGTAGACACCTTAGTGTTTGCTCGCTGTCTGCTAAGATTAAATAGTCCTCCATCTGTTGTGACAATTTCTACCCCCTTTCGAATGTTGTCTTTGACCAAATGAAGTAAGACACAAATATATATTGAAAACACTGTACCGAGCTCGATAGCTGCAGTCGCTTAAGTGCGGCCAGTATCCAGTATTCGGGAGATAGTAGGTTCGAACCCTACTATCGGCATCCCTGAAGATGGTTTTCCGTGGTTTCCGATTTTCACACCAGGCAAATGCTGGGGCTGTACCTTAATTAAAGCCACGGCCGCTTCCTTCCCACTCCTAGCCCTTTCCTGTCCCATCGTCGCCGTAAGACCTATCTGTGTCGGTGCGACGTAAAACAACTAGCAAAAAAAAAAAAAATGAAAACACTGTGGGGGCAATCACACAACCCTGTTTTACACCAGTTGTGATCTTAAATGGTTCCCCAGGTCCACTGTTCTTAAGATATTAAGGACTGCATCACTTACATTATCACGTAGGGGGGACAAAAATAACAGGTTACCGAGTAACGACAAAAGAATAACGTACTTGTGAAAACAGTAACTGGGAAGTGGGAACTATCACTAGTAACAGCTTACGGAGACAGAATGTGACCTTCAGAGTTCAGATAGCACGCATGTCTTCCAAGTAAGAGCGCTTTCGAAGGAGATTACACTATAGTGTATAATATACTCTATAGTGTACTTGTTTAAGTTGCTGCTGTCATCTGGTAACTAAAGTGTAAACTGTTATGACATATTCAACTGCTCAGGGGTAATCGTTGACTCAGACATCGCGCAGGGCTACCTACATTATAATATTATTATAAGTTTCACCCGTATATATTTTCTTGTACCATAAATAAATTAGTACGCTAACTTTCCATATTTATATTATAGGTAACATAACATTACTTCATTTTACTTAATTGATCCTCTTGTACCTGTTTGTGTCGAGGTTTGGCAGACAGATCATCACGTTTTCTTGTCTTCTATCCTTGATCGGGGCATTGTCAAACTCACTTCTCTAGATTCCAGAAAAGACGCTGTGTTGTCTTCTCACTTCATCCGTTGTCTGCCTCTCGTTAACTTTATAGCAAACAGGAGTGCGCGTTTTGCTGCACCGACTTTCAACAGTGTAGTGATGCGTGCGCGCATGTGCGAGTGAATGAATGGGACTTCGCAACACAGCTGTAAGGAGATAAGCTTCAAGCCGTGACCAATAAAAGGTTAGTAACGTTGGACGGTATTTTTAACTGTTACATTTTTAGCAGTGACCGATGTAGCAGTTACACAAAAATAACAATTTGTCACACCTCTAGCGTATTCTGCCCGATAGCAGGTCCGAATGTCCGCAGAGGTGTGCCTGAGCCAGAGTTTAAGTACGGTTTATCATGTGGTAATCGAGGCAAATTTCAGTTTGGCTCACTGCGCATCCATATATCTATCTGTCCTTTCACGGCGATGTTGAGAAGATGAGAACGTTCCAGCAACAACTGAAATTAGCACCTGAAATAGATTGTTATATTCTCTTTACAATAAAAATACAATAAAACTCTCACTACTACAATTTCTGTACCTTCTAAAGAACAATACGTCTTTTTCATTGAAGCGATTGTGTCGTATTAGCAATGCTGACCAGCAGATGTCCATCTATCGGTATAAGTTCGAAGTACTACTTCTGTCTCCGACTTCTGTCACCTGAGAAAATCGAAGACGTTTACAAGAAGGCTCTAATTCCCATCAGATGTTTTCACGTGAACAATCCATTGATGATCATCGTTTTTGAACTGTTTGGTGGAACATGCCTTCTACCTTGAATAATCCTCACCATTTTGGTGTGTGTAACGATCTTATTTCCAACTCTAACGACGAGATAGAACTCTTACCACTGAGCTTGGAATGTGAAATTTCCAAATTTTTATCGTCGATGCCTTATTGTAGACATTTCCGTGATACGGGCAAGGTGGAATTCCGGATGCTAGGTTCTTTGTCAATAAAATGGTTCTAATTCAGCGAGATGCAAGTAGAACATTGTTGTTTGTGTCATCAGTCCATAGACTGGTTTGATGCAGCTGCCACCCTATCCTGTGCTAATCTCCTAATTTCTACGTAACTACTACATTCTACATCTGTTCTAATCTGCTTGTTATATTCATACCTTGGTATATCCCTACCGTTCTTACTGCCTACACATCCCTTACAAACCAAATTAACAGGTCCTATGATGTGCCCTATCATTATATCCCTTCTTTTCGTCAAATTTAGCCAAATCGGTCTCCTCTTAATAATTCGATTCAGTATTTCTTCATTCGCGATTCGATCTACCCATCTCCTTCAGCATTCTTGTGTAGCACCACATAACAAAATCTTCTATTCTCTTTCTTTCGGAGCTAATTATCACCCATATTTCACTTCTATACAATGCCATGCTCCAGACCAAAGTCTTCAAAAACATAATTCCTATATCATTGTTAAAAGTGAACAAATTTATTATCTTCCTCTTTGATTTCCTTTACCGTCTGTTCTACCTGTATGTAAACATTTAAAAGGAGGAGTGCCTCACTTCTTTCAGGATTGCTGCTTCTTTTTCAAAGCATTCGATTCTTATCACTGCAGACCTTTTTGTACATATTTAGGATGAAAAAATGAAATGGCGTAGGCTATGGCTTTTAGTGCCGGGAGTGCCCGAGGACAAGTTCGGCTCGCCAGGTGCAGGTCTTTTTTATTTGACGTCCTTAGGCGACCTGCGCGTCGTGTTGAGGATGAGATGATGATGATGAAGACGACACATACACCTAGCCCCTGTGCCAGCGAAATTAACCAATGATGGTTAAAATTCCCGACCCTGCTGGGAATTGAACTCGGGACCCCTGTGACCAAAGGCCAGCTCGCTAACCATTTAGCCATGAAGCGGACATATTTAAGATAATTATGTATTAGTTATGACTGTCGACCAAGTGTCTTATTCATAAGATACGTTAACACGTTCATTTTGAATTTCCAAATACATTTTATGGAGTAATTTTGGCTGCCGACAACATGCTTAGCCTACATAACAGTCGGATTATTTTCTGTAGATCACAAAGAATTTTTTTTAATATATAGACCAATGTAACATTTTTCATCCTTTTTATTTTACTGGCAGAAATCATTGAGACAGAATTAAGGTTAAAACTTGATTTTCTATATTCGGAGGTAATAAAATTTAGCTAAAATAGCTGTCGAAGGAATGGATTCGGTTTTGCTGATTCGGAAAAGTGATCATGCAGAAGTTTTGACCGAGCTCGATAGCTGTAGTCACTTAAGTGCGGCCAGTATCCAGTATTCGGGAGATAGTAGGTTCGAACCCCACTGTCGGCAGCCCTGAAAATGGTTTTCCGTGGTTTCCCATTTTCACACCAGGCAAATGCTGGGGCTGTACCTTAATTAAGGCCAGGGCCGCTTCCTTCCCACTCCTAGCCCTTCCCTGTCCCATCGTCGCCATAAGGCCTATCTGTGTCGGAGCGACGTAAAGCAACTAGCAAGAAAAAAAAAGCAGAAGTTTTGAATTCGGGCTTTTCTATGAGAATATTTCTTCATGTATTTTTATGTTGCAAGAATAACGTGTCCGCCTCTGTGGTGTAGTGGTTAGTGTGATTAGTTGCCACCCCCAGAGGCCCGGGTTCGATTCCCGGCTCTGCCACGAAATTTGAAAAGTGGTACGAGGGCTGGAACGGGTCCACTCAGCCTCGGGAGGTCAACTGAGTCGAGGTGGGTTCGATTCCCACCTCAGCCATCCTGGAAGTGGTTTTCCGTGGTTTCCCACTTCTCTTCCAGGCAAATGCCGGGATGGTACCTAACATAAGGCCACGGCCGCTTCCTTCCCTCCTCCTTGTCTATCCTTTCCAATCTTCCCATCCCCCACCAAGGCCCCTGTTCAGAATAGCAGGTGCGCCCGGCTGGGCGAGGTACTGGTCATCCTCCCCAGTTGTATCTTACGACCCAATGTCTCATGCTCCAGGACACTGCCCTTGAGGCGGTAGAGGTGTGATCCCTCGCTGTGTCCGAGGGAAAAGCCAAGCCTGGAGGGTAAACAGATGGAGAAGAAGAAGAAGAAGAAGAAGAAGAAGAAGAAGAAGAAGAAGAAGAAGAAGATTAACGTGCTCATGAAAAATCTGAACTTCACTACAAAGCAATTCAACTATGTATTGTAATACAATCGTGTCTCTCTGTTACTGTAACATGAATAATGGTACAATACCCTGTTTTGCCGACAATTAGTTCCATTAACATTATTTTTTCTAAGAGTTAGCACCATTTGTCCTCAGGGAAGGATTTGCATTATTGACCACAGTAATACCTGCTCCTAACGTTCGAATGTAATGGCAAATTTTGTCCCGTAAGCGGCCATTAGATCTCACGGCGTACCATTAGACAGCCACACTTCAAAGTTATTGATTCAGAATAAGTGTATTTGCTCCTGAGTTTAACAGTATACGGCTATAAAGTTAATACTGTGCCATTGTGAGCTGAACAAAGACTTTAAATGTAGGGCGAACAACCCATCTGAACTCCGCTGACGTAGCTCTCCACCAGGCAAGCAGCCATACAAAGTCAGAACTGTAACAAGATTGCAATCCCTAAAATAGAATTGACCTCAAACGGTAGACATCTGATTCTCTTAAAATACTGGATGTGAGCATTGCAGATTATCACATGAATGCTTCGTTTCAGCGTATCTGGGTAGATATTATGGTAACTTGAATATGAAAGCAGAGAGATAGTGCGTTTCCCTGGCTTAATGGTGAGAGTAGCAGCCCTTGTTTCAGAGGATCATTGGTTCGATTACCGGCCTTGTCAGACCATAAAGGCTTGATGTTCCTTCTTCTGTCCTTGGATAAAGAAATGAATGAGTTGGTTCAACCTTCACGTCTTCCATATTACAGCAGGCAGAACCTTAATTATTACGGGCACTAGATTGCCTAATAATAATAATAATAATAATAATAATAATAATAATAATAATAATAATAATAATAATAATAATCTTAATGAAATAGTTGCTCTCGAACAGAGGAGAATCAAACTATACAAGGCATACCATCCCTGCACAAAACTGTAGGCCTTCGCCTCAAATACCTATCGATGAATATCAAACTTAGACCCTATAATGCAATAGTCAGACCATCAGTCCTCTACGCAGCAGAGTGCATATCTCTAACTAACAAGACCCCACTAAGAGCCCTCGAAGTACAACAAAGGGAGTTCCTGACAAGGATATTAGGACCAAGGATCCTATCATATGGAAGGCGATGGTACAAACCAAACCGTGAATTCTACGATCACAAAGAAACTCTCACAGATGCCATCAGAAGAAAACGGCTGGATTTCTTCGGACACCTGTATAGAATGGATTCCCACACAGACTGCCCTATAAAATCTTCAAAGTAACCAGCAAAGGTAAAGCCAATGGAAGGAAGGAAGGAAGGAAGGAAGGAAGGAAGGAAGGAAGGAAGGAAGGAAGGAAGGAAGGAAGGAACTCTTAGAGAATAATTAGCCTTACAAGAAAGCCTACTCAAGTACAGTACTCTTTTTGGTTTACGATCAAGCGTGTAAAAACCCGTGAGAATTCTACACGCTCTCCCCTCGCTCCACGTCAGAGACGCCAACACATTTATAATTCAGTTTGAAGCGTATATGTAACAGTGCTGTTACGATGAGATTGCCTTGAGTTAATAAAAGCTCGAGCCTTGACAATCTTGTGTGAACTACGAGGTCAGAGATAATGGATTCAATACCGAACAAAGAGCCCGCATCTCAGAACAGTTCGGCTCCCCAAGAGCGCTCTTGGCAGTGACCAGACACCTTCATCGTTGTCTGAGTGAAGTTTTATTCATAACACCGTGTCAGGTCAGAATACTAAATGTTACTTTCGATCCAGACATCTTGTAAGGACTAGAATTTATTATATGGCTGTGAGGAATAATTTAAGTGGTACACGTCACTATGATCCCTTTGTTGAAGATTCCTTCTTCTTCTTCCTCCTACATTTCTTATTCTATTTCTGCCAATCACGCTATCCATAGGCTTGAGCTATAACAAAGTATCACAGGTTATCAGTTTCTAAACACTCAAATATACATCGATAGATAGATAGATACATAGATAGATAGATAGATAGATAGATAGATAGATAGATAGAAACATTTAGATAGATAGATAGATAGATAGATAGATAGATAGATAGATAGATAGATAGATAGATAGATAGATAGATATATGATTTATTTTATCTAAAAAAGTTAGAAACACTTATCGCTTTCTTACACTTAACCAGCAAATACATAAGTAATATGACATATCTGCAACTACAGTCGAAACCATTCACTGCGACATAGCGACGTATTGGATATGAGCTGCAGTAGCCCTCGTTGACAGGACAATCATATAGAACGTGCAAAGTTATCTATAGTTCATTCCACGTTAAGAAAACAGTATTGCTCTTATGGACCTACAAGGAGCGAACACACCCCCTGTTAAGACACACAAAATTCCTCGTGATTAAGGAATATTGTAACGTAGTTTAAATTGTATTACACAAAAAATAAAAGGGGATGAGGTCTTTTCTGCCCGTGCGTTATTAAAATAACTACTTAATATTTTCTATTTCATAAACATACTCGCAGGGAGGAAGTTCATTGGTGGGAACAGCCATCGCTTTGTTGTCTTCATTTTCTTTCTGTGCCGAGGCCTCTGGGTAAGAGGCAGGCACGCTACCCCTACACTGCGGGGCCGACCATAAAATTTACAGATGACAGTTTTAGCAACAACAGAGAAAGACCGGTTTGTGCGACTATCGCCTATAACGGCCGTTAATTGACGGTCCGTTTGGAGACGTTATAGGCTAACCAGTTTTGACTGCATATGTCACTATATAATATAAGCTACAGTACTAAATAAGTGGACATTTTGCATCCTAAATACAATAATAAATAAACAATGAAGCAATATATATAGAAATTAATGGAAATTATGAATAATCTATAGCCGGCCCCGTGGTGTAGGGGTAGCGTGCCTGCCTCTCACCCGGAGACCCCGGGTTCGATTCTCGGCCAGGTCAGGGATTTTTACCTGGACCTGAGGACTGGTTCGAGGTCCACTCAGCCTACGTGATTATAATTGAGGAGCTATCTGACGGTGAGATAGCGGCCCCGGTCTAGAAAGCCAAGAATAACGGCCGAGAGGATTCGTCGTGCTGACCACACGTCACCTCGTAATCTGCAAGCCTTCGGGCTGAGCAGCGGTCGCTTGGTAGGCCAAAGCCCTTCAAGGGCGGTAGTGCCATGGGGTTTGGGTTTGGCTTGGTTTATGAATAATCTATATAATTATATGAGAATGAAATGATGTCCTTCTCTCTGCCTTCTGAAACCACATCACGTCTAAACCGCTGGGCAGAATTTCAGAAGATTTTTCACGAACGTCAGAGGGATCTGTTACGCTACTACCGGAATGTTTTATTTCAAATTATAGACCTACAAATATATTACTTGGTAAAATGTTAAAAAAAATGATGTAATGACCTTTTTTTACAATCTTCTTTACGACTCATCAACACGGATAGGTATTTTGGCGATGATGTGATAGGAATAGGCTAAGAGAAGGAAGGAAGCGATCATGGCCTTAATTAAGGTCCAGCCCCAGCATTTGCCTAGTGCAAAAATGGAAAGTTACGGGAAACAATCTTCAGTGTTCCCGACGGTGGGATTCGAACCTACCACCTCCCGAATGCTAGCTCACAGCTACGCGATTTTCACCATACCGCCAACTTGCTTGGTCGTAATAGCTAATTCCCAGCCCACGTACCAATGGTTATGTGAGCACAGCAATGACAAGAGTTCACTGATATGGAGGCGATAGCTGCCATTTGATAGTCAGTAGTTTACTGTACTAGTTGAAAGTGCGTCGGCCTGTGTAGAAGTTTCCTTTACCAAAAATATTATTTTGTAAATTATCATTCCTATTTGATCTCGGATTTTTGGAAGGACATATTACAGAGCGCTAAAATCGCATAGTTCCCAAAAGTCTGGAAGGAATGTAATTAAAATTTATGATTAGTAGTTTTTTATTTTTAAAACACAATACGAATTTGAGGCTCGAATCGTAGTAACTTCCGTAAATTTGGAGGTTCGCGTAGTTTTGAGTTTACATTCGGGAGATGATGTGTTCAAATTCCACCCTAACCGCACGACAAACTCACTCGTCTAGGATTGAAAATCCACAAGCTGTTTCCAGTCATTCGACCGGGTTAGGAATAGAATGAATGAAGCCCCCATTAGCGGCGTTGTGCCGGCTGCCGAAGCCTGTCGCACTCCTCTGGGCCAATGATTCATGAATTACAGATTCAATGAAATATTGGAGTGTGTTGCTAGAATGAATTGTGACAGGGAAAACCGGAGTACCAGGAGAAAACCCTGTAACGCCTCCGCTTTGTCCAGCACAAATCTCAAATGGAGTGACCGGGATTTGAACCACGGAACTCAGTGGTGATAGGCCGGCGCGCTGCCGCCTTAGCCATGGAGGCTCTCTTCTAGGATTAAATAGGATAAAGTAATTTAAGAGATGTTTTACGTTAGTGCCATCAACAAAAGAACATACTGCATCTTCACTTTCGCTAAAAGAGTTTGTCTTCTTGACCTATGGGTATTGACTCCTGACGGCGCCACATTTGAAAACGTGCTCACTTCAGTACTTCTCACCAGTACCACTAGTTTTACTGTGGAGATAAAAAAATAATTTAGTGCCTGCGATCAACTATGTATGCGACAGAAATGAGTATAGTTCCATTTAAGAAGGAAATTTGGTATACCGAGCTCGATAGCTGCAGTCGCTTAAGTGCGGCCAATATCCAGTATTCGGAAGATAGTGGGTTCGAGCCCCACTGTTGGCAGCCCTGAAGATGGTTTTCAGTGGTTTCCCCATTTTCACACCAGGCAAATGCTGGGGCTGTACCTTAAATAAGGCCACGGCCGCTTCCTTCCCACTTCCAGCCCTTTCCTGTCCCATCGTCGCCATAAGACCTATCTGTGTCGGTGCGACGTAAAGCAACTTGAAAAAAAAAAAGGAAAAAAAGAAACTTGGTATACCGAGCAAGTGGTTGTGCGCCACGTAGTTATCAGTTTGCATTTGGGAGATAGTGCGTTCGAACCGCACCTTCGGCAGCCCTGATAACGGTTTCCCGTGGTTTCCCATTTTCACAGCAGACAAATGCTGAGGCCGTACCTTAATTAAGGCCACGGCCACTTCCTTCCCCCTCCTGGTCCTTTCCTATCCCATCGTCACCACAAGATCTATCTGTGCCGCTATTATGTTAAACAAATTTGATATGGGCTACAAATTTTAGGTTAATAAAATATAATAAAGCACGAGAATATATTCCTTATTTATTCCTAAAAATTACAATCCTTTCCTTCTTTCGTAATCTGTTTACCCTCCAGGGTCGGTTTTTGCCTCGGACTCAGCGAGGGATCCCACCTCTACCGCCTCAAGGGCAGTGTCCCGGAGCTTCAGACTCTGGGTCGGGGGATACAACTGGGGAGGATAACCAGTACCTCACCCAGGCGGCCTCACCTGTTATGCTGAACAAGGGCCATGTGGGGGAACGGGAAATTTGGAAGGGATAGACAAGGAAGAGGGAAGGAAGCGTCTGTGGCCTTAAGTTGGGTACCATCGCGGCATTTGCCTGGAGGAGAAGTGGGAAACCACGAAAAACCACTTCAAGGATGGCTGAGGAGGGAATCGAACACCCCCCTCCTCCTCAGTTGACCTCCCGAGGCTGAGTGGACCCCGTTCCAGCCCTCGTACCACTGTTCAAATTTCGTGGCAGAGCCGGGAATCGAATGCAGGCCTCTGGGGGTGGCAGCTAATCACACTAACCACTACACCACAGAGGCGGACTAATACTTTCCTTAATCATCGTTATCCATTCGATTAGATTAGCAGTAGGCCTTTTTCTACCACTATCAGCGCTAATGTGAGTCAAAGCAGAGTTTCACTTACGCCCTTATAACTACATTCCATGTGCACATTTTTCGAAAAAACGCCTTGAGGGTACTGAACCAAGGAATACATTATGGCAAGTATTATGCAAATAAGTTACATTTGGCTAAGATTCGAATCAATAAGAAAATGAGTAAAGAAACAAGCGAATTTAGGCTGTTTTTTCCGGAACTGTATTTAGGCCGGAAGTTATTTTAGAAATGTATTTTTGGTTTAGTTTGATAGAGGTATCCAAAACTCACATTTTTTTTTGCTAGTTGCTTCACGTCGCACCGACACAGATAGGTCTTATGGTGACGATGGGACAGGAAAGGGCTAGGAGTGGGAAGGAAGCGGCCGTGGCCTTAATTAAGGTACAGCCCCAGCATTCGCCTGGTGTGAAAATGGGAAACCACGGAAAACCATCTTCAGGACTGCCGATAGTGGGGTTCGAACCTACTATCTCCCGAATACTGGATACTGACCGCACTAAAGCGACTGCAGCTATCGAGCTCGGTAAACTCACATTTTGAAACCTTTCCTGGCCCTTTAGCCCTTCAGTTTTCGATACAATTGAGGAAATTGCTTCATATTACGTTTTTCGTAGTATGAGGACTAATATTTTATCTGCTAAGAAATGTTTTCAATATTAACAAGAGAAACATGGTATCGGTGCTTCGGTGCCTGTCAAAGCACTGGACACACATTGCACGCTCCTTCGTGTGGTTCTTAATGCCATTTTCCTAAGTGAAAACCACCTGCCGCTGTATTCAACTAGTGAGAAGGCACTTGAGGTGATAAAAAAAGGGTAGTATGTTTCATGCCATTGATTTCTGTCCAAATATAACCACACAGGCTATTTTGTGAGGGAGGATCACTTTTACGCAGAACACCTCGCGTTGACGTAATATCTCAAGGTCGTACTCGACGGTGAGTATGATGTGTATGGTCGGTATCCTTGGCAAGAGCGCCAGGACTATTTAAAGGTTAGGCTGGCTCTAGTTTTGGGCGAAGGCCGTGTCCTCGTATAGCCGCGCCCTCGGTCTCTTCGATCGCAGGTAGCTCCTCCCAGGCACACAAACAAAGCCGCACGCACTACAATAATTCCGTACCTCCACCGGTCTAACGGCCCAGCTAATATCACCAGCTTGAACAGGTGTTTCTGGAGATTGAATTTATAACTTCTGTTCTTTAATACTGATATCAGCGGAGATTTTTTTGAGATTTATGCTATCGCCCGAGATTTATGAAAAAATAATTATTTTGAAACCGCCCGCTACGAATATAACTCTCCACTACAATAAACCCATAATTAGCATTAAAGGTCCGCCCTCTGGGGTACAGTGGTTAGTGTGATTAGCTGCCATCCCTGGAAGCCTAGGTTCGATTCTCGACTCTGCCTCGAAATTTGAAAAGATGTTCGAGGACTGGATCGGGATCCACTCAACCTCGGGAGGTCAACTGAGTAGAGGGTACTCGACTCCCACTTCAGCCATCCTCGTAGTGGTTTTCCGTGGTTTTCCACTTCTCCTCCAGGCAAATATCAAGATGCCTAGTCATTCCAATCTTTCCAGCTCCCCACAAGACTCCTGTTCAGCACAACAGCTAAGGTTGCCCGGGCGAGGTACTCCTCCTTCCCAGTTATGTCTCCGACCCAAAGTCGGACGCTCCAGGACACTGCCCTGAGGCGGTAGAGGTGGAATCCCTCGCTGTGTCCGAAGAAAGAATCAACCCTGAAGAGTAAACGGATTAAGAATGAAGGAAAAAAGAAAGAAAGAGAGAAAGGATTGAAGTTCACTGGATTTTGTTAAAGGCCTGCGTTGATGGAGTGAAAGTTCCTTATGGGGATTACGGTAAGTACCTAGGTGTTAACAAAAGGAATGGTCTTCATTGGGGTTATAACACAAACGGGATTGTACATATAGGGTACAGCTCTGTATTTAGGGGTTGTAGTAAGGACGTAAAGGAGACGGCATATAAGTCTCTGGTAAAACTCCAACTAGAGTATGGTGCCCCTGTATGGGACGCTCACCAGTGTTACCTGATTCGAGAACTGGAAAAAGAAATTCCAGAGAACAACAGCTCTATTTTTTCTGGATGATTTCCAACAAAAGGGTAGCGTTACGAAACTGTTGCGAAGTTTGGCTGGGAAGACTTGGGAGAAAGGACACGACCTTATCGACTAAGTGGTATGTTCTGCGCTGTCAGTGGAGAGATGGCGTCGAGTGACATTAGTAGGCGAATAAGTTTGAGTGCTGTTTTTAAAAGTAGGAAAGATCATAATACGATGATAAAGTTAGAATTCGAAAGGACAAATTGGGGCAAATATTCGTTAATAGCAAGAGGAGGCAGGGATTGGAATAATTTACCAAGGCAGATGCTTAATGAAATTCTAAATTCTTTGCAATTATTTAAGAAGAGGCAAGATAAACAACAGACTGGGTGACTGCCCTAAGTGCAGATCAGAAGTGACTGATTGGAAAGGTGCTGTATGGGCATAGGTGTCACTTGTCATCACTCCGTGTACTGCATTAGAAAACTTACAGAAAAGGATTCAGTCACTTGCATAAAAGCATTCCTTGGAATATTGTTTTACCCATGTTTTAGCGGAAACTGGAATTATACTACGTTCCATCTTCACAACCACATCACACGGTATGAGAAAAAGTATTTAAGGAAGAATAGTTCTCGACCGTGGTGATAAAGGCAAACACCCCCACCCAGATTCCACCTTTATTTGGTGACATCTGGCCGTTAACTGTCCCGGCACTGGAAAATACCTGAGGTAGCGAACTTTATCTATGCTATTTTCCGGTATATCGTCGCTGCCGGGGCAAAACCTCTTATGTGAAATATTTTAGTTTAGAACTTTGGGCGGTAAGGTTCTGTCATCTAAGGTGCAATATTGTGTGAAAAGTGTCAAGGCATTCTCGCTCTTCATAATGTATGTGGTGCGGGTCAGTATATCTGCAGAATATTATCACATAGGAGGTTTTGTCCCGGCAACGACGATATATTTGTATGACTGTACAAGTATAACGCGTTGTTTCCGTAATCAATAGATAGATTATATGCAGGTGCTTCATCCTTAGGAATCTTTAAAAGCGATATCCAGCAGCAAAAAGCCTTTTAAAAAATTCCAATGTGAAATTTGATATAAAGGGACATGATAGTGGTAATTCGCAATTGTGCTCGTATTTCGCCTTTGGGATCCTTTTTCATGATATTTCGCAGCAGCTTTTTCAACATATTGTGATGTGTAACATGCTCATTGTTTCAATGAACTAATTTAATCGAGAAAGACCCAGTTAGTTAACACACACGCACAATAATTGTTCTCGGCAATGACAACACTTCACTAATTACTGCCCATTTACAAAAGTATCTTGCTCTCACATCTGATCTTCGGCAGGCTGTATTTACCTGAAACGGCGATTCTCCTTAATTTCAATTCGCTTCGCGCACACCAGTCACTGCACACAGCAGAGCTATGTAGTTGGTTCGAACGCACGTCCGTTATCTAACACAACAGACGACTGGTATACACTTGGTTCGACTCAAGACAAGACCGATAATTCGCACATGTAACTCACGTGACCGCTCCACACATTGAATTCTCAGTTCACGACTAGTAACTGACTATACGACACTCGACACAACACAAGTCAACAACGTAACACGACGACCACTCTTCGAGTTCACCCTGCTGTTATGTACCTTATGATGAATTTCTAGTATCTTCCAGATACGATCAGAATACCAGTGTTCTAGTTTCGTCTTCCAGAAAGTTCATGGAGGCATGGGACAATACGGACAACAGAAGCTGAGGTTGCCCCTCTCCACCTGAAAGTACGTTAGCCTGAAAACTCTAGTTTTAAAACTAAATATGATCATTTTGAATCGCCCCAGAGAATAGCCATGCCTGATATAAATTGTGTAAATAATTTTTGACACCTCAAGTTTCATGTGTAATATAATCAAATATCGAGAAAATGGATTTTAAAAGTGAATTTCTCATCTGATACCTTCGTCAGAAATCACTTGGTATGTATGCGTATACTAGGCAATTCCAATTCAGTGTTTGAGGGCTGGTCTATGTCTGCCCAGGGCTGAACCCATACCACAGTCTGTCACTGCGGCTGTGGTGATGTAAGAACGTAAGCGCTGAGTCACTAGCCCTACCTTTCTAGCCGAAATTACAAACCATTTGAATGGTTTAAATGTTTTGTTGCAAGGCAAGAATATGTTGATGTGCTGTGTGAGACAGAATTAGTGTTTTAAGACGGAATTATCATTGTTCGAAAAACAATTACTGGAGAAAGATTTCGAAGAATTCTCATATTAAAATAACATGACTTGTTCGATTGTACCACTGCAAAGCACTTAAACAATCGAAGACCTCTGCGGAATAAGGATGAAACCAACTAATTTTTGGAAAGTGAGATTTCAGTAGAAATAGTGTGCCATCACGCCTTTATGCTGTGGTGTCATCTCATGTCTTATATTTGAACTTCAAGCTGGTTTACAGCCAGCAGAACTTTGTCCTCCGTGGTTTGGGATGGAACATCAGTCACAGCGCTTGTGTTGGCTCACAACCAGGTAAAATAGATCAGAATTTTAAATAATGGCCATAGATGAAATCACATCTTTATTTTGAAATATTTTATTGACATTTTATTGTTTTTGTTGTTATGTTTATTATTACGCTAATATTATTTGGCGTAATTTGTGTTCCAAGTATATGCACAGGATTTATCTTCTTTATACGCAAATGTAAGATATAGCCTGTTTGCAGGTTTATTTTTCCATTGTAACACTTACAATTTATACATTATTTTTAGAACATTAAGTTAAGTTTTTGTAGACGAACAGACTTGCTCACTTGCATATGCAATTGGTTCATGTAGAGTATACCATGAAATAAACCCCCAAAATTTTTCCTCTCTTCTGAAAAATAGATTCGTTGGTTTCCGAGGAGGTCTTCAATTTCACAATCTTCTAGAAACATTGAAACTGGGCGAATTGTCCATGCGGTTAGGGGCTCGCACCTGTGAGCTCACATCCGGGAGATAGTGGTTTTCCGTGGTTTCCCATTTTCACACCAGGCAAATGCTGCGGCTGTACCTTAATTAAGGCCACGGCCGTCTCCTACGCATTTCTAGGTCTTTTCTGTCCCATCGTCGCCATATGACCTGTCTGTGTCGGTGCGACGTAAAGGAAATTGCAAAAAAGAATAAAAATATTGAAGAAATGTCGCCTGAAATTAATATTTTCATGGCGCCATTCTCTGTAAATTTTCAGCACGCTCCAGTCAAATTTAAGAGAAAACTGATAATTACTCAATGAAACACAATTTTGAAAAGTGTGTGTTACAATAATCCAGTAGACCTCCTTGCATTTGACAAGAAATAAAAAAACAAAAAGAGTTTCCACGCATCCACCCAATGACATGCAAATTAGTTACTATTCTAGGCTCTAGGTAGGCTACCTTTGAGAATACATGTTCTCAGTCATGAACCTGAATAGGAGTAAAACTAGGTCATGTTTGATGTTGCATTAGAGATGGGGTTATGCGTTCACTCTGCTCAAACAATGACCTGTGATATCACAAAGCTGGTGAAATCAAAGAAATATCAGGCGTCGTAAATGCGGAGAAAGAAGGATAGTTTTATTTTGTTGTGTTTTAGCCTGATTTTCTAAATGATTGAATTTTTTGTATACGTACTTTTACGAATAATATACTTTCTGTTCAGCCATTCTACTTTAATTCTAGGATGACCTAGTTAATGCACACACAACTATGACAACACTAATTGATGTCTATTATTTACAAGTCTTTCACAGCAGAACTCCAGCTGGGCAGACTTTACTTGAACGGGTGACGTTCTGTAAATATTGATTGACAGCTGTCCTAACTTTCACTTCGCCTAGCACGCTCAGTTGCTTCGCACAACAGCTGCACACAGACAGAACTTCCGACCACCACAGTACATATTGACTGTTTCTTGTTTCGACTGCAGAGGAAGTCCGCCCCTCACACAATCAATACAATCAATTCAAGCGACCGCTCCACACAGTGAGCTACTTAACACTGACAACTAAACGGCAACAGTTTAACTGTGCTAACCAGCACTATAATGTTCCTCACAACAACGTAACTGGACAACTCTTCTCACACCAACTGTTCTAAACACAGAGTCCAAGTCGGTCTACAGTCCACATACAGTAGAATACTCCATGGCAGTACACGATGGTGGGTGGGATATTGGCGACAACCAGCACTACTGCCGTCCAGCTGCAATCACTCTCTCCACATCGGTATGCATACAGTACTCAAGTCAGTACTCTAAGGCAGAACACGTACAGTACTCCGTTCAGTACACAACACCGGTGGGGCACTGACGATAGCCAGTCCTACTGCCACCCGACTACTGACTCGACACTCTGACACAACAACAACTCCTCGGTCGCGACGGCCTTGTATTTATATATCAGTTAATGACATTCTGAAATCTTCACAGTGTCACTCACTAATCCCATCCAGAAAATACCGAAGGGGTCTACGACAGGGCTGGCGTTAATTTGACACGAAACAGTATGTTTCATAAAATGTGCTGACCATGCTACTCACTCCCCTCCGTCTCCTTTCAAATCATTTTCTATCACTCTCCTTCGGGAATCACTCTCTCCACAAAGAGCCCAGTACTGCGCACTACAGAGATGTCTAATGAGCTCTTCTAATCTCAGTTTTCCTTCTTTCCCACAAACAATAGCTTTCTTCGCCATTCCACTCAAAAGTGATAGGATTAAACCAACAATGGAGACATTCTTGGCGGCCTGCTTACCAATTCTTCTTCTCTCCATCCATGATAGACTACTCGTAGCATTATTCGTCAACTCCACATCTCAAAGGCATCAATTGGACTTCCACCTTAAGCATTAACAGTCCATTTCTCACAGCCGTAAAATAGTCTTAACAGTCCAATTCTCACAGCCGTAAAAAAAGGAGAGAGGAGACCAGAGATTCAACCAGGTGCATCTTCGTAGTAAAAGGAACAGGGAAAAGAAATACAGTAGATTAGTTAAAGAATTCGATCTGAAATGAGTTTTCCTAGCATTTCACTGATTCGAGCGTGAGCGTGAAATTCATCGGAGAAATGCTATGCCCATGATTGCCAGAGTCGGTGTTGGGAACAGAACCTGACATCTATTAAGGAGAACATGATTATAACACTTAACTACATAACTAGTAGGTGAACAGGTTGAAAAGTAATAATATCGTAATACTCAAACCATATTTCACTCACAGTTATATAATTTGACTTTAAAGCAGCTGTTATTTGGCCTTGATGGCGCTTTACGCAGTACAAAACGACACGTTTTTATTTATTAATAAAAGTACGTGACTTAATATCCTGGAAAACTCCGCCTGATTTGTATTAAAATGTTAATGGAATAATAAAGTGTGATGAATTTACATATTCACAACGAAGGTAATTTACACTTTTCTGCGGCAATTTATTTAGGATATTTTAAATGGATTCCTTCACTGCGTTGTTTATCACGCGAGGTTCGTTCGAGTGTTTCTTTTTTTAAAATCAATATTTATGGGTATGCTAACATAATTATTAGAACCATTCATGCATGTAAATGAAGACTCATTTTAGGTCCTGAAAGCAAGCTCTTGAATTGTGCATTTACAGTAGAATACACATAGATATGCTCTTGTAGAGTGTGTTTCAAAAAGAACATTAAATCTTGCAGAGTAAGTTCCTTATCGATATGATTCAACTATTCGCTAGTAATATTATTTCTATAGGAATGTTTCATCGACAAGTCGGAAAAGATTTGCTAGCTTGTATTTTCATTACATATAGGCCTATACAGGGTAGTCGGACACACCGTGAACCTGGTATAAGAGCCTTAAGTTGAAGCCACAGAGAACGCTACGCTATGTTCGCTACGCACGCTATGTACGAGATGTTTGCTACGTTCGCTATCCCACTTGGCCACACAGATTAGTGTTGCCAACTTAGGGGTTTTACCCCTAAATTTAGGGGATTTAGTTGTCCCAGATGGAGAGTTGGAGGGATAGAAGAGTCAGGGGGAATGTTAGGGGGGAAATATTTTTGAGGAATTTTGAGGGACTATGGTGGTGACATAATTATTTATTTTAATGCAATATCATGCTTAGTTCCGCTACTTTTATCTCGAGTTTCTTTCTGCTGTTGGCCAGCCTACCTGTGTCAGGCACTGCAATTAATCATGCAACGTCATGATTTTCTCTTCTAACAGCTCTTATAACGTACGATCCCTTCACGTGCCTTGGAATTATCTTTCGTCTTTTTTATGAACGCAGCTGTCGCCTTATTTTTTACATTTTTACTAACTATCAGCATATAGGTGTATTTATATAACATCTGCTGCATTTTTTAATTAATAAGAATTATAATCTACTGATACATCAAAACATTGGAGACAGGAATTTTAAATCTCTCGCCTTGTCTCTTTGCCCTTCCTTCTCTTCGGTAACCGCAGGAGCATTTGTTCTTATGGTAGATGTTAAGGGGAATCACACACTTTGGGTCTTGCACATAGATAATTGGTCCTCTTGTAGAGTAAACGTCACTAATTGTCAACGTCATGTAGGAGGAAAATCCCCGTAGTACGTGAGCGTAGCAGTCTGCGTAACTCGATGGAGATTTCACTGTGACTGTGCAGTTCCATCAGTTGTAAGGCTATTTGCGTGGTGTTCTAACACAGTAAGGCGATATCTGTGATGTGTGAATAATTCTGTGGGGTCATTTATTCTTTTTGTGAATCATGGCAGAGCTATCATTATTATTATTATTATTATTATTATTATTATTATTATTATTATTATTATTATTATTTGGGGATTATCGTCTCATTTACAGGGATTTTAGAAAATATTTGGGGGGAATTTGAACTTAGGAGTTGGCAACCCTGCGTTTTCCACTTATAGCCGAAAATCAAACACTCCGTGACGCTGCTAACGTAGCGAACAGAACAAACGTAGCGCACGGAACTCTATGAGTCCAGTCACATTGTCAAAAAAGGAAGCTATTTTTCTGTTCTCTTAGCGATCATCGCATACGTATCGGGCACTGTGTGACCGCACCTTTAGAGAATTGATCACACTTTTACATAATTTGAAAAAAAAAGAAGTAATTTCATACCTCGCTGCGTTGTCATTTTATAAGCTGCTGAACTTAGCCAATGAGATCACTTCGTGGCCGAATTCAAATGTGCTTCTTCTGGGGACGGTATTGCTAAATCTGCACGTAGCTTAAGACCTGTTTGAGAGCACCAATCAAATAAACGACCTTCGCCAAGGTAGGGATTCCAACACGGACCTCCGATTTGACAGGATCGCGCCAAAAGCAAATAAGATATGGTGACACCGATTGAAACCAACGGTGTGTTTGTGTTTGATGCTGATTTCTCAGCATCGGTAGCTGATAGCTGATCGGTCATTTACGGTAATGTTCGTTGTGCATCCATGTGACATGCATATCCTACAGTGGACTTGGACTCGCATTACAACGCAAGCCTTCGACTGGTGCTCTCAAACCGACCGTAAGACACATGCATCACAGTCTAATACAGTCGCGAAGCTCTAATAAGAGGAAGGTTCATCCAATTGACAGCTGGAGCGACACTAGCACCTCTAGCGGCGAGGTAGTGGCAACTTGCTAGCAGACAACAGGGAACGAATTACCACTACAGTCTAATAAAATGGTCATAACTTCTGAACCATTCATGCAAATAATGTCCTGACAAGGTTATTGTAATTCTTATAAAATAGTGGAGGAGGTCAAACAATTTATTTCGATGAGGAGTTCGAGGATAATATCGAAATATGTATTTAATCTTAAGGAGTTATTTTTTTAAAGCGGACTACATCATAAAATCGCTTCTAGTGGGCAGCCGGTTCGATATAGGTATATACCATCCCGGACTTTTTTGTAGAGGTTTCTATGCTCTACTTCGTACGCTTACACTTGGGGTCTATCGTTGACGGTTCAGGCAGCGTAATCCAAGTAAGCAAGTGACCGACCATAGTAAAGCGCTGGACTTCTTAGGTTAACTTGGTAGGTTCGATGTCTGTCGGTCGGTCGGTCATTTGCTTTCTTGGCTTACGCTGCCTGAACCGTCAACGATAAACCCCAAGTGTAAGCGTACGAAGTAGAGCATAGAAACCTCTACAAAAAAGTCCGCGATGGTATATACCTATTTTGAACCGGCTGCCCTCTAGAAGCGATTTTATGTTATAGTCCGCGGTAAAGAAAAATAACTACTTAAGATTCAATAAATATTTCGATATTATCCTCGAACTCCTCATCGAAATAAATTGTTTGAGCTCCTCCACTATTTCATAAGGATTACAATAACCTTGTCAGGACATAATTTGTATGAATGGTTCAGAAGTTATGACCATTTTAGACTGTAGTGGTAATTCGTTCCCTGTTGTCGGCTAGCAAGTTGCCACTACCTCGCCGCTTGGAGCTCTGTAGTCGCCTCGGATGAAGAATATCATCAGAGCTTCGCGACTGTATATATTAGACTGTGCATGCATGTTTAACAACACCACCTCGCAAAGCGATTTGATTGGCGAACTTTAGCAGCAGATAAAATGACAACAGCGCGAGATATCGATTTATTTTTAAAATTATTGTGAGTATGACCTCTAACGCTCATATAGCCTACCAGATTCATATTGTTTCCGCGTATATATGGTACAGTATTTTTGTCCGTCTCCTTGGCTGAATGGCCAGTTTAATGAATGACTTTCGTTTCAGAGGACCCTGGTTTCTATTCCTGAGCGGGTCGAGGATTTTCACTGCTCTTGGTTAACTCTCTACCTCGACGACTGGTTGTTTGTCTTGTTACTCACCTCTCATCTACAGAAACATACAAGAGAGGATACATCCCTCCACATCAGGAAAGGCATTCAGTCGTAAAACTGGCCAACCTAAAAATTGGGGAGGAGGTGCAGAAGAAGATGACACGGGATTTCAGTCCTAGGTGATAAAAATGATTTATATTTTACCTCACCAACATTATGTGGATTCAACCTTGCGACTGATTTACCCCAGCGATCTACTTTTCTTTCTTTCTTTCGGCACCGCAAGGATAAGCAAGGGCTAAGATTGGGGGAAAGCGATCGTGGTCTTAACTGAGGTCCTACAGACTGCTGTGGAAATAGGACACCACCGAAAACTACCTTTCTGGCAGCCGGCTGTGGAGTTTGAATCCACCATCTCCCTAATACAAGTTTATAGCTACCTTACCAGAACCGAAAAGCCAACCCGCTCAGTCTTTCAGCATACAGTATTATGTTAAAAGAAAAAAAGCAACAAGAAATGGAAGGATGATGAGAAATAAAACACGCTTTGTGCAGCTATTATTATTATTATTATTATTATTATTATTATTATTATTATTATTATTATTATTATTATTATTCAAAATTTTCTTAACGTCGTAACGACACAGACAGGTCTTATGCCGACGATGGGAGAGAAAGGGGCTAGGAGGCCTTAATTAAGGTACAGTCCCAGCATTTGCCTGGTATGGAAATGGAAAGCCATTCAAAACCATCATCAAAGCTGCCGACAGTGGGGATTCGAACCCACTATCTCCCGAATGCAAGCTGACAGCTACGTACTCAATCCACTTAGCCACTTGGTCGGTTCTTCTTCTTCTTCTTCTTCTTCTTCTTAGTATTATTATTATTATTATGTTAGTGGTTTTTCCGACTCATTGGCTGAATGGTCAGCGTTGAGGCCTTCGTTTCAGAGAGTCCCAGGTTCGATTCTCGGCTGGGTTGGGGATTTTAATCGCCTCTGATTAATTCTCCTGGCCCGAGGACTGGGTCTTTGTGTTTGTCTCAACACTTTCCTCTTCATATTCACACAACACACTACACTACCAACCACCACAGAAACACACAATAGTGATTACATCCCTCCATATATGGCTCGCGTCAGGAAGGGCATCCGGCTGTGAAACGCACTAACACATCGAAGGTCTTCGGCGACGGAAGGATAGGAACGTGAAAATTGGAAACCACGGGAAACCATCTTCAGGGCTGCCAACGGTGGGATTCGAACCACCTTCCCCCGAATGCAAGCTCACAGCTACGCGACCCTAACTTCTCCAAGAACTCCCTCTGTATCATTAGTATTATTATTATATTCTAAGTTACCAATCGACATGAACGATTGTGTGTAATTAGCTGACATGGGTTGTAATAATATTTTCCAGATCCTCCGCATTACATTTAGCATGTATCACCTTGATGTAGAATATTTCTGCATATAATATCGTGAGAGCAGTGAGATTACAGGGAGTAGAAACTTAAAAACAAACATGAATATTATTTTACGAAGGGGTAGTAATTATACCGTGACGTGACATGCACATTACTCTTTACCGACGGCTTCAACTAAAACTTATGCTAATCAGCCATTGTATTCCCGCACCATACACACGGAATGTATTTAGCTAATTAGGAACCTGCTATTTAAAAAGGCCAGGGCTCCTTCTTCTTTTTTCCTGTACAAGGTCGTATCGACTGGCTACTGGTAATTATTGTGGTTAAGAATAACTACGTTCTGCTTTCCACTATAATGTTCCAGGTCGATAATTAGGTATGGATCTGCTTGGAGAATATCCCTGTAATCAGTATTTGAACGACGGCGGATTAATTAGTGAGTTGGTTGGTTGGTTGGTTGGTTGGTTGGTTGGTTGGTTGGTTGGTTGGTCTTTCGGTCGGTCGGTCGGTCGGTTGGTTGGTTAGTTGGTTGGCAGCTGAAGACTGATCATAACTCAACTATACTCCCTGCCATGCAAGCGCATACATTAAAAGCACAACCTTACTTTTTCCCCCTTGTTAATACTGTAGGTAGTAATTAATTTATTTCGTGTGGCTATTTCTAGCAGAGTGCAGCCCTTGTAAGGCAGACCCTCCGATGAGGATGGGCGGCATCTGCCATGTGGAGGTAACTGGGTGTTATTGTGGTGGAGAATAGTGCTATCTGTGGTGTTTGAGTTGCAGGGATGTTGGGGACAGGATAAACACCCAGCCCCCGGGCAACTGGAAGAAACCAATGAAGGTTAAAATCCCCGACCCGGCTGGGAAACGAACCCGGGACCCTCTGAACCGAAGGTCAATACGCTCACCATTCAGACAAAGAGTCTGACACTGAAGGTAGGGATTTAATGTTATTTTCTAACTGTTGGATTCGATTCAGTGTCGCTAACCACACAGTTTAAGGATCCTACTTGCCGATACGTCGTCTTACAGTTACCGTTCATCTTCCTAGCAATATGTAGTCATGATTATTTCGTGATATGCGAGATTATTCGTACTGCCATTGCCGTATTGTTAAAATCACCAGTGTTACATTTGCGGGTATAAGTAAAGCATATTTTCTTTTTCTGTAGGATTATAAATCGGTTGGGGTAAAACCAGGTAAGTAGACTTGTGGCATGTTCTAATAATCCGTTTAACATTGTACATGGTAGTAAATGATTAACGTTGCATTTATTACTACGGTCTTATTTCGTTCAATTCGTATGTATAGAATTCAATTAGAATGTATAAAAAGCAAGAAAAATCTGCAAGAACTCCTTCGAAAAGGGAAATAACGTTATCTCCTGTATACAGATCGATTCAGTTGAAATGGAAGGGAATTTCGTTACTAACCTAACCTAACCTAACCTAACCTAACCTAACCTAACCTTGTCCAGTCACGACTTTGGTACGGTTTTCAGACTTAGCCTTTGTGTATTCTTGTTAACTTACGGCATATTTACATATAATACATTTGCTTGTGCGTATTATTACAGCGTGGTTTCTCTTCAGTCAGACAAGTAGACCCTAATAGCAAATTTCATGAAGGGAGCTGAATTACTTACATCAGGCAAACGCCGAAGAATACGGTGTTATGTCAAAATAAGTGAGGGAGAGATAGAGTGTTTATTTCATTAATTCCTCATTCTGTTTGAAAGCGGACTTAATTATGAATATCACAATTGATCATTAACTTGGGTATCCGACTCGTTGGCTGAACGATCAGCGTACTGGCCTTCGGTTCAGAGGGTCCCGGGTTCGATTCCCGGCCGGGTCGGGGATTTTAACCTTAATTGGTTAGTTCCAATGGCACGGGGGCTGGGTGTATCTGTTGTCTTCATCATCATTTCATCCTGATCACGACACGCAGGTTGCCTACGGGAGTCAAATAAAAAGACCTGCACCTGGCGAGCCGAACCCGTCCTGGGATATCCCGGCACTAAAAGCAATACGACATTTCATTTACTGGGGTAAGGGAACCTCCATTGTTGATACCTATAATGAGGTTCTTTTGTTGATGGTTATGTTTCGTGATTTCAATATGTAACTGGGCCGATGACCTTCGATGTTAGGCCCTTTTAAACAACAAGCATCATCATCATCATCATCATCATCATCATCAATATGTAACTAGTTTAGTTGGCAGCAGTGATAGCCATTAGAAAAAGAGAATAGGGCGACGTTAATTTAGTGGATAGAATAGAATAGAATAGAATAGAATAGAATAGAATAGAATAGAATAGAATAGAATAGAATAGAACCGTAACTGGCTTAATGCGAGTCCGAATTTTAAACTGTCTCTCGAATTTTTTGAACACGCTTTCAATTAATTTTATGTAACTATAAACAAGCGCAACAACACAGCCCTGCGATGCGTCAGACTTCTGCTCTCGAAATTGCTCTCTCACAGTGTAGTGTCGTCTCTAGAGCAGTTCATGTTACAACTCGACTCACACCCCGCGCCAAACTCCGCGTAGATCATGACCATCTTACTCCTCGCCGACGCAGTGAATTGAGACCGTCTCATGATCGTCTCATAACTGCCTCACATTCACTTGCGACTGACAAAAAACTGACTCGCACTTCCAGCTTCGCTCTTCACGGAAGATTTTTGATAAAGTACATCACAGTTTCTGCATCGAGATCGTTTCCATTGTTAGTCACTTCCAGCATTTTCTAAGGGAATATTTCTCAACCACATGGCACCGAGGCCTGGGATGAATTATACCGGGCTGCGAGGTATTTTTCTGGAAAATGCAATTTTACTCTTCTAAGAATTTGTGAGGAATAAATATGTTGTAGTGAAAATATTCTTGATTTTCATGATTGTGCAGGAAAATGCAGTGCAAATCGTCTTTATACTCTAAATCCTAAAATAAAAATTTAAAAAAACGGCTTTTGGTCTTGTCGACCATGCAGCCACCTAAAATTTTGTGTTTATCTTATTATAAAGTATGAATTGACTTGATGAATTGAACTTAAGACGCACACAAACACCCAACCCCGAGCCAGAGAAATTAATCAGACGACCAGGAATCGAAACCGGAGCCCTCGAAACCGAAGACCACTACGCTGATCATTCAGCCAATGAGCCGGGCAAAATCAAACATCTCTGTTACAAATATCAGTGACCATGACGCTTTTCATTGAAAGATAAGGAATTTTCGGATGTAAAAACCTTTGAACATTCTGGAAAGGGAATGCCACGGTTTTTGACCGGTTATAAAAATTACCTAGAAACAGATTACAGCAGTCCTCCGTTCTAGAAACCAAACGAAATAACATCTTTGTTGGAAAAGTATTTAAGAGTAAATTCGTTGAGACCGTTGTTCTATTTCATAGGAAAATTATTTAACGCTCCGCAGTCTCTTGAATGTTGCGATCTGCTGTTCTATGGGGTTTCGTTATCGCGAGCCAATACAGTTCGCTAGGGCTATTACTTTACTTGCCACTGGCCCCACCCACACTGTTACCAATGAGCCAGCATTGTCACCTCTCGCTGGCATTGAAGCCTGCCTCCTTCCCCCCAGCACTCTCGACCTTCAATGTCACGGTATGTTAATCACCAATACAAGCACTTCTACGAACAAATATTATCTCATGGACTAATAGATATCCCTCCAATGAAGTTGAAGAATGCAACCAGGAAAGTAGCAAAAGTATGATGCGGCAATGACATTTCCTCCTGTTATCAAGATTTTCAGATCCCACAGTGAATAATAAATATAACTGTCAAAAATGTCTTGTGTATTAATTATTAGTGGTTCGTGGTGTGGATTACCGTAGTCGCGTGAACCGTGGGCAACGGCTCAGTGGCCTGGCAAGTGGACCTCAGATTCGGGACACCAGTTCCTATGGAATTGGCATGGGCATCTGGTCATTTTCTGAGTCATTGCCCTCCTTGTGTTCAGGCGGCTAGGACTATACAATCCCCCGTAGGTTCCTAACCCGTTAGTGGAGAGATGCCCGCTGGGACTATGTGTAGGTAGGTAGCATCCTGCTTCACAGAATTTTCACTGAATACGCTCAGAACGTTTTAAGCGAGCGTCGGACTTATGGGAGTAACAGACTCCCACTCCCATTGGAAAGGCGAGGGACTCCTTGGAAACAACTTAGCGAACGATATGGAATTCGATGGAAAGCTGTCAATATTAGTGCATAAGGAATAAAGGAAGCAGAAATTGCTGAGTCAGCAGGAGAATGGATCTGGATGTGTTAGGAGTTAATGATATTCGAGTAAGGGGAGATAACGAGAAAGGGATACGAGATAATAAAGTATACTTGACGGGTCTTAAAAAGGAAAGGGCAGAGTCTGGGTTGGAACTGTTTACAAAAGAACTATGATTGCACGCAACATATTTTCTGCTAGGCAAGTAAATGAGCGAGTGATGTGGGTAGATTTGGCAGTTGGAGGAATTAGGACGAGAATTGTCTCAGTGTATTCGCCATGTGAGGGTGCGGATGAGGATGAAGTTGACAACCTTTATGAAGCACTGAGTGACATTGTAGTCAGGGTCAAAGGATAGGATAGTACTAATGGGCGATTTCAATGCGAGAGTTGGAAATCGAACTGAAGGATACGAAAGGGTGATTGGTAAATATGGAGAAGATATGGAAGCTAATAGGAATGGGAAACGTTTGTTGAACTTCTGTGCTAGTATGGGATTAGCAGTCACGAATACATTCCTGAAGCACAAGGCTATTGACGCGCAAGCGCGTGTGTGTCGAATTACTTTAATGTTGAACAGGTCTTGTGAATATTATATATACGTATATACATGTAAATACGGTATCTGTATATAGTATATAGGCACATTATGTAGAATATAATTGTAGCTATATTTTAATATTGTAATTTTATGTCTAGATGGAGGGACATTCGTGTATGAAAAAAAGAAATGTCGTATGGCTTTTAGTGCCGGGATATCCCAGGACGGGTTCGGCTCGCTAGGTTCAGATCTTTCTATTTGACGACCGTAGACGACCTGCGCGTAGTGATGAGGATGAAATGATGATGAAGACAACACATACACCCAGCCACCGTGCCATTGGAATTAACCAGTTGAGGTTAAAATTCCCGAACCGGCCGGGAATCGAACCCGGCACCCTCTGAACCGAAGGCCAGTACGCTGACCATTCAGCCAACGAGTCGGACACCTTCGTGTATGACATGCCCTTTCTCCATTCATCATCCCTGAATTGTATCTACAATTTGTGGAAAATAAATAAATAAATAAATAAATAAATAAATAAATAAATAAATAAATAAATAAATAAATAAATAAATAAATAAATAAATAAATAAATAAATAAATAAATAAATAATACATGGGAGGATAAGGGCACCAGATCCATAATACATTTTATTTTAACCAACTTTGAATTCAGAAAATCCATTAGGAATGTGCGGGTTTTCTGGGGATTTCTCAGTGATACGGACCACTATCTGATCTGTACTGAACTAAGCATTGAGTCATTTCTGGCCTGGGGCTCGATGCAAACCACATAAGCTAATGTCAAGTATATACTTGATAACAGATGTGGTAAACAAGGCCTGTGCGGTATTCGCACACTTCTCCGCTCCTATGATCTTGATTACCGGCTGTTCTGGGGCGTGGTACATTCGAGTCTATAAATTTATATTTAATTTACAGGCATAAAGGGTTCACTGGGCGCCAAGAATGCACCCTACCACCTCCCCTTCTCGGTACTCCGGCATATCATCAGGGGTGAACGGTTTTAATGAGCAATATAATAATGAAACATGAAGGGGAGGGACAGAGAATAAAACACTACGAATGAGAAGCTGACAAGAAAATCTGGTAAAAATCTGGTATATTGCACCCACTCCTCCTTTCGGATGCTAAGATGGAATAATTCAAAATTATATTCACAGTTTACACAATTTTACAAAATTAATGCTCAGGGGCCTGAGTTACAGGGACAATAATATGAAAGTACACAATTGTAATTAAAGTACGTGGTCTCAATTGAGTAAAATGAATGTCTCAGGTTTCTGAAGCTCATCTTGGTTATTTTTGGTGAGCTTTGCTGTAATGCTTTCCCTATTGTATTCTAACAATGCTCCTCACGGATAGACGAATAAGTTTGAGTGGTGTCTTAAAAAGTAGGAAAGATTACAATATGAAGATAAAGTTGGAATTCAAGAGGACAAATTGGGGAAAATATTTCTTTATAGGAAGGGGAGTTAGGGATTTGAATAACTTACAAAGGGAGATGTTCAACAAATTTCCAATTTCTTTGCAAACATTTAAGAAAAGTCTAGAAAAACAACAAATAGGGTATCTGCCACCTGGGCGACTGCCCTAAATGCAGATCAGTATTGATTGATTGATTGATTGATTGATTGATTGATTGATTGATTGATTGATTGATTGATTGATTGATTGATTGATTGATTGATTGATTGATTGATTGATTGAAATATATTCCTATGATATTTGTTGCTAGCTTAACCAATGATTCGTTTTACTGGATGGCTCTCAGTAAAATAATATGTCAAAGGTAAGTCAACACCATGGGGCATTAAAGTATGTATGCTTTGTGTTGCTAGTGGACAGTACAGTATAGAGAAAGTCGTGCGAGATCTCTGACGAGTTTGAAGGCCGCTGGCGGCGCTGTTTTCAACATGAGCAAGTCAAAACGGGAAGTGATGATTCACGTCAGAACTGAGAACTTACGTGTAGAGTTTTGTGACATTAGCTGCAACGATGCCGAAGCGGATTGACCCTTACAGGGCTACATAACAGCCCTTTCCGATGTTAAATATAGCTATTTTGCAATCCAAGGAAGGTGCAAGAAGCGTGATTTCTTGATATCAAATAACGGGTTCAGTGCTGTTTTTAATTTTTAAAAAAGGCAAAGGCCGAGTGGGTTTAATTCCAGAGGGGAAAGCAGGCAAATCCGCGACCAGCCCCCAGTCATGCACCAGAAGTGGTGAGGAAAGTGAAGGCCCTTGTCTCAGGTGGTAACCCTCCCCACAAAGGACTATCGCACGTAAGATGGGGATGTCTGTTTCAACAGTTAACATCATAATCAACAAGGACCTGCAATTAGAACATCGGCATAAGCGCCGAGTTCACGTTGTCGGGCTTTAGCTAGAATTGCTGGCTTTCCAATTGAGCATGATCGTTGATGGAGGCGTGGCTTTTCATAAGCTAATTACCCTTCAAACATCGTCGCTACAGATCCTGAACGACCTTCTATATGACGTTATTCTCTACCAGGGAGCAACAAGTGAATTTCAGAAACCCTTGCTTAATCCCCACGGTATTACGTGAGCGGTAAGTTCTTTTATGCTTTTTAGGAGCAGCCGGAGCAAACAGTCAGTCAAGAGGAGCACCCCCACACATGCCTTAAAAAGGGCACAGTATGTATAATATACACAAGACCTGTTCAACATTCAAGTAATTCGACACACACGCGCTTGCGCGACAATCGCCTTGTGCATGAGGAATGTATTCGTAACTGCTAATCCCATACTAGCACAGAAGTTCAACAAACATTTCCCATTCCTATTAGCTTCCATATCTTCTCCATATTTACCAATCACCCTTTCGTATCCTTCAGTTCGATTTCCAACTCTCGCATTGAAATCGCCCATTAGTACTATCCTATCTTTTGACCCTGACTACAATGTCAGTCAGTGCTTGATAGAGGTTGTCAACATCCTCATCCGCACCCTCACATGGCGAATACACTGAGACAATTCACGTCCTAATTTCTCCAACTGCCAAATCTACCCACATCACTCGCTCATTTACATGCCTAGCAGAAATTATGTTGCGTGCAATCATAGTCCTTTTGTAAACAGTCCCAACCCACACTCTGCCCTTTCCTTTTTAAGACCCGTCAAGTATACTTTATTATATCGTATCCCTTTCTCGTTATCTCCCTTTACTCGAATATCATTAACTTCTAAAACATCCAGATCCATTCTCCTGCTGACTCAGCCATTTCTGCTTCCTTTATTCCTTAAGCTGCACTAATATTGACAGCTTTCCATCGAATTCCATTTCGTTTGCTTAGTTGTTTCCAAGGAGACCCTCGCCTTTCCAATGGGAGTGGGAGTCTGTTACTCCCGTAAGTCCGACGCTCGCTTAAAACGTTCTGAGCGTGTTCGGTGAAAATTTTGTGAAGCAGAATGCTACCTACTTACACATAGTCCCAGCGGGCATCTCTCCTCTAACGGGTTAGGAACCTACGCAGGATTGTATAGCCCTAGCCGCCTGAACACAAGGAGGGCAATGACTCAGAAAATGACCAGTGAATAATAAATATAACTGTCAAAAATGTCTTGTGTATTAATTATTAAGTTAGTGGTTCGTGGTGTGGATTACCGTAGTCGCGTGAACCGTGGGCAACGGCTCAGTGGCCTGGCAAGTGGACCTCAGATTCGGGACACCAGTTGCTATGGAATTGGGCATGGGCATCTGGTCTACTAAAAAATGTTATCAACATTTAAAAGTCTTAAACTATAAAGAAGTTCCGTCAGATAGGGTTAAGCTACAGCCTCAGCATTTAACTAGTGTGAAAATGAGAAACCACCGAAAGCCATCTTCAGGGCTGGAGATGTGGCATTCCAAAGTAAAAGCGTGATATATTGCTTCTTCTCTTCCTACCACTTTTCCCACACCTGTGGGTTCGCTGGTGTGAATTGTTTGTGTCGTACATGTGGATTTGGCCCTGTTTTATGACCGGATGCCCTTCCTATATGGAGGGATGTAATCACTATTTCGTGTTGCTGTTGTGATTGGTAGTGTAGTGTGTTGTGTGAATATGAAGAGGAAACAAAGTACAAGCATGATTTATTGCTTCCAACAATAATTTTTGTGTTTTTCCAAAAGTAAGTTTGTTATACTGAGGCCGTTTGCTTGAAGCAATTCAAATACCAACAAAAAACATAGATCTAATTTCAGTCTATCTATACCCTAAAAGTCCCACAAAAATCTAAGTATTAAACTCTGTCTCAAGTTAAGACCATTTTACAACTACACTTCGTAAGTTTTGTTTAGCGTCTGATGTTATCTTTGAATCCCTTTCGGAATAGCTGGATGTATATTTATAGGGCCGAGTAATACGCTGATTATTAATAATGATTACTTAAAACAAGTTGATTGTATTAATATTTAGGTGTTTTTATAACCTCCACATTAGACCGGGACCATCATCTGGAATTTATTAAGAGTACCTACTATAAGTGTATTGAACAGACTACTTCGAATAATTCCTGATTCTAACTTAAAGTGTGTTTACTATGCTTTAATTCATAGCCATCTACAATGCACTAATGCTGTATGTAGTTGCTGCACCCATATTCAAACAGCAGAACTTCAAATTCTTCAAAATAAAGCACTCAGAGCCCTTTATAGTTTTCCATTTTTGATGTTCAGACAAATAATATAATCATGAACAGGCATTCATTCAGTTAGGTTATCTATTGCGTACTCATTGGTAACACTTGCCGTCTAAATTAAACATAGTTTGGCTCGGAGAAAAATAAAACTCACATTTATCAGTAATTCTTCTATTCATGATCATGCAACGCGGCAAACTGGAAGCTTGCATGTCCCTAGAATGAATACAGTGAAGTGTGGAACTAACGGTGTATTGTATAGGGCTATAATTGTTATAATTCAATTTCAGACTCGATAAAATCTTGTCAGAATTTCAATAAATTCAAAAGAAATATTAAGAACCATTTATGGACAAAATTTAATGTTCTTGGAGTTAGTCTGTTTAGATGTCATTATCAGGTTTCATTTCGAGCTATATGGTTCTGTTTATATAAACTTTTAAACATATAAATGTATCCTTGAAAAATGTTGTATTTTTTAAATTATCATCAGCTCTGTTTAAAAAAAATCAATTTGTATTTAATTTTGTAACAGTGCCAGCTTTCTCCTTTTTGTTAAATCTTCCTCCACTCGGAGGCTCTGCCTAAGTCAAAGAATACACAAACACAATTTCATTCAAAAATAAAAGTAAAGTAAATTATGTCTTAGTCTGGCGAATATAAGTGGTGTCTGAGTATCAAAAGAGAACAACCGAGCACTTTCAGCCCCCAGTCGATGAACTCCTTGGAACTGATGTTGAAGGTCTTCATCAGCTCTGTCGTCTTCTTGGGGACGGGTCCTCTCGCTCCGATCATTTCTTCGTCGTCCAGCTCGTATTTATTCATATACAGTAATACGACACTCTAGGCAGGTAGCTAGACTTCTTTTCTCTGTCTACTTCGTCTGGTTGGTTGGAGTACGCTTCAAATCATACTGTGGGGTTTAATATATATCCTTAATTACCTTTAATGGCGATCATATCTATCCTTCTCGTGCTGCCATTTACTCCGATGCCATGAACTTCCTCATGCACTTGAAATCCTTTCTCACGGAGCGTCTGTGCTACGGACGTCTTGATGTTGTGATGTCTGGTGTTTCGAAGAGCTTCACCGAAGGCACAGAACCCCAAGACGTGAGGTAAAGTTTCAGTCTCACTACATCTTCTGCAGCGGTTACCATCCTGGGTCCTTCCCGGTACAGCTCTTACGGGTGTGAGGTTACATGTCATTTTCAGTGCGTCTCTCCACTCCGCGCTACAAAGGCCACCGTGATTTCTAACCCAGCGGTTTGCAGGAAGAAACACCTTGTAGTGAGACCGTTGCTTCTCAACTGGCACCATTTCTCAAATTCAGATTCTCGCAACTTATTTCTGAGTTTCTTGGTGTCATGCTCACTGTGTCTGTTTTTCATATCCTCAGTTTTATAATTTACATTTAGCTCAGTTAAATATCTGTTAATTTCTTCATCTAGATTTCTAGTGGCTTCAATATATTTGTTCCCTTCCCGTTTGAGAATGTTACAGCTGTGTATATGCTGACGCAAGGCTTCCCAGCTTGCCCTAAAAACACGTAACACTTTTTACTGTTTATCTGAGTAAATTATAGAATCCGGAGTGTCAGTAGGAAGGGATAAGATCTTCTTTAGTGTGCTCATAACAAGTTTATCAGCATCTTCCAAGAACCAATAAGAGCATTAGCTCATGGGACCTTGGAACAATAAATAAATAAATAAATAAATAAATAAATAAATAAATAAATAAATAAATAAATAAATAAATAAATAAATAAATAAATAAATACATAAATAAATAAATAAATAAATAAACAAATAAATAAATAGTCCGCCTCTGTGGTGTAGCGGTTAGTGTGATTAGCTGCCACCCCGGAGGCCTTGGTTCGATTCCCGGCGCTGCCATGATATTTGAAACGTGGTACGAGGGCTGGAACGGAATTCACTCAGCCTCGGGAGGTCAACTGAGTAGAGGGGGGTTCGACTCCCTCCTCAACCATCCTCGAAGTGGATTTCAGTGGTTTCCCACTTCTCCTCCACGCAAATGCCGGGATGGTACCTAACCTAAGGCCACGGCCGCCTCCTTCCCTCTTCCTTGTCTATCCCTTCCCATTGTCCCATCCTCCGACAAGGCCCCTGTTCAGCATTGCAGGTGAGGCCACCTGGGCGAGGTACTGGTCATTCTCCCCAGTTGTATCCCCGACCCAAAGACTGAAGCTCCAGGACACTGCCATTGAGGCGGTAGAGGTGGGATCCCTCGCTGAGTCCGAGGGAAAAGCCAAACCTGGAGGGTAAACAGATTAAGTAATTAAATTAATTAATTAAATAAATAACTAAATATATAAATAATTAAATAAATAAATAAATAAAGATTATACCATTTTCTCATGCCCGAATTTACACGAATAATCACACAGCCAACTGTCTTAGAAATACACAATAGTGAATTAATTTCTCCTCATATTATCGGCATCAGGCCTGTAAAAGCGGGCCAAGTCCACATGTGGTCCAGAGTCCGCGCCCGCGACACCACCCAGATGTGGGAAAAGTGGCGAAGAAGAATAAGAATGGGTGCAGGTATTGAATAACGGAGATACATCGTGACTTGACTTAGATATTAATCTTAAAGTCTCAAAAGATCTAATTGTGCATTGATTTATAATAATGTCTTAGCGTTGCAATCAATTTCTCATTCCCTCCCACTGACATGATACAATATCGGTTAAGGCTACACAATACGCTCCATTTCACGCTTTCTAATTGGTTAGATGGCAACAGATTGTATACAATTAATGCCGACTTCCAGCAAGGTTGCAAATATAAAGGACAAAAACTGCACAGGTAAGATAAAAATAAAAACCAATAACCAAGTTGATTTGCTATTGAAATCAACAAACACCTTCAATCACCAAGAAGCAAGGATAGTAAAGCTGTGTCCAAACACCTTCAATCACCATGAAGTAAGGATATAATTCTTAAAATCACAGCAATAGAACCCGCTTTTGGGTGGTTAGGCCGTGTGCATTATGCAGAGTTTCGTCCAGACGTGCCATTTGGACTCATCAGCTGGAATGGCACGCCCCTCCAGGACTCTGCTTAGCAGTAGCAGACCAAACTGTGTGGCCTCGCTGTGTTAGCAAATCAAGTTTGCTAACCTGCTAAAGGAGAAATCATTTCTCCGTTCAAAAAATTCTCCCCCATTGGAGATACAATATCAAAAAAAAAATGCTTTCACAGCCGCAGATCTAAAATCACAGCAATAGAACCCGCTTTTGGGTGGTTAGGCCGTGTGCATTATGCAGAGTTTCGTCCAGACGTGCCATTTGGACTCATCAGCTGGAATGGCACGCCCCTCCAGGACTCTGCTTAGCAGTAGCAGACCAAACTGTGTGGCCTCGCTGTGTTAGCAAATCAAGTTTGCTAACCTGCTAAAGGAGAAATCATTTCTCCGTTCAAAAAATTCTCCCCCATTGGAGATACAATATCAAAAAAATGCTTTCACAGCCGCAGATCTAAAATCACAGCAATAGAACCCGCTTTTGGGTGGTTAGGCCGTGTGCATTATGCAGAGTTTCGTCCAGACGTGCCATTTGGACTCATCAGCTGGAATGGCACGCCCCTCCAGGACTCTGCTTAGCAGTAGCAGACCAAACTGTGTGGCCTCGCTGTGTTAGCAAATCAAGTTTGCTAACCTGCTAAAGGAGAAATCATTTCTCCGTTCAAAAAATTCTCCCCCATTGGAGATACAATATCAAAAAAATGCTTTCACAGCCGCAGATCTAAAATCACAGCAATAGAACCCGCTTTTGGGTGGTTAGGCCGTGTGCATTATGCAGAGTTTCGTCCAGACGTGCCATTTGGACTCATCAGCTGGAATGGCACGCCCCTCCAGGACTCTGCTTAGCAGTAGCAGACCAAACTGTGTGGCCTCGCTGTGTTAGCAAATCAAGTTTGCTAACCTGCTAAAGGAGAAATCATTTCTCCGTTCAAAAAATTCTCCCCCATTGGAGATACAATATCAAAAAAAAATGCTTTCACAGCCGCAGATCTAAAATCACAGCAATAGAACCCGCTTTTGGGTGGTTAGGCCGTGTGCATTATGCAGAGTTTCGTCCAGACGTGCCATTTGGACTCATCAGCTGGAATGGCACGCCCCTCCAGGACTCTGCTTAGCAGTAGCAGACCAAACTGTGTGGCCTCGCTGTGTTAGCAAATCAAGTTTGCTAACCTGCTAAAGGAGAAATCATTTCTCCGTTCAAAAAATTCTCCCCCATTGGAGATACAATATCAAAAAAATGCTTTCACAGCCGCAGATCTAAAATCACAGCAATAGAACCCGCTTTTGGGTGGTTAGGCCGTGTGCATTATGCAGAGTTTCGTCCAGACGTGCCATTTGGACTCATCAGCTGGAATGGCACGCCCCTCCAGGACTCTGCTTAGCAGTAGCAGACCAAACTGTGTGGCCTCGCTGTGTTAGCAAATCAAGTTTGCTAACCTGCTAAAGGAGAAATCATTTCTCCGTTCAAAAAATTCTCCCCCATTGGAGATACAATATCAAAAAAATGCTTTCACAGCCGCAGATCTAAAATCACAGCAATAGAACCCGCTTTTGGGTGGTTAGGCCGTGTGCATTATGCAGAGTTTCGTCCAGACGTGCCATTTGGACTCATCAGCTGGAATGGCACGCCCCTCCAGGACTCTGCTTAGCAGTAGCAGACCAAACTGTGTGGCCTCGCTGTGTTAGCAAATCAAGTTTGCTAACCTGCTAAAGGAGAAATCATTTCTCCGTTCAAAAAATTCTCCCCCATTGGAGATACAATATCAAAAAAATGCTTTCACAGCCGCAGATCTAAAATCACAGCAATAGAACCCGCTTTTGGGTGGTTAGGCCGTGTGCATTATGCAGAGTTTCGTCCAGACGTGCCATTTGGACTCATCAGCTGGAATGGCACGCCCCTCCAGGACTCTGCTTAGCAGTAGCAGACCAAACTGTGTGGCCTCGCTGTGTTAGCAAATCAAGTTTGCTAACCTGCTAAAGGAGAAATCATTTCTCCGTTCAAAAAATTCTCCCCCATTGGAGATACAATATCAAAAAAAATGCTTTCACAGCCGCAGATCTAAAATCACAGCAATAGAACCCGCTTTTGGGTGGTTAGGCCGTGTGCATTATGCAGAGTTTCGTCCAGACGTGCCATTTGGACTCATCAGCTGGAATGGCACGCCCCTCCAGGACTCTGCTTAGCAGTAGCAGACCAAACTGTGTGGCCTCGCTGTGTTAGCAAATCAAGTTTGCTAACCTGCTAAAGGAGAAATCATTTCTCCGTTCAATGGGGGAGAATTTTTTGAACGGAGAAATGATTTCTCCTTTAGCAGGTTAGCAAACTTGATTTGCTAACACAGCGAGGCCACACAGTTTGGTCTGCTACTGCTAAGCAGAGTCCTGGAGGGGCGTGCCATTCCAGCTGATGAGTCCAAATGGCACGTCTGGACGAAACTCTGCATAATGCACACGGCCTAACCACCCAAAAGCGGGTTCTATTGCTGTGATTTTAGATCTGCGGCTGTGAAAGCATTTTTTTGATATTGTATCTCCAATGGGGGAGAATTTTTTGAACGGAGAAATGATTTCTCCTTTAGCAGGTTAGCAAACTTGATTTGCTAACACAGCGAGGCCACACAGTTTGGTCTGCTACTGCTAAGCAGAGTCCTGGAGGGGCGTGCCATTCCAGCTGATGAGTCCAAATGGCACGTCTGGACGAAACTCTGCATAATGCACACGGCCTAACCACCCAAAAGCGGGTTCTATTGCTGTGATTTTAGATCTGCGGCTGTGAAAGCATTTTTTTGATATTGTATCTCCAATGGGGGAGAATTTTTTGAACGGAGAAATGATTTCTCCTTTAGCAGGTTAGCAAACTTGATTTGCTAACACAGCGAGGCCACACAGTTTGGTCTGCTACTGCTAAGCAGAGTCCTGGAGGGGCGTGCCATTCCAGCTGATGAGTCCAAATGGCACGTCTGGACGAAACTCTGCATAATGCACACGGCCTAACCACCCAAAAGCGGGTTCTATTGCTGTGATTTTAGATCTGCGGCTGTGAAAGCATTTTTTTGATATTGTATCTCCAATGGGGGAGAATTTTTTGAACGGAGAAATGATTTCTCCTTTAGCAGGTTAGCAAACTTGATTTGCTAACACAGCGAGGCCACACAGTTTGGTCTGCTACTGCTAAGCAGAGTCCTGGAGGGGCGTGCCATTCCAGCTGATGAGTCCAAATGGCACGTCTGGACGAAACTCTGCATAATGCACACGGCCTAACCACCCAAAAGCGGGTTCTATTGCTGTGATTTTAGATCTGCGGCTGTGAAAGCATTTTTTTTTTTTTTTTGATATTGTATCTCCAATGGGGGAGAATTTTTTGAACGGAGAAATGATTTCTCCTTTAGCAGGTTAGCAAACTTGATTTGCTAACACAGCGAGGCCACACAGTTTGGTCTGCTACTGCTAAGCAGAGTCCTGGAGGGGCGTGCCATTCCAGCTGATGAGTCCAAATGGCACGTCTGGACGAAACTCTGCATAATGCACACGGCCTAACCACCCAAAAGCGGGTTCTATTGCTGTGATTTTAGATCTGCGGCTGTGAAAGCATTTTTTTGATATTGTATCTCCAATGGGGGAGAATTTTTTGAACGGAGAAATGATTTCTCCTTTAGCAGGTTAGCAAACTTGATTTGCTAACACAGCGAGGCCACACAGTTTGGTCTGCTACTGCTAAGCAGAGTCCTGGAGGGGCGTGCCATTCCAGCTGATGAGTCCAAATGGCACGTCTGGACGAAACTCTGCATAATGCACACGGCCTAACCACCCAAAAGCGGGTTCTATTGCTGTGATTTTAGATCTGCGGCTGTGAAAGCATTTTTTTGATATTGTATCTCCAATGGGGGAGAATTTTTTGAACGGAGAAATGATTTCTCCTTTAGCAGGTTAGCAAACTTGATTTGCTAACACAGCGAGGCCACACAGTTTGGTCTGCTACTGCTAAGCAGAGTCCTGGAGGGGCGTGCCATTCCAGCTGATGAGTCCAAATGGCACGTCTGGACGAAACTCTGCATAATGCACACGGCCTAACCACCCAAAAGCGGGTTCTATTGCTGTGATTTTAGATCTGCGGCTGTGAAAGCATTTTTTTTTTTTTTTTGATATTGTATCTCCAATGGGGGAGAATTTTTTGAACGGAGAAATGATTTCTCCTTTAGCAGGTTAGCAAACTTGATTTGCTAACACAGCGAGGCCACACAGTTTGGTCTGCTACTGCTAAGCAGAGTCCTGGAGGGGCGTGCCATTCCAGCTGATGAGTCCAAATGGCACGTCTGGACGAAACTCTGCATAATGCACACGGCCTAACCACCCAAAAGCGGGTTCTATTGCTGTGATTTTAGATCTGCGGCTGTGAAAGCATTTTTTTGATATTGTATCTCCAATGGGGGAGAATTTTTTGAACGGAGAAATGATTTCTCCTTTAGCAGGTTAGCAAACTTGATTTGCTAACACAGCGAGGCCACACAGTTTGGTCTGCTACTGCTAAGCAGAGTCCTGGAGGGGCGTGCCATTCCAGCTGATGAGTCCAAATGGCACGTCTGGACGAAACTCTGCATAATGCACACGGCCTAACCACCCAAAAGCGGGTTCTATTGCTGTGATTTTAGATCTGCGGCTGTGAAAGCATTTTTTTTGATATAATTCTTAATAGCAAAATGTGTCCTGGTTTCTGTTTTAAGTTTATAATTCGTAGACTTATCCGACGCTGTTTTCTATTTGCTTAACGTCGCACTGACACAGATAGGTCTTATGGCGACGATGGGATAGGAAAGGCCTAGGAGGTAGAAGGAAGCCGTCGTGGCCTTAATTATGGTACAGCCCCGGCATTTGCCCGGTGTGAAAATGGGAAACCACGGAAAACCATCTTCAAGGTTGCCGACAGTGGGACTCGAACCCACGATCTCCCGATTACTGGATACTGGCCGCACTTAAGCGACTGCAGCTATCGAGCTCGGTATCCGACGCTGTGGTGTAGGGGTTATTGTGATTAGCTCTCATCCTCGGAGGCCCCGGTTCGATCTTGGCTCTGCCACGAAATTTGAAAAGTGGTACGAGGGCTGGTATGGGCTCCGCTCAGCCGCGGGAGGTCAGCTGAGTAGTGGAGGGTTCCATTCTCATCTCAGTCATCCTCGAAGTGGTTTTCCATGGTTTCCCACTTCTCCTCCAGGCAAATGCCGGGATGGTACCGAACTAAACGCAACGGCCTCTTGCTTCCCTCTTCCGTGTACATCCCTTCCGATCTTCCTATCCCCCCGCAAGGTCCCTGTTCAGCATAGCAGGTGAGGCCGCCTGGGCGAGGCACTTGTCCTCCTGCCCCATTGTACCTCCGATCGAAAGCCTCAAGCGAAAAGCCAATCCTGAACGGTTAGCGTTAAGATTACGGTGCCTTAATCGATTATCCTAGCAAGTTTGATTGCAGTCGGTCTGGTTTGCACCAAACAGTCATCCTTAGTAGGACATCCAGGAATTTCCTTTTCTTTCTGAATCCGTTTACCATCCAGGATTTGGCTAACAGGTACCCTGCAGTGAAATTATATTAACGTACATAAAACAGTAATTTCTGGATATAGTTTTAATTGGGAAGTGGTGTTTCGCATAATTGACTCAGTATAGGCGTCTGTGAGGATGGGTCCCTACCTATAATGAATTCTAATGATGAAATAGGCAACACATACCTAGGTCCCAAGACATCGGAATTGCGCAATGAAAGTTAAAATCCCTGTCCCGGCCGGGAATCGAACCCGGGGCACCGTGGACCAAAGGCAAGCACGCGAACCATTTAGCCATGGAGCCGAACAGAGCACTGAAACACCTTCAACAATACATTTGAGCACAGAGCGCACAATTAACGTAAACGTGTGTTATTTTGATGAAGCCGGCAGCCGACAAATTACGAGTCTGCGCCCGAAGAGTTTGAATGCAAAAATATTTTTGTGGTGATATTTTTCTCTATATATGTTATAAAACTTATGTAATTGAATTGTTTTCCGCTTTTATTATTACGTATTTTATTTTTTAATTATTCGCTGTATGCAAAGTCATCTCCGTACAGGCTATGAAGGCCCTTGGAGTGGTGGAAGGTAAAGGCTTCCACTATTCGTAACCTCGGCACTTGATGGGGTAAAGTGGTTAGCTCTACGCCCGGCCGCCTTTGCCCTCAGCAATTAACCTGGTACTCATTTTTGGTGTAGGCTGAGTGAACCTCAGGGCTATGTGCACCTCCGGAAGTAGAAATCTCGTTTCTTAAATTTTTACGACTTCCTGGCGGGGATTCGAACCCACGTCCTTCCGGGCGAACCGAGCACGCCTTTACCGCCTCGGCCAGGCAGCCCCTAATTATTCGCTATATATTCAAAACAAATACAATTCGAACCTCGTACATATCCTCTCTGTGTATAATGTGGAGCTCTCTTTATATTACTACAGAACATTTTCGGCAATAAATAAATAAATAAATAAATAAATAAATAAATAAATAAATAAATAAATAAATAAATAAAAATAAATAAATGGCGGTAGAAGTGGTATCCCTCACTGAGTCCGAGGAAAAAGCCAACCCTGGAGGGTAAACCGATTAAGAAGAAGAATAAATAAATAAATAAATAAATAAATAAATAAATAAATAAATAAATGGCGGTAGAAGTGGTATCCCTCACTGAGTCCGAGGGAAAAGCCAACCCTGGAGGGTAAACCGATTAAGAATAAATAAATAAATAAATAAATAAATAAATAAATAAATAAATAAAATCAATCAATCAAGCATCATTGATCTGCACTCAAGGATGTCCCTCACGTGGCAAATTCACCATCATTTCTCTACGCAGTCCTTTGATTTCAAAGAACTTAGACATTTATCGAACATTACCTTTGATATTATTGCAGTACCTGATTTCTCTTCCTAAAAATTAATATTTGCCGCAATTTGTCCTCCTCAATTCCAACTTTGTCTTCATACTAGCTAAACCCTACCACGCTTCGCTGTGGCTCAGTGTGATATGAAATGAATGGATAAGTAAATAAATGTATTCTAACAAACATAGATTCACGAAGAAAACACATCATTCAATTATTCAATACCCTGCCTTGCGTTGTTGTGGCTATACTGTGGAATGAAAGGAAGAAGAAAGAAGAAAGCTAGAGAATTGACTACATTCTTGTTTGTCCGTTTTTTGTATAAACATAAAGAGCAAACGGTTTACCGACTCTGGAGCATGCGACATATCATTGCCAATGCGACAAGCAATCGCTTTCTAAATTCAAACCGCACACTTGCAAAGACTGCCCTTGCGCTTTATTGCTAATCATAGCGAACGTAAGGCGTATTGGAAATTGAAGTCGTTTGAACTCGAACGCCATGTCGGTAGGAATGAGGGTATTCGTGGAAGTAGTACGTCTTGAGCTTTATGAGGTCCAATCAAAATTGTTGCTTCAATTAGATTGTTCATCGATTTTTTTAAGTACTAATCGTGTGCCATTGCATAACTTTGGCTGATTGATGTTTCGAAGTAACATAAGTGTTTCACCTGCGATTCTGTTTAGAATGATGTTGTTCATATCGTGTACGTCGACATTTTAACCACTAGAATGGCTCTTCCGCTCAACCATGCATGATTTCAATAATTTGTTCCGATGCTTTGGAAAACCGTGTCTACCAATTCTTCTTTTGAATTCACGACGTTGCAGAAATTAGAAGGGAAGGTTACTTTTCCTGTTTCTCGATTTGTAAGCTCAGTGCCGTTGCTGACCTTGAGTAACTGTCTTGAAAATGTGTTAGCTGTTGTATCGGCTTCAAGCTGAACTCTCATATTTGTCATTAAATGCAATTTTTTATGGTGCTCCAAACAAGTTAAATATTTCAAGCAGGTATAAAATTCATCGGCTCGTGTTGAGCGAGGTATAACTGAAAGCGTTTGCCTGAAGACACCGGATAGTAACATGAATGCTAAACCAATGATTCTTTCGCAAGTCTTTCAATATTTGATCTAATGCTTCCAATGACTTCTTGTGAGCCTTTGTATTTTCATCCCATACAATGATTTTGCACGCCTGAATCACCTTCCCATTCTTGATTTTGAAAGGTTACATGTTGGGATTTCTGTGAATTGCGTGTTTAGTGACAGCTTAAGTGCTGAATGCGCTGTTTTTCCTCCTTCCATTATCGTGGCAGCAATCCCTGAAGAAGATAGAGCTAACCCAATATGGCCGTTCGAAGTGATTTTAGCCAGGATCAAGGAAATTAAGAACGTTTATCCAGTTCCACCTGGGGCATCCAAAAGTTCAATCCACCGGATTGGTTGTCCACAGCCTGTATGGTGGTATCAAATGCTATATTTTGTTCTGAAAGGTGTTTTTGTGAATTTACTTGTACGAACAGCTGTAAGTCATTTGGGCAAACATCCTCAGTGATGGTTGGCGTTTGATTGTATATTTCTTCTGTGAAGTCCAAGCCATAATTTTGCGTTTCTTGACGCATTCTATGCGGAATATCTTCGGCCATGTAGTTCTTGTATTTCTCCCACAATTGTACTGGTTGTGACGGAGAACATGTAGATAAAATAATTGCGAACAGCGTAGGTATTTGAAACGGATTAGAAGTAACGGATAAATATTCAATTGACTTGTGCCAATGATCGTCATTTTCCACCAAATGAAGTGCCTCGCACACACTCCGATACGTATTATGTACTATTTCATCCACTGTTCGTTAATCTATAAATGATACTGGATCACGAACAGTAATCAGAAGCAACCGTAAATAAAAGTATTCAGCGTTGTTCGGATGCACAGTGAATATTCTTTCTAAAGCATTTGATGAAAATATTCCAGGTTCTCCAACTACTGCTTTGCCACTGTTCCTTCTTTCAAAATTCTTTGCGTGTTGCGTTCCAAATGTAATAAGTCGGAATATCTGCACATATCAAAGTTCTTGCAAAATCATCTGTTTGACATAATAGAAAAACACTGTTAATGTTATGCTTGGTGGATTTATTGCTCTGTCCTGCATGTTTTGTTCCCTGAAACACACTCTTTGTACGTTTTCAAGATGAACAGTAAGATGAACGACAATTGGACCCTCTCGTGGATTCTAATTCCTAAAATACGTGACACAACTTCATTACTGTTGATCTATCTTTCGATCTGATTTCGTCTAAATTACTTTCTTTTTGGTGAAACCCCAAGCACGGCCATACCGCTGCCTTTATTCACGTATTTACAAATGTATGTTATGGATTTTACAGAATTGCAATACTGAATGTTGATATGTGCTTTGAGAGTTTCCGATAAAAGTGGTGAATATGGAACAACCCAACGATTATCGACTTCAATGTATTTTCATCTCAGTTTCAAAGTAATTGCTTTTCCATTATTTTCTGTACTTCTTCGTCGATATAGTGGATAACCGCCATTGCCAGAAATTCTGTCTTTTAACAACTCTTGAGGATACCGTTTAGAGCATTTTACGTCGATCATACACGGTGAATTTGTATTGATTGCTCCACATGGTCCGTGTATCATGTTCTTGGTCGCAATTTCAAACAACACATTATCTAGTGTGGTATCTGATATTTCGGCAGATGTTATTTTATTGATTTAATTTGGCATTATCTCCACAGTAAGCCATGTCAGAATGTGCTCATGCGGAAATCCTCTTTTTTGCCATTCCACAAAGTACATCCAATGCTGTGTTTCTCCGATAATATGTAGTGAAGTGATGAAATCAATTAATGTCTTCAGCTTTTGTTTGAAAACGCGTGCTGTTATGTCGTGAAAATCAGTAGGATTTTGTCTTAGAAGTAGTAACTCTTTTACGTCATCCCATGCTGGATTCCATGTAAATTTAATGAAAAGATCACAACGACCATAGCCGGGCTGAGTGGCTCAGACGGTTAAGGCGCTTGCCTTCTAACCCCAACTTGGCAGGTTCGATCCTGGCTCAGTCCGGTGGTATTTGAAGGTGCTCAAATACGACAGCCCCGTGTCTGTAGATTTACTGGCACGTAAAAGAACTCCTGCGGGACTAAATTCCGGCACCTCGGCGTCTCCAAAGACCTTAAAAAGTAGTTAGTGGGACGTAAAGCAAATAACATTATTATTATTATTATTATTATTATTATTATTATTATTATTATTATTATTATTATTATTATTATATAATTCGCTGGGGCCATCAAGGACCACGTTAAGTCTTGTTGCATTTGACACTGAACTTGGCCTTCTTTAGAGCCCAAATTTCCCTCATTCTTTGTGAGTGGGCCTGCTTACGCTCCACTGTCCAAGGGCCACCGTGTCTTCTCTTCGGTTGCTCGTCTCGATTTAGCCCGTTCGTCAATATTTTCTTGCGGAAGAGATCTCTATTGAGGGCGTCTTCAGCTGAGATATGTAGCATTTGCAGGTCTTCTTTGGTATTTCTAAACCAGGGAATTGTGGTTTTGGGGTTTGAATCAAAAAAGTGAAAGATTTCTTTAGCTAACTTACTTCCGTCCATTCTTTTCAGATGACCATAAAATCGTGCCCGTCTTTTTCTGATTGTGTCGGTAATTTTCTCTATTTTGCTGTAGACTTCCTTGTTGGATCTCTTTTGATGGATTCCATTTCTGTACTTTGATCCCAAGATTCCTCTCACAATTTTGCGTTCTCTTTCCTCCAGTTCTTCAAGGAGTCCTTTGTTGGCATTTAGAGACAGGGTTTCGGATGCAAATAGAACTACTGGCTTCAGAACTGTTTCATAGTGACGTATCTTGGTGTTTTGGGAAAGGCATTTTTTGTTGTAGATTGTGTGGGATGTTTGATAGGCTATTTCCAGTTTGCGTACTCGCTCCTTAAGTGCTTCTTTGTCCAGTCCATTTTTCATGATGATCTCACCCAGGTATTTGAATTTGTCTACTCGGGTGATGTCCCCGTATTTTGTATGAAGTTTTGGTGAAGCCTCTTTGATGTTAGTCATTACTTCTGTTTTCTCAAACGATATCTGCAAACCAGTTTGTTCGGCAATTTCCTTTAAAATTTCAACTTGAGCTCTAGCGGTTTCTATGTCGTTTGAGAGAACAGCAATATCATCGGCAAATGCTAAGCAGTCTGTTGCGATCTCCTTGGATTTGGTTCCTATTCTTAATGGACTGTAGTTGGTTTCCTGTAATCTCACCCGCCAGGTTCTGATGATCTTTTCAAGAACACAGTTGAAGAGTATCGGGGATAGCCCATCACCTTGTCGGACTCCTGTTTTGATGTCAAAGGAATGCGAGAGACATCCGTGGAACTTCACCTTGGATTTTGTATCGGTCAGGGTGGCTCTAATTAATGCCAGCAGTTTCAAATCAACTCCAAATTCATTTAAGATGTTTAGCAGGACTTCCCGGTCAATGGAATCGTACGCTTTCTTAAAGTCCACAAAGACAGACACATACTGCTTGGACCTTAGTGTACAATATCTGATGATCGTTTTGAGATTTTGAATCTGTTCAGCTGTTGAGCAACCTTTTCTGAACCCTCCTTGGTATTCACCTATTTGATGTTCGACTTGTGCTTCCAAACGCTCCAGGATGGCAAGTGATAGAATTTTGTAAGTAACGGGTAGCAAAGATATTCCTCTGTAGTTGTTGATGTTCTTCATGCTGCCTTTTTTGTGTAATGGATGGATCAAAGCTATTTTCCAATCTTCGGGTAGGGTCTCCTTGTTCCAAATTTCTTCTATTTGCTTTTGCAAGATATCAAGTGATTCCTCTGGGGCATATTTCCATAGTTCTGCTACTACTGAGTCTTACCCCAGCGCTTTGTTATTTTTGAGACGGGCAATGTGGCGCTTGATTTCATCTCTGTCGGGTGGTCTGGAATCTGGGTACCTGAGTAAGGGTTCCTTGGTCTCAATGGTGCTTTGCGGTTTAGAGCAATTAAGTAAATTCTTGAAGTAATCTGCCAGAATGCTGCAATTTTCTTCATTTGACGTCGCCAGTGTGCCGTCCTTTCGCTCAAAGCATAGAGATGGTGGTTTATAGCCAGTGAGTTTGCGTTTGAAGGCTCTGTAGTACTGTCTGCTTTCATTCTTTCTAAAGTTTTGTTCTATCTTTTCAATGAGAGATTTTTCATATTTACGTTTCTCAGTTCTGAACACCCTAGCTGCTTGGGCACGTTGGATTTTGTAGGTTTCCCAATCATTTTCTGATTTCGTAGAGTAGTACTGTTTCCATGCATTAAGTCTTTCTTGGAGGACTGATTCGCAGGTATTATTCCACCAGGCATGTTTTTTGCTTCTCTTGATTTCTGCAACGTCTTTGGCGGCCTCAACAAGGAGACTTTTAGCGTTGTTAAAGTCACAGTCATTTGGTCTAGCCTTCTCCTGGAACGCCTTGACCCTTTGCCGAAGTTTATCATTGTCGAAGCGTGTGATCTGTTTAGTTGTCTTCCTTGTGTTTGCGGGAATTGGTTGAATTTGATAAGAGAGATATAATGATCTGAGGCCACATTGATGCCTTTCTTTACCTTGACATTCATAATCTCAGGGCTGTTTCTCCTGGAGATTGCAACATGATCAATTTGGAACTCTCCGAGAGCTTGGACGGGAGAACGCCAAGTCATTTGCTTTCTGGGTAGATGGCGAAAGTGGGTCGACATGACCTGCAGGTTGTGATTTTCGCAAATGGACACCAGTCTTTTGCCGTTGGGATTGGTTCTTTTGTGAGCTGGGTAATTTCCTATAACTTTCTTGTACTTCTGTTCACGACCTAGTTGGGCATTGAAGTCACCCAAATGAAGCTTGACATGGTGTTTGGGGATTTTGTTTAATTTTTCATCCAGTAGGTCCCAGAAATTATCAACTTCGTCTGGATCAGACTTGTTCTTATCGTTTGTAGGAGCATGTGCGTTAACTAGGGCGTAGGTTTTGTTCGCGCATTTAATTGTGAGTATAGACAATCTGTCATTCACAGGTTCGAAATTTGCAACCGATTTAAGGATCTTGGTTCTAACAGCAAACGCGGTTCCAAGCATAACAGCTCCATTGAGGATTTCTCTTTGCGCTTTGCTCTTGAAAAATCGGTAGCCTTCGGATTCAAAAACCTCTTCATCTGGGTACCTTGTTTCCTGTAAGGCCATTATGGATATCTGATTTTCGTGAAGAGCTTTGGTGAGGGTTTTCAGCTTGCCAGTTTGTGTAAGTGAATTTATGTTGAAAGTTGTTAGAAAGGTTTTAGATTTTGGCCTGAGTTTTTGACTCTTCGGGGTACACCGAGACGCTCCGACTCGTCTCTTGCATTAAGTCGAGTCTCCCCCAGAATCCGAACGAGACTCGTGCGCCGTGGCATTCACGACGAGGGATTTATCCGAAGATTTAACCCCAGGGGTATGTTTCTTGAAATGTTGTGCCATCATGCTTTTTGACTTGACTTTGCTTTGGACGGGTACCCATCCTTTTACAACTAGGGTTGTTAGCCCTAGAGGTTGCCTCAAGATGTTTTCTGGCTTCTGGTCATTTACCAGTCTTCGCCGTAACCCTGGCAAGGGACCAATTTTTTTCACGGTGGTATTTTATTTCCCTACTACCCTCTGACTCTGCTGGCGGCAGAGCCAGCGAGCTTCCCCAATTCCAATGGGACGCGCCCGATGGAGGTAACCGGTAAATCCCCACACGGGTATTATTATTATTATTATTATTATTATTATTATTATTATTATTATTATTATTATTATTATTACAACGACCATATTTCCGCACATACGTAATAGCATCCTGCGCATATTCGTGCAAATGTCGCGGACTACCAGTATAAGTAGCAGGCAATAAGGTGATCTTTCCTATGTTGCTTATATCACCATCATTAATTATCATCGCGTCTCTCAAATGTATATATTGTTCTGATCTTATTTTATTTTGATTGAGTCTAATGAATAGTAGTTGTTCCAAATCAATTTTTGCGTATCGAAGATGTATTGATGGAAGAACCGACGGCATTTCAAAATATGGTTATCATTTTCACGTACAATAATCCGATACGTCCTGTGAACATACCTTAATGCAGTGCGGTGCGGTAAGGTTCATTTTCCTTTTACATACGCATAGGGAAATGAACACAACGAACGTTGTTCTGATGGACTACATATCCATATGTGGCTGGGAGGCGTGACCAGTCTTAAAGAAAATAGTCGATAGTGAAGAGCATTTGGAGATACGAGGTTTTGCTGTAACAGCGACTTTAATATTTTCCTTCTTGAAAGGTAAATGTTCCTGTTTTAGCAGAAAATTTCAGTATTTCAGTCCCACTTCACCTTGCGGTCGTCCTTGAGCAAGTAATCCTAGCTGGAGCTATCATTATCCTCCTTGGCTTGCCTTACTCAATCGAACAGCCTTCACACGTCACAAATAGAAATTGAAGTGTATAACTGACACGCTATTTGTGGTGCAATATTGATGACCAGATAGTCAATACAGCGGGAGCCTTTCCCTTAGAACTGCGTCATTATCCGAGAACCGTAACACTTTATTGCTCAACCTTAGCTAAGAGGAATGTGTTTTCTTTCACTAGTTGTTGCTTGAAATTTTTAATAATAAGAATAATAATAGTAATAATAATAATAACTACAATAATAATGGTAATCATCTTTCACTTTTACCACACCCTGATAGCTTCATGGCTGGGATTTGTATTGTAGGCCTACATACGAAACTGACACAGTTTTGCGGCTAGATGTCCTTCCTGACGTCGACCTCACGTGGAGGGAAGTATTCGCTATTGCCTGTTTCCGTTGTTCCTGGTAGTGTGGCGAATATTAAGAAGAAGAAGAAGAAGAAGAAGAAGAAGAAGAAGAAGAAGAAGAAGAAGAAGTTGATACATGTACCATCCTTTCAACCACGGCAGATCTAGCCAGAGATCATGGGAGATTGCTGACGAAAATGAGGGGTATCGGACTAGACAGAAGAGTGATTGACTAGATGGCTACATTTCTGAAAAATAGAACTCACGTAACTAGAGTAGGTGAAGCATTGTCTGATCGTGTAACAATTAAGAGAGGGATCCCACAGGGCAGTATAATGGGATCTTTATGTTTGCTTATATTTATTATATGATTAAAAATGCCTTTGCTGGTAGGACCTCTTGTTTACAGTGCACTATGTCTTCTGGTATGGGCTAGAGCAAAGTTGTTACTTTAATTGATCTGTCTCTGTCTTATCCTTGGCTTTGACAATATGAAAGTGACTGAGGTATGAGCGATACTGGTAATGCCATTCCTTGTGCCACCAGTCCCTGCTACGAATGGTGTGAAAACGTTGCTCATAGGGTCGGTTGGTGCATGCATTTCAGTGGGCTTGGCAGACTGATATGTAATAGCAACTTCTGGCTCGGTGAGAAAAGCAACGGGAAACTACCTCACTCCTCATTTCCCTAGTACGCCTCTTCAGTGATGCCTAGGCCATCTATGACAGCTGATGGCAGAGCTGTTGAGGATCCAACCAGCCTTAGGGCTGAGGACTGAACATACATACATACGTACATGCACATGATTAAAGAAAGTTTTTTGCAGACGATGTTCTACTGTATTGAGTAATGAATAAGTTACAGGATTGTGAACTACCACAAAAAGACCTCGACAATATTGTGAGATGGACATCAGACGATGATAAGATGGTAAATTGGTTGAAAAGTCAGGTTTAAGTTTTACCAAGAGGAGAAGAGCTCTCGGTTGTAATTACTGTATAGATGGGCTGAAAGTACCTCATGGGGAATCACCCTAAGTACTTAATATAAGGAAGGAACTTCGATGGGGTAAAGGTTACATTTTTTTGCTAATTGCTAAACGTCGCACCGAAACAGACAGGCCTTATGACGACGATGAGAGAGGAAAGGCCTAGGAATGGGAAGGAAGCGGCCGTGCCCTTAATTAAGGTACAGCCCCAGCATTTGCCTGCTGTGAAAATGGGAAACCACGGAAAACCATCTTCAGGGCTGCCGAGAGTGGGGTTCGAACCCACTATTCCCCGGATGCGAGCTCATAGCTGCACGTTCCTAACCGCACGGCCAACTCGCCCGGTACTAAAGGTTACAGATATCATCATATGGTTATGAGGGTAGTTATAGTTTGTAGGAAGATTTGAAGAAGTTGGTGTATAATTCTCTGGTAAGACCCAAATCAGGGTATGGTTCCAGTGTATAGGACTCACACCAGGAATAGTTGATAAGGGAACTGGAAAGGAGCGAAAGAAAAGCAGCATGATTTGTTGTGGGTAATTTCCGACAAAAGAGTACAGTTAAGAATATGTTATAAACTTTGGGCTGGGAAGACTTGGGAGTAAGGAGACGAGCTGCTCGGCTAAGCGGAATGTTTCAAACTGTCAGTAGAGAGTAGACGAATAAGCTTGAGAGGAGCTTTCAAATTTAGGATAGATCATAATCTTAATGTATAAAAATTCAATCTGCGTATCTTTGTGATAGCAAAACTCTAAACGTACTCAGTCGATTAACTTGAAATTTTGCCACTACGTTGCTTTCAAATACGCGCGTGTTTAGGAAGTGGTTTGAACTTAATTGGGTTGATAGTTTTTATATAGAGTAATTTTATGGAATGAATGAATTTCAAAACCGCATCAAGATTGGTTCGAGATTCATGGATAGACTTATTCTGTATCGTTATAGTCCGGTAATAATTGCTGTATATAAGAGGATGCGAACACGCAGCCATGTTTTATGCAGTACCTTTCTTGCGAGGAGGTTCACGACCGTGGCTGTATATACTGTAGAAGGATGGGAACACGCAGCCATTTTTTACGAAGGACCTTTCTTGCTAGGAGGTTCATATAATTAGACAACTCATTGCCTGTTATTTGGAAATAGGTATCCAACATGCCGTGATCGAGATGTACTTTTATGTAACTATACCCTGAGTCAAGTCAAGTCCTAAGCGGTCCCTTTGATGTTATACATGCTATATGAAAGCCGCTTACATTACCTGCCAGGTTCAGGAGAAGAACAAAGATGGAGAAGGGGAAAGAGAAGAAGTGCTCACACGCGGAAGGATATTTTCCTCAGTTTTTCCTATTGCCTACGTGTATAACATCAAAGGGACCGCTTAGGACTTAAGTTGACGCCGACTATAGGCAACTCACTGCCTATTAGTGTAAATGTGAATAAACATGAATAAACTTGTCCTGTGCTCGCAAAACACTAAAAGTAGTTATAGTCGTCTGTGTTTTCGCCAGCTGTGGTACGAGTTTTATGAGTTGAATCGAAAAGAAGAAGAGCAGCGCAATCATCTCAACAATGATAAGAACAATTATCCCAACAGCTAAGACGTACACAGTTGCAATATCTGAATGATCGAGCTTCATATCCTTAAGTAATAATAAAAGAGTTAGTCATAGTACGGGCAGCCTTTAGTCTTAAGTCATAGTACCTCCTTCTATAATGCCTCGCCCACGTTCGAACATAGGCCGCCGTTCTCGACACGCTATCGCAGGACATCAATGGATATCAAACCGCACTGATCACGAACGTTTAGACGACAATGAACGTGTTAGAGTCTGAACTTCTCAAAGGCGAGCAGAAGAATCGGCAGATCAGAGGGAAGAAAAACTTTAACTCGACGAGTTGAATCTGGAAGAACAGCACAATCGTCTCAACAACGCCAAGAACAATTAAATCAACAGCGAAGGCGTATGCAGTTGCAATATCTTAATAATCGAGCTTCATGCCAGCGAATTGCATTTTCATAAGAACCGGATATTCAATAAAATACCTCATGTATATTCGTTCAAATCGAAATAATGGACAAAGTTTGTCCGCACTGAACAGCAATGAAATTTAAAGGAGAAACCCCAGGAATATGCTGCGCGAGCGGAAATGTGAATCTGCCCGAAACTGAAGAGCCGAAAAAACACTGAAAAGTTGTTAAATAGAATTATTGATGATTCAAAACATTTCCTCAGAAACATGAGGGGTTACAATTCCTGTTTTCAGATTACTTCATTCGACGCTAACGTTATAGCGGAGCATTTTATGCCGACATTTAAAATTCAGGGACATATTTACCAATTTCATCGGAGAAGAAAATGACCCAACTTACTGCATGTTGCCAAATCTCTGCTGGAATCTTTTTTTTTCTAGTTGCTTTACGTCGCACCGACACAGATAGGTCTTATGGCGACGACGGGACAGGGAAGGGCTAGGAGTGGGAAGGAAGCGGCCGTGGCCTTAATTAAGGTACAGCCCCAGCATTTTCCTGGTGTGAAAATGGGAAACCACGGAAAACCATTTTCAGGGCTACCGCAGGATAAAGAAATTGTACTATGTTAAAAATGTATTTAACCTGTATATTTTACAAGGATCACAGGCACTTAGAATATTTCAGTGAAATTCGATAGAGTTATATTTATTCATGGGAAGTAAAAATTTTGGGACATCGTGTATATCAATGATACGGAAAATCGCGGTGTGTTCTTGGATTCTCGAGGTCCGAAAGTCGTAGTAATAGTAAAATAAAGATATGTATTTTATAATGGTTGTTGTTTTCACTAGAGGATTGAAAAATGAAAAGGGTCTTTGAAATATAAGAAAAATGGATTGAGAGCGAAGAATTTATATATGTGGAGATGAGAGGGACAGGAATATTGAAGATGAAATGAAGCATGGATTTTAAGTGATACCGCTGGGATAAGGCGAGGAGAATGAGTTTGAGACAGGCTATGTTTGCCGAGGAAGTATTTGTGAAACAGACTGTATTGTGACAGGCTGTAGAGTATTCTGCTACCAATCCGAAATTTGAGACGACTACTGTGTGAAGCACCGTAGATTTCTAGTAAGATCCCAAGTGAAAACGACTCTAGTAAAGGTTAAAAATCTTGGTAGTAAAAGTCAAGTGACTAGTTACGTAAAGCCCGTATGAATATTAAGATAATGCGACCTCAAGGATAAAAGAGCATTTCGAATACATGGTTGGTGTTGTATTGAATTTCGTTTCACTGGATATGTCATTGATATAAATATTTGGAATTGATGGTAGGCGATTTGAGAGTTTCTAATGCGGTAGTGATGATTATTATTTTGAATACATCCACTAAATGGTAGACGTGTGTTGGGAATTATCATTGCTTCCCTTAAAACTTCATTGCACAGGCTCAGATTGTGTTTGAGTTGGAGAATTGTTCGTCACGTATATTTATTTTCGAGTTCACGTATTGTAACGAGATGGAGACTTACTGCATTTTTTGACTTGCATTCGTTTAATAGTAAGAGACGTGGTTCTATGTGTATTGAAATGTCAGAGTTGGTTTGAAATTGTTAGTTCGCCTGATATGCTAGGGGATACGTAGTACGATCCATTTTGACGCCCGACCATAGATTTAGGACGTCACATGTTATCCTTGGAGTTACTGATGATGAGATGTCCTAGTTCACGCCCGACGATAGAATTTGGAAGGTGTCATGTACATAGAGATTAGTGTTAGGATGTACAGATTTTAAGTGAGCCCGACGATAGGTCTGGGATGTCAGCTGTACATACTCAAGTCTCAGATTAGACGTTTCTTTTGTTTTTGCGAAGTGACCTGGGCGAAGGTAGCACCTACAGTAAAATATGAAATATGAAGAGGGTTAGATCGACAATAATGAGGCCAACTAGTGCGTAGCTCCAACAGCTGAAGGGTGTTCCTTAAGATAACGGGGCCGCTATCGGTGAATGAGGGTTGCCCAAATATTGGATATCGACCTGACGGAAATTAAATATTTACTGTAATTCTCCATGCGTGTTGAGTTTAAATGACTTCGCTATGTTATTTTATTTTACGGACTTAATTGTTTTGTCGTTCTGACGTCCGTTTCGTTTTGATAGTGTGCATATTGACACTCAGTGTATTAGTGTGAGACTTGAGTTGCGAATGCGGTTTCGATTCGTCAGCCAGTAATATTATTTTATTTTCAATCTTTGTCGTACTTTCATTTTATTCGTAGTTGAATTCGATTAAGTAATCACTTTATAGGTAGTGTGTTGGGACAGACAATAAGTAGATGGATCTGTAATGGTAGTCATTGTTTTCCAAAGGAAAGAATTCCTTAAAGTTGTAGTATTTTTCAATGTGGACTGGTAATTTTATTAAATGTAACATAACCATTTCTAACCTGAAAATCGGTTTGATAATAATACTTTTCAAGTGATTTACCACTTTTTTAATTAACTTCAGTGTTTGGCATTTCTTCTAAATGCGTGATGAATAAGTGTTTCCTGCATTTCGCAGTTTTGTTCCTTTAGAACGACGTAACGTAAGTTCCTCGCGGATCATGTTGTTGTTGGTTCCTTCCGAACAGCTGTTTGGGTGATGCACATTTATAATCGGGATTACCTTATCACTTAAGGGTGTCATGAATGACAAATACATGGTGGAATTTTATTTCAATTGTGAATGATGCTGTTAACTCGTAGTGAACACCATGCTTTCCCATAATATTTCGCAACCTATCCAAAGCAACTGATAGTCCATTTTGGTTCGATTAAGGGTCCATTCGGCGGGTGTTCCGTATCCGAAAGAGGTATTCGACTGGTGGATAACCTTAATTGAGAGGAAATCAGGCGTTCTACTTGTTGAAAGTCAGATTTTCCACGGATCATGTGGATTAATTCTCAGTTCTCGTTTGGAGTAATAGGTGCCCGGTTTTCAGGTCTTTCCTTTTTCAGTTTTTCAGTTTCGCTGTTCACTAATGTACTAATTTCTCCGAAGCAACTCTTCGATATTGTGAGAAATAAATCTTCGCTATGCAATGTGACTGCGTTTGAAACATTCAATAATAAATAATTTTAAAATTTTTTTTCAAGGATTTATATTAAAATAACACTGTTGTCGTGTCATTTCAATTTTAATAAAAGTTAGTAAGCACATATTTGCTCCTCATTTCAAGTAGTTAGGCTCTCTTCTGAACCCCATCGTTTGGTTAAGATCGTGACCGAATTTATTCCCGCAACGACCCATGATTTAAGAGTTCTATATTGTTCTACTGTAGCAGCCGTGGCCGACCAACGATGGAATGGTAAGTTCAAGGGTTCAGTATAGTGGTCTATTTCTGATCCAACGTGGATGACCATGTAAGAGGAAATGAGGTAACAAAAATGTGTATTTAACTGCTCCATTTTCAAATCTGTGAAGAACGCAGAGATCTATGTTTATTCAGGTCCTAAATGTTCAAATATCACAGAATTTGTTTGGTACTAAACTGCCTCAGATCGGGGTTATGGGCTTTCAACATGTACGCAAAAGATAAGAATATGCGGTTTACATTTTATTGGCACTTGTCGTGGCAGCTGATGACCAAATGAGGGAGGAGACATCAATTATAGGAAGAATAAATCCAAAAGTATAGGCTAATACAAGCAGAACTCCAAGAGACCTAATGGCACGGGATTTTAGTTGGTCTATTTGAACAGAGAAATTTAGCTTCCTCTCATGAATTATTCCAAGATCTTTGACCTGAGTAACAGCCTTCAGAGGAATGTCGTTTATTACATATCTGTGGGTATCTATTACAAGAAGTATGTTGCAGTAATGAAAACATCTTGTATGCAAGCATTATATCTGATTCGATACTCGCTGGCGTGTCGTGAAGTGGCAGTAGTTACTGATGCTGGTTTTCATTGTCGAAGGATGGGCACTAGAGTTTTCGTCAATGAACCGGCTGAAGGCCTTTGAAATACCAGTAAATGTATCGCAGAATGTTGCAGATACTTTAGATAGACCATGTTATCAGCCAGGGAAATCAACGCAAGTCTTAATCCACGCCAAACACAGGCATGCAGCCCACTTCCGTCATAATCTTCAAATCTTTATACAACTGATAATAGAAAGCCAGTAGAAGAGTAACGTAGACGGGAGATAATGGATTCAAACCCCACTGTCGGCAAACCCGAAGATGGTTTTCCGCGCTTTCCAATTTTTACACCAGGCGATTGCTGAGGCTGTACCTTATTTAAGGCCTCGGTAGCTTTCTTCCCACTTCTAGCCCTTTCCTATCTCATCGTCCTCATAAGACCTATCATTGTCGATGTGACGTAAAGGAAAAATTGGGAAAGTTGACGTGGGTGGGTAAGATTATCGTGGTCCCGGAAACTCCATCAGTGGTTCGACATTCCCAATTCAGCAACTCCGATATGGAAATCACAAAATATGAAAAAATATTCCACGATGGTCCCGAACTTTCTGTGAGGAGACGGCAGCAGAATAATATACTTAATAATCATAGCTACAGGCCCTCTAGTTTCACGTTTTATATTCAATGATCTTTATGTCTGACACCTTGGCTGAATGGTTCAGAGGGTCGCGGGTTCGACTCGCGGCCGGGTCGGGGATGTTGATCGCGTTTGGGTGTTTGTGTTTGTCTTAACACTATCCTCTTGATATCGCACAACACACCCACTACGAATGCACCACAGAAACACGCAAACCGACTGAACCGGTCGTGCGATTAAGGTAGCATAGATGTGAGCTTGCATTAGGGAGATTGTGGGTTCCAATCCCAGCGACGACAGACCTGAAGATGCTTTTCCCTGGTTTCCCATTTTAACACCAAGTACATGTTCGGGCTGTACCTTAATTAATGCCACGACCGCTACCTTTCTAATCTCTTCCAAGCTCATTCCCATCTTTCCGCCGCTTAAAATTGTCGATGTGTTAGCGCGATGTAAAGCCACTAGCGAAAAAGGAAAACCAACACAAAAAAAACCGCTGAAACGCGCAATAATGATTACATCCCTTCACTTAGGGTTAGCGTCAGAAGGGGCAACCGGTCGTAAAGCACTCAAAATGTGCGCCACTCTCCGTGACCCGACGGGGAAAAGCGTAAGAAGAGGAAGGAGAGGAGGAAAAACCAGAAGAGGATGAAGAAGTGTAGGAATAAAAATAATTCAGTGACCGTTACCAAATCTCCATGATCATGTAAGTGTCGCACTGAAAACTGACGCTTATAAAACAGATTCAGAGTGCATCAAATTTCAATACTCCCAACTTCTTTTGATGATCGAAGAGACCAAAATAATCATTCTTCTTTTTATTTTATTTTGGAATGTAACCATTAGTTTGAAAATAATATTTGATTGACAAAATCGGAAGCTGTACTGTAAGGGTATAAATTAATTCTGACTTTCGTTCATCAAAACTATGAATAGTACATATCTTCGCTGCGGGAGTAATACCACGTATATAACAATGTACTTCCAATCCGTTATTTCCGTTACGACTGGTCGCGCCTTCCAGCCACATATTATTATTCAGTCCATCAGAACAATTTTCATTCTGTTCATTTTCGTATGTGTGAAAAATATGAACCTTACAGTTACGTACAGTTGCAGTGGGTGTTTGCATGATGTATTTAGGCACTCCTACAATATAATGTACTAGCAAAACCCGACAGACGTTGTCCTGCCTGTGTACATTTATTTACCTCAGCCTATACGACACTAATATCGGTCGTTTTCGATTACTTTTACATTTCATCCTCTCCCCTTGGGCTGGGAGGGGTGTCCTGCCCCCACACTACTTGATAAAAGCAGAAATAAGTTTTAAGGAACACATCATAATCTTCACATACTGTTGGGCAGGCAACCCGCTGATCGGACTTGTCTTGCGGTTTGCTTATCTTCCCCTATTTCATTTGTCACCCCTTAGTGACCAACTACGAATCAGATTTCGTTCAAACCACTTCATAATCCCTCTCAGATGTAATGCGAACAAGCTGTGAACATTTCAGCGAAATCGATCCAGTAGTTTTTGAGTCTATTAGCTTCAAACATACCAACATCCAATTTTATATATATAGATTTAAATATTTACACGTTATCATAGGACAATGAATACAACTGAAACTGTTCTGGTGGAATGGATATCCATATGTGGCTGAAAGGCGCGACCAGTCTTCAGGAAAATATTGGATAAGAAGTTCATTTTCATGTACGCGGTATTACTACCACAGCGACGATATTCTTTTATACATGCTATGACGTTAGAATGCATTGTCTGTGCTGTGACAACTAGTAAGGGACCCCTTGGACCAAAGGCCATGGAAACGGGCTACACTATAATGAACACTCGATATGAAGAGGTTAAGAAATAAAGCAATGGGGGATGATTGAAACGGTGTTCTGACTGCGTTCAAATAATTATCTGAACGCTCTGCTTTAATTATTGCCTATCTTGAACTTATGATTTTAATTTTCATACGTGACAGTTTTCTAAGGGCGCTGACAATAAAGTTGCTAGTGATTATGTATATCGCACCTTTCTTAGTGCATTTTATGAAACCTAATTATACCGTAGATACATTTGATAGATTAATCATAGCAATATCATTTACTTCGATCTTAGGGTGTACCTACGTGCTGGAATTAGATTTACAGTAGTTTTATACAGATGAATCAGCTGGTAGTATTCCATCAGGTAGTCATAATGAAGGACAAGAAAGCAGAGAATACGACTGCCCTTTTAACGATCATTATCAGGATCCAGTACTATGATTCATGGTTCACAGCAGCTCTTTTGAATTCATCAACTGCAATATTATACAGATCTCTTTGCTTGGGAAATGCTTCATATCTGAAAAGTTTTCTAGTTACTCTATGGCAATGTAGACTTTAGTGGTATACTTCTTTGATGAATAAGAAAATATAAAATGTATCCTCCAATATAGAAACGTGAATGCTCCTCTTTAAGCGAATAGTGATAAATATTGATACATACACTCGAAAGAAAACATTAGTATTCAAACAGGCACTCGTGATTTGTAAGAGAAATTTATTACGTAAATGCGAAGAGAACTTCACATGAAGTTTGCTGCGATATGTTACGCACTCAATCTACTTTTAAGATGGAAATATTTAAGATCTGATAGGTGTAAGACGAAGCATATTTATGAAAATAAATCTAAAATTCTTCAAGATCTAATTATGGTGTATTAACATTCGTTTCAACAAAATCCAGGATCTTGGCGTGAATCTACTTGAAATCAGTTTATTTTTATAAACTAAATACTTGTTTGGGGTTGGTTCCCTGAACGAACTGAATCATTGTACACATAACGCAATAAGTTACAAGGGAACTCTTGTAAGTCAAAATTCCGAATAGGATTCTCCTTACTATCAGTTAGTTCAAATGGTAAAACCATTAATAGCCGGTCTGAGTAGATCAGACTGTAGAGCTCTGGCCTTCTGAGTCCAACTTAGCAGCTTCGATCCTGGCTCAGTGCGGTGGTATTTGAAGGTGCTGAATAACGTCAACCTCATATCCGTAGATTTAATGCACGTTAAGGAACTCGTGCGGTACAAAATTCCGGTACGTCGGCGTCTCCGAAAACCGTAAAAAGTAGTTAATGGGGCGTAAAATAAATAATATTAACATGGTTGTTCATCCATCTAACTAATTTTAAGGTTTGTGTTGTGCTTTAAAAGGCTTAACATCTAGGTCATCGGCCCAAATTTTACAACTGTTGATGATGTCGATGTGCTGCGAACCGCCCTGGAAAATCTACTAAAACGAGGCTAAATACTACTGGACTGAGTTGGGATGGAACCTGCGAATTTGGGCTCAAAATGCCAGCGCTCTGCGTCTGAGCCACTCAGCCCGGCGATTTACATGGAAATATTCTGTAGTTTAACCACTGAAGAGAGCAAGCATTGTAGCTTTTTTAGATGAATGGTGTTATCGTGATCGTAGCCACGAAGCATCCTGTTCTACGTTGAATCCGACCCATTGGGACGAGATTTTGTATTTTAAAAATCCCACATGCATTGGTGGGGATTCGAACCATGGCCATATTGGCAGCCAGTGACTATATATCTCGAAGAAAATGTGTGCGTAAATTCGAACATGAAACTCAAGTACTTGTGCAACTGAGTGCTCTAGCTTACTCTGTAGCTGTACTATACCCGTAATATTAAAAGAAGCGTTTTGACAGATAGTGCTAAAGGGAGGAGCATTCCCAGGTGTTGCCACATTCTTTCATTCCTTTCCCCTGCCCTTCGCTTTCGGCTCATTTGTTCTTTCGTCCAGGCTGTGCTCTGTTTACTTAACTCCTCCCCTGTGGGTGGGGGCGGTAGAAGAACACCCATGGTATCCCCTGCCTGTCGTAAGTGGCTACTAAAAAGGGCCTCTGGGGCTCTGAACTTTGGAACGTTGGTTGGCGACCACGGGGCCCTTAGGTGAGTCCTGGCATTGCTTCCACTTACTTGTGCCAGGCTCCTAACTTTCATCTATCCTTTCCGACCTCCCTTGGTCAACTCTCATTCTTTTCCGACCCCGACGTCATTAGGTTTACGAGGGCTGAGGAGTCTTTCATTTTCACGCCCTTCGTGGCCCTTGTCTTCCTTTGGCCAAAATTTTCATTTTTCGAAGTGCCGGATCGCTTCCATTTTTTCTCTACGATTGGTGTTATATACAGGATGGTTGCCTAATTGTACTTCCTCTTAAAACAATAATCAGACCACCACCACCTGTTTACTTAACTAAGAAGTGAAAGGTTTGGCAACTCTAAGCAACACGAGTCAGCCAGCAGGCTTATTTCCATGGCAACTGCAGTGAGTCCGCCCACGTTTCCATGACAACCATACCCACTACTCCCATCTCCCCACCCAGACAGGCTGTAACCGGACCTCCCTCTAAGAACTGTCAGAGCGTATCTTTCAATATTACGACTATAGTGGTAGCACCAACCTTGTAGCATAGTTCTAGCCAGAAGAGCATAAGTGGTATGGTTATTTTAGCTTAATCGGTAGAGTATCGGCTGCGGAAGACGTTGACTCTTCCTCGGCCTGCCAGCCAGTGATTTTGATCTCTTCTTACTATTGAAGTGATTCAACGACTATACAGCCGTTCAGCATGCCGACATAAATTGGCTTCAGGGACTGGATGCAGATTTCTTTTATGGAACAGCACTTGGACAAGAATGATGACTATGCTGAATAGCAATGCGTATCAGTGCCCCACTACTGTGTCTCGTTATCTCTGCCTGTAAATTAATGTTCCTCCGTCCGAACTCTTTTTATCTTATTATTCGAAGCTCCTTTGTATGAGTAATCTGTACTAGAATTTTGATGTGCGAAAGCCTTCGGCCCTGGCCCAGATCTTTTGTTACATTTCGGCATTATCTTTGTGTATTTACGCGATCAACCTGACGTACAGTCAAGGTGATCGTACTGTGAATGTATTTGTATTTTCTTAATACATGTCAAGACCTAGCTAGATAATATTTTTATCTTTGGTAGCCATAACTGTTTCATATATATTAGGTTATGTGTCCGAAGTATCAAATCAAATCAGTCATCAATGATCTGAATGTAGGGCTCTCTCCCAAGTGGAAGATTTCCTACCAATTGTCTACCTCCTTCTGACGATGTTTAGGCCTATATGAAATCTCAGTATGCAGAGTCTTACAATTGTTAATACTTTGCCTCACGCTTGTGCGTTAATTATAACATAAAAATATATAAAAATAAAAATATTAATCTTCATACCATAATAAAATGTAATTATCACTCGGCGACTTATATGAAATAAAATTTAAAATAAGCGAATAAAGAAATAAATATAACAATAATAATTTCTCTTAATTCTTCAACAAAGCATCTGTGATCTGAAACACGTAGCCTGTGTTATACCTGAAGTGATGTATGAAAGATTTTAGTAATGGACGTTATGTTCCAATGATTTACATTCAATATACAGCTTTAGGTTCCGTGGAATAAGGCCACAAAGATTTGAAATTATGTAGAACTGAAATCCAGATTTATTATTCTTTCTTCCTTTCTTTCATTGTTTCTTTCTGTTTTTCTTTCCTTCTTTCTTTCCTACGTCTTACGTAAATTTCTACATCAGGTACAAAATGCATCTTCGATCGCCAGCAGCGTCGCCTGGCTTGCTGCCTACTGTTGTAGTTCCTACAGTTTACTGATCTCGTGACTGTACAGCCATTCTGAAATACAGAACCTGTCCTATCTCTCAAGTTAAGTAGCGCTTATCGAGGTCAGCACCTGGATGGTGAACTACGTAGCCAGAGGAGGAATAATAAGAGACAAGGGCCGATCTTTTCGATATTAGCGCCTCCTATTATCAGTGGCATATAGTATAGCATATTGCTGAACTATTATTTTATGTCGTTCTCCTTGTGGAAATATGATCGCAGAAGCTGAAATAGTTCTTAACCGAGACCTTGAACTGTTGGATGAATACTTTCAAAGATAGTACCTTCATCCCAATCCACAGAAAACAGTGACATCTACATTCCATCTGAAAAACGCAGAAGCAAACCACCATCCAAGGGTTTTCTTCAAGGGCCATGAACTACAATATTGTGCCAATCCCAATTACTTAGGAGTAAAATTGGACAGGTCTCTTACGTACAAAAATCATCTGCAGAAAACCGCCAACAAACTAAAAAGTCGTAATAACATTCTCCAACGATTGGCTGGAACTTCCTGGGGAGCGGATGGAAACACATTAAGGACAACATCTCTGGCCTTAGTCTATTCTGCAGCAGAATACTGCTCTGGTGTTTGGCTTAACAGTGCTCACACACAGCTAGTAGATTCACAACTTCGTCAAACCATGCGAATCATAACTGGTACACTTCGTGCTACACCGACCCAATGGTTACCGGTTCTCAGCAATATACTACCTCCACATATCAGGAGACAGAAGGCCCTTTTTCAGCTATGGACCAGAATGCTAAAGAATGAACGTCTACCTGTTCATGAGGATATCAGACAGAAATGCACACGCCTGAAGTCTCGCCAGCCTGCTTGGAAGACAGCCGTGAAGATAACATCTAGTGAATTCAACCCCACCTCTAAATGGTTAACAGAGTGGTCTTTATCCCCAGCTCGGGTAATAGTGGATATTAATAACCCATCCACAAAGCTGGCAGGCTTTGATCTGCCACGTTGCACCTGGAGTAGACTAAACCGCATGAGATGTGGAGTAGGTAGAACAGCATCTACTTTACACACCTGGGGCTGGTCAGTTTCTCCATACTGTGATTGTGGGGAGGTTCGACAAACAATGAAACATGTAGTGCAGGAATGTCCACTCCGTGCTTTCACTGGCACCATGGAAGACCTCAACACAGCAACACCCGAAGCAGTGAAGTGGGTGGCGGGTTTGGACATTCACATTTAGTGACATGTACATCACTCGCACTCAGTGTGTATATATGAACTGTCAGAGTTGATAGGTGGATAGCGATGTAAATATATTGTGTTTTCTTCTTGTACTTTCAAACTTTGTAAATACCTTTCTTTGACTGTATAGATATGATAATTTGTATTTACTTTGTACTCATCTTTCACTGGTTGTGTAAATAGTTTATAGGTTGTCATTATTCAGCATACGCCAAATAAATAAATAAAATCTTCACAACACAAAGAGGCTAAACATTGCTTACGGCAGCGAATGAATTATGCATTTCGCATTATTTTATAAACACTTTTCTTTCCTTTCAAAACATATCTCAACTTCTTTGTTTAGTTTCACATATTTTCTTTCAGCAGACTTCATAATTAAAAGCACCCTTTGAATCACAGCATTTTGTTTTAATTTCAAATGGCTATCGCTAGCCATGTGCAGGCCTTGTAAGGCAGACCCTCCGACGAGGGTGGGCGGCAACTGTCGAGTGTAGGAAACAGTGAGTAATTGTGGTGGATGGTGGTGTTGCTGCTCAGTACTTCTGATGGGCTTGTGTTTTTATCTGTGGAAAAGGGTAGAGATTATCTGGCTTATCTACAGATCTGAGAACGGCGTAAGTGTAGGTGAATACATTCCTCATTGCATAACAGTGGCTCCCTCAAGATCTGTAAAGTTCAACAACAATGGACGTTGATAGTGAACTCGTCCTGTTGACTCGCAAGGGAGCGGAAATGAACGAGCCACCCTCCATAAGTAAATTATGGTTCACGATGCCTGATCAGTCCTCACATGGTTTATATGAGAGCATCGACCAAGTTGACAGTGTTCACAAATGGTTAACGCATGAAGTTATAACGGCACATGTATCTAAAGTGAAACGACGTGCGTTATTGGTTACTCTTCATATGTACTACAAAATGATTGGTAGGTGGTGGGGGTAGAGACTTCGTTAGCACAATGACTTAGCTTGCCTTTCTAGCGACAGAAGTACAAACCCTACTTACTCTTGCGTGGAATTAATACCGGAAAAGACATGTCTGAAGGACATCTAGCCTCAACCTTCTGGCCAAATCCCAGAATAACTTACCTCAGTCGCTCAATTAGCCTCCTGTTCTCATGATAAGCAGGTTCAACCTCGTCTAAAGATGGTGGTATTTGAGGGAGTTTATGCGACAATTCCTTGACATAGCTTTCTAGAATTTTAAAGAACGTCTGTCGAAAAGAATTCCGACTTCTCGACGTCTCAATGAATCTATATCAATCGAAGGAATGTTATGTCTTCTTCTTATTTTTCCTCTAACCGTTTACCCTACTGGTGTAGGATCCATCTTGATGCATCAAGGAATGCCATTTTCCACAATCGAAAACTTCATTACCCTGTTGGTGGAGTGCTCTTATGTCGGCGTTAATGACATACTGCCATCGTTGTTTTGGCCTTCCAATTGGTCGAGTTCCGCTGACTTCAAAGTGGTAGGCAGTATTGGCCACGGTGTGAGGTGCTACACACACGATACGGCCATACCATTGGAGACGTCCATGATGTATTTTCTCATTTATTGGGGCTGCTCCTCCAAATAGCATCGTTTGCAATGTGGTCAGGACGAGAGATTCCCATCGACCAAAGCAACTTAAGAATCTCCGAAACGTGACGTCGGTGCTCTACTCATCCCGTAACTGGCCAGCTATCAGCTCCATAGATAGCGACTGGACGAACAACTGTACGGTATATTTCCGACTTCAGGTGTATCGGCATTCTCTTGTCACAGAGCGCTCCCGTAACCTCCCTCCAACGAATCGCTCCAGAATTTATCCATGCTCGCACTTCAGTGTTAATGTTGGTGTTACTACATAAATGTGATCCTAAGTCACGGAAAGTATCTTATTGGTCTTCGGTAGGTTTTCACCATTGACTTTAATGTCATCGTCACTCGGGTTTGTCTTCTTGATATTAAGATGGAGACCAAATCTGCTGATATCGTCATGCCAGGTTTGGACCTGGTGTTGCAGATCATGTTCGGAGGTGCTGACACGCATGGTATCATCCGCACAGAGTGAGTTCCACGGAATGTAACATATTTAGCATTATTATTATTATTATTATTATTATTATTATTATTATTATTATTATTATTATTATTATTATTATTATTATTGAAGAAGAAAATGAGTAAAATTATTCCAAATGAATGGGATATGTTAAAAATCATGATTAGCTGATTAGCTTGACTATTGGAGTTCCACCCGATAGGTCAAGGTTCGAATATAGGTGGTTTCCGAATTGGAAAATTCCACTTTAAAATTCATGTGACGTCAGAAAAGACATCGAGGTTTAAGGATACCTGCCAAAACCCTAAATGAGCTATTGAGGCTTCTGGTACTCCAGAAATAACACGGGTAACCTGAAAAAAAATTAGAAATTATTTATGAGCGTAGGAAAATGCGCACCTTGGAATATTAGCTTAAGAATGGATTTCATGAATTACACAACATTTGCTCCCAAACAAGAGCTCATTATAATGTTAATTAATGGAAAAGTGATTTGTCTTATTCTCGTAAAATACAGTTAACTGAACTGAGTATGCTATTAATCCAGGACAAAGTATTGACATTATCCCAAAACTTCACAGAAACGCATGGAAGTAAATGTTAATGCTATAGATTTTTCGTCCAACTAACTACTTTCATAGTTTTCGAAGACGCTGAGGTGCTGGAACATGTTCTCGTAGGTCTCCTTCAACGTGCCGGTAAATCTACCGACACGAGTCTGACGTATTTCAGTATTTTCAAGTTCGACAGGACTGAACAGGGATTGAGCCAGCCTGTGTTTTTATCATCTGAGTAACTCGAAGTAGCTCATGTATGGAAGATTTCTGGGTTTAAGTCGATTGGAAACGTACTTTGTTTTAATAAATAATTATTTTATTTTCTAGAGCAAAGTAAAGAATACATAATTAATTACAGTGCTGCGTAAATTAGACATACTGTTACAGATAAAAATCAAATACTAAATCAAAAAAAAGAAGAACAAATCTTGAGAAATACACGACTATTAAGAAATCTCGTTTTTTTTATATAATTAACACACGTGATCCATCACTTTAATGAGGAACGGAAAGGCGATCCACTTTTGTCGGTGACCGATACACTATACAGTTACATCGTTAATTTAGATTATTAAATAGAGAAACAAATAAATGCAAACAGAAACAAAGTAGTATTTACACAAGCAGTATCATCACAAGGTAAGAACATAATGTTCATTGAATTTCTCCTGCCCTCCAGAAGCACTATACACTTTCAGTTTTTGTCTCGCTGTCTTGAGAAACTGCCTAAAACCTTGTACAGAGCATTTCTCGTTGGTCTGCGCATAATGAAGAAAGCCCATTGCTAGCCATACTAGGGCAAACTTGTTGTTCCTGTTGGGTATGTCCAAAGCTAACAAGATACGATATATATCGTTAGGGTTATTGGGAGACGTTAACTGCTGCACCAGAGTCAGTGTCCATCGCCAAAAGTCCATCATACCATCACATCGAACTCGAACCAGGCTGTGCCTGTGTCATGGCAGCAAGTTTTGTCTAGAACGCATACCGCGTGGAAGGAATTGCCTAGTCAGTATGGATTCAAAATTTCATTGTTGACGTTTTATTCCTAAATAGAAATGTGCACATTTTAAAGACCATGACTCTAAATCATTTCTCACCACTAGAGCAGTAGATGTACTGGTTAGGGGTTTAAGTAGCGCGCAACTCGCCTCACGACGTTCGGTCCCCTTAACTTTGAGACGCCCTCAATAAGACTTTTCAAGCTCGATATTGGTGATTTGGACTTTTGAGAATTCCGACATGCCACTCTATTCTCTAGAAAACTATTTCGATAATTATGACGTCATTAAATGTCCATATGCCACGATATTTTACGAAAGAAAGATTTTCGCCCGTCTTTGCACCACGAATTTTTCAAATGTTCTCTCTTAGGCACCGTTCACACTAAGGCGATATAAGATAAGTGATATGTAGTAAGGAATATATTGCGACGATTATATTGCTAGGAAGGTTCATGACACTGGGTGAAAAATCGGCGCGATCTGGGCGATAAAAATTTGGTGGGAACACAATTCTCACTACATCAGTTACAAATATGAGTTCAAACGTTCTAGTGGCTTATTGGTTCAGGCGTAGGATGAGAAGAAAACGGAAATACTGGGTACATCCCTGCAATCTTACCAACCTGCACAATAGCTCGGCTGTTGTTTCTCGAAAGTTGTCTCAACATGAATCAAAATTCAGGGAGTTTTAGAGAATGAATCCTGAAAACTTTCAATTTCTGAAAAGCCATTTCTTCAGATAAAAAACTTCTGATTACTATAAAGTAAGTAGATATGAATATAAAAAGCAGTATTAATAAAATTTAGCAGTTTTAATTTGATAATATTTTACATATTTTTTTTTACAAATACCAATCTGTTCCACTAAATTAATGAAAGGTATTACAGGATTGTCTTCTCTTCTTCCCGTCATGTTCACAGATCGAAATATCGTACGATACTTATCGCTGAAGAGACTAGCAAGCTGCACTTCGAGAGATATGTCACTTGCGATATGTAGTGCAATCGCGTAGCTGTGAACCTTTTTTATTATCGCCTCTCTTTAGATTTCAAGTATCTGTCTGTGTGTGTCGCGTATCGTATATCGCTTACGATATATCACTTATCTTATATCGCCTTAGTGTGAACGCGGCCTTAGACTTTTTTTACCGGGCGAGTTGGCCGAGCGCGTAGAGGCACGCGGCTGTGAGCTTGCATCCGGGAGATAGTAGGTTCGAATCCCACTATCGGCAGCCCTGAAAATGGTTTTCCGTGGTTTCCCATTTTCACACCAAGCAAATGCTGGGGCTGTACCTTAATTAAGGCCACGGCCGATTCCTTCCAACTACTAGGTCTTTCCTATCCCATCGTCGCCATAAGACCTATCTGTGTCGGTACGACGTAAAGCCCATAGCAAAAAGAAATAAAGACTTTTTGCTCCCCCACTGGAATCCGAAGCTACTGTTATATTTTGCCGCGCGGCACGTTGATTTTAGAACCTAAAGATGACACTGCTCTTGGATCCCCCGGTGACGTCATGCTGAAGTCAGACTCTTATTATTTTTTTTTTTTGTTGCTAGGGGCTTTACGTCACACCGACACAGATAGGTCTTATGGCGACGATGGGATAGGAAAGGCCTAGGAGTTGGAAGGAAGCGGCCGTAGCCTTAATTAAGGTACAACGCCAGCATTTGCCTGATGTGAAAATGGGAAACCACGGAAAACCATCTTCAGGGCTGCCGATAGTGGGATTCGAACCTACTATCTCCCGGATGCAAGCTCACAGCCGCGCGCCTCTACGCGCACGGCCAACTCGTCCGATCAGACTCTTATTGGAAGATACCCTTCGGTTTTAAAAACTTTCGTATCTTATAAAAACGCTCACCGGCTGATGTACGATTGTATTCTACGACTAACATGTATAAAAGGAGAACTCGGTAGGCCTAACCCGCTATAAATAAGCCTATTCAATGAAATATTTCATTCCTCACACCTGTCACTCAAGATCTCACTTGCAGGAAGAGTGAAGGGTTACATTTCATATTTTCACTGGTGTGGTTAACAAAATACAGTAGTTCATTATCTGTCCACACGTTTACTCTCCAAGGAGAGTAGTTTTACTGTAGTTTTAATCAGCAGATCGTATCTCTCTTTGCATTAACTAGCAGCCAAGAAGTGAACGCGACGGCTGTCGTCTCATGTCCTAAAAATTGACGGGAACTTCATCATTCCATAATTTCGTCCCTGGAAGGCATTGCTGCGATGGCTCCTAGCACTTAGGACGCATGCGCAGAGTGGCAGTGACGTCACTCTACATTATTAATAGCAGCCGGTCCCGGATTACTGCCTGCCCCTCGACCCCCTTCCCAACATAAATCCCGCAGTGCTACTGCTCCGCTGCTCTTATTAATTTAAATGCTAAATGTGTGTAGTTTATTCTGGAGATTAGTTTTATGTGAATGTAGGACAGGGGTAGCACTAACGACTCTTCTCACACGGCCTTCAGCTCTGTAAATCTTTATCACAACAACATGTGTCTGCACGTTTAATTTTTCTTCAATGTTTTCGGATACTTGTCCGTCTGAGATAGGGCCAAACAATCTCCTTTCTGGACCCTGGGAGGAATTGTGAGGCACCTATTACATTTCATATTAATAATAATAAGATTGTTATTTATTTAATTATTAGGTACAGCCGATTCGGCAGCTGGAAAAAATTTCTATCCTCGCCGCTAGATGGGGCTTCATTCATTCCATTCCTGACCCGTTCGAATGACTGGAAACAGGCTGTGGATTTTCATTAGATACAGCCGAGCGGGCCGCTTTACACTAAGGCCGCGTTCACACTAAGACGATATAAATGATATATCGTAAGCGATATACGATACGCGACACGCACAGACAGATACTTGAAATCTAAAGGTAGGCGATAAAAACGTTCACAGCTGGGCGATTGCACAACTTATCGTAAGTGACATATCTCTCGAAGTGCAGCTTGTCTCTTCAGCGATTAGTATCGTACGATATTTCGAGCTGTGAACCTGACGGGAAGAAGAGGAGACAATTCTGTAATACCTTTCATTAATTTAGTGGAACTGATTGGTACAATTTGTAAATAAAATATGTAAAAATATTATCAAATTAAAACTGCTAAATTTTATTAATACTGCTTTTTATATTCATATCTACTTACCTTATAGCAATCAGAAGTTTTTTATCTGAAGAAATGGCCTTCCTGAAGGGTGTATCTTTTCTTTCCAAGGGTTCGTGACACTAGGCTTTCCAGAAAATGAAAGTTTTCAGAATTCATTCGATAAAACGCCCTGAATTTTGATTCATGTTGAGACAGCTTTCGAGAAACAACAGCCGAGGTATGGTAGAGGTTGGTAAGACTGTAGGGATGTAATTTCCACTCTCTTCTCATCCTACGCCTGAACCCATAAGTCACTAGAACGTTGGAACTCATATTTGTAACTGATGTAGTGAGAATTGTGTTCCCACCACATTTTTATCGCCCAGATCGCGCCGATTCATCGCCCAGCGTCATGAACCTTCCTAGCAATATATCGTCGCAATATGTTCGTTACTATATATCACTTATATCGCCTTAGTGTGAACGGCGCCTAATACTATAACAAAAAAAATCTGCATAAAGAACAATATTAAGTATCAACAGTAAGTTGACAACAATAACAATGTCACAAGAATGGCAACGATAACTGGTAAGGATCGGTTACAGAGTCAGCAAGAGGAAAAGGTCATAGGAAGGACGGAAGAAAATGAAAACTTGGAGAGTACTTCAAGGGAATTTTTTAATTCCGTGTTTGAAGGATGCAAAGGGTGTGAATATGTTAATATCGGGTAGTGAGTTGCCAAGATTGGGAAACGGTGGAAGATACAGCGGTGTTATAAGGTTAGGCGCGGACGGGACACATGACGAGTATGCCGGTTGCGTGTTGGACGGAAGATAAACGTGTGTAGGGAAGTATGTTGGAAGAGTATTGCATTTGGTATTGCTATCGATTATTTTATAAAGGTAACACAGATCGGAGAAACGTTTTCTCAGGTCAAGTATACCGAGGTAGTTCAAGATATTAGATTTACTTGTGATGCAGGTCTTTCGAGTTGACGCCCTATAGGCGACCTGACCGACTGTGAGGATGGGGCCCTACCTATGATGAATTCTAATGTTGAAGACGGCACACATACCTAGTTCCCAAGCCATGGGAATTAAACAATGAAGGTTTAACTCCCCGACGGAGCCTGGAATCCAACGTGGGATCCCTTGGAATAAAGGGCAGGATACTTTCTTTTTGCTATTTGTTATACGTCGCACCGACACAGATATGTCTTATGGCGACGATGGGATAGCAAAGGCCTAGGAATGGGAAGGAAGCGGCCGTGGTCTTAATTAAGGTACAGCCCCAGCATTTGCCTGGTGTGAAAATGGGAAACGACTGAAAACCATCTTCAGGGCTGCCGACAGTGGGGTTCGAACCCTCTATCTCCCGATTACTGGATACTGGCCGCACTTAAGCGACTGCAGCTATCGAGCTCGATGGGCAGAATACTAACCATTTAGCCTGATAATAATAGACTAATAATAATAATGTAAATATAATTTCGTGTGGCTGTTTCTAGCCGATGAGGGTGAGCCGCATCTGACATGTGTAGGTAAATGCGTGTTTTTGGAGTGAAGGATAGTGTTTTATGTGGTGTCGGAGCTGCAGGGATGTTGGGGATAGAACAAATACACAGTCCCCGAGCCAAGGGAATGAACCATTTAAGGTTAAAATCTCCAACCCGGCCGGGAACCTAACCCGGGACCTTTTGGATCAAAGGCCAGCACTCTAAGCATTTAGCTATGGAGCCAAACGTAATAATAATAATTATAACGATAACGCGGAGAGAGCTGGTCACGCGTTCAGCTTACTAGAATCCCACTGTTGGCAGCCCTCAAGATGGTTTTCCGTCGCTTTCTTTTCTGACAAAAGGCAAATGCTGGGTCTGTACCTTATCACAGCATCTTCCTTCACCCTTAGTCATGTGTTAGAGATGGGAATTATAGAATGCAAACGTACTTAACCAAGGTGCAAGGGTATACTAGCCCGCACGTCAGTTCTACAATGTGATTTGCATAAATATTAGAGATGTGAACTATCAGAACCCCTAAAATTTATGCAACTCACCAGGATATCTGTACAGCAGCTAGATGAGACTTGCGCCTTGTTCAAATACGTTTGCGTTCTAACCTATTCGTGCCTATAATTCCCATCTCCAGTCATGTCCTATCCCATCGTTATCATAAGACCTCTCTGTGTCGATGCGATATAATAGAAACATGATAATCATTTTTTTTTACTTCTTCTTCTACCGCTTTTCCCACACGTGTGGGGTCGCGGGTGCGAACTGTGTCGCACATGTTGATTTGGCCCTGTTTTACGGCCGGATACCCTTCCTGACGCCAACCTTATATGGAAGGATGTAATCACTATTGCGTGTTTCTGTGATGGTTGGTAGTGTACTGTGTTGGCTGAATATGAAGAGGAAAGTGTTGGTACAAACACAAACACCCAGTCCACGAGTCAAAAGAATTAATCAAACACGATTAAATTCCCCGACTCGGCCGGGAATCGAACCCGGGACCTTCTGAACCGAAGGCCATTCAGCCAATGAGTAGGACTAGATAATCATTTTTACTATTCCTCTCAGATGCCGTGTGTTACCACATTCCGTCGTGGTCGGTTGATACGAAACGAGTGCTCATTCCTGTGATGTACTAAGTCCAGAGTTATGTTTACCCTTCTCAAAAGTCTTGCACAGCTACGTACTTTTATAGGTCTTTCTCTCATTGTAGGTGGTTCTTCGCTACAACTGGCTCTCTGAACAATAAATATACCAGCAGGGAAAATAACTTCTGAGGGATAAATTTCCGCTCTTGCTGTCCCCAAAACCGTGAAAGTAATTAGTGGGACGTCAAACAAGTTACATAATTAAATAAATTTATTTAATAATAATAATAATAATAATAATAATAATAATAATAATAATAATATTAATAATAATAATAATAATAAGCATCTACATTATAGACTGTTATGCCTTTCAGCATTCAGTGTGCAGTCCTTAGTGAATTCACTAATTGCCTCCACGATCCTCTAATTCTTTCTTTTCAAATAATTGGCTTCATACCGCACTGACATAGACAGGTCTTATGGCGACGAAGGGATAGGAAAGGGCTAGGAATGGGAAGGAAGCGGCCGTGGCCTTAATTAAGGTACAGCCCCATTATTTGCCTGGTGTGAAAACGGAAAACCACGGAAAACCATATTCAGGGCTGCCGACAGTGGGGTTCGAACCCACCATCTCCCGGATGCAAGCTCACAGCTGCGCGCCACTAACCGTACGGCCAACTCGCTCAGTCCTCTATTTGTAACTAGCTCTGTGGCTGCGTTTAGTTCCATACTTCTTGTATATAAATCATTAAAATCTGAGTCTAATCATCATCTTCTTGGTCTCCTTTTATACTCCTCTTGACCATCAGTTATTTTCCTAGGTACTATATCCTCCTCCTTTCATCTCACACACAGGGCCTAACCCCACTACTGAAACCTGCTTATGCGTACAGCTTCCGTCAAGCGAATTCATTCCTAGCTTAGCCTCTCTTTCGTCATTCCGAGTGCCCTCCTACCATTGTTCCCACCTGTTTGTACCAGCAATCATTCTCACTACTTGCATGTCTGTTATGAATAAGATATCCTGAGTCCATCCTGCTTTCACTCCTATACAGCAAAGTAGGTCTGAAAACAGGCCGGTGTAAAGATAGTTTCATCCGGGAGCTGACTTCTTACATAATAATAATAATTATAATAATAATATCACCGATTCTGAAGTCCCAAGAAATTTCACTGGCGGATGTAAAGGTGATTTTCTTAAACAAAAAGAACGCAGTCACTCCTCAACAATGAGATACCCCATGGTAAAACTAACATTACAAAGTGACTTATCTACATTTTGATTTCGTATTACGGTTGGTACTCAACGATAACCTGCAGATTGCTTGGGAAAATGCATTCATTGTTGCAGTATTCCATCTATGAAAATTATTTAATATTTTAAAAAACCGAAACATTTCTGTTCCTTTGCATATAATACTTTGCAGTGTTTTAAATGGAAATTTAGAAATACTGGTACACTACCCGTGGTTCGATTCATGTTATGTAGGCTTTGACCCATAGAACATTTGCATATAATCTTTATCAACGTATGTCGACCAGAAATCGTGATTGTAGACGTAGGATACACCAAATTACGTTAATGTTTATTACATAAAAGTGAACAATTTACAGCTTACAACCGGAATAAAACATAGTTCGGAAGATGGTTTTACTTAACCGGAGTTTGAAAATTGAATTGAGCTTTTTTACGTTATTGTTTTATGCGCATGGCATTTTTATAATATACTATAGATATATTTGTACTAAGATTATGTAACATTCAACTGGCCTTTATCGAGCACAGAAATGTGTTTGATTTCTCTATTTTAAGAAATAAGGGAATAGGGTCTCCTTAACATTTCGTACCAGCGGTTGTCGGTTGTCATCGAGTTTTTTTTACATTTAATCGAACCTATGCATTTTTGTTTATCTTTTTATAAGGTCAAATTGTCAGATACACCATCGCTGCGAGAGCAAAACCTCGCCTCTCACAATCCTCTTCCTATCCTTTAAGTTATGTTCCTTAAGACTGGTCACGCCTCCTAGCCGTATGTGGATTTGCAGTCAATCAGAACAATTTTCGTTGTGTCCTATGCTTACGTGTAAAAGAAAATGAACCTCACCGTACAGTACTGTAGGAATATATGCTTACATGACATATTTCCGCATTTCTACAGTGTAATGTATTTGAAGTTAATTTTCCTTTACACATTATCAGAGGAAGGGTATTGTCATATACGAGGTTTTGCTTGCACAGCATGACATGCAGTACAGCGTCAACCAAAAAATTAAAACTAACTTAAGAAAATATAATAATTCTATATTTGGACACAGATACGTTAAACATTTACCAATATTTTAAACAGAAGCAACTTTACAATGTATCTCCTGTTACCCTGAAACACAACAACATTCTCGTTTCTGAAGCAACCGTCATTCGTTGTTGAAGATCACTAGTTGCAAATCAGCAAGCTGCGGCGCTGCCCGTTTCTGGAAGAATTCAGATGTGTTCGGCGATGTTCAAATAGTAATGGTAGGCGTCGTAAAGGAAGCCGCGACGACAGATCGTGCTGTGCTAGCCACCTGTATATATTACTGGTGGACACAGGCGCATCATGTCTATGAATGATGCTCAGAGACGGCTGTGGAGTGCTTACAGTCTGACGCACGATGAAACGATCGTCCATTCTGATGATCCGACTTGGTCGAGCCGAGTATTGTGGACGCGTGTTTGTACCCTTACGTTCCCACTGCATTCATCGTCGATGCACAGTGTAGTCAGAAGTAGCGAGCAATGCTCCGAAACGACCAACATGTCTCTCTTACTTCGACGAAGTGGCCTCTCACAAACTCATCTAGCTGGTGGAAGGTTGTTGGATGTGCCATCGAGACATGCTGCCTGTTCACTCAACTTAGTTTTGTTGCTCACACTACCACAGTGGTCTTACTCAACGTCTTGCACCTATGAATGGAAAAGGATAAGTACGCCCTTGTGGCATTTCCATGCAAGTAATCAGCATTAAACGGTAATGGGACACACGTTAAACTATGGCGATTCTGTGTGACAGCCTTCGTTGTACTGGTGTGATTCGTTCATGGTGCGCTTTGTGACTCGTGCTCGCTCGGAGAATGTTGTTTTCGGCTTGCTGGCTTCCTCGTTCGCTCCTTCGTTGTCTGATACGTTCCTCTACCCGCTTATTTTGCACGTATTCGAACGTTTTGTAACCAAATCACCAAAATCCGCGATTTTCACTTTTCTCGTCTGAAATGCCTATAATGAATAGGTAATGACCCAGTGATCTAGATATAATATAGTGTAATTTGGCTTTAAAAAGGAACAAAGTGATTGGACGTACTGGACTAAACCATATTTGTAATACAGCGGATTGTATCATGTTCGAATGATAGGATGTTAAAGTATAAAGATATACTGTAACTAGGTTACAGTGGGTGTAATGCTGTTATCAACATCGGTATTGCTGTCGAATAATAAGTGAGTAGCCGAGGTAGTTGAAGGAGTTAATTCCTTCTAGTGGTTTTTTATTCACCACTAGCTGAAGTCGCCGTCATTGACAGGTTATTTAGCGTGTGCATGATTATATTTTTGTACTCCCCTCATGTTGTTCCTCTGATTCTGAGGCGCGTAAGAGGACATGTCTCTCCCTATCAGCGGCTTGTTGTGACGTACTCGCTTCCTTGCTCTCTGTGGCCCTTTGCAATTTAATATTATTTTGTATTATTGCTGATCTTGATTTGATCTCTTGCTTCCGGAATGGCAGAAAGCCAAGTATCGGGTTCCGATACTGTAGGCCTTCACATCTAGTTTTTTTTTACTGATGTTAGGGCATCCAATGTTGTGGGAGTCCTTCCTCCCTTCATCACGTTCTCTCACGACTTCTTCTCATCTCGATAGTCATCTTCAGGATTTTCCTTGCTGTAAGGAGCTGTAGTACCCGCTGATGACGGGACAATCATATAGAATGTTATCTCATCTACCGGAGATGAGTGGCAGCAGAAGAGACAAAACCCATTAGAACAATGGTCACTGTAATGTTATTTTCGATCAGTTGTATGAGTTGTCGATATTATAGGCCTTCACATTTAGTTTTCTTCCGACTCTGTGATATAACTCACTCTTGTCTTATTTTTCAAGTGATCAATCCTTTACGATTTTTTCTCATTTGTTATAATTATGTTCACAATTTTCCTTGTCGATAGGGACCGATGACCATGCGGTTTTCACATTAAGACAATTACGACAAAAAACATTGCCAGTTAACAACTGAAAATTATTTCCATGTTAGCAATGCTCGGATCCGCCTCTGTGGTGTAGTGGTTAGTGTGGTTAGCTGCCACCCCCGGAGGCCCGGGTTCGATTCCCGGCTCTGCCACGAAATTCGAAAAGGAGTACGAGGGCTGGAACGGGGTCCACTCAGCCTCGGGAGGTCAAATGAGTAGAGGTGGGTTCGATTCCCACCTCAGCCATCCTCGAAGTGGTTTTCCACGGTTTTCCACTTCTCCCCCAGGCAAATGCCGGGATGGTACCTAACTTAAGGCCACGGCCGCTTCCTTCCCTCTTCCTTGTCTATCCCTTCCAATCTTCCCATCCCCTCATAAGGCCCCTGTTTAGCATAGCAGGTGAGGCCGCCTGTGCCAGGTATTGGTCAATCTCCACAGTTTCATCCCCCGACCCAATGTCTCACGCTTCAGGCCACTGCCCTTGAGGCGGTAGAGGTGGGATCCCTCGCTGAGTCCGAGGGAAAAACCAACCCTGGAGGGTAAACAGATTAAGAAGAAGAAGAAGAAGAAGAAGAAGAAGCAATGCTCGGGGTTGATATGGACTAAGCAGCGAAAGTCTAAAATCATGAATTCTTCTATCATAGTCGGTACAATAAAGCTGTATAAGACACAAATGGTCGGAAACTGTACGAGCATTCTCTATAAATTGTGTTATGTAGTACTTTTTGATAGGAACAATAACATACAAACCCCATGTCACTACATCCCTTGAAGGGCCTTGGCCTACCAAGCTACCGCTGCTCAGCCCGAAGGCCTGCAGATTACGAGGTGTCGTGTGGTCAGCTCGACGAATCCCCTCGGCCGTTATTCTTGGATTTCTAGACCGAAGCCGCTATATCGCCGTCAGATAGCTCCTCAATTCTAGTATCATAGGCTGAGTGGAACTCGAAACAGCCCTCAGGTCCAGGTAAAACTCCCTGACCTGGTCGGGAATCGAACCTGGGGCCTCCGGGTAAGAGGCAAGCACCCTATCCCTACACCACGGGGCCGGCAGGAACAATAACATAGGTATTTAAAATTTACATTTTAGTTGCCTTCCCCTAAACTACCATATCATCGAGCGTGAATAAATTATTTATAACCTAGACTGTAGTGATTTATTTCCTGACTTTACATACAGATTTTCATTAAATTCTCTTCACCCATTTTGTCGTGGTTCGGAGTTGAGTAGTCAGGCCTTCCCCTAAACTGCCATTTCACTCAGCGTGAATAACATTATTTATAGCCCAGACTGTAGGACCTCATTCCTCGACTTTACATACCGATTTCCATTCAGTTCTCTTCAGTCATTTTATCGTCATGCGCGTACATACAGACAGACAGACAGAGATGACTGAAAATTAAAAAGTGCATTTTCTTGTTACTGTGGACACGACCGATACAGAAATATCATTCTTTTTAAATTCTGAGAAATGTACAGAAAAAGCTCCCATTTTCTATATCTATTGATAATGTTACAGGAAACTGATTCTTACCCTCGAAAACTAGTGTTTTTGCTTTATTTCAGTTGATATTTACATGTCATATTCAGCGGCTATTCTACTAAGATCATGTACTGATCATTAAGTCATTCTTTGGACAGGCAAATAATAGCTGGACATCAGCATACAACAGCGTACCATTTGTAGGTATATATATATATATATATATATTGTGACCGTTCGTGGGACGCCTAGTTCGAAGATGATAATAAATTTCATAATGCGCTCGACTAGAATACAGTGGTTGACATGATCCTCCACTCAGGGCATGGCCCTTCGGAAAGAAAGCGGTCACATCCTATCAATAATTAACCTGGTAATGATCCAACATCAGTCTCGAAATAATGAGTTCACTTAAATTAGGCATAAATGAAAGTTGCAATGAGAAATTGTAAGTATAATAATTTTAATAAATGAAATCAACTGACTACAATTGAGCAACTGAATATGCAGCGTAATATAAATTATCCTTGTGCATCTCCTATCGCACCGCATTAAAAGAATCAAGTCCATCTTGAAAAATAATTGTCAGTCATTAAATTAAAATCTCATCATTACACAACACTGATTCACTTAAAGAAATGTAAATTAATATAATGGAAAATCAGCAATTTCAGTTTCTATTCATTCATCTTGTTTGTTCATTTGTTAACGTATTTATTAGACGAACCTGTCCTCCCTGTTCTACTTTTCCTATTACTTCATTATAATCTTCTAACTAACTGAATAATAACTTGAATTTTCTAACGACGCATGATAAACACAGAAAATCCTTCAAACACATAATAATAGTATCATTGCTCCATAAATAAATAACTGCATATCTCCATCCAACCAACGGCATCATATGGCTGCACCTGAAATAAAGTACCAACTACTGTCATAAATAAGTGAACGATCAAATGCCAGACGGTCTGCGTTGCATCGGCTCCACTCCATCCTGCTGGAAAATACTTCTACAGCGCCAACTTACTACATCTAGCAATGCTACAAGTTGATCTACAGTACAGGTGACAATACTCCCACAATCTAATTATCGTTCGAGTAGCTTGTCGAAGATCCTACTCGTGTGTTCGTAAAATACATTCCGCTATCCATGTGATACCAAATTAAACTCAAGTCAGCTCGTATGCCTAACCAATCTCTTCGAAAAGCATTCAATCAACGCTACGAAACCTGTTCATCTAGTAAACTCAAACATACGCGGCGGAAATACTTCTCAATAACACTATCCTAACCATTGGCCATCTCAAAGAATTAAATTACAACCGCAATTCACCACTCAATAAATCATTCTCTAATTATACCGTCAACTATACCTTTAGATGACCCTACATATTTTACGCCACACAATGTCCACCACATAACGAAAATACTCATCATTTCCTACATAAATGAGCTAAAATATCTTTGAAGAGCTTCACTATTATTCATACAACCATCACTGAATCGATCCACAAAACATATCACAACACTCCGCGGAATTATTCATATTATAAGATCACCATATCAAATATCTCACACATCGGTACTTCAAACTTACCTGTAGCATTCAAGATCACACTCGTTTCACAGCTGTTCCACTAACACGGAAAACAACGCAGGGAAGTTCGCCTAATCCTAATATTCACCGACGGAAAACATTATTCTAACATACGCAGCAGCATTATATGACGTTAAACCAACACCGTTAGCACGTTAGAACATTCAAGTTATTTCACTTTATATCACCTGTGTGACATTTAAAAAGATCTACTTCTACTATAAGCATCTACAAGTAAACAAGAAGGGCAAGGTTCGACTACTCATCTGACTTCCTCGCTTCTCCACAGGTATTGGTCGTCAGGTTATTTTTTCAGCCATCTCATTCATCTCGGCAGGGAGCGGATCCACCAGGATCCTACTGGTTTACTCGAACATCTCCTCTATATGGACGTTCTTATTCACAAATATAGGCAACATCTTGGGTTCAATCTGAAACTCGAACAAAATAATTAGAGCGAATTCATACAGATTTACAAGTCCACTCTTATCGATTAATACTGGCCTGTATAAATTAGTGTCGCTCAATGCTATATTTAGTTTATCAATCGTTATTTAGGCCTCAGCTCCTTAAATTTAAAAGACTTTAACTCGCATACAAGAGCTGTGCTCACTATTTGCTTTCCGATCTTTTTCTGCTACTCAAGAATTAACATTGAAACAAATTCTAACTTCATTATTTACAATAATAATAATGAGGCTGCTTTCCATGAACCACATAACTATGATCCTGACTTCTTTACATATGATTTTGACATTTGAGGAAACGTTATCACGGAGATTCACAAAGGAACACACGCTACTATTGTTTATTATTCTCCACTTGAAGTACGTCATACCACACGCCTGTTAGATGATTAGCTGTATGTAATTCCGGCTCAATCCATGGCCTCCTTGACGTCTGTAATACTAGATGTAATGTCTGGCCTTTCTTCTTCTCAGCTGTTACTGCAAATATTTATTGATACCCGCTTGCGACTATACTGTTTTCATGCGGCCCGATGTATACCACGGGGTTCTGAGCTTGATCTGCCGATTCTCTTCCATAAGATCTACCATAAATTCGCGAGTTGTGTCGGCTCATATATATTACGAATATATATCCGCTATCCATGTGATACCAAATTAAACTCAAGTCAGCTCGTATGCCTAACCAATCTCTTCGAAAAGATGATAAAGCTCCCATTTTCTATATATATTGATAATGTTACAGGAAACTGATTCTTACCCTCGAAAACTAGTGTTTTTGTTTTATTTCAGTTGATATTTACATGTCATATTCAGCGGCTATTCTACTAAGATCATGTACTGATCATTAAGTCATTCTTTGGACAGGCAAATAATAGCTGGACATCCTTCAAATACATAATAATAGTATCATTACTCCATAAATAAATAACTGCATATCTCCATCCAACCAACGGCTTCATATGGCTGCACCTGAAATAAAGTACCAACTACTGTCATAAATAAGTGAACGATCGAATGCCAGACGATCTGCGTTGCATCGGCTCCACTCCATCCTGCTGGAAAATACTTCTACAGCGCCAACTTACTACATCTAGCAATGCTACAAGTTGATCTACAGTACAGGTGACAATACTCCCACAATATAATTATCGTTCGAGTAGCTTGTCGAAGATCCTACTCGTGTGTTCGTAAAATATATTCCGCTATCCATGTGATACCAAATTAAACACAAGTCATTTCGTATGCCTAACCAATCTATTCGAAAAGCATTCAATCAAGGCTACGAAACCTGCTCATCTAGTAAACTCAAACATAAACTCAAATTATAAGGCTGATTATGACCCAGAATTTGGTGTCGATACCGGAACCGTTCATGATCAACTAGTAATGTAACCTTATATTACTAAGTTTACATGCACTGAAAGGGTGAAACCATTACATAATTTTATTTTAATTGTGGATTATATTAGCTCGAAAATTTCCTTATATTATATTAATGATGAACTTTGCTAATTTTGATGTTTCTTCGATTTTATTTTCAAAATTACAAAAATCCTGACGTGATACGAAAACATGAACACAGATATGGATTTAGCGCACTTCAGTTAACAAGAATCAGTAATATTTTCCCTTGTAGCAGAAAAAATACGTATCAGTGTAATCTAAGGAATGTAGGTCACAACGGTTTTTCCATGAGGGTTCCTAATATCGGAAAGGGTATAGGTAATCAACAGGAAATACACACTCATAATTTTTATATCTGAAGAAATGTGTCTGTGCTGTAACTAATAATTTCAATAGACTAAAGTGTAACAAAACAACATTATTTCAAATTTAAAATATGGAGGAACAACACAAACAAAACCTTTCGATCCCTTTTTACCAACACCAGAACATGGTCCATGTGCTCATCCCACTTCCTTCGTTTTCCAGAACTTTTTAACAATGCCACCCGAATAAGAAATTAAGTCAAGCCTAATATCGAATATCGAAAATTAAGAACCCACCAACTTTTCAATACTGGGAGGCTACGTTTTAGTAAAAATATCTACTCTTGATACCGAATGTATTTTATTAATAAACAAGAAATGAGTTACATTTACATATTCGAAACCATAATTAGTTACATTCCGTTGATATCTTCAGATGCAGTGCAAGCTGCAAAGTACTTTAAACTCCGTTTACTCAAAGACTGCCACATCACTACAAAGCACGCCACTCACTGAAAAGAAACACGTTTTCGCTTGAAGGCTGAGCGAAACAAAGCAGTCTCTTCCTTTTCTGCGACACTGCAGCAGATGTTGGAGAAGAACTTTACTATACAATATTCAGAAACCATCTGATAACCGGACACTTTTCCCTAGTTTCGGACTGAATATGAAAATAGATCTGTTCTTCATATGTGTCTTATCAATCATTTAGATTAGCTCGGTTCAATGTCCAAATTAACTCAAGTAAAATGTTGACTTCGAGATGAATAGTAAAGTAGGGTCAAAATAATTTATGAAGTTTCAGCTGAATGATGCTCATTTAAAGAATTATTAGGATTACATGATTTTCAATTCACGATCTACGAATTTATGGTAAAAGTATGGGGTGTCGTATCAAATATGTTCTAATTATAACATTCGTCATGCTTTCTGTCATTCGTATTATGTCATCCAATAATTCTGCGTCAGAGTTACTCCTTCCAGTTCTGTACACCCCAAAAACTTCAAGCTGCGTATTACCTTCATATATGAGCCTAGGTAATTACGCTGTTTGATTCTAAGCCACATATTCGAATCCACTCCCGGTCTACCCATTGGATGTAGGGGGGAAGGGTCGGGTTTCTTTAAGATCCAAGGGCGTTATATTTCGATTTCCATTAACTGGCTTAGTCCGTATTGAACTGAGATCACAATTAAAATTAATAAAATTATGTAATGGTTCCACCTTTTCAATACACGTAAATTTAGTGATGCAGTTTTTCAGACGTAAGTTCTACATTACTGGTTATTTATCTGTGCATTGCTTTTTCTATTTTTAAGTGATAGGCTGATTATGACCCAGAATTTGGTGTCGAAACCGGAACCGTTCATGATCAACTAGTAATGTAACCTTACATTACTAAGTTTACATGCACTGAAAGGGTGAAACCATTACATAATTTTATTTTAATTGTGGATTAGATTAGCTCGAAAATTTCCTTCAAAACTTTCTCGGTGTTTGATGTTGAAAAGGAAATTTTTAAGTCAACCTTAACAGTAGGTCTTTGTTTGGGGAAACATTTTCTACTAAATGAGAAATGAGCGAGAAAAATCGAACGTTCTTTCTTATTCACATAATCAGACGTTCCCACAAAAATGAGTAGGAGGAGATCCTGTTGTGTGGCCACCTCGTCCACCAGATCTGATCCCACATTTTTTCTTCTTCTAAAGTTATTGTAAGTGTCTTACCTGCGAGATACTTGTAGGGACTTGAAAAGAGGTCCTGGTAAGAATCATCACTGCTAGTGACATTGATAGAAAGACACCAGAGACGTTCGATCGGGGCTGTGTTTATTTGACGTAAAATACTTACCCGATAATGGGTATTGTCGAAATAAAGTATACCGTCAGTATGGGTTTGCAAATTTATTGTTGATATTTTATTCAAACGTCGTCAAGACCATGAGTTCCTGATCATTTTCTGCCATTGGGGTAGTAGATGTGCTAAGCTGGGGCACCAGGGACGTAGAACTCATCCCACGTCGCTGGATTGCATTAACCTTCAGAAGCTCCTTCTAAGTAATTTGACAATCAATTTATTTTTCCAAATTTCACGATAGTTTACGAAAGAGAATTTTTCTCACTTCTTCGACCTGAATTTTCTCAAACATTTCCCCTTTGATTTGTGTTTCCTGCTCACTTTTAGACCTCGCGAAGACAAATCAAACGGCATCTCGCAAAACGCGCTACCACCCCAGAATTCAGAGCTGCACTAATTGTTACCCACGTGACATGGTGATTTTCGTACCTCAGGATGGCAGGATTATTGCATAACGCGATGACGGCATACATAGTTCAGACACTTGCTGCTAGGTGCAATGGTCCTTCCTCTTCAAAATAAGATACCAAACACTGCCATCACGCTTGCTGTTTAGATATTACTGTATTTCGATCTGAAAAGTTTCATTTGTTTGTACCCAGTGGCGTGCGGTGAACATATTCATTACCCCAGCTGTAAAGAAGTTTTTTAAATATAAATAATGCGTTTTTCGTAGAAAGGTCTACCTGAGAAAGATCATTCAAGAATATTTTCAACCACACACTCGCACATACTTCCAAATTGATATCCACAGCAGTGACGACACCATCATAACTTAATCTACAGCAGATTTTAGCGGTGACGCTTCGTGATAGTACAGTCATGGTTTTCACAAAAATACACTGGACCGGGCGAGTTTGCCGTGCGGTTAAAGGCGCGCGGCTGTGAGCTTGCATCCTGGTGATAGTGGGTTCGAACCCACCGTCGGCAGCCCTGAAAATTGTTTTCCGTGGTTTCCCATTTTCACACCAGGCAAATGCTGGGGCTGCACCTTAATTAAGCTACGGCCGCTTCCTTCCAACTCCTAGGTCTTCCCTATCCCATCGTCGCCATAAGACCTATCTGTGCCGGTGAGACGTAAAACCACTAGCAAAAAAAGAAATACGCTGGTACTATCTAATTGTTTTTTTTTACTTAAAAATCCTCATCTAAACTAATCACAAAAATTTAACTGATATTTTACCGTCGCCGAAGTTTTATAGTTTCACTCGTGTACTGAGTGTACGTGCATCAATGACAAACGAGGTAAAAATTTTTCACGACGTATAACGCACGTTATATTTATGAAGAATGCCACAGAACTCGTGAAACCTTCACCTATAATCCAAGAAGGACACTACAAAAATTTACTATAAACCACTATTACAGGCAACCAAATACAAAATTATCTTACTTCGCGCTTTACTCTAAATATTTTTCTGCGGCTATCGGAACACATATTCTACACGTGCCATCAATGAATTGCTCGAAATAACTGTATACATGCCGAAACCCAAGACTAAAATATATTCTTCTACTGTATATTACAATTGATTTCATATACTGGCTCTATTTTTGTTAGCAAGACGATGTGAAAGTGGCTATACTGTTAAGATGTTGATATTTTTCTTGCAGTCTCTAGTGTGTGGCGCTGAACACTTCGAGTGTCAAGTATTAAAACTAACATTACCTTATCTAAGCTAGCTGGCCTGTCGCCGTAAATTGCTGTCGGGGGAGGGGCACAGCTCCGCCTCGAGGAAGCTTCAAGTGCATGCATCACCCAAGCGACTTTAAATTTCGCTGGGGGTAGCTCTCTATCGCGCCGGCAAGGAAACCCAGCTCGCTGGAGAAGCTGAACTGCGGTAGTGCGAGCGGATAGTCGAGACAACTGTACTTGGCTTGGCTTAGATGTTCACAATTTTTTAAGCACTATAAAAAACATTCTAAGGAATAATTAGAAAATATTAATACAAAATTCATTACCCCAGCAGCGCTGAGGTAGATGGGGTTCAGTGCACGACACTGTTCACCGGCCCAAGAACGATTCCTAACCTAGAGACATATTTTAGGCAAAATTTGGCACCATGTCTTCAGTTTAGATGGTGCCTGGAAGTGCATAATTAATTCATGCTTATATTAATTTGCATATCCTCCTTTATAAATTGCTGCACTTCTGTTTAAATTATTAAGTATAACCAATCACAAAACTAAGAAAATTTTGTGAAATCATAACCATAATTACGTATGCTCCATACTGTTGTTCTCTGGCATCTACTGATCCCGTGCAGCGCACTTCCGTTTGAAGCTAGTGCTATTTGTGGAGCGTGATGTGACTTTTACATTTCCACTGACAATTGATTATCCTTGAACACTGATATTTGGCGCATGCAGGTCCCAGTTTATTTCCAGTGGAGGTGGGCGACAAGGATATCCTTGACGCAAGCAAGTACACAAACAGGACTCTGTCTTTCCAACCACACTTCACTAGTTTCCAGTCATTAACAAGACAAATTGTCTGTGACTAATTATTCTTTACTAAATTACATCTAACCATGCCATGTTTTGTTTGGCAAATACATGCATTATTTTCTCTACAGTGAGCTATTTAAAATTTGCATGGCGTAAGTTTATTTTGTTAAGAAGGAAAACATATTTTTCAGTGTCAGCTCAGTTCTAGTTTTTCACTCTGATGAGTAGAGGATTGAAATTTATGAAAGCAGTAATACGCATCTGAAAAAATGACATGTTTTGTTCCATAAGAGCATCCTTAGATGAAATTAAATAATATTATGTGCACAATATTATTTACGTCTCGTAAACTAGGTGTATTCTCTGATTATGAATGAGTGATATTATAAACAAGTACAGAAGACCGTTCGATGTTGAAATAGAAAAATCTGAATGTTATATTCGTATAACCTATTCTATTAACGGCAGATGCACTTCACCTTTCTTTTGTCAATTTATTCTTCATCGTGCCGAATATTTTACTAAATGGAATTGGAATTTACAAATGGATTTCTGCGCATGTTCATAACATCACCATTCATAATCAGAGACAAGTGTACGCAACGTAGACGGTATTGTAGTGTACATGTGGAACACATAATGTACAGTATAATTGTTTCCATAGAATCTAAGGAGGTTCTCATAGAACGAAACCTGTAATTCCTTTATTAATTAACTGCTTTCTTTTTCATATAGACTGTACACTAGTATTTTCATAAATTTGCATCCAGTGTTTGACAGACTATGAAACTTAAAGATCGTAAATTGTGTAATTTTAGGCTGAATAACTTTTTTCTTAATATTACAGACAATAAATAACTTTCTTAAGTTTTATTTCACTTACTTTCATATTAAATAGTCTTAACTGATGTTTTGACATCAATGTTTATTATTTTAGAAACCAGTACCAGAAAGAATGTACAGTTATTGCCATAAATTCATGCAATTGCAATTTGCATATATTTTACCTGTCAGGAGATAAATTTCACCTTTGTTTTTCTGCTTGATTTTTTATAAAAATATTTTTTCTGTGCACGTCCATTAAAAATAATTAAAGGTGAATTAGGAGACCAATTAAAGCCCTAAGGCTCAACGATGATGTTTTATTGATTTTCCACAAATGGAATGTTTCAAGCGGAGTCATAGAAACAAATAAGGTAATGCTGAAGAGTGAAATATTAGTGTATTTTGATTATTTTTCTAAGTGAATAATTCTAATTAGATAAGCTAGGTGCACATATAAACGAAACTGATCGATGCAAACTGTTCTGAAAATGGGAAAATATTCACCTCGACTATGTAATAGAATTTTATTACGAAGTGCTTGTGTGGAGCGTAGCACAGAATGGAAATCCGAACGATAAACGAAACAGTGGAAGAGGATGGAAGTATTTCCCACGTGATGTTACAAGAGAATTTTGAACTGGAAAATGCAGAACTCAAAAGAGATAACGAACCGAGTTAAGGAGAAGAGAACAATCCAGTAAAGTCTGAACAGGAGAAACAGTTGTTTGAATTTTTTTTTTTTTTTTTTTTGCTAGGGGCTTTGCGTCGCACCGACACAGATAGGTCTTATGGCGACGATGGGATAGGCAAGGCCTAGGAGTTGGAAGGAAGCGGCCGTGGCCTTAATTAAGGTACAGCCCCAGCATTTGCCTGGTGTGAAAATGGGAAACCACGGAAAACTATCTTCAGGGCTGCCGATAGTGGGGTTCGAACCTACTATCTCCCGGATGCAAGCTCACAGCCGCGTGCCTCTACGCGCACGGCCAACTCGCCCGGTGTGTTTGAATATTTAACGGGGGGAATTTCAATTACATATAACTAGGAAGATTAAGTGGGCCTTAGTCTTTACCATTCAGTACTACCAACTGTTAGCACTAATCTGTTACCTTCAGCGCAATGGTTCATATTCCTTTTAACGAGTACTAGTTCAAGGAGAAATGAACTGTTCAGTTTTCGTACTTCATTTTAATACTCATTGCTTCAGTTATATTACTATTCGCAACGTCCAACAATGTCTAGAATGGTACTATTGGCCCGTCAGCTCACCAGACCTTACCCCTATTGAAGGGGGCCTAGAATACACCCACGATTTCTAGTGCCTGTCATACGATGCTACCTAAAAGGAGTAACTTCCAGAGGGCTCACATCTTGAGAGCTTCATTAGCGACTAGGGGACTTCTAGCTGAATTTGAGACTGTTCCCACTCACTTACGCTAAGGGAAGGTGAGCTCGGGTCACGTAAAATGACGTGAGTTCGTTTCCTCTTCAAGAAGTTGGAACTTAAATTCTAGGGAGGCACATAGCACTGATTTTCACTCAGTGTTCACTAGAATTGAGTACCACGTGAGTTTCTGGGTGTATATTCAGCCGGGCACAGAACTATTTCATCACACTTCGTGCCGAGATTTGGATAGTACAGGCCTTTACATTCCACTTCTCAAGACTCCTTATAGCGTGTACGAGGCTTGAGGCAGCCTCCTCGTTTTTATCTTTCCTGTCTGACCTCCATCTCCTCAACACTTGTCCTCTTCGGCCCTGGAGGTATTAGTATTACGGAGGCTTGCGAATTCTTTCAGATTCATGCCGTTCGAGGTCCTTCTCTTTCTTTTGCACTACATTTTTCCTTTTCTCGAAGGGGTCAAAATTCTTCCTTTTTATTTTCCTTCTGGCTAAAGTTCGAAGGCTTCCTAGTAGTACCACCCCTTAAAGCAATAACCATCATTTGTGCTAACACAATACCTCCCGCCAAATGAGCATATCTGGTCCATGATCGCTAAACGACCAACATTCCATAGATTATACTCGGTATCGTGTTCAAACTATATATAGACTAAAAGTTCGTGTCCTCGTCCCGAGGTGACGAAGCTCGTTTTATGCACAGTCCCAACGGTGGTGAGCTGCTTGCACCACATACCAGCCTTACCACCAACCTTCATTTTCTGGCTCCCCGAGGACGGAAGCTAATAGCGCTAACCGTTACACTACTGAGGTGAACTGAAATACTAGACACAAATATCGAACATCAGTTCTTCCTGAACTGCGCCGTGAAGCAGCAATTCTCCTACGGTAGTTCCACGGAACACTGATGACTTTGATAGCTTTTATATTTTATAAAGGCTCAATTTTAATGACCAGCAATGTATATATATACAAGGTAATCTCTCAGTATTCTTGTAGTAGAACGAGATAAGATGGCAACGTTCCGACAAATAGAAAAATAAATCAATTCTGCAGAAACTACTCGCCTGCTTTTAATTGTACGAAAGATTTACTTGGATCTATATCTGATTGCATCAAGGTTAGGTAGAAGCTCTCCATATTTTACCGACGGAATTGTTTAACAAACGCGTGGGTGGCTTGTGAATAACAAGGAGGGCAGAGGAAAGATATTCCCATAAAATTAGGGGAAATATCCTTAGTGTGAAAGTAACGTAACAAAAGAATTGATACTGGCAACAATCGATAGTAAATTTGCTCTTCTACTTTGCGGTTCGAACAGTCTTGTATATAATACAATTCGTAAACCCAAAACATGATGGCATTATTTCATGTAAAATATTACTTGTTTAGAATTTTTTGAGAGAAAACAACGTCTACATTTTAATGTAAAACAATGTAAAAGCCCAATACTTTCATATTTCCACGTCAGTGACAGCAATGAAGGATACAGATAAGAAAAAGTATTACAGCATTTTCTTTCTCTCTTTTCGACAAACAAAACTTAATATCATTTAATATTTTTCATCAGCTTGTTTGGTGACCAAAGGGGGCAGTAAATTATTAAAATAATTAATGCTCGTACGTTCTTGTGGAATATGAACAATTAATTATGTAGGCCTATTTAAAATTGTTTCTTGTCTCTCCTGAAAAGTTTCGTTTCACACTGAGCCCTAGAAATGTGATGATAATATTGATAATTCAATTAACATAGGATCAGTTTCCTACTGATTTCTTTTCATTTATCATTATGATTTTTTGTTTGTTTTTGCATCCCAGTAGCTACTTTTACGGTATTATGGAGACGCTGTGATGACAAAGTTTTGCCCCGCAGGATTATTACATATATTCCTTTTTTCGATTAAATTTTTATATCTCAGTATCGAATATGGCACTGTTTAATTGTGACTAAATAGAACCGGATAAATAGTTGGATTATTATTATTATTATTATTATTATTATTATTATTATTATTATTATTATTATTATTATTATTATTATTGTAGATGAGAAGAATGCGAAAATGAAGTCATACATACATTTGGTCATAATAATGAAGTAAAATATCTTTCTTCGGATTACGTCAGCCATTTCTGGGCTTTGGATTAGCCACCCTGGTTCATTTTCGATAATGGAAGAAGTCTTTCTTACATTTTTTTCTTTTTGCTAACTGTTTTATGTCACACCGACAGTGTTAGAGCGACGATGGGATAAGAAAAGGCTGGGAATGTGAAGGAAGCGACCGTGGCTTTAATTAAGGTACAGCCTCAGAATTTTCCTGGTGATAATATAGGAAACCATGTATAACAATCTTCAGGGATGTCAGCAGTGAAATTCGAGCCCGCTATCTTCCTAATGCAACCGCACAGTGCTGTACAGTACGCAGTACCGCACTGTACGTTTCGTACCAGGAATCAATCTTGATGCTTTCATATCAATACCGCCAGCTTATTATTTATTTGTTTATTTATATATTTATTTATTTCTTTTTATTATTCATTTAATTCTTATTCTGTTTGTTTATTTATTGTATTTAAAGTCTTTAAGTTCATCAAAACAACTCGGCCTATCTAGAGTTCGTAATTATTACAACTGCGTCGCCTATCTGCGGGTTTAGAACGATAGCTCTCCGTACTTCCCACCTTCTTCGGGATACTGGATGCTGAGTGTTAATCGTTCTACTTGTAACTATCAAAAACCACTTCTTCTTATTCTTCTCCTTCTCAGGCTTATGTCCCCTTTCCCGTATCCTGGTAGGATCGTGTGTGCCATTTGTGTCATGTATATGTGTACTACGCCAAGTTTTACTGTCCAATGCCCTTCATGGAACCAATATAAGAATGGTATTTGTTTTAGGTCCCATTAACTACTTTGACGGCTTTCGGAAACACCGAGGTGCCTGAATTTTGTCCCGCGGGATTTATTTTATTTACCGGAAAATTTGCTGACACGAGGCTGATATATTTGAACACGTGCAAATATCAGCGGACTGAGCAGGGATGGAATCAGCCACCTTGAGTTCAGAAAGTCACCGGCCTTGTACCTGAGCTGCTCATCTGGCACCAACTCTACTGTATGTGGGAGAGATGTATTCAACTTTTAGATATGTCTGTACAGTTGGCAGTGTGATATATTGTGTGTGAATAAAGAAGTGTGTATTAAGATAAACAGAAATAATCACAAGTCCCCGAGCGAGAATAATTTTCTACTAACTGAAAAAAAGGAAAAGTCCAGTCTGACAGGGAATCGAACCCACAGCCCACTGAACCGAAGGTTGCTAAGTTATCCAGTCTGTCAAGGAGCATTACCTCATCACTGAATAATAGGTGCTAAATGAATAGGTCTCATTGAAGTGATACAGTATTATTTTGAACCTCTCTGAACTACGTCATCTGATTTCTTTCTTCTATTGCAACCATTGTGTGAAGAAATTCAATTATTGGAGGTCGTTCGATGGTTGCGGCATTGAGAGAACGCGATAAAGGGAAGCGAAGCAGGATTTCGCTGAGACATGATCCATACCATTAGCCATCAATCTTCTAACAGAGCTGCTTGTCCAAGTTGATAGCTATCGCAATTGATCTTCGTGGGAGTTCGGCCGGCCGTATTGAGAGAGAGACTCGAGTTCGGTGCTCAATAGGATGTAAACCACGAGCATTACCAGGCTAAGAGGAACTGGCGTAGTACAGGCAATATAAATGCCACTCTGTAGAGTCTGAAAGACGAACTGACCTAAATAATGAATATGAATAGAAACTAAGGGGCAAAAATTAAAACTAAATTCACAGGAATTAAATTCGTCAATGAAGTCATCCATTACGTCAGTGTTCGTGGACTGACTCGGGAGAACCTGCCGCTGTTCTCACTTGTCAGTGGGGCATAATTAAAACATCATAACTCCTCCCCCTTCAGTGAGCTTGCTCGGTGTTGTGTTGTGTTGTATACAGTATTTATTGCTGTGAGATGCTACGACGACTAAATAAGAAAGAAATCCACGACAACGTGCTTTGCAGCTAGAATGAGAACAGGTATTTATTTTGATCTCAAGGAGGGAATGTTATTTTCCTAAAGTAATAGAAGCATTGTTCCACTTGCCAAAATGTTACAACTTAACTATAGGTAAATACGCTTTTTATTGAACACACACACATATATATATTTGCTAATTGCTTTACGTCGCACCGACACAGATAGGTCTTATGGCGCCGATGGGATAGGAAAGGCTTAGGAATGGGAAGGAAGCGGCCGTGGCCTTAATTAAGGTGTAAAAAATTGTGTAAAAAGTGGCCTAGTGTAAAAATGGGAAACCACGGAAAACCAACTTCAGGACTGTCGACAGTGGGGTTCGAAACCACTACCTCCCGGATGCAAGCTCACAGGTGTGCGCTCAGTTATAATTTAATAAGCATAAAATATGATATAGGCGCCAAAGTACCAGAGACATAAATCTAAAATATGTTTGATTTCGAACGTGATTTTAACATCTTTGTAATGCGCTTACTTCCGCACCTAAACATATTTCCGTAAATAACTCTGTATTATGGTATTTACAAATATTTTTCCCAGTAAATAGCGACTCTTGAGTCTACTTATAATCGCGAACTGTTTGCGTTTTTCAAAGTGAAAACATTAAAATCGCTAAAAAATAAAAGCCCGATCAACGGATGGTAATCTTCCTGGGTGCTGCATATAATTTAATATCTAATTTTGACAGTTTTGTAGGATGATGTCATTTTTGTTCCAAGTAAAAAATAAATTAATAAAATAATCAGTTAATGAAGGTTTACATGCCTCAGAAACCATATGCTTAGGTGGTCACTCTAAAATTACAGAAATTGAAAAGCAGGAGCGGAAAATTCTCAGGAAAATTTATGGTCCTACGAGAGAAAATGGAATGTGGATTAAGAGGAGAACAGCGGACCTCTACTCCTTCACCGACAGGTTTACTGATGCCGTACGGAAAAGACGCCTTAATTTCTATGGCCATATCAACAGAATGAACAGTGACAGACTAACTAAAAGATTATTCAAAGTAATCAACTCAAAGGAGGTCAAAATAAAATGGCTAGAAGAAACTAAGGCGGACCTCCAAGAAATAAATATCACAGACGACATCATGGAAAATCGTGGAGCTTTTAGAACAAAAGTAGCCAATCATAAATTTAGGGAGAAACCAAAAAAGACAACTGGTAGGAAGTGGTCGACAGAACGCAAGATGCAGCACAGTGCATTAATGAAGAGATTTTGGGAGGATAAGAAGGCACAAACCATCAAACCAACTAACAAGTTCAAACCCGCTCTATGAATGGGCATAACGAAGAAAGAAGAAAGAAGAATCAGTTAATAAACATTGTTGGGAAAACTTTATAAACAGTATTAAAAGGCATTGATTTGTATATTTTACAACTTGCTTTACGTCGCACCGACACAGAAAGGTCTTATGGCGACGATGGGAGAGGAAAGAGCTGGGATTGGGAAGGAACCGACGAAAACCATATCCAGGGTTGCCGACAGTGGGGTTAGAATCCTTTATCTTCCGAATATACAAGCGCACGGCTGCGCGCCCCTAACCGCACGGTCAGCTTGCTCGATTCCTTTCTTTCTTTCTTTCTTTCTTTCTTTCTTTCTTTCTTTCTTTCTTTCTTCCTTTCTTCATTATGAATTGTGTAAGGAGGGATGTTTACTGTATGCGTAAGTTTTGGTGTACGAGGAAGAGGTAGCAAGGGTGGGAGAAGAGAGCCGCTTCAGTGTTCATTTCCGCAGTGCTGCCAACCAACGAGAGTGATAATATTTTTTTGGCTTTATGTTCCAATAAAAACTTTTGCGGTTTTCGGAGATGTCGAGGTGCCAGAATTTAGTCCCGCAGGAATTATTTAACGTGCCAGTAAATCCACTGACAAGACGCCGACTTATCTGAGCACATTCAAATACCACCAGTCAGCCAGGATCGAACCTGCCAAGTTGGGATCAGAAGGCCAGCGCCTCAACCGTCTGAGCCACGCAGCCCGGCCAACAAGAGTGAAGCATATGGGAAATATGGACAATATTTACTTCATTCGTCCGTGTCTACTTAATGCATAGAGATGAATTTAAGAAAGTGCGGTGCTATAGATATTTATGTCAATCTTGCATTCATTTTGTGTCCCGAGAAATGTTTGCTGTAATGTGAAAAAATGTAGGCCTACACAGTGTTACCAGGTCTCCCGAAATATCAGGAGCTCTCCCGATGTTTGCAACACACCTGGAAACTCGGAAAAACAAAATGATCCCCTGAAATTTCTCCTAATCCAAATTTAAGGAACATAAACAATAATGATTTATGGTAGATAATATATGTGTAAGAGCCTCCGTGGCTCAGACAGCAACGCGTCGGCCTCTCACCGCTGGATACCGTGGTTCAAATCCCGGTCACTCCATGTGAGATTTGTGCTGGACAAAGCGGAGCCGGAACAGGTTTTTCTCCGGGTACTCCGGTTTTCCCGTCATCTTTCATTCCAGCAACACTCTCCATTATCATTTCATAGCATTTATCAGTCATGAATATCACCTTGGGAGTGGCGACCCCATTGTAATAATAGCCTATATCTGGATCATTCATTACATCCCTGACCCGGTCAAAGACTGGAAAACAGGCTGTAGGTTTTCATTTCGATATATTTGTAACTAAAAACTCTTTCCTCGTCTCACTGCGTGACGTTTTAGCGATAACATCACTCGTTAGGTATTTCCCCGCATTCATTTAAGGCTCGATTTAGATAATCTCTCCCCTCTTATTGAATTAAAAACTCACGCTTGATTGCATCATTCGAAGGGTAACCCCCGACCCACATATAGATATGTATCCTGCTACGACTTGAAAACTGGCAAACAATTTCTACGCCTGATGAATAACTACATCTACAGGAAGAATGGGGAAGAGAAGGAGAAGAAGAATTTTTTTCTAGGGGTTTTACGTCGCACCGACACAGATAGGTCTTATGGCGACGATGGGATAGGAAAGGCCTAGGAGTTGGAAGGAAGCGACCGAGGCCTTAATTAAGGTACAGCCCCAACATTTGCCTGGTGTGAAAATGGGAAACCACGGAAAACCATCTTCAGGGCTGCCGATAGTGGGATTCGAACCTACTATCTCCCGGGTGCAAGAAGAAGAATAGTGTGGCCAGAGAGTACAGGTGAGTGAAATCGTATATTTTTCTCATAATAACTTCACATTAATATTACGTTATTTAATTTAGTTACTGCACATTATAACATTTCAGTGCCCAAGAGACTACCAAAATTTTCATTAAAACTCCTGAAATGTTTACGTACAATCTATTTGTTGATCTGGCAGCACTGGGCCTACATAAAAAACAAAATTCTGCCCTATAAACATCAAACATACCACTTGTATCGCTCATTAAATAATGTTTACTGTAAGATCACAAAAGGGCTTTTATTTGTCAGTTCTGGACAATAAGTAATGAATACACGATAGCATTTTTCAATCATTACCAATTTTTCGGGCTAGAGGCTGCCTAGTCGAGGTGGTAAAGACGTGATTTGTTCACCATGAAGATAGGTCGATAGGTTAGAAACGAGATTTCCACATCCGGAGATGCACACGGCCTTGCAGTTCACTCAGCCTACCTACAAAAATGAGTGCCAGGTTAACTACTGGGGGCAAAGGTGACTGGGCTTAGAACTAACCAAACTATAGTATCCCACTAAACGCCGAGGTTGGTTATCACTACTTTCTTTCTTTCTTTCTTTCTTTCTTTCTTTCTTTCTTTCTTTCTTTCTTTCTTTCTTTTCTTTTCTTTTCTTTTTAATCCGTTAACCCTCCAGGGTTGGTTTTCTCCTCGGACTTAGCGAGGGATCCCACCTCTACCTCCTCAAGCGCAGTGTCCTGGAGCGTGAGACTTTGGATCGGAGGATACATCTGAGGAGAAGGACCAGTACATCTCCCAGGCGGCCTCACCTGCTATGCTGAACAGTGGCCTTGTGGGGGGGATGGACATCGGAAGGGACGGGCTAGGAAGAGGGAATGAAGCGGCCCTGGCCTGAAGTTGAGTACCATCCCGGCGTTTGCCTGGAGAATGAGTATGGTGGGAATCGACCCCCCCCCCTGTTTCTACTCAGTTGACCTCCCGAGGCTGAGTGAACCCCGTTCCAGCACTCGTACCACTTTCCAAATTTCGTGGCAGAGCCGGGAATCGAACCCGGGCCTCCGAGGATGGCAGCTAATCGCACTAACCAATGCATCACAGAGGCAGACTATCACTTTTATTAATCTATGTTATTTTATTAGCTTGTCTTTAGAAGTGGCGAAGTTAGGGCTCATGGTCCTTTGTTAGCCTATACTTAAAACATATTACTGTGCGGTAAAAATTATTTTAAAAAACATGAAATATAACAAATTTGAATTGCAATACAAAATATACGCGACATAATACCCGTTTTCAACGAATATGTCCATGTGGGATCATTAGACAAACTACTAATACATTGAGGTTAATGAAAATGTATTACCGAGCGAGTTGGCCGTGCGGTTAGGGTCCCGTAGTTGTGAGCTTGCATTCAGGAGATGGTGGGTTCGAATCGCACCTTCGGCAGCCCCTGAAGATTGTTTAGCGTGTTTTCCCATTTTCACACCAGGTGTGAAGGCTGTACCTTAATAAAGGCCACGGCCACTTCCTTCCCCCTAGCACTTATCCATTCTTCAGTCGGCGAAAACATTCATTGTGTTACTCTGACTAGCAATTTTAAAAAAATTTCTAATTCTCTCTCTCTCTCTCTCTCTCTCTCTCTCTTAAGGATGGACACCGCTCGTTTGTGCACCTATGAGGTACTTTGAATTACTCTAAAGCATTCATGTTGCGGATGTTATTTGGAACTTAGTTCCACAACCTAGCCTGCAATCTGTAAGGATGCAGCAATATCTGTTGAGTGAAAATTCCTTGCGATGATTTCAACAAAGAGTGTTCTCCGAAATAATTATAAAAGGATTCCTTCCCATGTATCTTTCTGACTTACCTTTCACATGGAAAAGACAGCAGTTCTCTTGGCTATGTTATTACTGTCAGTAAGCCACAAGGACAATCCTTCAACAACGTGGGAATTTTTGCTCAAAAACATGAAATGGCGTATGGCTTTTAATGCCTGGAGTGCCCGAGGACAAGTTCGGCTTGCCAGATGCAGGTCTTTTGATTAGACACCCGTAGGCGACCTGCACATCGTGATGAGGATGAAATGATGAAGACGACACATACACCCAACCCCTTTGCCAGAGAAATTAACCAATTAAGGTTAAAATTCCCGACCTTGCCGGGAATCGAACCCGGGACCCCTGTGATCAAAGGCCAGCACGCTAACCATTTAGCCATGGAGCCGGACTTTTTGCTCAAGGAACCGGTACTTTACATGGACAGCTATATATTGACCTCATCAGAAATAAATGAATTTCTTTAATTAATCAGAACAGTGAGGATCATGACCATGCATATTACTTATAAGGAAAGTGAAGTGTAGTTTTCTTCTTACAATCATGCTATGTTTCCTGAAAATGTTTGTTTTCAAATTAAAACTGCACGGAAATAATAATCTTCTCTCTCATCGTCCAACAAATACCAACAGCCGGGCTAAGTTGCTCACACGGTTGAGGCGCTGGCCTTCTGACCCCAACGTGACAGGTTCGATCCTGGCTCAGTCCGGTAGTATTTGAAGGTGCTCAAATACGCCAGCCTCTTGTCGGTAAATTTACTGGCACGTAAAAGAACTCCTGCGGGACTAAATTCCGGCACCTCGGCGTCTCCGAAAACCGTAAAAGAGTAGTTAGTGGGACGCAAAGCAAATAGCATTATTATTATTATTATTATTATTATTATTATTATTATTATTATTATTATTATTATTATTATTGTTACGGAGTTTTCCGTGGTAGTTAGAGGTGAAAGAAGGTGCGGGGTGGTGAATAGGTCTCAGGCTACGAAATTAAAGTGAATTTAAAATTTAACAAGGTTATATTTTCTTTTCAAAATCACGAAATAACAAACATGGCAGGTACAGAGTAGCAAGGCAACAAAAGTACAATTACAATATTTACAGGATTTGGGCTTCGAGCCCCGCGATCACAATCCTTGAGCAATCAGCTCAGTTTTACCCCAAACACAAGTTTCAACAGAGGGGCAGAAAACCCCATTCATGCCTAGGAGCACTTGCTCCAAAATACACAGTAAGGCCTCCTTGAGGCGCGCAGAAAACAAAATTTTCGGGAAAAGAGCAACTTGCTCTCAAAATTTAGGCCTGTCAAAGGCCACACCTAATTCCACTTTCAAACTGTCCTCTCAGGACATATACACAGGGGTAAAATACCCAACCTACTGAGGTCTGTTAAATGAGAAGAAGGTTAATTACATGACCTCTAAAACAACAATTTGAGAGAAGGCGATTTGCATTCCTAATGTATTTGTTTCAAAACCTAATTTGGCTCTAGGCCACTGATGCAAGGGCTAATCCCATACTAAAGAGGTGACTTTAGAAATTGACAAATTTACATAATGTTAAGGAAGAATAGGTTGAGAAAATAAGTTCACCTCAAAACAATATGAGTGGGAGCTCGAGAGGGTTAAGCACTCTCTATCCCAATATGTAGTTTAAAAGATAGAATAGATACAAGTTTCTTTACATTTAAGGAAGGTTACATAATGGAAAAACTTCGGACCCGCCCCGAGAGTTAAACTGCTGAGTTAGCAAAGAAAGAAGTTATTAATCGGCCATTACCTGGTTGTTGACCGCTGCCGGAGAAAGAGGCGCTTCCCGCCCCCTGCTATGTACTTTACGCACTGAAAGATGGAACAGAAGTGGCCCGGAGACCCTAAAATCAGCAGTTTATATACTCTCGCGGAAAGTTCGAGGCGTTAGGGGAATGAGAACACCCTCCCCAAAAAACTTTATTGGCTAACCGAGAAAACCCCTACACAATATGAAGAAGAAACACATTATTGGTGGAAAATTAATTAAAGAAATTCGGGATTGGCTAGATACAAAACAAGGGGAAAGAAAGGGTTAATATTGCCAACTTAAACAATGACTGAAAGAAATTTAGCAAAGAACAAACTTTTGAAATTGAATTCTCCAAAAAAACAGTTCTTTCACGCCGCACTAGGGTGCACTATTGTTGATCTTCAGTAGTGTCCTCTAGAAGAGAAAGTTCACACTCCTTACTACAAGCAAAACAAAAATACGTCGAAAATGACACAGTTCAAAAACTCCAAAATTTCCATGTAGTGACATCTTCTGAGAAACTTGAAAATTAATACCGTCGATAAAGTTCAGACTTCCTCCAGCAGAGGAGTTTCTACTGGCGCACATTTTGAATTAGCGGCGTGGAGGTGTACCGCCCGGTACAATTATTATTATTAGTATTAAAAATACCAACTTAAATGGTCATAAATTTAACATTGATTTTTCAACGGCTATTGAATTTTAAATTTTTTTCACAACACTGTGCCCACCTAAGGAGCTCGATTGAACTTATTTAGCAGATGAATTTGCTTTCTTCTCTTCCCAGAATCATTTCATCCTCATGCTTTGTTTTTGTCTTTATTTCTTCCGTCCATTCAGTGGTGGTTCTCATCTTGGATTTTTCAACCAAATGATGTTTGTTGACCAGCATTCTAAAGTTAGGCCTGTCACATATAATTTCACCTGTTATGCTGATTTCATGAAGGTCTTTTTCAATTTAAATTATTCAAATATCCTTGTCTTTTAGTGAGGAGGCATAATTAAATATCTTGTTAGTAAGTCTTCCATTCAGTGTTGCCAACATAGCGGAATTTCCGCTAAATTTGGCAGAATTAGAAGACCGTCAGCGGAGAAATATATAATTTAGCGGACAGTGGATTTTTGGGCGAAGTTCTAGAATTATTATAGCGGAATTCAGTGTTTTATCCATTTTACGTTTAAAAAAATTTGTACTCCAGTCAGTCTGCGAGCTATTGCGTAGACTATTTCTTGTCAGAAGCTAGCAGTCACATGAGGAAAATACGTTATTTGGATTTGATGTTATATCATGGTATCATAAATTTGTAATGCGTGGGGAAAGGGTACTTATCTCTTCGTTGACGAATGGCGACAGAGAGTAGCATTTACAGTATATTGCTATGAAGGAAGACCGTTCTGTGTGTGGCCCTTGAGGTAGGGGATTCACTTAGTTTGCACCCGGCACTAAAAAGCCTACATGTTTTAGCTCGCCAGCTCGCAGGCAGGGGGTTAATCCCAGTGAAACTCACAGATCAGGTGAGTACAGGCATTTAATTATTATTATAATTGTACATTTTTATTGCGCAATATTTGAAATCGGATTTCTTGGCGGAAGTATAGCGGATTTTTAGTACTAATTATCGGACCTTGGCAACACTTCTTCCATTGTCTGCTCTTTGAATATGGCCACAAAATTTCAGTCTTCCTTTTCTAATGGTGTCTGATATTTTCTCAGAAGTCTGGTATAATTCAGTAGACCTCCTTTTCATCCACACTCCTTCTATGCATACCGGGCCAAAAATTTTCCTAAATATTTTCTTTTCCCTTTTTACTAATGTAATAGTTAGTGATCTGCCTCCAGCGATCAAGGTTTCTGATGCTTCAGGCTTGATTGCAATATTATAATATTTTAATTTAGCGTTCCGAGATATTGATTTTCTATTGTACCTCTTCCATGTGATTCTGTAGGCTTTCTCTAATTTAGATATTCTCTCTCTGTTTGCTTCATGACATAAAAAGAATGGTTGGATGATCCCCCCCCCCAAGTACTTTAAACTGAATTATTATTTTTATCTATATATTTAACACACTAGGCTTATTTTATTGATTTTTAGAAAACGGCTGAAACGATGGACTCATAAAGCATTCTGAAGAAAGCTCTTGGCCTGTAGATTTACAGGATGTCTATAAAAGTATAAACATTTCTTGCTGCATATTTTTAAATTATTAAAGGAAAATGTAGCATTCTGATTGGCTAATGCGCTCGCGTACTGACGAGCCCAAGCTCGCTTGAACCGTGAGAGCGCTGGACAGCTGGCACGATAAGGGAGGTAGAAGGGGAGTAGGCACGCACGGGCAGTCAGTGTCTTATTGCTCATCGGGTGCTTCCTGGACAGAAAAAACAGCTGTTTCGCTGCCCATCTGTTGAACAGTGGACATTACATTCAACATTCCTCTAAATTTAAATGAGAATTCCGTGTTTGGTTTAAAATTAAATTCCAAAGCAGCTGGAGAAATTCGATTAGCACGTCTCACTATGGGATATTTTTTACGATTTGCTTTACGTTGCACCGACATAGATAGGTCTTTCGGCGAAGATGGAATAGGAAATACCTAGGAGTGTGAAGGAAACGGCCGTGGCCTTAATGAATGTACACCCTGGTGTGAAAATGGGAAACCACGGGAAACCATCTTCAGGGCTGTCGACAGTGGGATTCGAACCCACTATCTCCCGAATGCAGGCTCACAGCTGCACCAATGGCAAATAGTCATTTATTAATGTTTGTGAATAGTCTTCTAAAATATATAATAGGTAACGTCATTCCATTTCTTCTGGTGGGAATATTATTGTTCTTGGGAGAGATATCATAAAGGTTTTGTTGCTTTGACACATGCTTGTCGCCAAACGATTATTTATTTATAAAACCAAAACCCCATGTATAAGAGCCCCGAAGGGCCATGGCCTACCAAGCGACTACTGCTCAGCTCGAAGGCCTGCAGATTATGAGATGTCGTGTGGTCAGCACGACGAATCCTCTAGGCCGTTATTCTTTGTTTTCTAGAACGTATTTATTTATAATTGTATGATATAATCTCCTCTTTGAACCTTTTACAAAATATGCCACTTGAGGACACCTGGTAGAGTTCAACTTAAAAAATGAAAATAAAAATCAACAGCCTGTTTCCAGTCATTTAACCGAGTCAGAAATGGAATGAATGAAGCCCCCATCTAGCGGCGAGGATACGAATTGTGCCGGTTGCCGAAGCCTGTCGCACTCCTTTGGGACAATGATTAATGACTGACAGATGAAATGAAATGATAGGCTATTGGAGAGTGTTGCTGGAATGAAAGATGACAGGGAAAACCGGAGTACCAGGAGAAAAGCCTGTCCCGCCTCCGCTTTGTCCAGCACAAATCTCACGTGAAGTGACCGGGATTTGAACCACGGAAAAGTTCACATTAGTAATGAGCACAATATCACAACAAACTTTGAGGCCACCTTACTCCGATACCATTAATGTGAATGCATTGACACTTAGCACATGCATTTAGTGATATTTCCTCAACCCAGGGAAAGAATTTGATTAGATCCTATAATTGTATGTCCAATTTATACATGTTTCTTTTTTTTCTTTTTTTCTTTTTCTTTTTTTGCCATTTACCGTAACTTAAGTGTTCTTACATTCAGGTACAATTTTCTAATAAACTACTCAACATATTGTTATGAATTTTTATGTGTATGCATGGGTTCATTATACATTCATTATGGGTGCAATATAACTGGAAATAAAATGATACCATACCCTACAAAAATAAATATTACAAAAAATACCAAAATTTGGTACATCAAGTGCAAGAAAAATTATTGGCCAAATAATAAAACAACGAATAAAACTTTTCATCCAATGTGTAAATCTAAGCCTATACAACATATGTGGGCAGTTTAGGTGCTCTCTGCCTGCTACTTTCTGAGGAAAGTGTACCTAAAAGAGATTTGGAACATTCTCAAAACATACTGTATTTTCCCGTGAGATATCCGAAGTTAAGCAACATTGGGCGTGGTCAAGATTTGGATGTGTTGCCACGCGCTGTTGGTTGGGGGGGGGGGGTAAGGGAATGGAGGAGCGGAAATGAACTGGCCACCCTACCGCACGTAAACTCCGGCTCAGGCACACCTCTGCGGAGGTTCGGACCTGACTTCGGTCAGAACACACCCTTACCTTTTCACATTACAATCATAATCATGTTCATTCTCTTGGTTGAAGAGATATCACTAAATGCACGTGCGATGTTTCAATGCATTCAGATTAATGGTATAGGAGTAAGGTGGCCTCAAAGTTTGATATTGTGCTCATTACTAATGTGAACTCTACCACAAGAAAAAAAAAAGAATATGCTGATTTGTTTTGCAAGAAATAAGTAACGGTGTCTGCCCTTCTGCAGATGGTGACGGATCAAATGTTATTGAACTTCTTCTTCTTCTTAATCTGTTTATCCCCCAGGTTCGGTTTTTCTCTCGGACTCAGCGAGGGATCCCACCTCTACCGCCTCTAGGGCAGTGTCCTGGAGCTTCAGACTTTGGGTCAGGGGATACAACTGGGGAGAATGACCAGTACCTCGCCCAGGCGGCCTCAGCTGCTATGCTGAGCAGGGGCCTTGTGCAGGGATGGGAAGATTGGATGGGATAGGCAAGGAAGAGGGAAGGAAGCGGCCGTGGCCTTAAGTTAGGTACCATCCCGGCATTTGCCTGGAGGAGAAGTGGGAAACCACGGAAAACCACTTCCAGGATGGCTGAGGAGGGAATCGAACCCACCTCTACTCAGTTGACCTCTCGAGGCTGAGTGGACCCCGTTCCAGCCCTCGTACCACTTTTCAAATTTCGTGGCAGAGCCGGGAATCGAACTCGGACCTCCGGGGGTGGCAGCTAATCACACTAACCAAGAAGAAGAAGCAGAATAAATGCTCCCAACCCAGCCAGGATCGAACACTTCATTTTATATAATGGTCTAAGGTGAAGGCAGCGTAATGTTAACATTCTGGACACGGATATTTTGCTATCGTGTTGTCTACATTCCTTTCACGAAATAATATAGCTACTGAATTCTCTACAAAACCAACACTCTAACATCCTCTTGTAGTAATAGATACTTACTGGCATTTCTCTCAAGGTGAAAATTACATGGGAAGCATATTTGCCTTCTTGGTGATTCAGTACACGGTACGAATACCTGCAGCGCAGAATTACGGTATACATTTGTGATGACGTGCATGTATGTTGTAAGATTACACCTGTATGTGTTATTTAACGAGTCTGTATGTTGATAGAACAAGTTTGCTAACAACAATAATTATGACAGTGAAGTGACGGAACAGTGAGAAGGGGGAATCAACACGAGGTTGCCCTGAGCTGTTTTTCGATTTTGTACTTCACGCTTGCACCAGACTATTCTTTGTTGGGAATATACTGGAAGTGAATGCCGAGAAATTACTATTTTATTATTATTTACTTTTCTTGTTGCAGGCCGGCGCCACAGTCTAGGAGTGCCGAAACTGCCTCGATGGGTTCGATTCCCACCCACGTCAAGGATTTTGATCTGACCGAGTGAGTTAGCCTTAAGATTAGTGTCGCGCAGTTTTGAGCTTGCGTACGGGAGATAGTGGGTTCGATCCCCACTGTCGGCACCCCTGAAGATTGCTTTCCGTAGTTACGCATTTTCACACCAAGAAAATGTTTGTACCTTAATTAAGGCCACGGATGCTTCCTTTCCACTCATTGCCCTTTCCTATCCCTTCGTCTCCATAAGACCTACTTGTATCGGTGCGACGTAAAGCAAAATGAAATTGAATTGACTTTTATCTGGATTTAATGGTTTCTTCTAGGTCCAGTCAACCTACAATTGGACAATATTCAGGAGTTATCTGACGGCGAGATAGTGGTACTGATCTAATAATAATAATGTTATTTATGTTATTTATTTTACGTCCCACTAACTACTTTTACGGTCTTCGAAGACGCCGAGGTGCCGGAATTTAGTCCCGCAGGAGTTCTTTTACGTGCCAGTAAATCTACAGACACGAGGCTGTCGTATTTGAGCACCTTCAAATACCACCGGACTGAGCCAGGGTCGAACCTGCCAAGTTGGGGTTAGAAGGCCAGCGCCTCAACCATCTGAGCCACTCAGCCCGGCAGGTACTAATCTAAGAAGCAAAGAATAACAGCCGCAAGTATTCGTCGCGCTGACCACATGACACCATTTCCAACTGAGCAGCGCTCGCATGGTAGATGAAGGCATATCAGAGCTACTTGAAGCGATTTAACGTACTCGTTCTAGTTTTGTACCTCATATTTGACTTTCAATCCTCAAAGGTTTGACATTTGACATCACTTGCGAATTTTATTTTCAAACTCATCGCACCACATTTCGCAGTCCATAGTATTGGATTGTAAGCTTTCAGCACAGTCTCTCATCAACACAAAGTCGTTGGCAAAGGCTAAACTGCCTACTACATTACAATCCAACCAAATCCGTCTTAACCACAGTATACATTTCGGTAAATGTGGCATGAGCACCATGAACAATAAGGGGAAAATATTGCAGTTATGTCTAAAACCTGTAACAACATTGAGCCTAAAACTCGTTCTACAATCAATTGTCACTGCGACATGACTGTCAGCATGGATACCGTTAGCTACCTGTAATAATCTAATTACCTTTTAGCATTCCCAACACAAACATATATAATCTAACTACTACCTTGCTCATACATAAGCGGAACTACTGCTTTCGTCCAGTCAGAAGGTAAAGGAAAAATAACCTCTGTAGAGGATATGAAAGACCTTGGAGGAGTGAAAGATAGAGGCTTCTACTGTCCGTAACCTCGGTACAAATTGCCTAGCTCTATACGCCCCTCGTTCTTTCCAGTAAAACGTGTATACCTCTACCGCATCAGCCAGGCTGCCTTAAATTGAAAAGGCATCATACTCAAATATTATGCTAATTCTTTTAGTCTATGAATCAATTTCTTTCCTGAATCCCCAATATTTTTAATCATTTTGATCCAATCTTTTATGCTGACTGCTGACAATAGGTTTAACATCCTCTCCACTTCCTCGAGCGCAATTTCGTTGCCAGCTTTTCTCTGTTCCCAATGGACTTTGAGGTTCTTGTCTTCAGTAAAGGATTTCTTTTTTACAACGAAAATATTTTCGAGATATTCCTTCCATCTATACAGTTAATGGCTAGGATCTACTCTGAGTAGACTAGAACTAACCAGAACACAATTTTCACTTCTCTCTCGTTTTCTATGATTAATTACTGCGGTCTAGAAATGCTTCCTAGCCGGTTGACCTTCCTTTCGTAGGGTTCCAATTTGGACCCTGCAATTGTCTGTTTTCCTTTCATTTTTCCATGTATGTACTGTACGGTTCCATGGCTAAACAGTTAGTGTGCTGGCCTTTGGTCACAGAGGTTCCGCGTTCGATTCCCGGCAGGGTCGGGAATTTTAACCATAATTAGTTATTTTCGTTGACACGGGGGCAGGGTCTACGTAACATCATCATTTCATCCTCATCACGACGTGAAGGTCGCCCAACGGCTTCAAATCAAAAGACCTGCATCTGGCGAGCCGAACTTGTACTCGGACACTCCCGACACTAAAAGACATACGCCATCTATGTACCGTTCATCATCTACATCGACCATTGCTTGCAGACAATTTTGATAAATCTTTTCTTCTTCTTACGTTTACAAGCTGCTCTAAATTAATCACTCCACCAAGACGCTTGAGGGAGTGGAAAGGATGGTAAATAAAATCGTTATCATAAAGCAGCACGAATAGAGAAAATTAGACCTGAAATGGTGACGTATAGTGGGAAGGTAGGGATGAAATGGCTTCATAGAGTAATACGATTAGCACGGAGGGTTGGTAAGGTACATTCACATTGTACCAAAGCTGTAATTTCACCTATCTATAAGCAAGGGAACAGGAAGGATTGCAAAAACTATCGAGGTATCTCACTGATTAGTATACCATGCAAAGTACAGTATTCACTGGCATCTTGGAAGGGAGGGTGCGATCAGCAGTTGAAAGGAAGTTGGATGAAAACAAGCGTGCTTTCAGACTACACAGGGGTTGTTAGGATCAGATTTTCGGTATGCGCCAGGTAATAGAAAAATGCTACGAGAGGAATGGACACTTATGTTTCGTAGATCTACAGTAGAGAAAGCAGATGACAGGGTGCCGAGGGAAAAAATGTTAGCCATAGTGGGGGACTTTGGAATTAGGGGTAGATTATTAAAATCAACCAAGGGCATTTATGTTGACAAGTGGGATGAAGTGAAAATTGATTGTAGAATGAGTTCTTGGCTCGGGGTACTTACATGGGTTAGACAAGGCTGTAACATTTCACCTTTGTTGTTCGTAGTTTACATGAATCATCTGCTGAAAGGTATAAAGTGGCAGGGAGAGATTCAGTTAGGTGGAAATGTAGTAAGCAATCTGGCCTATGCTAACGATTTGATCTTTATGGCAGATTGTGCACAAAGCCTGCAGGCTAATATCTTGGAACTTGAAAATGGACTAAATTGATGTCAGTATGTAATAAATTTTACATAACTGAATGTCAGATTAGTGATACAAAGCTGGAACAGATCGATAATTTCAAGTATTTAGGATGTGTGTTCTCCCAGGATGGTAGTATAGTAAGTGAGATTGAATCAAGTTGCAGCAAAGCTAATGCAGTGAACTCGCAGTTGCGATCAACAGTATTCCGTAAGACGGAAGTCAGCTCCCGCACGAAACTATCTTTACATCGGTCAGTTTTCAGAACTTTGCTTTACGGGAGCGAAATCTGGGTGGACTCAGGATATCTTTTTCATAAGTTAGAAGTGGGGGTGAAGCTGATTCCTGCCCGTGGTGCCCCTGTTAAGGTAGTTGGAATTAAATCTCCATTACCGAACCGAACGTCAGCATCCCAGAAATACTAGATGGCAACTACTCTTCAAAGGCCTTTTTCAAGGCCGAAATTAACTATATTATGCCATAACGTAGAAGGTCTATCACCATCTAAATAGTAACTATTGAGTCAACTCTGTCAAGCTAATAACTGTGACGTGCTTTGTATTCAGGAAACGCACATAGGTGACCATCAACGACGTCCCAAAATTGCTGGTTTACGACTTGTGGCTGAGATACCACATAGCCAGTACGGAAGTGCAATATTTGTTCTTCCTGCCATTCAGGTCTTGTCAACATCTGTAACAGATCAAATTAACATTGAAATAATAACAGTTGAGCTTAGTAATTGTACTATCTCATCAGTGTACAAGCCACCAAGTATTGATTTTTCCTTTATGCACCCTAATAACTTTTGCAAGCAAACTACGAAATTTGTAGTCGGTGATTTCAACAGTCATAGTACAGTTTGGGGTTATGCACATGATGAGGGAAATGGGGATGCTGTATTGCTGTGGGCTGATAATTTCTAACTTAACCTTATACATGACAGTAAGCTTCCACCAAGTTTCAACAGTGGTCGATGGATACGTGGTTACAATCTAGAACTTATTTTCGCCAGTGAACATGTATCTCAGCGCTGTATGAAATCAGCCTGTTCTCCTCTACCCAACTCTCAACATCACCCTATTATGTGCCAAATAACCACTGTAACAGTACCTTTTCGGAGAAGGCTCAACTTCAAAAAGGTTAATTGGGAAAATATAGCAATCGATGCAGTATCGAGAGCCTCACGTTTATCAATACCTAGATGTTGCAGAACACATTACTATCAAGGTTTAACTGCTGATGCAAATGTCTACCTAGAGAAGTACCCTGCCCTCTTCGAAGTAAACCCTTTCAACAAAAAGACAATTTCAGCCGGACATGACTTACTCTCTTCAATCTCAGAAAACAAAAGGAAAACTTGGTTGAAACTGATGGAGGAAACAGATTTCCCAGTTAATATTCAAAAGGCTTGGAGGCTTCTGAAAAACTGAACAGTGACCCTACTAAATGCTCAGTCCATGCTAATGTCACAGTTAATCATATTGCTTCACAGTTGCTTAATAATGCCAAATCACGATCAACTATTAGGAAATCAGAGTCAAAAATTGTGACCGGGGAATCTGAGGCTATCAGTACTTTAGCCAGATCATTTAATCTCACTTAATTAGAAACTGGCATTACAATGTGGAAAAGTGGTAAAGCTGCAGGTTTTGACGATATCTGCACTGAGCAAATAAAGCACTTCGGTTCAGGAACAAAATTGTGGCTCGTGGAATTATTCAACAAACGCCTAGCATCATACAACATCCCAAAGATTTGGCGGAAGGCACGGGTGATTGCAATCTCAAAACCAGGCAAAAAACCTGAAGATCCAATATCTCTTCTATGCCACTTGTATAAAATCATGGAACGAATGATTTTGAATCGCCGAACTGAAGTTATTGACCCACTTCTTATCTCACAGCAGTCAGGATTTTGACCTGAAAAAATTGCACCCCCCAGATTTTGCATCTAACTCATGAAGATGGCTTTGAGTTAAAAAAGAGTCACAGGCATAGCATTTGTTGATCTCACAACGGCGTATGACACGGTAAACCGTAAACTCCTGTTAAAAAAATTCCACAATCTTACTAAAGATCTTGAGTTAACACGACCGGTAGTTACACTTCGTCATAACCGCCGATTCTTTGTCGAATTCCAGGGTCGGCGAAGTCGTTGGCGAACTCAAAAGAACGGCTTGCTTCAAGGAAGTGTGCTGGCGCCTTTGTTATTTAATATATACACAAATGATCAGCGACAGCCTCAAGAAACCAAGAGTTTCATCTATGCTGACGAATTTGCTCTCGCTGTCCAATCAGATAGTTTTGAAGCGATAGAATGCACCCTGAAAGCTGGCCTAGAAGAATTCGGCAACTACTATGATCAAAAACAAATTCTGCCAAACCCGAGGAAAACCCAAGTTTGTGCATTCCATTTACGACATCTACAAGCCAATAGGAAACTCGTTGTGACATGGAATGGAGCTACGCTAGACCACTGCTTCCATCCCAAATACTTGGGCGTCACACTCGATCGCAGTCTCACATTCAAGGCGCACTGTATGAATGTAAAACAGAAGGTATCTTCCAGGAACACATTACTTAGAAAACTTGTTGGATATACTTGGGGCACACACCCACAAACTGTTAGAATTACTGCACTAGACTTATGTTAATCCGCCGGTGAATATGCCTGCCCAGCGTGGTACAAATCTGCCCATGCAAAACAGATTGATGTGCCACTCAATGAAAGTTGTAGAATAATTACTGGTGTCCTGAAGCCAACTCCTCTCGAGAAAATCAAATACCTTGCCGGTATTGCTCCTTGTGACTTCAGGTGAGAGGTTGCTGCTAATAACGAAAGGCTTAAAACAAATCTAATGCCATCCGCTCTTTGGATACCAACCTGCCCAACGATGACTGAAGTCGAGGAAAGCCTTTTTAACATCTTCAGAACACCTGGAAGGATCATCGGACAAAGTCAGGATTACCAAGTGGAAACAAAAGACACCTGGCCTCTTAAAATGGATGGAACCACGGAAGTGTTGCCTCCCGGTCTCATCGAGGACTGGTTGAGCTTGAGATCCTTAAACATACTTAGATCTAGAGTGGGTAGAACCAGAGCGAATCTACAAAAATGGAACTTCCCCATCGATACGGCCTTTTGTGACTGTTGTGAGCTTCAGACAAACAAACACCTGATATGCTGCCCCCTGTGTCCATCAAACTGCACAATGGAAGACTTGGTGCTGGCCAATCCAAATGCCCTTGAAGTGGCCAAATTTTGGGCCGAATCGGTGTGACATATATTGTTGAAAACCTTTTACTTGCATATATCTGTGTATATAGTTTGTTTCATTTAAATGCAGTATTATTCTATTGTACTTCTGATTCGAATAAAGAAGATAAGTTAGAAGTAACAGACAGAATATAGCGAGAATGATTGCTGGTACAAACAGGTAGGAACAATGACAGGAGGGTATTCGGAATGAGGAGATAAAGGCTAAGTTAGGAATAAACTTGATGTATGAAGCTGTACGCATAAACCGGCTTCGGTGGCGGGTTCATGTGAGGCGAATGGAGAAGGATAGGTTACCCAGGGGAATAATGGACTCTGTTATGGAGGGTCAGAGAAATAGAGAGAGACAAAGACGACGATTGTTAGACTCGGTGTCTAATGATTTTAAAGATAAGAGGTATAGAATTAAATGAGGCCACAGCACTAGTTTCAAACAGAGGATTGTGGCGGCGTTTAGTAAATTCACAGAGGCTTGTAGACTGAACGCTGTATATATGTATGTATGTATGTATGTATGTATGTATGTATGTATGTATGTATGTATGTATGTATGTATGTATGTATGTATGTATGTATGTATGTATGTATGTACGAAGACGTAGGCTTTTTCCAACTTTATACATAGTTGTTCCATTGCGTTCCTTAGCCTATGAAGAAAGTCATGGCCCTTGTAAATTATTCTCTTTTTTTTTTTACTATACATCCTTCTTTTTAGAAAGTCGGCCCCATTAGGTCACCATATCATCAGACAAATTATTGTCTAAAGATGCCGTGCAACATAACAGCTGTCCGAACAGTTCCAGTTAGAAGCCTCAGTACAATCTACTGCCACCATCAAAGTTGTAGTGAGAATGAATCCCTTGGTCATGTACTGGAATTCTGTTCCAAAGGTGAACTGCAGAGGAAAAACACGCATCATCGCGTACGAGAGGCACTGGCATCTTCACTGCGCGTCAGAAAGTGGCAGCTTTTGAAGAGGTTCACTGCCTATCGTGTTATGGTTTCAAGTGATAAGTAGACGTGACAATAAGCCAAATGCTGCTTGTGGCCTTTGTGTTAGACCCAACTGTCCGTTTCGAGAACTCCATCGAACAGGCAAACGAGATTGATATAGAGGGAGAAGGGATATAATGATGAGATATTTATTTATTTATTTATTTATTTATTTATTTATTTATTTATTTATTTATTTATTTATTTATTTATTTATTTATTTATTTATTTATTTATTTATCGTATGACATACAAAGCTGATTCCTCCCCATGGTGCCCCGTGATGGGTACTAGAATTGAACTGATCGTCGGATTTTGACTGCCAGATTATCAAATTAGATCTCCTGGAAAATCAGCAAAACACACGTAGCCTCAGAGTTATTAGCCATTTAGTCCGTAACAAAGTGATAGTTATAACATCCTGTCTTCACAACGGAAGGTATATGAACTAATTTTTGCTGCAACAGACGGATTGGCAAAATGTGTGTGTAGCATCCTGTCAAAAGTGGGTTTCACTTCTGACATCCTGCGTGATTTCGTCTGTCTATGATAATGGACTCTCTGAACAATTTGCATAAAAATATATATTCTTTAGTAGACTAGATAACGTGTCACACATTTAGAATTGATTCACCTGTATTATGACATAAGACTGTTATTAAAATTGGAATCATTCTGAAGTTATTCTGAACCCTTGTGGTTAGCTGTATATACAGTCAGGTGAATATTATTGTATCTGTTCCAATTACGTGAGGTCCCCACTAATGAGGATTAAGCCCAGTATTACGTTCGGATGCTCTTCCTGGTGCCAACCCTACGTGGATCGATGTGTCATTAGGTGTTTCTGTAGTGGGTGGTAGGGTGGGGTCCAGTTTCTAATGAAGAGGCGTGTATGAAGTAATCTTCAAACTAAAGGCTGTATCACGTAGAAAATGGAGTAACAATAATTTTATTCCATAAAATTCTGCCCTGAAAATAATTAGGAGTACAAAGAAATAACAGATCATTTCCATATTATATGGAAAGGGAAAAAGGAAGGCCAAAACAACTTGTGTACAAAGGTACGTGTTTACTAACAGAAATAAATAAATAAATAAATAAATAAATAAATAAATAAATAAATAAATAAATAAATAAATAAATAAATAAATAAATAAATAAATAAATAAATAAATAAATAAATAAATCCCCAGGACCCGATGGACCGAAAGCCACTACCAATGTAAATCAAAAGGCCTTTGCATTAGTGGGACGTAAAGGGCTTTCTCAATACGCAAACTCGACAGTAAGTGTCCTGTGAGCCCGACGCTCATTATCCCAAGAATTGATCTGGTACTCAGTTCTGGTGTAGGATGAATGATATTCAGGTTCACGTTCCTTGTTTCTAAATTTCCTGATTTCCTTACAGAAAATTAAACTCACGTAATTCGAGCACGCCTTTACAGTCTCGGTTAGGCAACCCTCACTACTATATAACATTACTCATTTAAATGTTTCACTTTTGTTGTTGTTTTGTAGTTCCAATGCATGTCTGTCAACGAAGCTGGCCACTACGAGAGGGTTGCGGAAAGCACTGCAGTCATGTCACGCGGCAGCTGATGACTTACGCCTACTTTATCCCTCGTCAGCGTCCGCAATAAAAGCAGAACGCTGTAACCTTGGGTTACTCACAAATTAAAATTTTTCTCTTCAATTCATATAGTTTGTACAATTAGAAACAATGCGTTCGTAGATATATCAATAGATTTCACATGACTGTATTACGTAGAAAAAGAAATAACAATAATTTTTATTGTATAAAAGTCTCCCCTGAAAATACACTGACTGACAGAGCAAATGCAACACCAAGAAGGAGTGGTTCGAAAGGGATGAAAGTTGGGGAAAAAACAGAGACGGCACGGACGAATAATTGATGTTTATTTCAAACCGATATGCAGGTTACACAATGCGCACGGCATCGACTCAGTAGGATGTAGGACCACCGCGAGCGGCGATGCACGCAGAAATACGTCGAGGTACAGAGTCAATAAGAGTGCGGATGGTGTCCTGAGGGATGGTTCTCCATTCTCTGTCAACCATTTGCCACAGTTGGTCGTCCGTACGAGGCTGGGGCAGAGTTTGCTAACGGCGTCCAATGAGATCCCACACGTGTTCAATTGGTGAGAGATCCGGAGAGTACGCTGGCCACGGAAGCATCTGTACACCTCGTAGAGCCTGTTGGGAGATGCGAGCAGTGTGTGGGCGGGCATTATCCTGCTGAAACAGAGCATTGGGCAGCCCCTGAAGGTACGGGAGTGCCACCGGCCGCAGCACATGCTGCACGTAGCGGTGGGCATTTAACGTGCCTTGAATACGCACTAGAGGTGACATGGAATCATACGCAATAGCGCCCCAAACCATGATGCCGCGTTGTCTAGCGGTAGGGCGCTCCACAGTTACTGCCGGATTTGACCTTTCTCCCCGCCGACGCCACACTCGTCTGCGGTGACTATCACTGACAGAACAGAAGCGTGACTCATCGAAGAACACGACGTTCCGCCATTCCCTCATCCAAGTCGCTCTAGCCCGGCACCATGCCAGACGTGCACGTCTATGCTGTGGAGTCAATGGTAGTCTTCTGAGCGGACGCCGGGAGTGCAGGCCTCCTTCAACCAATCGACGGGAAATTGTTCTGGTCGATATTGGAACAGCCAGGGTGTCTTGCACATGCTGAAGAATGGCGGTTGACGTGGCGTGCGGGGCTGCCACCGGTTGGCGGCGGATGCGCCGATCCTCGCGTGCTGACGTCACTCGGGCTGCGCCTGGACCCCTCGCACGTGCCACATGTCCCTGCGCCAACCATCTTCGCCACAGGCGCTGCACCGTGGACACATCCCTATGGGTATCGGCTGCGATTTGACTAAGCGACCAACCTGCCCTTCTCAGCCCGATCACCATACCCCTCGTAAAGTCGTCTGTCTGCTGGAAATGCCTCCGTTGACGGCGGCCTGGCATTCTTAGCTATAGGCCTACACGTGTCCTGTGGCACAGACAACACGTTCTACAATGACTGTCGGCTGAGAAATCACGGTACGAAGTGGGCCATTCGCCAACGCCGTGTCCCATTTATTGTTCGCTACGTGCGCAGCACAGCGGCGCATTTCACATCATGAGCATACCTCAGTGACGTCAGTCTACCCTGCAATTGGCATAAAGTTCTGACCACTCCTTCTTGGTGTTGCATTTGCTCTGTCAGTCAGTGTAGTTACGAATACATAGAAATATCAGATAATTTCCATGTTTTATGGAAAGAGAGAAAAGAATGGTCCGCTTCTGTGGTGTAGTGGTTAGTGTGATTATCTGACCCCCCCACCCGGAGGCCCGGATTTGATTCCCGGCTCTGCTACGAAATATGAAATGTGGTACGATGGCTGGAACGGGGTCCACTCAGCCTCGGGAGGTCAACTGAGTAGAGGTGGGTTCGATTCCCACCTTATACCATCCTGGAAGTGGTTTTCCGTGGTTTCCCACTTTTTCTCCAGGCAAATGCCGGGATGGTACCTAACTTAAGGCCACGGCCGCTTCCTTCCCACTCCCTTGTCTATTCTTTCCAATCTTCCCATCCCCCCGCAAGACACCTGCTCAACATAGCAGGTGAGGCCGCCTATGCAGGGTACTGGTCATTCTCCCCAGTTGTATCCCCTACCCAGAGTCTGAAGCTCTAGGACACTGCCTTGAGGTGGGATTCCTCACTGACTCCGAGGGAGAAACAGACCCTGGAGGGTAAACCGATAAAGAAGAAGAAGAAGAAGAAGAAGAAGAGAAAGAAGGGCAAAACTTATGTATAATGGCATATGTTTACTAGCTGAAATTAAATTGATGGGAATTTAAGTCATCATCTCCGAGACTGACTGGATCTGCAAATAGCCCAATAATGAACGGCGGCGCTAAAATGAGGCTTACTAAGCAAGATGAGGAGTGAGGTAGTCTGTTATTGCTTTGCAGTGCTGTCAGTGCTGTTGCAGCACTACCAGCCCTGTGAGTAGCATCTTCCGTAACATTACACACACACATGAGATGAGTTCTGAGTTCTCAGTACTACCCATTCCACAGCAGCTTCCATAATGTCACAGCCATGGATGCGCCTGAGACTTCGGTGGAAGCTACATTTTACTCCGGCCTATGGCAAGTGACAGATGACAAATTATTGCATCCATCAAGCAATGACAATGCAACGCAAATAATATAAGTAGTTTATTTAACGTACATTCACAGGAAAATTCACAGAGTGGTAATAAATAAACCGCCTTCACTAATCGCAAAGGAATAACATTTTATTCTTATTTAGGGTCAGATTATTGAAAATATGGTCAAATATAGAATAAAAAATAGGCATTGTAAGAAATGATAAGTGAAACGAATATGAAACTTTCCTCTTGAATGTGTTGTTAGGATTATCGGGATCATAAAAGTAAAAAAAAAAAAAAGAAATATGAAGGGTAAATTCCTCAATGATATGTGAGGACACCACCAGATTAATATTCATGGTTTGGCGTGTTGGCAGCAGCGTAGTTCTAACCTCTACTATGTAATGATTAAGAATAGAAGATCGAGAAGTCGTAATTAAAATGTTTAGGCCTAGCTCATCACATTAACTATCCATTTCATATTATTAATCTCATCTGTAGTTGTATTATGAATTTGTAATATTATGAAGTAGCCCTTTGGCCCTAAAACAATGCCCATAGAAGTGAATAGTATTTAGGATATTCAAATTGAACAGATTAAACAAGAAGAGTGGGAATATTATACCATAAGAAATAGTGCGTCTAATAACCCTACAGTATTGTGATTTTGCTCATTTTTTCCGACTGCTTTGACTATTTCGTTATACATCAACTTAAACGAACAAATCATAATCCAAAGATTTTTGATTTAGTGCTCACTGCGTTGTGGGGGTTACGGGATGGCTACCCACCAAACCAGCCACAATTGTTGCCAATAACACCTATGGATCAGTTTTTCATGCCCCTCCTAGTGCCTATGAGATCTTCAGTAATAATAATATTATTGGCGTAACGTCTTCGGACATGCCCATTGGTTGAATGGTCAACGACAAGGCCTTCGGTTTAGTGGGTCTCGAGTTCGATTCCCGTTGGGGTTGGGGATTTTAATCGCGTGTGATTAATTCTTCTGGCCAGGGGACTTGATATTTGTGTTTTTCTCAACACTTTCCACTTCATATTCAGACAACACACTGCATTACCAACCACTACAGAAACACGCAATGGTAATTAGATACCTCCATATAGGGTTTGCGTCAGGAAGGGCATCCAGCTGTAAAACAGGACCAAATACACTTGTGCGACACAGTTCGCACCCGCGACCCCACAGATGTGGGAAAAATGGTGGTGGAAGGAGAAGAAGTCTTCGGAGACGCCGAGGCTCGCGGGAGGTCTTTTACGTGTCAGTAAATCTACCGACATGAGGCTGACGTATATGAGCATCTTCAGATACCACCGGACTGAGCCAGAATCTAACCTGGGGTTAGAAGGCCAGCGCCTCAATCATCTGAGCCACTCAACCCGGCGAGAGAGAGAGAGACAGCATCAAGTGCTTGCAGTATATTACTGGAGCGAATGGGACAAAATTACAAACAGGAGAGCTGCTGGCAGTATCGGGATTCGACCTTACACTCCCCAACTTTGGGACTTCACTGCCTCAGTTGGAAACTGGAACATCATATGGTGATACGGTATTTATTCTGAGTTGAAATAATAAGATAAAATAACATGCATTACACTACATAACATTAGCTACACTCTGGTGGTTGCTAATGTTATATAGCGAGGTAAAACTGCATAGAAACTAATACTCAACTCGTAATTTTACTCTAATATTTCTGTGAATGTATTGAAATCAGATGGGATAGCACTGCACTGTGCTGAGGGACATTAGTAAAAACAATGACGTTGTCAGGAAATCACACATCGGTAATGGCGGCCATCTGATAGTCTTTAGAATGCCATTTCCTAGAGTCCTTGTAATGTTAATGTGGTCTAGAGCTGACATGGATAGACTGGAGACTACCGAGGAATTCATTTCAGTGTATGAATATTTAACCCGTACACACAAACAGTAAAATAACTCGCTCTCCCATTGGCCAGCCCCACTCCGGCGACAGTCTAGCTCTAGGCTATTACTTACTGTGAGGTCACTTAAGAGACCTGGTGATTAAAGAGGACGACAGAAGGCCAGATGAAATCATTTCATTGTCGTTTGAGAATGTTATACCTTTTAACATTCTGTTTGTAAGACACGATCCAGGAAATAATCGTATCGCACAGCCAAATTAAAAAAAAAAATGTGAACATCAGAAAGATTGACCAAACTAACGTGGAATCATTGCAACAGAAGAGTGATATCCCTTTGGGACACTACAAATCAGTTGTCTTGGCTGAAGCGCAATACGCATCTGACATTATAACCAAAGGAGGACATTCTAAAATCGAGCAATTTGAAAGCAGAAACGGAGAGTTCTCAGAAAAAATCACACTGTACGACGCGAGAAAATGGAATCTCGATTAAGAAAAATAATTGCAGACTTGTACATTCTAACAGAAACAGATAGGTTCATTAATATCGTACTCAAGAGATGTTTCAAATTCTAACAACAGAAACAACAACAACAACAACAACAGCAACAACAGACACACCCTTTGCTTATTGAATATTATAAACTCACTGAATACTAAACTGGCTAGGAGACACAAAGGAAGACTTAGGCCTAGAAGAAACTGACCATCATGGAAGACATACGAAATTGCAAAGCGGGCGAGTTAGCCGTACGGTTAGAAGCGCACAGCTGTGGGCTTGCATGCAGGAGATAATGGGTTCGAACACCACTGTCGACAGCTCTGAAGATGGTTTACCGTGGTTTCCATTTTCACACTGGCAAATACTGTGGCTGTACCTTAATTGAAGCCTTTACCTTCCCAATCCTAGCCATTTCTCATCCTTATGTTGCCGAAAACATTCAATGTGTCAGTGCGACGTGGATCACACAAAACCTATACGATAACCTATCCATGAATAACAGCAGCACCAAAGTAGAATATGCATATCACATATGCAAGTACTTTACAAGAACAAAGTTTATCACCAATCCTTAACACTTGCAAACGTATTCTTCTTCTCATACTGTTTTTCCTCATAGAATTTTGGTGGCATCATGGAATAATTTCTTCTATTTTGTATTTCTTGTGTCAGAGTCGCCGTATCGTGGATGTCAAACTACTTTCAAAGATTTTGCGCTTAGAATAAACATCCTCATTTACCTTCAGTGATCAGATGCATCAGACTGTATTTGTTATTTGGGAAGATGGGATCGGAATATTTATTTATTTATTTATTTATTTATTTATTTATTTATTTATTTATTTATTTATTTATTTATTTATTTATTTATTTATTTACCCACAAAGCACAAGATACAGCTAGACTGAGCAAATTTCACTTGCACTCTCAACAGACTCACCTGCCTTCCTGTGTTTTGTGAGGGTTAAGTCTTCGTGTGTTTTCGCGATGGAGTACCTCCTCCGCGATCTACCCATGGGATCTTAAACTCTGCGATACATCCACATTTCAAAGGCCTGGAGTCAGTTCATTGACTAACCTTGAAGTACCCATCCTTCGACACCGTATACTAACACCAGTAACACTTCATGACACGCCAATGAGTTCTAAATCAGAGTTGTTCACGGTTACACGTAAGATTTTTTTAATTTCAGAAATACATTCCTTGCAGTGTCAATTCTGGTTTTGATTTCAATATCCGAATCCCATTCTGGTGTTACCGTGCGAACGCGTATTTCAGACAATATTCAGTATCTTTGAAACCGTTTAGGATTTTCTTGAAACTGAGCATTTCGTACTCTGCGAAATAGTTGTTTGCTACTTGCTTTACGTCGCACCGACACAGATACGTCTTATGGCGACGATGGGATAGGAAAGTCCTAGGAATGGGAAGGAAGCGGCTGTGGCCTTAATTAAGGTACATCCCCAGCATTTGCCTGGTGTGAAAATGGGAAACCACGGAAGACTATATTCAGGGCTGCCGACAGTGGGGTTCGAACCCACTATCTCCCGATTACTGTATACCGGCCGCACTTAAGCGACTGCAGCTATCGAGCTCGGTACGCGAAATAGTTTGTCACATATTTTCCACAGAACAACATATCTGCAAAAGTAAAGTAAAACCGGGTGGTTTTTTCGCAATTCTTGAAAGTAAAAATTTTCTTCAAGAGGGTGAAATACCCTCAGATTAATTGGTACAATTATATAGATTTTAGAAAAATTCAAATTTTAATTTTTAGTTCGTCTTCCGGCATTAATACATCTGAAGGATTCTGGAAATTTTAAGAGAATCATTCAATTAAGTTATGAAATATAAGGTCAAAATAATAGTTTGTCATTTGTTTCTTTCACTGACAAAGGGAGTAAATAATGATATTCAAACAGTAAATGTACCGCGGGGTACATTGCAATGTTGTGCCCAAGTGCTACACCCACTGTTCTAACTAGAGCTTCCAGTTATACACACTAAAATACGAATACTTCGGTAAACGAACTACCGGAATATCTTGCATGAAAATTCGTGCGGAGATGTAATCACTATTGCGTGTTTCTGTGGTGGTTGGTAGTGTAGTATGTTGTCTGAATATGAAAAGGAGAGTGTCAGGATGGACACAAACACCCAGTTCCCGAGCCAGAAGAATTAATCAGAAGCGATTAACATCCCCGAGCCGGCCGGGAATCAAACTCGAGGCCCTCTGAACCGAAGGCCAGTACGCTGACCATTCAGCCAACGAGTTGAACCTACTTCGGAAAAGATATCATGCCTAAACTTCTGGGAGGAATATCATGCAATTTGAACAATTTTCAGGGAACTATCAAACGTCTAGTTTTGTTTCAAAATTGTCGGTCATTAATATGTAGTAATTTACTGAACTTGTGGAATTATTTTTTCTCTGCTAGAATCCAATGTAACGAACAAATGTTTAAAATTAAGGTTTCTGCATAAAAGTTGGTATGCATTTCCCGTGTAACTCTAATGGTTCTCCAGAAAATTCCACTTGTACGAGTTCAAAAACAAGCGTTTCAGACCACCCGCCATATGGGTATTTAACAGCTTGCCAGTAGTTCCTGCTCATTAGAGGAGTATTCGAAGTTTGCTGCTTAAAAATACACGGGACAGCGAAGAGTACACACAGCAATCAATGACATCGGCCTGTCGAAGGGGATTCGTTCTGCTAGCAAATAAATAAATAAATAAATAAATAAATAAATAAATAAATAAATAAATAAATAAATAAATAAATAAATAAATAAATAAATAAATAAAGGAAACCCCTCATTCTTACAGAGATTGGGTCACGTAGATATCAGTTTGCATTCGGGAAAGAATGAGTTCGAACCTCACTGTCGGCAGCCCTAAAGGTGGTTGTCCGTGGTTTCCCATTTTCACGGCAGGACAGCTGAGGATGTACCTTAATATAGGCCACGGTCTCTTCCTTCGAACTCCTACCCTTTTTCCTTTCCTATGCCATCGTCGCCATGAGACATCTCTGTGTCGGTGCGCCGTAAAGCAAAATGGGGAACTCTTGAATTCATTTTCCTTCATTTCTCCTAACCCAATAAAATACAATAAAATAATTAAACTGAATTTCTCACTGTTTCACTCTTCGCGTTTATCAGGATGGGTCAGAGTTAATAATTCTCTCTTCGCTCTCTCTCTCTCTCTCTCTCTCTCTCTCTCTTCTGCTTTCGAGACATACGTCTTGAGTAAGTTCATAATATAACGTGTTTAAACTCGCTTGGTAAACTATGAGACGAAACCAGCGACCTTCACTGTAAAACGTCTAATCAAGGCCACACCTGGTTATCACCCAGCTGTTCCAATCAGATCCGCTAGGCTCGTGAGAGACGATGTTTGCAAAAGTGAACACATTAATTAATTCTTCACGGCCCTTGAACTCGAGGATTATGTAAATACAGCTGTCTATTGTATGTTTAAGTGATCGTCGTCCTCATAACTGCCTACAAAAGGTTGAAAAATGAATAAGCAAGAAAGTAATGAGAGAGAGTAGTAGTAAAGGTCAAAGCTAAGATACCTCTATGACATTTTAGTTAATAGCCGAGAATTATAATGGTCTACACAACGGTGATTCTCTATGACTCGTTAATTGTACTGGTCAGACGAGACCAACAGAACTTCTGAGAAATTTATTTAACTTAACTTGGGTTTGTCCGCCTCTGTGGTGTAGTGGTTAATGTGATTAGCTGCACCCCCGAAGGCCCGGCTTCGATTCCCGGCTCTTCCACGGAATTTGAAAAGTGGTACGAGGGGTGGAACGGGGTCCACTAAGCCTCGGGAGGTCAACTGAGTAGAGGTGGGTTCGATTCCCACCTCAGCCATCCTGGAAGTGGTTTTCCGTGGTTTCCCACTTCTCCTCTAGGCAAATGCCGGGATGGTACCCAACGTAAGGCCACGCGGTAGCTTCCTTCCCTGTCTATTCTGTCCAATCTTCCCATCCCTACACAAGGCTCCTGTTCAGCATAGCAGCTGAGGCCGCCTGGGCGAGGTACTGGTCCTCCTCCCCGGCTGTATCTCCCGACCCGAAGTCTCAAGCTCCAGGACACTGCCCTTGTGGCGGTAGAGGTGGCATCCCTCGCTGAGTACGAGGAAAAAGTCAACCCTGGGGGGTAAACGGACTAAGAAAGAAATAAAAAAAGAAAGGAAGAAAGAAAGAAAGAAAGAAAGATGGCTCTTAGTGCCGGGGGTGTCCGAGGACATGTTCGTCTCGCCAGGTGCAGCTCTTTTGATTTTGACTCCCTGAACGACCTGCTCGTCGTGATGAAGATGAAATGATAATGAAGACGACACATACACCCAGCCTCCGTGCCAAGGAAATTAACCAATGATTTCCGACCCTGCCGGGAATCGAATCCGGGACCCCTGTGTCCAAAGACCAGCATGATAACCATTTTAGCCATGGTGCCGGACAGGCCATATTATTATTATTATTATTATTATTATTATTATTATTATTATTATTATTATTATTATTATTATTATTATTATTATTAGCGTATTCTCCCAATAATGGAAGACGTTAAGCAAACAACTCAATCAAGCTTTCTTTGGGTTCTTCTTGTTCTTCCAATAGGCTTTCATTCTCTCTGAGAAGGCTTGTTTACGTTCTTCCGACCATTTCGGTCTGCACTGTTTTTGCTTTGGTTGCTCTGATGTAACTTCCCACTTGTTGACTTTGTGTCTGAAGGTGTCTCTTTCTAAAATGTCTGTTGCACATATGTTTGCATTTTTGAGGTCCTTTCGAAGTTCATCCAGCCAAGGTGTTGAATTCTTAAGTGAGCTAACATAATTTAATATTCTTTTTGACAGTCGATTTTCTGGTAATCTTGTGAGGTGTCCAAAGAATTTCATTCGTCTTTTCTTAATGTCAATTTCAATGTTTGAAACTTTTTCTGTTGTTTTGATTGATTGTAGCCTGTAACCATCTTGGGTATATCTTGCTCCTAGGATTTTCCTGATGATCTTCCTCTCTTGCTTTTTTATTTCTTCTAATTATTATTATTATTATTATTATTATTATTATTATTATTATTATTATTATTATTCTTTTCGTTTCAGCCATCTATGGGCTACGATTATGCACCTTCATTGCTTTCTCAAGTTCTTTCCCCTTCCTCTTTCGCCAGTATTCCTTCATCCGTTCGCTTGCTCGTGCTCGTTCTTCTACTGAGAATACTCTATTCTTCCTCCTTTTCTCATCAGCTAGGTCCTTCACCTCCGCAACTCTCTGCCTGAAGATTTTTCTGTTTGTTATATCTTCTGCCGTGATCCCACATTTTTCTAAATCTCGGTGGACTTCTTTAACCTATGGGACTTGTGTCTTCCTGTTCTCCTGGAAGGTGAGGATCCTTTTTACGAGTCTCTCCGATCCCATCCTTTTAATATGTCCGTAGAACGTTAATCTCCTCTTTTTCATTCTGGTGGTGATGTTTTCAAATTGTTGGTATAGTTCTCGGTTTGGTCTCATGCGAAACGTAAACTTGTCTGATGATTTTATGGGTCCAAGAATCTTTCTAAGGAACCTCCTTTCTTTCTTTTCCAAATCTGAGAGTCTCTTCGTGGCTATTGTCTCAGCTGCGTATAAACATTCAGGTTTGACTATCGTGCTGTAGTGCTTGAATTTGGCCTGGTAGGAGAGCGACTTAGATTTGGAGGTGTTCTGACGTAATCTAAACACAGTTTCCATCTTTCTTGTACGTTCTCGAATTGCTGCTTTCTCATTCATGTTTGGAGTCAAAATCTCTCCTATGTACTTGAATTTTGTAGCTCTTTTGATGTCACCGTACTTCGTCCTCATTGTCCAGATTGGGTCAGTGGTATTTATGTTCATGTACTCCGTCTTCTCAAAAGATATTTGCAATCCTGTTTTGTCTGCTGTTTCCTTGAGGACTTCAATCTGCTTAACTGCAATTTGCTAATTCTCTGCAAAAAAGACTATATCATCTGCAAATGCGAGGCATTCAAATTTAAGCCCAGTTCTCTTGTGACCTAATCTAATTCCATTTGAAAAGTTGAATTCGCTCATTTCTTTTCGCCATTCCATGATAACTTTCTCTAAATTATTATTATTATTATTATTATTATTATTATTATTATTATTATTATTATTATTATTATTATTATTATTATTATTATTATTATTATTATTATTATATTTTCATATCAGGTGTAGTACCGATTGTCTTTGCCGGATTTGAACCGACGACCTTGGGAATCAGCCGTTGACTTTGTACTACTGATCCACCCACAGCAGATACTCCAATCCGTGATAAGTCATCTCTTGTATAATAGCAGTTTTCACGCTTGAGCACGTTATTTTAGAAGTAATAAAGGACCACCGTTGGGTGGAGCAAAGTAATCCTCAGCTATTAACGAAAATGTCATGGATGTGGTAGAGCTTTAACCTTTACCATTATGTACTCTTCATTATGATCTTGCTTATTCATTTCTCAATCTTCCCGAGGTTGTTATAAAGATGACCAACACTTACACATACAATAGACAGCTGTATTTACATAATCCTCGAGTTCAAAAGCCGTGAAGAATGAATGTGTTAACTTAGCTGACTTCGTCTCTCACGAGCCTGGCGGATCTGATTGGAACAGCTGGTTTATCATCTGGTGTGGCCTTGATTAGACGTTTTGCACTGAAGGTCATTGGTTTAAACCCAAGTGAGGTTAAATTTGTTCCAGGAACTTGTAGACCACTTCAGTCCAAAAAGAGGAGTAAGGAGGGACTTTGGTTCTGGTCCAGTTAGTGAGTCCTTGCGGATAAAAAATCCCGAGGAACCGATTGTTCATTTAGTTTTATTATCATGTCACATTCCGACCTTGTATACCTCACATCGCAGCTAATTTATGCAACTCACGAATACTGGAAAGAAACATCTCTCAAACCTGATCTTCTTCTTCATTTGTGGCCGGATTCCCTTCCTGTGGAGGAATGCATCCACTAGTGCGTGTTTCTGTTGTTGTTGATTATGTGTAGATGAAAACTTCTGTATTTAAACGAACACAAACAGTCAGTCCCCGAGCCTGAAGAACCAACCATACGAAATTAAAATCCCCATCCCGGCTGGTCAACGAACTCGGAGCCCTCTGAACCGACGGCCAATATGCTGACCATTCAGTCAAAGAACCGGATGATTCTTGCTATCAACTAAATAAACAAGTTTAGTTTTATGATACTTTCAAACAAAGCCAGCCTCATGGTGCAGGGATAGTGTGTCTGTCGCGTACTTGAAGGTTCCGGGTTCAATTCAAACCGAATCTAGAGATTTAAATTCTGGTTGAGAGCTGATACTAACTGAGATGCTATATGGTACGAGTGGCAATGGAGCCTGTCGCGAAAAGCCAAGTAATAAGGCCTCGGAACTTCAAGACGAACTGCCTTCCTTCTTTCTAGGGAAGAAAGGAAATCTGCTATTTCACAATGCTGTATAGATATTTCGCTTTGATTTTTGTTCTTTAAATTGACATGTGAATAAAGAAATTTAAAATCTAGAAGAGTTACCCATTCATCAACCCAAATCTCACGGCGCAAGAGTCCCGATGGGCCATGGCCTACCAAGAGACCGCTGCTTAGTCCGAAGGCCTGCCTGTGGTCTGCACGACGAATCCTCTCGGCCGTTATTCTTGGCTTTCTAGACCGGCACCACTACCTCACTGTCAGATAGTTCCTCAATTCTAATCAAGGCTGAGTGGACCTCAATCCAGCCTCAGATTCATATACAATTCCCTGACCTGGCTGGGAATGAACCCCGCGGTGGCCAGTAAGAGGCAGGCACGCTACCCCTACACCGCGGGGCCGGCTACCCATTCTTCACACTACCTTTTTTTAACGTTTACGTTCCTCAACAATGGGTACAAGGAAAGAAAAAATATAGGACGCTTTTAGTGTTTCAATAGAACGCGCATGAAAATGAAAGTATACAACTTGTTTTCCAGTCGCTGACAGGGTCAGGGATGTAATGAATGAAGCATATACAGGCTAGTAGTACGATGGGGTCGCCACTCCCAAAGTGGTTTATTAATGAGAATGGAGAGTGTTGCTGGAATGAAAGATGACAGGAAAAACCGGAGTACCCGGAGAAAAACCTGTCCCGCCTCCGCTTTGTCCAGCACAAATCTCACATGGAGTGACCGGGATTTGAACCACGGTATCCAGAGGTGAGAGGCCGACGCACTGCCGTCTGAGCCACGGAGGCTCTTAGAATGCATATATCTCCGAGATATTTAAATGACGATTTTGTTTAATGTCTCAATTGACAGATAAAAAAGGAGGCTTCCTGTTGCGATAATAGAAAAGAAATGAAAATTTGGAACGTAGTTTACATGAAATCCGCCTCTGTGGTGTAGTGGTTAGCGTGATTAGCTGTCATCCCCAGAGGCCCGGGTTCGACTCCTGGCTCTGCCACGAAAATCTGAAAAGGGGTACGAGGGCTGGAGCGGGATCTACTCAGCCTCGGGAGGTCAGTTGATTAGAGGAGGGTTCGATTCCCACCTTAGCCATCTTCGCAGTGGTTTTCCGTAGATTCACTCTTCTTCTCCAGGCAAATGCCGGGATGCTACCTAACTTAAGGCCACGGCCGCTTCCTTCTCTCTTCTTTGTTTATCCCTCCCAATCTTCCCAACCCCCCGCCCCACAAGGCCCCTGCTCAGTACGGCAGGTGAGGCCGCCTGAGCGAGGTACTGGTCCTCCTCCCCCTTTTCAATCACCTGACGGAAATTCTCACGCACCAGAACACTGCCTTTGAGGCGGTAGAGGTAGGATCCCTCGCTGAGTCCGAGGGAAAAACCAACCGTGGAGGGTAAACAGATTAAGAAAGAAAGAAAGAAAGAAAGAAAGAAAGAAAGAAAGAAAGAAAGAAACAAGTTTACATGAAATCGCGCTTCAAAGTTAGGCAAAATTTGTATTGAACATATGACTTCACACACATACTCTGTTACAAGATGGCGCTGTGTTGACTCGCGCGTTCTGTTGGAGGTTAGCTGAAACAGCGAAAGAAATGTAATATGTCGACAAAACTCCCAAAACCGTGCGGCCGACACAATAGTGACAGCCTACCACTAATGTTCTTTGTCTTTTCCTTTTTTTTTTTTTTTTTTTTTTTTTTTTTTGCTTGGTTGGTTAGTAAAATCTTCGTTCTTCCTTTGCACATGAGACAACATAAAATAACTAATATTCATTAGTTCTTAGGATGTGGAGAGTAACACCACAAGCGGATGCCCATCAATTCCTTCTCTTTTAGAGTTTACACAATACCCTACCTTGTTATCTGAGTCAAGTACTCAGCCTTGATCTGACAAGAATCAGCAGCCAGTGTTATAAATACGGCTTGAACCCTAAGATATGTTGTTTACTACACTCACTTAAACTCTTGCCTACGCTAGTCTGTGCCGCATATTAAATAAGAAAGCGGAGATTATCAATTACCATCTCTCCTGATACATACCAAATATCGAGGAACCCCTAGCCAGTCGATAAAGTATATTCCACACGCATGAATTACTATACTTTTTGCTACAACCAGTCCTTCACTTCAACCAACAGATAAAATCCAGGAACACGAGTTGCTAACAGCTCCATCTCAGAAACCGCCACTCTTACATTTTCTCCACTACACTCAAAAGCATGGGCTCAGAAGACGAGAGAACGAGTACAGATTCTTTGGTGGTTCCCCTTTTAGTAGCCTCTTACGACAAGCAGGAAATATAAATACTTCCGATAAATCCAAAGAAAAAAGAGCGTATTCACAAGAGAATGGAAAAGACCTAGTAAACATAATACTAATCTTATTATTATTATTATTACTAACTTGCTATTGCCTGCTTAATCCAAGGCCCAGGGTTCGTTTCCCAGCCAATTTCGTTTTACAAGTTGCTTTACGTTGTACCGACACAGATAGTCTTGTTTCGACGATGGCACAGGAAAGTGCTAGGGGTGGGAAGGAATTGGCCGTGGTCTTAATAGGGTACAACCCCTAGCATTAGCCTGGTGTGAAAATGGGAAACCACGGAAAACCATCTTCGGGACTGCCGACAGTGGGATTCGAACCCGCTATCTCCCGAATACTTGATACTGGCCGCACTTAAACGACTGCAGCTATTGAGCTCGGTATTCAAGGATTTTAATTCTGGGCTGAAGTGTAGAACGAGTAACTTGACACCAGTTTTTCTCAAGTTCTTAGTTATAGGAAGAAAGCGCACAGTTAGAGGATGACGCTACTGGTTGCCATGGTTACAATGGTGTCGGAAAACCGATTATGTTAATTCCAGATAGAACCCTAGGCCAAAATCATCTCCGTATATAAACTTGTCACAACCTAGAGAAAGTAACGCCAAGAGATTTGAATATTTTTAAGGTAATACAGTATTATAGCAGCCTGTAATCTGTCAACGCTCTCACAGCAACCTGTACTCATCGTTCCGAAATAATGCCCATTTTTCCATGTTTTCCACTCTTTATTTTTACAGGGATGTCCGGCTCCGTGGCTAAATGGTTAGCGTGCTGGCCTTTGATCACTGTGGTCCCGGGTTCGATTCCCGGCAGGGTCGGGTATTTTAACTATCATTGGATAATTTCGCTGGCACGGGGGGTGGGTGTATGTGTCGTCTACATCATCATTTCATCCTCATCACGAGGAGCATGTCGCCTACCGGTGTCAAATCAAAAGACGTGCACCTGGCGAGCCAAACATGGCCTCGGACACTCCCGGCAATAAAAGCCATACGCCATTTCATTTCTTTTTTACAGGGATATTCCTCCTTTTTTTTCAAAAAGTTAATTTGCACTTAAGAGACACTATGTAGAAAACGTTGCTCTAATCGGTTTGGTATATTCCTGCGATATTGCGATTGCAGAGTGAGCGAGTGGAAGGTATTTCGCATCTGCTTGAGGTATGTGTGAGGCTGCGTAATACAGAACACGAACGTTGGGTCTAAATGTTTTGAAAGTTATTAATAATAATGATACTGTCTTTAAGTCCCATTACATACTTTTCTGAGACGGCTTGGTGCCGGAATTTTGCCCCGCATTTATTCTTTTATGTGCCAGTAAATCTACCGACATGAGGCTGGCGTATTTGAGCACCTGCAAATACTACCGTACTGAGATGAAATAGAACCCAAATTTGAGTTCAAAAGGCCAGCGCTTTACAAAAGGTAGGGTGCTGCAATGGCATTTTCTGGCGCAGTGAAGAAAGCAGTACCGAACTATTTCACTTCTTGCTTTGTCTATTAGACTTCACTTTGATCCCGCCATCGGTGTTTGCTGTTTCCTCCTAACCGAATAATATTGATAGTGCTATTTGAAGATCTAACTAGCCCTTTTGAACATGCCTGGCCTATTATTTATTTATTTTATTGTTCAACTGGCATTTCTGCCCAGTTACAAAACATTTCCACTTCTTATTTCTAATGTTATACATAATATACAATACACATAAAATGAATGACACCTACAACATGTTTTCCAGTCATTGACCGGGTCAGGCATGGAATGAATGAAGCCCCGATCTTGCGGCGAGGATAGGAATTGTGCTGGATGCCGAGGCCTGTCGCACTCCTCTGGGGCAATGTTTAATGACTGACAGATAAACGAAATTATATTGGAGAGTGTTGCTGGAATGAAAGATGACTGGGTAATCCGGAGTACCCGAGGAAAAACCTGTCCCACTTCCGCTTTGTCCAGCACAAATCGCACATGGAGTGACCGGGATTTGAACCACGGAACCCAGCGGTGAGAGGCCGACGCGCTGCCGCCTGAGCCACGCAGGCTTACAATACAAATAAAAAATATGAAGCCTAATACTAATGAACTATGGACAGTGGTAAGTGTATGTTTAAACTTAATATTTTAATTTATCCTAAAATATATACGTTGTTAATCGAAATTAATCTAAGGACTAAACTATTCATGGTACACAAGTATGGTACTCTATTTAATTTATGTCTTCTCTCTGTATGTGTTCCCTCCTGACTGACCTTATGAAGACACTCTCACGATCTATTTTAGCACCTGTAGTGTGGTTTGTTAAGAACAAAGCGAAGTAAAGTCATCTCCATACAGGCCGTGAAAGCCCTGGGAAAGGCTGGAAGGTGAAGAATTCCGCTATCCGTAATCTCGGCACTTGGTGGAGTAGAGTGGTTAACTCTACGCCCGGTCGCCTTTGCCCACAGGAATTAACCTGGTAATCATTTTTGGTGTAGGCTGAGTGAACCTCAAGTCCATGTGTACCTCCGGGGGATGGAAATCTCGTTTCTAAAGTTTTTCGACTTCGTGACGGGGAATCGAACCCAAACCCACGCCCTTCCGGGTAAACCAAGCAAGCCTTTACTGCCTCGGCCAGGCAGCATCTCCGTTCGTAAAGAACGCAGCCAAAATAGGAACTGATATGGCAGTCACTGGATGAGTATGCAAGGTTATCCAACACTCAATTCATCAGGCACTAAATAAGATGGTGAACCTGTCGGATAAGGATCAAATAGCATCACGTCTTCACGGTCGACTTGCCGTGTAGTTAGTTAATCTTTTAATTCGATTGAGATCAGTGGTCCTGCTTCACGTACGCACCTGACTGTCTATACGGAAATCGCAGTAACACGATTAGCGTAACGAACAAGACTAACCTGTCCTACTCTAATCGTGCACGATAATGCGCTCCTCAGCAAACAGTACTGTAGACACTGTGTTTGTTCCTTTACAATCACCTGCTGAACTGACAATATCTCCTAAAGACCTCGAATGCTTTTTCTGGCTTTCCGTAACGAATTAGTGCTTCACAACACTGATTGGTTAGATACTCGCTATAAAATAGTGTTGTTCTTTCCAGTGACTACTCACCATGCTGGCCAAAGTTTGAAGGCCAGCTAATCTACTGTACGTGAGGTTTTTGAAATGAAAAATAACATTTTCATGTCTATGATACCGTACCAACAGTAGTGTAAAACGTCCACGAACTACCCAGTTAGCTGCAGTCGCTTAAGTGCGGCTAGTATCCGCTATTCGGGAGGTGGTGGGTTCGAACCCCACTGTCGGCAGTCCTGAAGATGGTTTCCAGTGGACCGAACTCGATAGCTGCAGTCGCTTAAGTGCGGCCAGGATCCAGTATTCGGGAGATAGTAGGTTCGAACTCCACTGTCGGCAGCCCTGAAGATGGTTTTCCGTTGTTTCCCATTTTCACACCAGGCAAATGCTGGGGCTGAACCTTAATTAAGGCCACGGCCGCTTCCTTCCCACTCCTAGCCCTTTCCTGTCCCATCGTCGCCGTAAGACCTATCTGTGTCGGTGCGACGTAAAGCAACTAGCAAAAAAAAAAAAAAAAAAAAAAAAAAAGTTTTCAGTGGTTTCCCATTTTCACACCAGGCAAATCTTAATTAAGGCCATGGAGCTTCTTTCCGACTCCTAGCCTTGCCTGTCCCATCGTCGCCATAAGACATGTCTGTGTCGATGCGACGTGAAGCAACTTGTAAGAAAAGTCTACGGACTTGTTGACCGCCGGGGGTGAGATGGAACTTCAAATGCCAACATCTAAGCTAATATGACTAGAGGAAAAATCTCAGACAGAAGGTAGCTGTACAATGAGACATAATGCGCGAGGTGAGGAGTGACGTATTTTGCCTCTGACTGTTTTACTGTACCACGAAGAAATGTTCTAATATTACTGACCTCATGAGTAATAATATCACTCACAGCATCTACAGATATTTCCTGAGTTGATTTCGTTAGGTGGATACAGAGAACGCCACCAATTCTTAAACCAACACAATACACGTCTACCGGGCGAGTTGGCCGTGCGGTTAGGGGCACGCAGCTGTGAGCTTGCATCCGGGAGATAGTGGGCTCGAACCCTATTGTCGGCAGCCCTCAAGACGGTCTTCCGTGTTTTTTCACTTTCACACCGGGAGAATGCTGGGGTTGTACCTTAATTAAGGCCACGGCCGACTCCTTCCCACTCCTAGCACTTTCCTATCCTATCGCCGCCATAAACCTATCTGTGTCGGTGCGACGTAAGACAAATTCTAAAAAAAAATATATATATATATATATAAACACACGTCATTCTTTCCCTGAAGGGAAAACCATTCTCAGTATAGCCAACGGTGGGGGCCAGCTCCTCTCCTTCTCCCAAATATAGAGACGTAGAGCCACGGTAGAGCCACCGCTAAGGCTAAGCTCACTCTGCTCGGTTGGCCGGTAGGAATGCAGGGACATAGATTCACAGTAGAACCGTGGTCACCGCTAAGGCGAAGCTCATTCTGCTCGGTTGATCAGTAGGAATGCAGAGATGTAGAGCCACGGTCCAGAGGTAGCCACCGCTAAGGCGAAGCTCATTCTGCTCGGTTGATCAGCAGGAATACAGAGATGTAGAGCTACGATCCAGCAGTAGCCACCGCTAAGGCGAAGCACATTCTGCTCGGTTGATCAGCAGGAATACAGACATGTAGAGCTACGATCCAGCAGTAGCCACCGCTAAGGCGAAGCACATTCTGCTCGGTTGATCACTAGGAATGCAGAGATGTAGAGCCACGGTGCAGCAGTAGCCACCGCTAAGGCGAAGCACATTCTGCTCGGTTGATCACTAGGAATGCAGAGATGTAGAGCCACGGTCCAGCAGTAGCCACCGCTAAGGCGAAGCTCATTCTGCTCGGTTGATCAGTAGGAATGCAGAGATGTAGAGCCACGGTCCAGCAGTAGCCACCGCTAAGGCGAAGCACATTCTGCTCGGTTGATCAGCAGGAATACAGAGATGTAGAGCTACGATCCAGCAGTAGCCACCGCTAAGGCGAAGCTCACTCTGCTGCGTTGGTCGGTCGGAATGCAGAGCTTTGCGACAGAAGTCAACTCTAAACTCGCCGACCCTTTAAACCATTTCTATCTAGAGTTAGCTATATCAATCAGGACGTGGCTGAGTGAGTACAATGTGCAAATCGATAGCTGTTATTTTGACGTGACAATGCTCCGCAGGACTAATGCACGGATAGTCGGCACTACGAAAATCAGCCTGTATATCACAGGTTATATGTCTGGCAAGCTATAAGTAGTATATCCAATACTATGCTATCTTTATATAATTCGGGATCTCAATTAAATGCCACAATAACAAATTGAGTACGATGATTCAAACTCTCCCTGCTGGAATTCGTGTTATGGGTGATCGATTACTCGCACTCAGCACATTACGGAGTGACCAATGTGAAGATCAATTTACAAGATTCTAGACTCGTTTTGTTCAGTCAAAATATAACTGGCATTCTACCAATATAAATACAGTTCGTGAATAAGTGAATGTGAATACTGAAAATATGTAACAAAATATTTTAAAAATCGGTAGTTTGACCGTCTAAATGAAACTAAGACTATTGTGGAAAGTACATTTTACTCTGGCCTGTGCCAAGAAATAGATGCAAAGATTAAACCTTTTGATGAAAGGAAAGGAAGATTCATTTTATAAATCCAATATTATCCGTTACTTAAACTGATGAGAAATTTTGAAAATTCTTATCATTGTTTTTGCTGGCATTTAACGTCATACTGTCATACAGAATATTATCTATGGTGGAAGGATGGAAAGATCGTGTTTGGTGATTATTGATTGTAGGGGAAGTACAACAGGAAAATCATCCACTATTCACGTTAGTCAGAGAGACAAAAGGAATATGAAGATATCGGCATAGAAAAGGGAAGGGCCACAAAGGGCGTGAAAATAGAAGACTCCCTAGGCCTCGAAAATCTAATACCGTCCGGGTCGGAAGAGAGTAAGTGTTGAACAAGGGAGGTCTGATAAGAAATATTAAAATGAGGAGACTGGCACAAGTACAGTAATGGAAGGCAATGGCAGACCGAGCTTCGTAACCATGGTCTCCACCAAAGGCTCCCATATTGAGAGTCCCTGAAACCCCCATTAGTAACATTTTACGACAGACAAGGGATACCGTGCGTGTAGTCTAATTCTACAGCCCTCAATCACAGGAAAGTTAAGGGCTAGGGTTAGGAAAATGCTTTAACTAATGCCTATTTTTCAAGATGCCAGTAGATGAGACAACTGTTGGCGACAATTGTCCGCTAATTATTGTGGGACAATCGCTGGCTACTTCAGGTGAACGAGAATCCGTTCACACGAGGAAGCGCATGTCACGCAAATAGATGACGGGAAATGGCCGAGGTTCACTCAGCCTACACCAAAAATGAGCACCAGGTTAATTCCTGGGGACAAAGGCGGCCGGGCGTAGAGCTAACCACTCTACCCCATCAAGTGCCGAGGTTACGGATAGTGGAAGCCTTTACTTTTTTTTTTTCTTTTTCTTTTCGTCGCACCGACACAGAAAGGTCTTATGGTGACGATGGGACAGGAAAGGACTAGGAATGGGAAGGAAGCGGCCGTGGCCTTAAGTAAGGTACAGCCCCAGCATCTGCCTGGTGTGAAAAAGGGAAACCACGAAAAACCATTTTCAGGGCTGCCGACAGTGGGGTTCAAACCCATTATCTCCCGGATGCAAGCTCACAGCTGTGCGCTCCTAACCCCACGGCCAACTCGCCAGGTAAGCCTTTACCTTCTACCCCTCCAAGGGTCTTCATGGCCTGTACGGAGATGAGTTTGCTTTTTGCTTTGCTTTTTTTGCTTAAAAATTATTTAAAAATTGAAGTACTTAAATTATCAAGACTACTCAGACGGCTTCACCTCTCGGTTGACACAAGTGAACAGGCACAAAGTAAATATACAGCGACTAGCCTGTCACGTTCACACGGTGCCATCTGTCCCGACAATACACGGTGCCATCTGTCCCGACAATACACGGTGCCATCTGTCCCGACAATACACGGTGCCATCTGTCCCGACAATACACGGTGCCATCTGTCCCGACAATACTAAGCTCCGGGTGGGCAATTTGGTTGTCTTCTGCCTACTCCTGGAGACAATCGATAGCCTGGGCAATTGTGTGGGCAATTGTGAGGGCAATTGCCTAGACAACTGGACCGAAGTGTTCACACGTAACCAGTAATTGTAAGCCAGTCAATTGTCTTCTGACAATTGCCTCACATCAAGTGGCATCGTGTAAACTAGACATAAGGTACAGCCCCCCGCCTCATTTGCCTTGTGTGAAAATGGCAGACCACGGAAAACGATCTTCAGGGCTGTCAACGCCGGCATTCAACCCCACCATCTTCAGGATGCAAGCATATTACTACGCGGCACGGAACATACAACCTTCTTGCTCGTTAATCTTATATTATTATTATTATTATTATTATTATTATTATTATTATTATTATTATTATTATTATTATTATTATTATTATTATTATTATTATTATTATTGAGTTGACAAAAGTGTATCAGGTAGACACATTCTTATTGTTATTTTTCCTATTCTTAATGAGTTAGGAATAGTGTATCAGATGAATATATTCGTTACTCTTCAGCTCTTTGAACGAAGAGAAGAAGACAATATCAGATTGAGTATACACCTGCAGTGTGTAGTGAGTAAGGATTGTTGAAGTGTGCGTGGGAGTTGCAGACAGCTAGTGAGTAGCCCCCTCTGGGTGGCTGTGTGGGTGGACACGGTTACTGCATGGCTTGTTCTTTTCTCAGATGAAATCCAGCTCACGCATTTAACATTCACTGACATGTAGGAACAAGGGGAGGCTGTGTTACAGACACAATGAAATGGGAGAAGCTTGAATTCTGAAGTTCAATGTGCGTATATAGACCACACTTAGAATGACTTCTTCTTCTTCATCTTCTTCGTCTTTTGCTACCGCTTGTTCCTACACTTGTGGGGTCCCGGGTGCGAACTGTGTCGCACATGTGGATTTGTCCCTGTTTGCCGGTCGGATGCCCTTGTTGACGCCAACCCTATATGGAGGGATGTAATCACTATTGCGTGTTTCTGTGGTGGTTGGTAGACCACACTTGGAATTACTCTCTCCAATTAATGCACTATGTTCGAATACGCTGAGAATGAAACTTTATCAAGTTCTTTTCGCCCATTTTTCATCGAGTAAGTTCAGATGTTTTTGTTTGTTCAGCGAGGAATAAGAGAATCATATGACCATAGGTTGACGACGCAGACGCTTGAAATGCCGATGTTTGGCAAGTGAGAACAGCCACTGGATTACAGGTAACAGCATTGGCAGAAATATAACTGGTAATGGAAGGCATAGAAGTGAATTTTGGACCTGCATCAGTGGAATTAATTTCGTTTGGTTGATACATAGAAAAATCAAAGAAATTGTTAGAGAGGCTTATCACTTACCAATCGAGAAAGCTAATCCGCGAACGGTATAGTGGAATGAACAAGATAAAGGAGTGTGTAAGGAATGAACTGAGAAATGAAATCCGGCTCATGCATTTAACATTCACTGACATGACGGAACAAGGAGAACCTGTGTTACCGACACAATGAAGGGGGAGAATCTGGAATTTTGAATTTCAACGTGCGTATACAGAGCACACTTAGACTGACTCCTCTCCAGTTAATGCACTACACTTACACGCGCTGAGAATGAAACTTTTCTCCAAGTTCTTTGCCCACTTGTCATCGAGTGAGCTAAAATGAAGTTTTGCAGGAATTCTGGAGAAATAGAAATGCTGAAAACGAATGTGAAGAGATTAGAGGAAGAGTTAAGGCAAATAAACTGGCAAGAAAATACAGTTAACCAAGAAGCAAGGAGGAAAACTATTTTGATGTATGGTAAAACTTATGAAAAAGATTAGTTATTCAACTTAGTAAATAAAGACTCTCAGCAGACACTTGAGAGTATGTAGGGATACAGTTTCAGTTATAGTCAAACATACTAATAGTGAATTTAGAAATAGGGAAAGAATGCCATACAATTGCCAAATTATTAAACAAAGAGTGGATCACGTCAGGAAAGACACAAAAATCATTACACATACATACATCATCATTATAGATTGTTATGCCTTTCAGCGTACAGTCTGTAAGCCTCTGTGAATATACTAAACGTCACCACAATCCTCTGCTTGTAACCAGTCCTGTGGCCTCCTTTAGTTCTATATCTCTTATCTTTAAATCGTTAGAAACCGAGTCTAACCATCGTTATCTTGGTCTCCCTCTATTTCTCTTACCCTTCATAACAGAGTCCATTCTCCTAGGTAACCTAACCTCCTCCATTCGCCTCACATGACCTCCCCACCAAAGCCGGTTTATGCGTGCAGCTTCATCCATCGAGTTAATTCCTAACTTAGCTTTTATCTCCTTATTCCGAGCACCCTCCTGCCATGTTTCCCACCTATTTGTACCAGCAATCACTCTCGCCACTTTCATGTCTGTTACTTCTAGCTTATGAATAAGATATCCTGAGTCCACCCAGCTTTCACTCCCATAACGCAAAGTTGGTCTGAGAACAGACCGATATAAAGATAGTTTCGTCCGGGAGCTGACTTCCGAATGGTGCTGATCGCAACTGCAAGCAACATTAGCTTCCTTGCACCTTGAATCATTCTCACTTACTATACTACCATCCTGGGAGAACACACATCCTACATACTTGAAATTATCTACCTGTTCCAACTTTGTATTACCAATCTGACATTCAGTTCTCTTGGATTTCTTACCTACTGACATCAATTTAGTCTTCAAAATGCTAATTTTCATACCATACTCATTGCACCTATTTTCAAGTTCCAAGATATTAGACTGCATGCTTTCGGCACAATCTGCCATTAAGACCAAGTCGTGAACATAGGCTAGACTGCTTATTACATTTCCATCTAATTGCAAATCCCCCTCCCCCCTCCTGCCACTTTATACCTTTCAGCTGATGATCCATGTAAACTACGAAATAATAAAAAAAAATAGGTGGCAAAGCAAAATAAACGAACTTAAAAATAAGCACTAATATACATAACGAGGAGTAGGGTAGAGGTTTTTCCTAGAATATACAACACTGTTTCATATCTAGGATTTAAAACAAAAGTAATAATGTGTAAAATAGATACAAAACAATTCAAATATTAATTCTAATATTTAAAGTAGTACCATGCAAACTAAGAGTGGGTCAGGTGGCAGTGCGTCGGCTTTTCTCCCCTGGGTTCCGTCGTTCAAATCCTGGTCACTCCATGTGAGAATGCTGGAAAAAGCGGAGGCGGAACAGATTTTCTCCGGGTACTCCGGTTTTAGCTGACACCTTTCATTCCAGCAACACTCTCCAATATAATTTCATTTGATCTATCAGTCATTAATCATTGACCCAGAAGAGTGCGACAGGTTTCGGCAGCCGGCACAGTTCCTACCCTCGCCGCCAGACCCCGTCGAATGCCTGAAAACAGCAAGTGGATTTTCATTTTTCATTTGTGCTAAGTAAATAAAATAACGACTATTTAATTATATGTAACAAAACTATTTGTATTGCATTAAACTAATATTCTATCCTCAGTATCTGTTGATCCGGAACCAGTGGTAGATATTTCAATTCCATTGTTCTATTAAATTAAATGTTGAGTGTGATAAAAAACGTATGAAGGTAAACCGCGTTCAAGTGGACATAATGACGGCACAGGATACAGAGGTTAAGGAGGGGAGACCAACTAAAGAGTTAAGTAACTATTGGCGCTGGAGACAAATAACGTTAAAATGAAAGCAAAGTATTTAAAAGAAAAGGGAAAATATATGAGTGAAAAGAGAAAGTGATCATACAGAACAGAGAATCCTGCGTTTAGTTTTACGAAAAGCAAGGGATATGGGAATTCAGTTCATAACAGTAATTCTAAACTACATCCAAAATTTATGAGTGTCTATTCAAAACATGCTGTTTCCTCTCCCAAAAATAAGTCAGTATTTCTTTCACATGCATTACAGTAGTTGAATATCGTCGATTGCCGTGAGCGATCCAGACCAGTAATATGAAATACCTTAAAATTTATACCAAACCAGATCATGGGTGCCGTTTATTTTACGTTTCTTCCACTTTTCCCACAATTTTCCTAAGGTGAAATAGCAGCTTTTGAACTGACACTCTTTAAGAATTGCTCCCAAATAATCATAAGTCCAGCTCAAATTCTCCTCAGGCTATGTTCTTTCTACCAAGAAATTTCAAATGAGAGTCTAAGAATGAGTCATGTTCATACAGAAGAAGAAGCACAGCATCAACAACAATACTAAGAATCAGATACTGATCAATTTAGAGTGTACTTAATAGAACAATCAATGATCTCCGAGCCAAATCATTTCAGCAACTCCTTCATCACCGACGACGTTGACGATTATTCAGATTCTTTCTTAGTCAACAGCTCCAACAGACAATATTGTAATCTTCTCTTTTAGGTGATTGATCCATGGACTGGAATGACTCACGCCACCCCGCCATGCTATCCTGTAGAATGCCAATCTCTTCCTCTTTGGTTAACTATGCATTCTACTGTAGATCCACATTTTTTTCCTATATTCTTGTCCTGTGATACCCCTACCATTTTAACATCTACTTCCATACGACTCTAACTAAAGAAGTTCTGGGTATCTCAGAACGTGTCCTACCAAATGCTTTCTGGTTATATTTCGTCAAATATTTCGCATCACACCAATTTGATTATCTTATTATGTGCGATAAGTTGTTCCCATTTTACCTTCGGTAACACTATTAATATAATATTATATCAATATTATTCAAAATGTCTGAAAATTCCCTACAAATTCGGATAAAATAACTGTCTAATAGTTAATATATTCAATATTTTGAAATAAGCATTTTCGCAGTCGTTTATTTTCTTCTTATATCAAAGCACGGCCGACTGGATCCCTCGCTGCGCTCCAGCTAGAGCGACGCATCCAGTCGGCCATGATCAAAGAGAGTAATTTCCAAGTTCTGACGCATATGTGGCGTTAAATTATAATGCCTTCACAGGCAGCTGAGGTTATGTGATTATTATTTATTCCAAAGTTAAACTTTGATTTATTTGCTGTTTGTTTTAAGGTTTTTAATTATCGGATTTGCAAGATAATATTTTAATTGTGTCTACAGTAATGAACTCATCAATGTGATCCGAGTTATATGAACACCAGGAATACATATCTCGTTTAAAATAAAACCTTATGATCACACAGATGTTCAGAAGTTGAAGGTCTTCGACTTCACCTAAGACTTCCGGCATCAGACCTTTGTCTTTAATGCACCCACCCCACCTAGTGTGCCAAGGGCGAGCACTTTGCATAATGCAGTGAGATACGTATCTCCAACAACTCTATCAAGAGCGTGTGTTATACTGTAATGATCCACGAACTGCGTAAATACAGGTTAACGGGATTGGAGGAGAGAAGAGGCATGAGCAGTCATTCAACTGCGTGCCAAGTAGATCTATATATATACAAAATATTTCTCCAGCGACAGCGTAATGTAAACCTTAGGAGTAGCAGAGTGAATTGGTAGGAGAATAAATTCTGAATAAACGATATGGGTTTTGAAGGAATGAAGACGAGAACTAAATGGACAAAGTAGATTACACTAGGCGAATAGAAGAATATAGGTTGTGGTGTTAGGACGAAGCAAACAGTATTCAAAGTGTTTTTTATGAGGCCCAGCGATGTACGGTGGAGTAATTGCTGCAAATTTCAAGTAACCATTTCGTAGGTACAATAAACTGAATTATGTTGAACTGCAGAACAACCAGTGGGTAATCAACACGAAAAGTTGTTAGGCAAAATAAATCACAGGATGGCCCATAAGTCAGTTGGCACTAGCATTAAGTGGACGCTCGATTGACTAGTACAGTAGTTACTTGACTTTACTAAAGCAGTAGTTTCCAAACTTCATTTCACTTTATTTGACGGTATGAGGTTAGGTTGATGTTGATGTGTATGCTATTGTTAGCTCTTGTTTGTTATGCGTGTTTTTAGCGAGACAATGATTAGAATACTATTTACAGAGCAGCGTGTTCTGTACTGCTGATAATAATAATAATAATAATAATAATAATAATAATAATAATAATAATAATAATAATAATCGTATGGCCTCAGCTACCGTCTGCAGACATTTCGATTTGACGCCATCTGGCTGTCTGTTCGTCAATTTCGACGTTCCGTTTTACTCTAGGCCCACTAGATGGCAGACAGAGTAAACCGACTGAATTTTGTCGGGTAAACACCAAATGTGTCACATGCCGATATCGTACGACATAGAGTATCGAATGGACTTTATTCCGCCCTTCAAAAAACCGACTACCTCTGCCGGGTTTGAACCCGCTATCTTGGGATCAGGAGGCCGACACTCTACCACGGATCCACACTGCTGATGAGACGGCCATAATTACAGCGATGTTGTTGAAGTGATTACGGACCGTTTTCCAAACATCCCACCTAGAGAAGCTACTGGTAAACTGAATAAGATATTTGAACAGACTGGTATCGTAGTGGAACTTCCTCGATCAGGTAGGCCAAAAATATTAACAACAGTCAAAAAGTTAAGTATGGTTGCGCAATGTTTTTTACGGTCACCAATTCAACACGAAAAGCGTCCGATAAGTATGGGATACCTCGAAAAAGCTTGTAAAGGATGGATGAAACATTGAATTTAAGCCCATATAAGCCCAATTTACTCCAAGATCTAAATGAAGATCCTGAAAGGCGTATGGAATTCTGCTAAACATACGCAATACGACAAGAAGCCGAACCACAATTTTACAACACCATTCTTTGGAGTAACGGGGCGGCTTTGAAACTGAATGGCACAATGAATACGCACGTGTTTACTGGGATTCTACGAATCCACATGTGGTATAGTGTTAAATACTCCATGTTTTACTATTTGGGCAGGGATCTTTGCCGGTGGGATGATAGGACTTTAATTTTTTAACGATACAGTGAATTCTGAAAGTTACCTGCAAGTGTTGATGGAATTGGAAAACAGTCCTCGCTTAGACACCTGCAGCCCATTCCATAAAAATTAAATCGGCAACAAGGTGGACCAATCCCTCGCCAAGGACTGGTTGTGAAATAGGCCTTCTTTCTGAGTTCAACGTTCAATGAATGGATAGGCAGATGGTGTCGAATTAAATAGCCTCCAAGTTCTCCTGATCTTACCCCGATGGCCTTCTCGGTCTGGGGTATACTGTAACATTAAGGGCACTCCGTGAAAATTCATTATGTGAAACAATTGAAGGAAAACACTCAACATAAACTTGAACACCTACAGTCCCTGAATGTTTCAACAAAAGCAGTGTTTAGGCAAACTAAATTATGTTGGATTGTCAAACAAGCAGTAATTAAGCAAACTGAATTGTAGTGGATTGCGAAACTAGGAGTGAATAGGTAAGATTAATTACTGTCTATTGGACTGCAAAAGACGAGGTGAGTAGGCAAACTGAATTATGTCGGGTGCACAACAAGCAGGAGGCAGGCAAACTAAATTATTTAGAACCGGATTACCCAAGGGTTCATCGAAAGGGAACAGCAGCTTTCTGGGAGTTGCAGTCTGAGTGATTGACGGAAATAGTTTTGAAAAAACACTGAATATGTCTTACGATTTTGCTTTTGCTACATGGATTAAAGCAATGAAAATCTACAGCCGTAACTCCCGAAGGTTTACAACTGACAGCGAATTGTTGTGACGCAGGCTGCTCACTTCCTGTCTCTCTGTAGCCCTTCGCAGTTTGATATGTTTTGCATTTTTTTTTTCATTTGATCTGTTCCTTGCGGTATGAAAAGCAAGTATCAGGTTAATATTAAAAACTTATACTATAGATAGAAATACAGTACAAAGCCTTTAAACGTAGTCGGGATGATTTTTTTTTTTTTTTTTTTTTTTTGCTAGTTGCTTTACGTCGCACCGATACAGATAGGTCTTATGGCGACGATGGAACAGGAAAGGGCTAGGAGTTGGAAGGAAGAGGCCGTGGTCTTAATTACGGTACAGCCCCAGCATTTGCCTGGTGTGAAAATGGGAAACCACGGAAAACCATCTTCAGGGCCGCCGATAGTGGGGTTCGAACCTACTATCTCCCGAATACTGGATACTGGCCGCACTTCAGCGACTGCAGCTATCGAGCTCGGTAGGGATGATTTTCATCAACTCTTCACAGAGTTAGTTACCGGCACTTGGACTTCGACTTTCACAAAACAGGCAATGATATTTTCCTTATTTTAAATTTTTATCGGTAAAAAGTAAACTGTCCGCCTCTGTGGTGTAGTGGTCAGTGTGCTTAGCTGCCACCCCCGGAGGACCGGGTTCGATTCCTGGCTCTGCCACAAAATTTAAAAAGTGGCACGAGGGCTGGAACGAGGTCCACTCAGCCTCGGGAGGTCAACTGAGTAGAGGTGGGTTCGATTCCCACCTCAGCCATCCTGGAAGTAGTTTTCCGTGGTTTCCCACTTTCCTCCAAGCAAATGCCGGGATGGTACCGAACTTAAGGCCACGGCCGCTTCCTTCCCTCTTCCTTGTGTACCCCTTCCAATCTTCCCATCCCCCTGCAAGACCCCTGTTCAACATAGCAGGTGAGGCCGCCTAGGCGAGGTACTAGTCATCCTCCCCAATGTAATCCGCCGACCCAGAGTCTGAAGCTCCAGGACACTTCCCTTGAGACGGTAGAGGTGGGATCCCTCGCTGAGTTCGAAGGAAAAACCGACCCTGGAGGGTAAGCAGATAAAGAGGTGGTACAGCTCTTTCCCCAATGAAGATGGGTTGCGTGGACCATTTTTTCACCATACAATCAGTCCTTCTGACATTCTTAAACCTAGCGTAACAGTTAGTGCTATTTAGACGCCGTCCTCAGAACCAGGGATCGATTCGTGGTAATACCAGAGATTTATGCAGTTGAGCTCCATAAATATTAGGAGTTCTAAGAAGCCATATCCCTAATAATTATTTATGAAAATCGCACAACAGAATCATTGTTCAGGCTACTTGTTGAAAAGAGTTTGACTAAACAAGTGGCTACATGGTTGGGTCATGCAGCTGTCAGGTTGCATTCGGAAGATAGTGGGTCCGAACTCCACTATCGGCAACCCTGGAGATGCTTTTCCGTGTCTCCCATTTTCACACTAGGCAAATGCTGGGGCTGGACCTCAATTAAGGCCACGGTCGCTTCCTTCCCACTCCTAGCCCTTTCCTATCACATTGTCGCCATAAGACCTATCTGCGTCGGTGCGACGTAAAAGCAAAATTGAAAAAAATACAATAAATGTGAAATAAGTTTGATTCTAATAACGAGAGTGGTAGAGGAAATTTGGGAAAACGGTACGAAGGCAATGCCATTCGTACACGATTTGATGGTGTAAAACACTGAGGCACTGTTTACAACCAGGAAGAACAATAGACCAGTCGGTATTGGAGTAACGATTGGTGAGAAACAACTGGGGAAGCTCAATGTATGAAAATGGAAGAAACAATAAGGATATAAGTCATCTGTGGTAGCTGGAAGGGAAGGGAGGGGGGTCGGATGACAACGACAACGACGTCAAAAAAGAAACATTCCTAATAATTATTATAAGTTCAGTGTGCTCCAAAATGGCAAAGGAGTGATACAGGCCTGCCAGATGTATTGCATCCTAATGTCAGAGCTTCGAAGTAATTGAGTAAGAGCAATCAAATTACTTGTGCTTAATAGTTTTTTTTTAGCCGGGCTGAGTGGCTCAGACGGTTAAGGCGCTGGTCTTCTAACCCCAACTTAGCAGATTCGATCCTGGCTCAGTCCGGTAGTATTTGAAGGTGCTCAAATACGACAGCCCTGTGTCGGTAGATTTACTGGCACGTAAAAGAACTCCTGCGGGACTAAATTCCGGCACCTCGGCGTCTCCGAAGACCTTAAAAAGTAGTTTGTAGGACGTAAAGCAAATAACATTATTAATAGTTTTTTAGTCATTTTTACTTGTCATTGTTATTGCCAAATCTTCTTCTTCTACGCGAGCGGGTCACTTGGAATGACGTTGAATCAACATTTGTTGAGCTTTCCTCCTTGCCTATAGTTCTTCATTTTCATCGATTGTTTTAATTTGGGTTCCTCCGACCAGGTGCGTCGTGTTCGTTCCTTTTCATCTTCCTCAAATCTCCTTTTCCTGATTACATTTCTCGCCTGCAGATTTGGTGATCCTAGTTGCTTATACCACTTTGATCTCGTACGTTTGATCTACAGTAATTTGTGTATTCGATAAGTAAGTCTGGTGTTGTTCATTCTTTCCATATGGCTTAAAACTTGAATTCGTCGCACTCTCATTGTGTAAGTAAATTTAGGCATTTTAAAATAAATTTCCCAGTAGGGTTTTAAATTCCATTTTTAATTCTGACTCCTAAGATTTTCTCGTGGTTTTCCTTTCTTTGCCCTCTAATTGTTTCTTTGTTATGATCTAAATTGAGGGTTTCTGAAGCATAAGGAGAGTATTATAAATTGATAAATTTACCAGTAGACCTGTGCACTGCTCCACAGCAGGTCAGATGACTCATCTTGATACGCCTGTCGCAGTCATATTGTTTTTCTTGCCCATTTCAATAATTTTATGGACATTTAATACCGATAATATAGTTTATGGATTTTCCAAAAATAAATATGTGTTTATTTTTAAATAAGATTCCAAATACCACTTTTAACGTCTGTAACATCTTCAGTTGTACGATCCCGCCCGTATGTGTGTCTTACCCTACAGTTTTCTTTCCCAAACAGTAAGTCATAATACGTTTATCATACCGATTGGGAACTAACTTTGACTTAAACGGCATTCACAGTGTCACAGTTCATCTCAGCTACCCCAAAGACTATGAATTCGTCACTAATATCGTCATTTTCGGATTTTTAAGTTTCACCCACTTTCTTTAGGGGTGCTAGGGGTTTCTTGCCCTTACAGTAATTTTTCCAGATAAAAGCAGAAATAAGTTTTAAGGAACACATCATAATCTTCACATACTGTTGGGTAGGCAACCAGCTGATCGGACTTGTCTTGGGGTTTGCTTATCTTCCCTTATTTTATTTTTAACCCCTTAGTGCCGAACTACCGATCAGATTTCGTTCAAACCACTTCATAATCCCTCTCAGATGTAATAAGAACAAACTGTGAAAATTTCAGCGAAATCGGTCCAGTAGTTTTAGAGTCTATTAGCTTCAAACATACCAACATCCAATTTTATATATATAGATTAATTAAGAACCTTCCTCGGACTGACACCTTCATGAATCTCTCTCACTTGACCCTCAATTATCCACACCCTCCATGTTGAATTCAAAACCCTTATCGGGCCTGATAGCCATAATGGAAGAACTTTTATTTTTGTTTATTTGTTCTCACTTATATTTGTAAATAATTTCCTAGGTTTATTCCCCTACATTTTTACAAGTTCTAGTCATATAGCCTTAACACTGGCCTTGGCGGTCCCATTATGGCTATCCTTCATATTATATGGATGAATCATTCACACAACTGTTCTACGGAAGCACTTTTTGTTATAAACATTTTGTGTGGATTGAAACGCAATTTCCAAATATAATTCTCATTCGTAATTTATTTGTTGAAATAAAATTGTAATCGTTACATTATATTAACTGGCGTACCTCGCCTCGAGTATTTGGCAATGTTGGTTCTCACCTATTTAATCTAAATATCTGGGCTCTACATTTGGCCCACTTCGCGCAGGCCTAACCAGTTTGTTCGGTTTCAAAGTAGGAGCCAATGCTGGAGCTAATTAAGGCCACGGCCGCTTCCTTCCAACTCCTAGGTATTTCCTACCCCCTCGTCGCCATAAGACCTATCTGTGTCGGTGCGACGTAAAGCCACTAGCAAAATAAACGAGTAAGATGAAACAGAGATAGATTCAGTTATTTCCCCAAGGTCACCATAAAGCGCTTTTCATGTTGAGAGTCTCTAAGGAAGGCCAGTAGGGAGGATTAACAAAGAGGATTAACCCACTGGCTGACCCACTGCGAGTCACTCGCATTGTTACAACCTACCAGGAATTGAGAACCTTGAACCAATAGTTTACTCACTAAATCGCTTATTCCCTCGTAGAGACCACTGTTTAATTATAAGTGGCTGAATAAAAAATGGATAGGATGAGGGCTCCCTTACATGCATCTAATTACTCAGAGAACTCCTTTTGTACTTCGATTGAAGGTTATTCAGTGATTACCTATTTAATATCATGCAGAATTTGACGGCATGCAAGTAGTAGCTACTGGATTCTGACCGGTTATAGCAGCTACAAATTATGTAGCAATACTTGAGATAATGCTATGTCTGATTCTCAGGAACATTTCGCTGGGGTCCACCTCTTTAACCTTGACAAGCTCCAGTAGTAGTCCAGTATTTTTTAAGTAACCTGTTCACATTCCACCGCCAATTACTTTGAAAATTAATTCACTTCCGTGAGACCTGGCCCATACACTGTCAGTCGGATTCTGCTGGTTATAGAGCAACCGTGATAATCACAAACTATAATTACTTCTTCGTCGCAATAAGACCTATCTGTGTCGGTGCGACGTAAAGCAAATTAAAAAAAAAATTCTAGCACGTCCCAGAATGCCAGACGTGTATTCACCCCGGGTTTATAATGTGTGAACAAGGCAAATTGCCTTATTTCTTGATCGTTCTCGTCAAATCGTAGACTTTCGCCGCTATTGAAAACAAGGAAATAAACTAATATTCAGCCTCTGTGGTGTAGTGGCTAGTGTGATTAGCTGCCACCCCCGGAGGCCCGATTTCGATTCCTGTCTCTAGCACGAAATTTGAAACGTGGAACGGGGACTGGAATGGGATCCACTCAGCCTCGGGAAGTCAAATGAGTATAGGGGTTTCGATTTCCACCTCAGCCGCCCCACTTCTCCTCCAGGCAAATGATTGGATGTTACATAACTTAAGGAGACGGCCGCTTCTCTCTCTCTTCCTTGTCCATCCCTTACAATCGTCCTATAGCCCCCACCCTAAGGCTCATGTTTAGCATATTAGGTCAGGCCACCTGGGTGAGGTACTGGTCCTCCTCCCCAGCACTATTCCCGATCCAAAGTCTCACGCTCCAGGACACTGCCTTTGAGGTGGTAGAGGTGGAATACCTCGCTGAGTCTGGGGAAAAACCAACCCTTGACGGTAAATAAATAAATAAATAAATAAATAAATAAATAAATAAATAAATAAATAAATAAATAAATAAATAAAAACATTTCAACTGTATCTCGCTGCCGACGTAGATGATGGAATGGTGAAAGTGCCTAACTTTACGGAATCAGGATCGCTTGTTAGCTCCCGGCTGTGCTCTACGGATTGACAGGCTGCCATACTCAGATACTCGTGATGGCGTCCGACATTGTCGCCACAGTAGATAAATATGAGTGTTCGATTCCTTGGATGAATGATCAGTGTACTGGCGTTCAGTTAAGAGGGATTTGAGTTCAATTTCGAGCCGGGCCGAGTTTTTAACAGCGTTTATTTCTTTCATCAAGCTGGGGGGCAAAGTATTTATCGTTTTAATATGCTCCACACCAAGGAACTCCATAGAAACACCTAATATTAGATACTTGCATTTGGGTTGACATCAGGAAGGGAATTCGGCCGGAAAATGCCAGGAAAGAAGAAGGGAAGCATGATCATTCCTGTGGAATACTGTGAGCATATGTAGGATCAGCCTTCCACAGGCCTATAACTTTAAATCTGGGATATAATAATAATAATAATAATAATAATAATAATAATATTAATAATAATAATAATAATAATAATAATAATAATAATAATAATAATAATAATAATAATAATAATAATAATAATAATAATAATAATAATAATAATAATAATAATAATAATAATAATAATAATAATAATAATTTGATGCATGCCGTATAGTGTACATAAACAGAATTCATATATTAACATCCATGTTCCTTAGGTAGTCCAATAGAGTCAGGTGTCACCGTGACAAACTGTCCTGGGTTACCCGTGGGTTCGGCACTGCTGCCATCAACCCCATGTGGAAGGATCTATTCACTATTCCAAGGGCCTATTTCTTGGTGGCTGGTAGTATGATGTGTTTCACGTTAATGAAGATAAGCGCATTGCGACGAACACAGACTCTAAGCTCTCGAGTCAGAGGAATAACCAGACGCGGCTAAAATTGTAGGCAGGCTCGGGGTCGAATCCAAGACCCTCTGAAGTGAGATACAATGAGTCAGACTAATTAACTAAAAATGAAATAAATGAAGGATTACAGTCCTTCGAATAATATAGGTAACAGGGAAGGTAATTGAAAGGCGAGGAAAGGTGCGCAAATTTAAAAAATCATGGGGCTCATATAGCTAATACCCTCCGAGTCATAAGAAAACGAGACGTAAAGAAGACAGATTGAGCTGGAAAAGTAAAAGTGAGGAGCATCGCACAAGTAAGAAGTATACCAGATTCAATTAGGTCGTCACATCTGCTTCCAAATCGAGAAACTCCGAGGGTAATTATTATTATTATTATTATTATTATTATTATTATTATTATTATTATTATTATTATTATTATTATTATGTTAGTACATTCTCCGCTTCATATTCAGACAACACACCACACTACACTACCGACCACCTCGGAAATACGGAATAGCCTACTGATTACTGTACATCCCTCCAAATAGAGTTGGTGTCAGGAAGAGCATCCCACCGTAAAATACGGCCAATCCACATTTGCGACACAGGTCGCAACCGCGACCGCACAGGTTTGTGTAAAATTCCGTAGTAGTAGTAGTAGTAGTAGAAGAAGAAGAAGAAGAAGAGTAAGAAGAAGAAGAAGAAGAAGAAGAAGAAGAAGAAGAAGAAGAAGAAGAAGAAGAAGAAGAAGTTAGTAATTTTACGTCAAACTGACTACTTTCACGTTTCTCGAAGACGCCAAGGTACCTGTATTTCGTCCCTCAGTAGCTGCTGTAATCCCCTTCTTCAAGTACCACCTAACTGAGCGGGAACTGAATCCGACAACGTGGGCTCAGAAGCCAAGTGCTCTCTTTTATTATTATTATTATTATTATTATTATTATTATTATTATTATTATTATTATTATTATTATTATTATTATTATGTGTTTTAAGTGTTATGGCAAAGATAAGATTGGACAGGGCTAGGAATGGGAAGGAAACGGTCGTGGCCTTAATTAAGGATCACTTGTTGGCAGCCCGAGTATTTGCCTGGTGTGAAAACGGGAAACCACGAAAATCCGTCTGCAGTACTGCTGACTGTGGGGTTGGAATTCACTACCTCCCGAATTCCAATTAGTATATACAAGTCTCACATCGCGTGCCCAATTAGCTTCGTATTATCATTGCATCATAATTATGGTTTCCTTCCTGAATATTCATCGCTCTAATCGTAAGTGTGTTTTATAAAATTAATTATAGTGGTTAAACTTTCATATATATATAAGACATTTAGCAGTTACAAAATTTTCACATATTTAAAGACATTTTAAATTATGATTTCCTTCATTAATTATTTTCTTGTGACCCTGAAGTACTTGCATGACCTACAATCATCGAATACATGTCGTAAAAAGTGGTTCTCTGAATATGAACTTTGAACAGATCGGTGAACCATTATCTTTGATATTAAAGGAGATATTGATTTGGGATTGTGAAGCATTTCACGCACAGAAAGTAATATCCCGCTGTAATTGGCAATGTATCCAATATGAGCACGTAATCATGGAGATTGGTACAAGGGTGTGCCTTTAGCAATTTATTCGCGACGAGCACGTTATGTTGAATAATATTCCGAGGTTTTCCATTTGACAGCTTCATAATGAATGATGATTAATAGGGTTATACAGACATTTGTAATAGCGGGTAAAATCAATTCCCTTTGCAGCCGACACCACCGAGTACCAGGAAGTAGAAAAGCCATCTCCATCCACTGCAGGCAATAAAGGGCCTTGATGGAGTAAAAGGTAAGGTACGAGAATAGTTTAAGGTGGTTCATACGAATAGCAATGAAACTTTTAAGAATTATCAATTTAGACGTAGTTGACTTACTGGTATTAAAAAATTCCGATATAAAGTATTAGCCTAAACCGTTTATTGCGACATCGGTTTCTAACGACGTGTTGGATATAACGGGAAATTCTAACGGTCCAGTCTAAATCTATATAAATAAAATCGTAACGACCAGTGGCGCTAGGCTCTCAGGAGCACATGAGCACGTGAACACCCAGTTCTAATGCATATTCTCGCATTCATGGATAATTCAAAATTGTTTCCTTTGTTTCTGGCTGATTTCGTCAATCGATCGAAAGTATTCGACTTATATCGATGCTTCGTTACACTGACAGCTGTTCGTTTCGACTGAGGGAGCACACTGGAGATTTTGCTACGAGCCTGAAGACTATACGCATGCGCATGGAGATGACGTCATGGTTTATTCACAGGTATATCCATAAGCGAGGAGCACGGTAAGGTATGTGGCTTTCAGTCTACAACTACCCTCAAACAAGTGATGGTATTACAGTTGACCACAAGGGTCCGCCACCTCCCCTGATTCTGTTGGCCACAGCTCCCAGCAGTTACTATTGCATTACATCGCCGGAAGATTTCGCTAGTAAGTAATTCTGAACACACGGGAAGAAATTTGCTTTACATTACGGGTGGAGAATCGTTTCAATTTGAGCACTGGTAAATGTGGTAATTCTACGGACTATTCTTATGTTTGTTGTCATACTTAGGTGAACTTCGTGCTATGTAAATCCAAGAATAGGGTTCGCATCTTTTAATATTCGCTACAATACAGCATTGTAGCAAAGTTGCTGTGAATTTTACTTTTACCGAGCTAAGTATAGAACCTGCCAGCTTGGGTTCAGAAATCCATCTGAGCCACGCAGCTCGGCAGTCGTAATTTTAGTTTTGTTGTTCACTCAATGATCGGTCTCGGAAAAATGCACCCTCGGTTATAGGGGTTCTGCCAAATTATGAGTGGAGAAGCAACCGTACAAGGAACTTTTAATGAAATGATTTAAAGTTATTTTGTACTGATTTGCATTCTAATTTGGTATATTTGAGACGTGAACACACATTTTGTTGTGAACCCCCTGAAAATTTTGTCACGAGCCGCCACTGGTAACGACCTTATGTTGGTACATTGAATATTTTAGCGAATTTTCGTTCAGTTATCCGTTTCGAGTGTAATAATTTACCATCTGCATACATGCTGGCCTTGGTGCCTGACTCAGTTCTTATAACTTGAAAACTTACTTAGTCGGTCCTCTTCTACCTTGCGGTGTCGAGGTTTTCCAGAGGGTCCCCCAGCGGGTTCTGTCTCGGGCCAGCTCTTCACTTTCCTCCATTCCTCACCCCTGGTTTCCACAGCTGCCTTTACATCTTCTTCCCACGTTCTTCTGGGTGTGCCGCGCGGTCTAGCTCCTTGCATTCTGGCGTCCAAAGCTTGTTTAGCCATTTTTTTATGCACCATTATTTGGACATGCCCAAACCATCGTAGTTGCCTCTGTTCATTTTTTTTTTTTTTGAGAACAGGTGAGGCATCAAGACTGGCTCTGATGGTCTGATTCCTGATTCTGTCTCTTCTCGTTTTCCCTTCAATTTTGCGGAGAAATCGCATTTCTGATGCCTGAATTCTACTCCGCTGTTTGCTGGTCAATGGCCAGGTTTCACAGCCATAGAGCAAGGTTGGCAGATATATCACCTTGTACACACGGAGTTTCGTGGATTTTTAGACACAGAAGGGTTGTTAAGAAAATTTCTCTTCATTGCATTGAAGAGTCGCCCAGAGGCTTGGGATCGAGCTATAATTTCGCCATCTATTCTGCCATCTTCCTGCAATGTGGCTCCAAGGTATTTAAAATTGGTGTTCTGCTCCAATATTGCACCGTCATTCAGTACAATCTGCTGTGAGGTAGGGTGTCGTGATATCATCCTGGTCTGAGTTTTTCTACCATTGATTTTCATGCCCTTCATTTCCAGCTCTTCATCCCAGATTAACAAGTTCTTTTCTAGATTCCTTTCCGAATCTCGCAGCAGCAATATGTCATCATAAAAGGCACAACGAGTGATATACACTGGCCTCAGAAACTTATGGCCGAGCTTGAATTTCTGCACCTTCCTATTACACGATTTGATCACATCATCCATTAAGGTAATGATGAGAAGTGGGCTGAGAATGCAGCCTTGTTTGAGTCCCACTGAGGTCTCAGACACCTGAGACTCTGCATTTCAGGTTCGAACATAATCTGACATCGACTGTACAGGCTTTGAATTGATGCTGTTAGCCGTTGATCAACATTTCTTTCCTTTAGTGTCATCCAAATTTCAACTCTCGGAATGGTGTCAAAGCCTTTCTCTAGGTCGATGAAGGCGAGATGCGCCTCTTTTCCGTACCTCATCAGTTTTTCGCTGATATGTCTAATGATAAAAATGAGGTCTTGGGTGGTTCTTCCTGGCCGAAACCCACACTGCGCTTCATCGAACTGTGGTTCTACAACTTGCCTTAATATATCTTCCAGGATTCTTGCATATACTTTCCCCGGCACGTTCAGGAGCGATATGCCAAGATGGTTTGTGCAATCTCTGTTGCCCCCTTTCTTGAATATTGGAACAATGACACTGTACTCCCAATCAGTTGGTACCTTCTTCGTTTTCCAGGCCAGGTTGATAATACGGTGGAACAAATCTTCACCAATTTTACCGATAAACGTGAGCATCTCATGTGCTGTCTGGTCATGGCCTGCAGCTTTGCCTAGTTTCATTTTCATCAGTGCACGCTTTCGTTCCTCAATACGTAATTCCTCACAGGTCCCATCTTCCTCTTGGTGTTGCTGTTCTTCTCCAGCTTGATCGTTATCCTCAATTTCCATATTTCCTCCGAGCAGATTTTGAAAGCGTTCTTTACACCGTACCATGATGTCATTTTCACTTCGAAGGAGGTTTCCGCTTTTGTCCTTTATGAATTTGAGAGGACACTGCTTCTCTGTTCGCAAAGATTTCAGTAATCTGGAAAACAGCTTTTGGTTATTTTGTAGGTTTCCTTCCATTGTCTCTCCGAACTTTTCCCACGGCTGTTGTTTTGAATCTTTCACTGCGTTCTTCACTGCAATCCTTTGTTTTTTGTAGACCTCATAATCACTTGGGTGTTTAGTGAGTAAGTATTTCTTACACAATTCCTTCTTCTCTCTGCCTAGTTCCTTCACCTCTTCTGTCCACCATGGTGTCCTCTTCTGATGTTGCCCGCCCCTAGAATTTTCACAGGCCTCCGCTGGAGTTTCAAGGATCACCTCCTTGAACAGGCACCATGTCTCTTCCAGTTGGTCTTCTCCCACAGGGTGGCAATTCCAGTAGATCAATCCGTTGTTTCACGGCATCTTGGTAGGCTTGCTGGGTGGCCTCTTCTCTCAATTTATGCAACTTTATTCTTTCTTTAGGTTTCCTCCTGTTAACTGAGTTTTTGGTCTTGATGTTAATGTGAAGCCGCATAACTACCAAATAGTGATCGCTTCCAATCTTATAACCTCTGTATTCTCTGGCATCCAAGATATATCTCCACTGGCTACGTGGCACTAGGATGTAGTCAACAATGGATTTCTCATTGCGGCTGGTGACTTCTCTTGTGTAGTGGTGTGCTTCTTTGTGTGGGAACATAGTATTTGCTATTACAGTCATTTTCCTGCACACATGTCCAGGAGTCTTCTCCCACTGTAATTCTGGTGAACCTCCCCGTATCTCCCAAACAGGCCATCCGTTCCCTCTGTGTTGTTTCCAACTGTGCCATTGAAGTCACCAAGGACGAAAATGGTTCCCATGGTGTCGTCTACACTGACTGAGCAAATGTCATGGAATAGCGGAGCACTGATGCGCAGGTGTGTTGTCTGCGCAACACACGCACCCTGTGCCAGCGGCAGTTGTATAGGAGACCTTGTGAGCAGTGGCTGTGCATGTGACAGATTTATGGAACGTCGTCGTGAGCTGACACCGTTCGAACGGGGTATAGTGGTCGGTGCCCGACAGATGGGAAGTGTGATTTCGGAAGTGGTGAGGGAATTCGGCTTCTCACGATCAACCGTGTCCAGGGTGTACAGTGAATGGTTGAATGCGGGTGTCACCGTCCACAGCAGACGAACGACCGGCCGTCCAGCCACCCTCGAGGACCGTGACCGGCGACATCTGAGACGGATTGTCAATAGTGACAGATGGGCAACCGTGCAACAAGTCACGGCTCAATTCAACACAGGCCGTGCTAGACACGTCTCCCAGTGGACAATCCGTAGGAATATAGGTTCTATGGGGTATGGAAGCCGGCGCCGCACACGGGTGCCACTGTTAACCCAACGTCATCGGGCACAACGATGCGCATTTGTCGCCAGTTACCAGGGATTGACACTGGAACAAATGCGTAACGTGATATGGTCGGACGAATCACGATTTCAACTGCACCGATGGGAGGCACCGTGTATGGCGCAGACCACATCAAGCGATGGATCCCGCCTGCCTCGAAGGTGTGGTCCATGGCGCTGGTATCTCTGTTATGGTGTGGGGTGCATTTTCCTGGTATGGAGTGGGCCCCTTATTTGTTTTGGAAGAGACGTTGAATAGTATGCGGTATGTTGAGCTGCTGGAAGACCATCTCCACCCATTTTTGGCCTTCCAGCGCCCAGACGGTTCTCCGGTGTTTCAAGATGATAACGCGCCGCCACATCGCTCCCACGTCGCCCGGGAATGGTTCCAGGAACATGCAGCGGAGGTCCAACGACTGCCATGGCCACCCAGGAGCCCCGATATGAACCCTATCGAGCATATCTGGGATGTCCTGGAACGCAGGCTCCGTGCCATGGATCCTGCTCCCACGAACACACCAGCATTGGTGGCCGCTCTGCAAACGATTTGGTGTCAGCTGCGTCCAGAGGACTACCAGGGACTTGTCGACTCACTTCCACGGCATCTCACTGCAGTTCGCATGGCAAGAGGAGGCTCCACATGCTATTAGGTGACTATCCCATGACATTTGCTAAGTCAGTGTACTGTTCTTTGTAATTCATAACTTGAAAACTACTGGATATTTTTCTAAAAACTTCTGATTTATAATTGATCTGTCCTTGGGTAGCTTTAAGGGCCAACATTGTTTCTAAATCCCTGAACTAACTGGGGGTTTATACGAAATTGAAGCCGTGATTTTTCACTCCCGCGAAATATGCTGGACGAACCTGGATGGGAATCGACGGACCTTGATGGAAATCCATTTCTAAAACTTTTCTCGTGTGCACTTTTAGATAGGATTATTAATAATGGAGATAAAATTAACGGACGGTTTTACAGACTAAGTCCAGTGGACATAGTCCAAAAGATGTACGTTGAGCAGATTCCTTATCTATATAAATAATATCGTAACGACCGTATGTCTGTACGTTGACTATTTTGGCGAAATTTTCGTTCATTTATCGGTTTCAGGAGTAATAATGACGATCTGCATATATTTTGGCTTTGGTGTCTGTTTGTCTGTTTGTTTGAGTTCTTATAACTTGAAAACTACTGGATATATTTCTACCAAATTCGTATCTAGAATCAACCTGTCGTTGGGTAGGTTTTATGGTAAATATTGTTTCTAAATCCCTGAAATGACTGGGGTTTATTCGAAACCGTGAATTTGCACTCCCACACGACGTACACAACAAAAGTTAATGGAAATCTACCTGCCGTCATGTCTTTTGGGCCCTGGGAACTGACCTAGGGAGAGTCTCTGCGACCACCTTGAGACTCTGGCTAAATGGAGGTGTGATGCGAATATAAGAACTCAACAAGAGTGTTCTCTTAGCCTCTCTCACCTCAATTCTCCATTTCCTACCTACACGTGGTGCCCCTGTTAAGCCGAGCAACCCAGTGGAAGGTTGGGTAACAACCCCAGCGGGAAGCTGGGTCGGTGAGCAGAGTGGAATTGGGGGTCAGTGGAAGGCAACGGGAAACCACCACTGTTAATTTTCCCAAGACAACCTCATGGCTTTACTCAATCATAAATCAGTGTCCGGAGTAAGTCTCCCAGTCGGATCTCCGGGGGGGACATGGTTAAGTGGAGCATCTGAACGTGCAAATCAATCCAAACCAACTTTGCGCGTAGTTAGAAAGATTGCAACCTGGAATGTACGAGGTCTCTTACAGACAGGAAAACTGGCTATCGTTGAAAGAGCAATGAGCCTACATGATCTGGACATACTTGGACTCAGCGAGACACATTGGAAAGGTTGTGGCCACTTTGTCACTCACTCGGATAACACCATATATTTTTCTGGAAGCGAGGATCTCAGTCGGAATGGTGTCGCTGTAGTCATTCCTAAAATACTAGCCAGTGCTGTCGTCGGATATGAGCCTGTCTCTGACAGAATCATCTCCATTAAGATGAATGCTTCTCCGTGTAGGATCAACTTCATTCAGGTTTATGCTCCTACTGCAGTTGCAGTGGATGAAGAAATCGATGAATTCTACGAGTTGCTGGAACACACCATCAGAAAGATTCCTCAGAAGGAAATGTTAGTCATTCAGGGTGATTTTAATGCGAAGATAGGCGAGACTATTGAAGATAATCATTTGGGACATGTGGTTGGAAGGCACGGTCTAGGTGTGAGGAATGAGCGTGGTCAGCGTCTACTGGAGTTTTGTGTTGGCAATAACCTGTCTATCTGCAATACTCTCTTCCAACATCACCCACGGCGTCGATACACATGGATTTCTCCTGGCGACAGGGTTCGAAATCAGATTGATTTCATTTTGGTGAGGCAACGATGGCGGACTTCTGTACTGGATTGCAAAACCTATCCTGGAGCAGACTGTGGTAGCGACCACATTATGCTATCCATGAAAATGCGGATCAAACTGAAGCTGACCAAGAAGAAGAGAGTGACACAAGTTCGCGTTACTGACAAAAAGGCTCTCAAAGATTTTGGAGAAAGAATAAGGCCAAAACTCCAGCAAGTGCAGGAGGAAGGATCAGCCTCCCAAACATGGGATAACCTCAAGACAATCATTAACTCTTCTCTCCCTGAACCATTTACTAATTCTTCCCAAGCTAAGCACCCCTGGATATCGAACACCACTCTACTGCTGATAGAAGAGCGGAGCACACTAAAGAAACGTGGCATTCAATCCAAGCAAGACGAAGAAGCATACAGTGAACTTTGCCGCAAAATACAACGCAATTGCAGAACTGACAAGACACGGTATCTCACCAGTATTTGTGATGAAATAGACCAACATCATAGGCTGAATCAAACACGTGATCTTTTTAAAAAAGTCAACAGCATTACCCATGAGTTCAAACCACGCACATGGGTGATTGAAGATGAAGATGGCAACCTCATTACTGATAAGAACAAAGCAATAGAGAGGTGGAAACAATACTGTGAAATGCTGTATTGCAAAGGAAATAATTCTGCCGAACAGGAAAATTCTTTGAGGTATGAAGAAGAACCTGATATTTTATTAACTGAAATTGTGAAAGCTGTCAATCATTTGAAGAACAACAAAGCCCCAGGTATGGATGGTATTTCGGGAGAAATGCTGAAAGTGATGGGGGAGGAGGGCATGCGTGTTTTACATTTGGTATGTAATATGGTGTGGAAAACTGGTGAATGGCCCAAGGACTGGACAACATCAATACTAATCCCTCTTCACAAAAAGGGGTCTATAAGGGATTGTTCCAATTATCGTACTATCGCATTAATATCCCATGCAAGCAAAGTTCTGCTCTACATAATAAATCTACGCCTAAAACCATTCCTGCAACCTCAGATATCCGCAGAACAAGCAGGCTTTGTTGCAGGTAAAGGAACACGAGAGTCTATCTTGAACATGAGACAGATAATTGAGAAATGTCGCGAGTTTTGTGTCCATGCCTTTATTTGCTTCCTGGACTACAAAAAGGCCTTTGATTGTGTTATGTGGGACAAGTTGTGGCAGGTGCTAAAGGAATTTGGGGTTCCACTGCACTTAATATCGTTACTGAAAAGCCTGTATAAAAACCACGCAGCAACCATAAAGGTAGATGGTGATCTCTCAGGCATTTTCAATGTGACGAATGGAGTAAGGCAAGGTTGTATATTATCACCTCAACTCTACAACATCTATGCAGAGTGTGTCATCAAAAGAGCTCTCAATGGCTGGAATGGTGGAATTTCGATTGGTGGCAGAAAAATTAATAACCTACGCTTTGCAGATGACACTACCCTCATCGCTGGTAGTGAAGAGGAACTTCATGACTTGCTTGTAAGGGTGAAGAACACTAGTCTTCAGTATGGTCTAGAGATAAACATAAAAAAGACCAAACTAATGGTAGTTGATCGGCAAGGTGAAATCCAACTTACGGGATACCTAAAAGACCTGGATATAGTTAAGGAATTTGTATACTTGGGGTCTGTCATCAACGACACGGGAAACTGTGATAAAGAGGTAAAAAGACGTATTGTCTTAGGTCGTGCTGCAATGGCTAAACTTACTAAGATCTGGCAGAACCGGGCAATATCAAAAGCCACGAAGATGCGCTTGATAGAATCACTAGTGTTCTCCGTCTTTTTGTACGGCTGTGAGACCTGGACCGTGAATGCTAAAGACAGAAAGCGCATTGATGCCTTTGAGATGTGGTGTTGGCGGAGAATGCTACGTGTATCCTGGACAGAAAAAAGAACTAATGTTTCCATTCTGGAAGAACTCTGCATCAAGAAACGTCTATCTTCCCGTGTGAGTGAACGTTACCTCCAGTTCCTTGGCCACATTTTGAGACGAGACGGAGAGAACTTGGAAAAGGTAATTTTACAAGGCAAAATTGAAGGCAGTAGACCACGAGGAAGAACAGCAAGCAGATGGATAGATCAGGCGAAGAAAATCACTGGGCTACCACTTCAGGTCATACTAACGAAATGTGAAAACCGCTCTGGATGGAGACATCTTGTCAAGGTTGCAACAAGGAAATGATGGAGTTATGAGGTCACGACGCTCAGTAATGAGCACAACGACTAATGATGATGATGAATGATACAGGCTTAAGTAATGAGTCCTTTCACTCTTTTCCATAGAACAGATAATAAGAGAGATTATCGTCAACGATTGGTTTCATGGGTCTTCAGCCACAACGCCACTTCCGGTTTCAGATGAACAACAATATGTAAACGAAAAGTATGGAGACTTACACAAAAATTCAGACCAGGAACTGTATCGTTCAATAAACTCTGTGATCATCCTTATTCTGTCTTCATTTTGTTCAGTTTTATCACGTTAGACTACTGCCACTTGCTTTTGTAGAAGAATATCAGTTTAACGTGCCGTATTAAACGTTTGAACACAGGCATGTGAATTCGCATAAATTCATGAAGGAATCGTGAAATTTTATACCAATTCCCGTGCGAAGAACGGGTACGTATGCTAGTCCTACATAAAAACTGTATCTAAAAAATCGCTTAATATGACGTCTCTTATTACGACATATCGTATACAACGACGTCTTTGATCACATTTTCGGAGAAATGCATCGGCTATAACGTCCAATGTTGATTTTAAATTCTTATGTACTTGGGGGTTGCTGACAACAATGTAACGTTTATTAATGTAAATCACAAAATCAGTCTGTCTGTTAAGTAGTCAGTGTAAGTATCACAGTAAAGATATCGTAGATGAAAAGGAATTTCTGTAATATTGAAAAAAGGCACATATTATTTTTTCTTTTTTTAATTTGGTTTACGTCTCACCGACACAGATAGATCTTATGGCGTCGATGGTATTGGAAAAGCCTAGGAGTGGGAATGAAGCGGTCGAGGTCTTAATTAAGGTACAAGTGTAAAAATGGGAAACCACGGACAACCATCCTCAAAACTGCCGACAGTGCGGATCGAACCCACTATCTCCCGAATGCAAGCTCACAGCTGTGCGCCCTTAACCGCACAGGCAGCTCGCCCGAGTCACACATTATATGGCGATGAGAAGAAGGGAAATAAACGTCAGTATCGCGGAGGGATTTGGTGTATCACACCAAACGATTTCTAAATTTGGAAGGACTGAGTGAAAATACAGCCTCATTCGAAGAACATTCTTTAAGAATCAAGCAGACCAGATCATCTGAGTACAAAGATAACTTACGTATCTTTACTTAGTTGGTTTAAGCAACAAGCATTAAATGAAGTCCCGACGAATGAAATTTCTCATAGTCCCACTCCATAAATACTTCACTGTAAATACAGTACTGTCCGCCTCTGAGGTGTAGTGGTTAGTGTGATTAGCGGCCACGCCCGGAGGACCGGGTTCGATTCCTGGCTCTGCCACGAAATTTGAAAAGTGGTACGAGGGCTGGAATGGGGTCCACTTAGCCTCGGGAGATCAACTGAATAGAGGTGGGTTCGATTCCTACCTCAGCCATCCTGGAAGTGGTTTTCCGTGGTTTCTCACTTCTCCTCCAGGCAAATGTCGTGATGGTACCTAACTTAAGGCCACGGCCGCTTCCTTCCCTCTTCGTTGTCTATCCCTTCCAATCTTCCCATCCCCCACCAAGGCCCCTGTTCAGCATAGCAGGTGAGGCAGCCTGGGCGAGGTACTGGTCATTCTCCCCAGTTGTATCCCCCGACCCATTGTCTCACGTTCCAGGACACTGCCCTTGAGGCGATAGAGGTGGGATCCCTCGCTGAGTCCGAGGGAAAAACCAATCATGGAGGGTAAACAGATTAAGAAAGAAAGAAATACTCTACTTATTTCACTAATGTTTTTGGCATTTTTAACTTAGACCATGTACGCGTGCAGCCTATAAATGTAGAGATATGCCATGTTCAGCAACAGGAAAAAAAAGAAAACAGTTTGTGCGACTATCGGTTATAACGACCGTAGATTGGTGGACCCTTCGGGATCGCTATAACCAATTTTGACTGTATTTACGTGGCTAATTAATTTATTTATTATCAGACCCAAAATACATGTTTACCCTAATGACACAGAATAGCGTACAATATACGAAGGTCGAGTCATAAGTCATGGCAACTATTTTTTTCTCGCGAATAGTAAACAACATGGAAAATCTAAGATATGCATTTGGAAGCGTACGGTATGTACTTGCGTATTATGCCAATAGATGGTGTATGTAAACAACAATGTGGGTCTGAGCATACCCCCAAGTTCAGTGTGTGAACGAGAAGTCAACAAGCAGGAGCAACGGTCGTGTATTAAAACAGCAGTTCTCCGCAGTTTATTACAAATCCTACTTGTAGTACCAATTGCGCCGTGCAGTGCGAATCAAACGACGTCCAGATATTTTGGACAACGCCGTAATCCTACACGATAACGCGACAGCTCACACAGCAGCCATCGTTCAGCGTCGCTTACAACGGTGGGGATGGAATGTTCTTCCACACCCGCCTTATTCGCCTGATCTGATTCCATGTGACTATGATCTAATCCCCAAAGTCAGGAAGCCATTACGTGAACAACGGTTTGCTAACAAAGAGCATTTCGGAGAGAGGTGTCACACGTTAGCGTTATACATGCAGCGAATGGTATTCAGCGCCTGCCCCACCGCTGGCAACGCACAGTGGAAGCCTTGGGTGATTATTTCGAAGGTCTGTAACCAGTGGAGACCTGTCCTTTGTACATAGTCTTGTGTATTTGCTGTCTATACCATAATAAAACAATGTTTACCAATGGCCTGTGATCTGTCACTTTCCTACGAGAATCTCCTGAAGTCAGAATTGTCTTCAGGCACTATGCATAACTACATGCCCTATATTTTCAAATGCATATCTTAGATTTTCCGTGTTGTTTCCTGTTCGCGAGAAAAAAAATAGTTGCCATGACTCATGACTCGACCCTTGTATTTTACAGAAAGCAGAATATATCCTTCAGTCCAAAAATGTTTGAACATGATCGGTAGTTCCTGTTGGGAACGTAAGGCTAGACAGATCACGTGCTGCGCACCCCATAGAGATGGTGGCTAAGTATAGCTACAGGGTACTTTATAATTCAGGTGAAGATTCAGCCTTGCAATACCTTTTCCAGGTTGTATTTCATCCTCCATATTACATACGCCCTCGTAAGGGTTCCCCTCGCGTCGAAAAAGAGACCTGTCACAATAATCTGATTGAGATTGTATGTCTACAGGTTTTTGGCTTATATATTCTCTTTTTCTCCCGGTCAACGTCTGCTTGCTGCAGGTTGAATAATAAAGAATGTTGATTCGTCACGACGCAAATCGTCCATGTCTGATCCATGCATTGACGTTGTCTTCTTTTATTGTTCGTCTCTTGCTATGAAAGACATAAGAGGTGTGTACTTGGAGTTATGTTGTAATAAATCATGAAGCAGCGGACAGTCCACTCAGCTACCAGTGTCGTAAACATGGTCCTCTGTTCCTGGATTAATGCCCGTAATGCGAAATTTGTGACATACTGTGATATATGCGATTTCTATATGAAATGAAATGGCGTATGGCTCTTAATACCGGGAGTGTCCAAGGACTTGTTCGGCTAGCCAGGTGCAGGTCTTTTGATTTGACGCTCGAAGGCGACCTACGCGTCGTGATGGGGATGAAATGATGATGAAGACGATACATACATCAAGCCCTCGTGCCAGCGAATTTAACCAATGATGGTTAAAATTTCCGACCCTGCCGGGAATCAAAACCAGGACCCCTGTGACCAAAGGCCAGCACGCTAACCATTTAGCCCTGGAGCCTGACGATTTCTGTATGTTGTAATGGATTAACCTATACATTTGTCAGTATTGTCATGGCGGCAGATTACTTGAGCTGGGAATGCATAGATGCCATTTTTTATGCAGATGAGTACGGATGTCAGTGTTGCCAGTTATACAAATAAAAAACCGCAGATTGTACATAAAAATTCCGGAAGTTTTAATGAAAATTTCGGTTGTATCTCGAGCACCGGAATGTTATAATATAACTAAATTAAAGAATGCAACAGTCATGTAAAGTTATTATGAGAAAAATATACAATCCCATTCACCCGTGCTGTCTGGCTACTTTATAGTTCTTCTTCTTCTTCTTCTTCTTCTTCTTCTTCTTCTTCTTCTCTTTCTCCCTACTCTTCCTGTAGATGTAGTTATTCGTCAGGCGTAGAAATTGTTTGCCAATTTTGAAGTCGTAGTAGGATGCAGATTTTGTTATATATATGGGGGTTGGGGATTTCCCTTCGAGCGTGAGTTTTGAGTTCAATAAGAGGAGAGAGATTACGTAACTCGAGCCTAAAATGAATGCGGGGAAGTACCGAACGAGTGATGTTATCGATAAAACATCACGCAGTGAGACGTGCAAAGAGATTTTCGGCACAAATATACGAGGGCGAGTCAATAAATAAGTCGCAAAACTGAATTGAGGCAAAAATAATCAAAGTAATTTTCTGATATTTATTTTACATTTCCACATATTCACCCTGTATATTCAGGCACTTATGCCATCTCTTTACAAGTCCTTGAAAAGCAGCAGCAAAGAAGTCCTTTGGTTGCAGTCGCAGTTAACGTGTAACCTCATATATTATGGCATCATCCGTATCTTAATTGCGGCCACCCAAATGAATTTTATAGGGCCCAAACAGATGAAAATCACTGGGGGCTAAGTCAGGACTGTACGGTAGATGTTCCAAGCGTTCTCCGCAGGACGACCAGGACGCTCCCCATCTCTGATGCTTTTCCTCCATGGTTAAACTTCTGGATCCAATTGAACACACCCTTCCGTGAGAAACAGTTTTCCCCATAGACGGGATGAATTTCGCGATGCACAAAAAACGCACAACTGCACGCTGTTCTTCTCGTGTTCAGTCAGGCAACACATATGCCATCGTGCACTAACAGCCTCTGACTGACTGAGTGCCTGCGAGATGTCGTACGACAAGCATACATATGCTGCCATCTGCTGGCAAAACTTGTGCGCGTAATTTCAGATGGTATAAGGCGCACACATGTTTGCGACTTATTTATTGACTCACCCTCGTATTACGTGCCATTAATCATTATTATTAATTTCCCTTAAATTTTTATTAGAAGAAATTTTGGAAGATTTTTTTTTAATCTTTCGCGTTTTCTGGTGTGTTGCAAAAAATCGGGAGACCTCCTGAAATTTCGGGAGACCTGGCAACACTGCATGGTTCTGCAATCAGATGGAGAAACAATAAACAAGGTTGAGTTTGGTGTCCCTTAATTCATGATCTCTCTGACTATCCGTGTAAAGCGGAGTTCAATCAGTCAGTGAGCATTGGTAACAAAAGAGAGACCGAGCTCGATAGCTGCAGTCGCTTAAGTACGGCCAGTATCCAGTATTCGGGAGATAGTAGGTTCGAATCCCACTGTCGGCAGCCCTGAAAATGGTTTTCCGTGGTTTCCCATTTTCACACCAGGCAAATGCTGGGGCTGTACCTTAATTAAGGCCACGGCCGCTTCCTTCCCACTTCCAGCCCTTCCCTGTCCCATCGTCACCATAAGATCTATCTGTGTTGGCGCGACGTAAAAGCAGCTAGCAAAAAAAAAAAAAAAAAAAAAAGAGAGCGGAAAGTAATTGAAAATGAAAATCCACAGCCTGTTTCCAGTCATTCGACCGCGTCAGGAATGGAATGAATGAAGCCCCCATCTAGCGGCGAGGATAGGAAAAGTGCCGGCTGCCGAAGCCTATCGCACTCCTCTGGGGCAACGATTAATGAGTGACAGATGAAATGAAATTATATTGGAGAGTATTGCTGGAATGAAAGATGACAGGGGAAGCCGGAGTACCACGAGAAAAACCTGTCCGGCCTCCGCTTTGTCCAGCACAAATCTCACATGGAGTGACCGGGATTTGAACCACAGAACACAGCAGTGAGAGGCCGGCGCGCTGCCGCTTGAGCCACGGAAGCTCGCGGCAAGTCTGTTACGGTAAAGTGTCATTTTCCGTACTCATATGAATACGGGAGGAAGGCAATTACGTCATACTATGAAATAAAAGAATAGGCCAGGCTGGAATTATCAGATGGTATGAGTACTGGCTACCTGAGTGCAATCTGGCGAGTTCTAACCCGGTTCAGACCTATGGCACTTGCAGGTAGGTGTTCAAATACGTCAGCCTCTTGACGATGGATTCACCGTTACGAAAACGAACTCCAGCGATACAAAATTTATTTATTTATTTATTTATTTATTTATTTATTTATTTATTTATTTATTTATTTATTTATTTATTTATTTATTTATTTATTTAATTATTCATTTATTTATTTATTTACTGCCTTTAGCAGTGGCGAAGTTAGGGCTCATGGCCCTCTCCTTCACTTAACCACATAATTTACAGATAATACATAATATATAAAAGAAATGTACTATTTTATTATAAAATCAAAGATAAGCTAAAAATGACAGATTTGGACAAAATGTAATGAAGAAAGCAAATCTCAACAAATAAAATAAAATAATTCTGAGACACCAGCGTCTCGGAAAACTGTAAAGGCACTTTGTTGGACGGAAAACGAATATTCATTATTATTATTATTATTATTATTATTATTATTATTATTATTATTATTATTATTATTATTATTATTATTATTATTATTATTGTTACGATGTTTTGTGGACCGGCAGAGGTGAAAGAAGGTGCTGGGATGAATAGGTCTCAACTTACGAAATTAAAGTTAATTTAAAATTTAACAAAGGTTATATTTTCTTTTCAAGATCAAGAAATAACATGTATGACAGGTACTCAGTAGCATATCAACAAATTAAGAATGTACAATTGCAATTTGTTAATTGATTTGGGCTTCGAGCCCCCAAGACACGCAATCCTTGAGCAATGAGCCCAACTTTACCTATGTACAAAGTTCAACAAAGGGGCAGAAAACCCCAATCATGCCAAGGAGCACTAGCTCCCAATTACCCAGTTAAGCCTGCTCGAGGCACACAGAAACCAAATTTAAGAAAGAGCAACCCGCTCTCAAAGTTCAAGCCTATTCAAAGGCCACACCAAACTCCACCTTCAAGCTGCCCTCCAGGCACACAAGAACAGGGGTAAAAATACCCAACTACTGAGGCCTATTCAGTAAAGAAACAGGACAATTACATGGCCCCAAAATACCAACTTGAGTGGAGACGTAACTTGCACTCCTAATACACTTTTTTTAAACCTATTTGGCACTAGGCCGCTTATGCAAGGGCTAATCCCATACTACGGAGGTGACACGATAGGAAAACTTTATTACATTACGAAGAGAAGGGAAACTGTTATGAAAACGTAGTCACCTCAAAACAATATGAGTGGGAGCTCGAGAGGGTTAGGCACTCTCTATCCCAATTTGTAGTTAAAGAGACAGAATTTATACCAAGTATCTTTTACATTTTAAAGGAAAGTTACATGATAAAGGTTTCGAACCTGCCCCGAGGGTTAAACTGCTGAGCTAGCGAGAAAAGAAGTTATTAAAAGGCCATTACCTGATGGATGAACTGCTGCCCGAAGAAAGGGGCGCTTCCCGCCCCCTGCTACATAATCACACTAGGATAGATGTTACTGAAGTGGCCCGCAGACCAGAAAATCAGCAGTTTAAATACCCTCGTGGAACATTCGAGACCTTTCAAGAATGAGAACCCACACCCCCCTCAATTTTATTGGGTAGCATAAAGCAACATCTCCATATCGGAGAAGACGTACGTTATTGGTCAAAAATTAATTAGAGAAATTCGGGATTGGCTAAATTCAAAACAAGCGGAAAGAGAAGGGTTATACTGCCAACCCAAAAAATAACTGAAAGAAATTTAACAAAGAACAAACTTATGACTACAAAATTTCTTCAAAAAAAGGTCCTTCACTTCGCACTAGGGTGAACAATTGTAGTTCTTAAGTAGTGCCATCTAGAAGAGAATGTTCACACTTCTTACTACAGAGAAAACAAAAACGAATCGAAACTGACATAGTTCAGAACACTTCAAAATTTACAGTAGGGACATCTTCTGAGAAATCTTAGAATTAATGTGATTGTTAAAGTTCAGGCTTCCCCCAGTAGAGGAGTTTCAACTGGCGCAATGTATGAATTAGCGGCGTGGAGGTGTACCGCCCGGTACAATTATTATTATTATTATTATTATTATTATTATTATTATTATTATTATTATTATTATTATTATTATTATTATTATTATTATTGTTATTACTATTTTTATCATTATTTCCGCTATAGCCATACAGGACCACGTTAAGTCTTGTTACATTTGGCAGTGAACTTTGCATTCTGTCGAGCCCAGAGTTCCCTCATTCTTTCTGAGTTGGTCTGCTTGCATTCCTCTGTGCAATGTACACCGTATCTTCTTTTAGGTTGTTCGTCTCATTAAATAGAGCTCTTACCCACATAATCATACTGGTGATTAAGCAACTGCACGTTCTGAGCACCTTTCGTGAAACAGTAGACGCATCAACAACAACTATGATGAAATTGTGTCGTTGAGGCCGTATTTTACAAAATACAAACATCTTCTAAGATCTGAAATATTTTGTGAAGGAATGTAACGTATTTGTCCTTGTACTGTATTGCTTGATAAAACCACTCCTAAACATGAACGGAATATTTACAGAACGCAATCTGCGTGGAGCATTGCATCACACTGAGGTCAGGCAAATTGAATAATCCTTCACCTGTTCGGTGAGAGAGAGGAATGTCGTGATCTATATCATTCTAAATGAAACACATGACTCCAGCGATTACTGAAAAGAATGTCGTACAAGGTTCATCAAACGTTAACTGTCACATGCTTTCTGATCATCCTTTATTGATTGATGACCCAGTTTAAATGGAATTCATCGGAAGACCGTAAGAGTAGTTGGCGCAGAATTATTCAAAGACGTACAGAGGAAAAAGTTACAAGGAACGATAAATGATAATAATTCTTCCTCTTCTCTTCTTCTTATTTTGTTTCAGCCTCTTTGGGGTAAGTTGAATCAATCATTTCTCTGTGTGTCGTTCTTTCCTAAGTGCCCAATATTTCTTCATTATTTCTGATCTTCGTTTCTTTTCGTCTTCCAAGATAATAGGCTTGGCTTTCAAGACACTATTTTTAGAACCTGATATCTTCGCCTTTTATTATTACTTTAGCTGTTCGATCGAAGAGTGGATTTTCTGTAATTTTTAATTCTATTATGTCTTTTTCAGTTTCATTAAACCAGTTGGGTTTTGTTTTGCAGTTACGGAAGAAGTCAAAAATTTGTTTGTTTAATCTATTAGAGTTTATTCTGAGAAGATGACCGTAAAAATTTATCCTTCGTTTTCTCATAGTAACACAGAGTTTTTCAATTTTCTTGTAGAGTGTTTCATTCTCGATGTACAGTATATTATCTCATTATCCTGAAATTTTGGTCCTATAATCTTTCTTAAAATGCTCCTTTCTTTTAGCTCAAGTCTCCCCGTCTGGCCTTTGAAATTCGTGTTTAGGATTTCTGCTACGTATAGTGCTTCTCGTTTAATCGCTGTTTTATATTTAAATTTAGATCCCCCGAAAAGGGATTTCTTGTTGTATGAAACGCCAGTTCCAAGATTATTTTTCCTGGATTCCATTGCTTTGCATTTCATAGCATTACAACTAATCCATTTTCCGAGGCATTTGAATTTTTTTTCTTGGACTTCAAGGTACTCATGCGGGTTTTTATTGTTTGTCATGATCTTGATTTTTTCTCGAAGGAGATGTGAAGATCTACTTTAACTACTTGTTTCTCTGGTTCAATAATTTCCTGCCTTGCTTCCTCCATTGTTTCAGCAAACAAGGCCTTATCACCTACAAAAGGAATACAGTCGATTTTAAGGTTCTTCTTTTGCAACCCAATCTAATTCTACTCTTTATATTTTTGCTCAATTCTCTATTTACATTCTTAAGCGCACAGTTGAACAACGTTGTTATTTTATTACTATTTTCGTTTAGGCCATCTCTGGACCGCTCTTGCCAGTCCTTATACTCCATTGTCCCTGACTTCAAATTTCTTCCAGTATTTATTTATTTATTTATTTATTTATTTATTTATTTATTTATTTATTTATTTATTTATTTATTTATTTATATTCACTTGTCATTGAAACGGCGAATAGTAGGACTCATAGTCCTCTCGTACCCTTAGCCGCATTTTAGTAAGTAATCATTTTCAACATAATACCTGTTTAAAACTAGTATATCGTTTTAAAACGATTATTCCACAAAAATGTACGAAAATTAATTAATTAATTCACAGACACACATGCACAAACACTCATCACGCTTCACACATCTGGCTTATCAATCAATCTAAGCGGTAATTTCTGTGTGAAGTATCACAATATACAAATAAATTCACCTTGCGCATGATAATTGAAATTGAGTTCCATAATTTGGTTCCAGTCGCAATAAATGAACGATTACAGGCCACTGATCTTCTAATGGGGTGGAAACAGAGTGTGTACTATGCTGGTGTAAAGAGAAATGGCAAGTACATTTTGAGGACAGGTAATGGAAAGATCTCTCAGGGATCTGAACGCAAAGAGAGGTACATAATGATTTCTGAGTTCTTCGTATGTCGGAAGACAGAGTTGCCTGTAGGAGAGTGTAAATGCGTATCTTAGTGTAAAGGAAATATGAATGTCAAACAAGAATTCAAGGTCTGTTGTATCTTCCTAATTTTCTCAGCAGTTGCATCAATGGTTACAATATCACAGTAAAGAATATTGCAAGAAAAAATATACTTCACAACCCATATTTTAATATTTAGTGGTAATAGGCTTTGATGGAATTTAGTAAGCCAAATTGAGGCATAATTTACTCTTTTACAGGTGAATGCGACGTGTTCATTCCAACTTAGATTCTAATTTATAATGACCTTCGTACGATATTTTGACAGATTTATCTGATAGAGCGAGTGAAGGAATATTCATAGTCTTTTTCACAGACTTATCTGTGTCGGTGCGACGAAAATTGTAAATTGTAAATAAATTTAAAAATTACGATATTAATTATAATTCTAATGTACAACACTTGGTTTAGTGTGTAGCAAAGCATGATGGCCTTAACTACGTCAATAAAGACATCTATATATCTATCTATCTATCTATCTATCTATCTATCTATCTATCTATCTATCTATCTATCTATCTATCTATCCTTTCTTTTAGAATTTGCTTTACGTCGCATCGACACAGATAGGTCTTTTATGGTGATAATGGGATAGGAAAGGGTTGGAAGTCGGAAGGAAGTGATATTTGCCTGGTGTGAAAACAGGAAATTACGAAAAACTATCTTCAGGGCTGCCGACAGTGGATTTCGAACCCACTATCTCCCGAATGCAAGCTAACAGTTACGTAACCGAAACCGCACAGCCACTTACTCGGTATCTATCTATCTATCTATCTATCTATCTATCTATCTATCTATCTATCTATCTATCTATCTATCTATCTATCTATCTATCTAACTATCTATCTATCTAACTATCTATCTATCTATCTATCTATCTATCTATCTATCTATCTATCTACCTATCTATTTATCTACCTATCCGTTAACTTACATTACGGGAGATAGGGCGTTCCATCTCCACTGTCAGGAGCCCTGAGGATGCTTTTCCGTGGCTTTCCATTTAGAGCCCTGTCCTATCCTATCGTCACTATAAGACCTCTTTGAGTCGGTGCGAAGTAAAAGAAATAAAACTTCCTCATCTGTATGAGAAGTTCTTCTTCCATCTCTCCAAGTAACAAGTTTCCCAGAACAATTTGCCTTGCGGTTACCTACGAAAATAAATTGAGCCTTGTATGTTTCAGAAATGTTGCTCTATCATGATGTAGAAGGAAGTTTACATAATATACGTTTGCTTGTCTTTACCCGACAGATAGGGTTTCTAGCTAACGAAGAATTTATTAATCAACGTGTACAGAGAAAACATGTGCTTTTCCCTCGTGGGTTCATTAAAGTGAGCTTACCAAAAGGTCAACAGGTATACTGACGGATCCAGTCAATTTCTAAACCGTTATATTCATGTATGTTCTACAGAAGGTTTGACGTAAATATGCTTGAGAAAATAAGAATTGACTATGAACCATATTTTCTGTGAATTATAATATGTTTTCTGAAAAGTGGATTTCATCCTAGTAAACGCATTGAAGTACTGCTAAGCTTTTAAAACCAGTGTCCTATTTGGAAGACAGCATCTTAACGGTTTATCAAAATTCATTCAATGTCAGTTTATTCATTATATAAACGAATACTAGCAAAACTTGTTAATGAACTGACACACATTTTGTCACTCACATGAAGTACCAAATCTTCGTATATATCTGTGATAATAATAATAATAATAATAATAATAATAATAATAATAATAATAATAATAATAATAATAATCTCTCTCATCATAATCTAACTCTAAAGTCCACAATTCACTAGTATTCGCTGCTATTCTGCCACAATATTAGCGTGTCAGTCCCAAATTTCAAAAATAGATGGTCTATCTGAAGATGAAAATTTAATGAAGAAATCGTACAGTTTATCTAATGATATAATAACACTGAAAATTCTTTCCTCCCTTTAAAACTCTGTGAAAAATCGTCACTCGTCCGAAGCAATTATCGTATAAGTAACTAATATTTTGTGTTGATTGTATTTTAAGTTTTAGTGCATCTCTATATATTTGATTTGTACAGTGAGTAATATGTGATATCTGAAGCCATATCTGAAGGATGAATACATACAAGAAAGGCATTCTATGCTCGAGTTGGACAGCAGTGAGGACTTCATTAAGATAATTCAAACTCAGATTTTAAAGGATTTAAATAGAAGTAAATATACATGTTGTACATTTTAAAACATATTTGAATGTGACAGAACCTGATGATGCTCTTTCAAGAACGAAACCTGCAATTCTGTTTTAATTAAGTTTTTCAGGTATAATTCTGTGACCGTATGTTTTATATTTCAGATAGTTCATACATTTATTTATTCAAAATTAGTTTCGACAGATTGAATAATGTAATAGTTATAAAAAATCTAAGAGACAGCGAGTAATGAAACAATCACCACCTCAGATGTGTACTGTAATGTCATCTTAATTCACTCTACTGCCTGTTTATGTGAATACATACTCCTCTTCGTGGACTATGAGATAAATTAGACATTAACAAGTTTCAGTCAATTTATTATTAAATCATCTGAAATAAGATGTTTCTGTGTCTTATTCTGAAAAAAAAACCGAATGTTTGTTTATCTATGATGATCACGGTATTCGTGTCCGATTCGTTGGCTGAATGGTCAGCGTACTGGCCTTCGGTACAGAGGGTCCCAGGTTCGATTCCCGGCCGGGTCGGGGATTTTAACCTTCATTGGTTAATTCCAATGGCCCGGGGGCTGGGTGTTTGTGCTGTCCCCAACATCCCTGCAACTCACACACCACACATAACACTATCCTGCACCACAATAACACGCAGATACCTACACATGGCAGATGCCGTCCACCCTCAGCGGAGAGTCTGCCTGACAAGGGCTGCAATCGGCTAGAAATAGCCACACGAAATTATTATTACAGCATTCGTGATAGAAACGCTAGCTAAGTATTGTCGAACGTACGGCTGAAGTACAGTTCACTCGTGAGTGAAACCGAGAGATTTGTAATTGCAATCCAAGAATGTGTCATAGCTACAGCGAATTATAGAAAATATACTTATTTTAAAAGAGAATATGACAGATGAACGGTGTCGTAGATGCATCTTGACACTAGAAATCATCCATCAAGTCATTGGAGATGGTACCTTGTTCGCTGGTAGAGGCACAATGATGTAGCCAAAATCCTACATCAAGAAGTTGCAGTGGCATGTGGACTTCGAGAAGCGAGCGTGGTGTATTAAAATCATCAGCCATCCAACGTGATGAAAAACTAGGAGCACAGAATATAATGGGACATATCTCTTTTAATTGGCCAGACACTCTTAGCAAATCGCAATGATCTTTTCCTTCTCAAAAGGGGACCCAAAGTTATCTATTTTATACACAGTGCTGTCCCACTAAACCACAATATCAAAAACAAGCAGGTGAAGGAAACTAGTAATTACACTGCACTCGGAGAAGAGATGTAGGAGATCACACGAGTGATACCCGTGGAGCTGTCTGTGGTACCATCCAATAAGCCCTGTTAACATGTGTGGAGGAATTAGAAATAAAGCATTTCATTGCAAGAATGCAGAGAGCAGTTTTGTTGGACCAATATCACGCAATTATATTATTTGTCACAGCAATGATTCGTACCGTTAAGTGGAGAAAAACCGATGTAATGTCGGCTTAGCAAATGGAAGCGTGCACCACGCAACTCTCATTTTTTTCATAGTATATTGCTCTGATCGATTGAAACAACATTCTCTCTGGGATCAAACGGTGAGTCTGCGAGTCATGATGGTGTGCATCTCCCGTCAAAGAAGCTCCTGCAGTGGTATATTTCTAATGGTGAAAAAGTACCACCATATACTTTCCAGCTGTTTGCATTGGGCATTTAAGAGATTCATAACACCCTGTCCATCTGACTTCGTAGAAGTATGATGCGCTCAATGACTGGCCTTGGACGGTGCAATTTATATTTCGTTATTGCTCCAAATATATCCCAGACCATTATACATTTCCAAAGAAATTCTTGCCGGCATCTAGAAATGAACTCAAAATAGCCTCCACCAGAACACAGAACTTTTTCTAAAGATTGGACTTAATACTGAGTGTGACTGATAAAAAGAATCTGAAGAAGACCGAAGTAATTGTACGTCTCTCCTGCATATAAACACTCCATGAGCTCATCAGGACCTGTTTCAAAGCCCTGTCCTGTATCAAGATCCCCTTGTGTCAGAATTACTGCCTTTTTGTCAAGCCCAAAATACATCGTAATGTCTACGCTGAACTTCTGCACAAGCTGCAAGATCACGTGCAGTTGCCCTAGTGTGCTGCATAGCCTTTAAAGTCTTCCACAAACTGTCTATGGGAACCTTTTTGCTTCATCTTTACCAGCACTCACCTCAAACACTTCCGATGAACTGCCCCGACAGTGGTTTCAAACATGGATGGAACCATAGTGGGCTGAAAGGATCTTCCTGAAATATTCCTGTCTTGAATTGATCCGGACGTGGTTTCTGGGCAGCAACGCTTCAAGTGAAGCTTGTAAATAGACTTTAAATAGTGGATGATGAAAGGACTGTCCTTATAAATTATCAAGATATCAGTCAGATTTAAATATGAATTCTGCACAGAGTCATAGGCCTTTTAATCTATTATTATTATTATTATTATTATTATTATTATTATTATTATTATTATTATTATTTCTTCGCAATTGAACTTATTTAGCTGATGTTGTTGCCTTTTTCTTCCCACAAAATCTCTTCATCTTCTCGCTGTGGCCTTTTTTGCGATCTTCTGACCATATTTTGATGGTGGTAGTGCTTGGAGAGTGTGTAAAGCGGTGATTGTCCACTACTTTTCTGAATGTAGACCTATCTGGTACAATGCCATCTGTGATGTCTATTTCCTGAAGATCTTTTCCAGCTTCGAGCAGCCAGTTGATTTTTACTTTCATTGATAGGGCAAGGTTGAGAATTCTATTGATTAATGTCTGATTACTCATCCTGAGAATATGTTGGTAAAAAATTTCAAACAGCTTTTCCTAAATGTGTCTGAGATTTTCTCTGAGTACTGGCATAAGTCATAAGATTTCCTTATCATCCAGATTTCCTCTGACCGGGCGAGTTGGCGGTGCGCGTAGAGGCGCGCGGCTATGAGCTTGCATCCGGGAGATAGTAGGTTCGAATCTCACTATCGGCAGCCCTGAAGATGGTTTTCCGTGGTTTCCCATTTTCACACCAGGCAAATGCTGGGGCTCTACCTTAATTAAGGCCACGGCCGCTTCCTTCCAACTCCTAGGCCTTTCCTATCCCATCGTCGCAATAAGACCTATCTGTGTCGGTGCGACGTAAAGCCCCTAGCAAAAAAAGAAAAGAAAGATTTCCTCTGTACAGACTGGTCCAAATACTTTCCCTAAGACTTTTCTTTCTTGTTTTTCTGATCAATGATCTGCCCCCAAAGATCAGTGTTTCAGAGGCATATAGTGCTTCAGGCTTCATTATAGTGTTATAATGTCTTAATTTTGCATTTCGGGATATGGATTTTCTTGTTACATCTGTTCCAAGTGAGTCTGTGCGCTGTCTGTAGTTTAGAGATGCTTTCTTCGTTTGCTTCATGATTCAGTCATTGAAGGTTGGATGACTTCTCCCAGGTATTAATTATTTTATCCATAATGGTCAATTATTAATCACACATTCATTTATTTAAACACCTTTAAATATGTGATTCCAGAAGTATGTATGTTGGATCCTCAACAGGTCTTAGCTGTCATAGATGGCCTAGGTGTCACTGAAGGCATACTAGGGAAATGAAGATTGATGTAGTTTCCCGTTGCTTTCCTCACTGAACCAGAAGTTGCTATTGTATAGCAATCTGCCAAGCCCACTGAAATGCGTGCACCAACCGACCCCATGAGCGATATTTTCACACCATTCATAGCAGACTCTGGCTGCATAAGGAATGGCATTACTGTACTAGCATCACTCGTACCTCAGCCACTTTCACACTGTCAAAGAAAAGGATAAGACTGATACAGGTCAGTGAAAGTAACAAATTTATTCTAGCCAATACCAGAAGACATGGTGCACTGTAAATACTACATCTTGCCAGCCAGGAGGGACTTTTAATTCAAGCATGCAAATTTAAAGATGCTGAGTTCGATTCCCGATCGGACTCAGGTTTATAATCACATCTGGTTAATTCCTCAAGGAACTCATCACGGAAAGAATTATGTAAGGAAGTTAATTTGGCTTGGATTTGAATTAAAAAGAAAACAAGTAAAAGTACAAGGCAGTTTTTGCGGAACTGCATTTAAGCCGGAAGTGATTTCTAAACGTCATTGTATTAGTTTGACAGAAATATCTAAGACTCACAATTTGAAACCTTTTCGGGCCCTTTAAGCCTATAAGTTTCGGTACAATCAATCAATCAATCAATCAATCAATCAATCAATCAATCAATCAATCAATCAATCAATCAATCAATCAATCAATCAATCAATCAATCAATCAATCAATCAATCAATCTCTAAAGGTAATGCCTTGTCGATTCAACCATTGTCTTCTGTCTTCAGCTTGTCGTTTCATCCCACAGTAGCAACTACATCCAACGTTTTGCATCAATACTTGAAACAATTGCTTCCCAGGTCGACCTCTTCCCTTCTTTCCTAAGATCTTCCCTTCTAGGAGATTGGTCAGAAAGATATTATGGCGCACTGTGTGTCCAATGAATTTAGTTGCTCTTCTATGTATTGTTATCATCAGCTGTTTCTTCTCCTGTATTTATCGCGATATACTTTCGTTGGTTCTTTTTTCAGTCCAACTGACTTTTAGCATTCGCCTCCAGACCCACATCTCAAACGCTTCAAGCCGTTTCCTATCCTGTTCTTGGATTGTCCAAGATTGACATCCATATAAGAGTACGCACCACACAAGTGACATCACGAAACATTTCCTAATCTCAATATCTAGATGTATATTGGTCAGAAGATTTCTTTTGTTACTGAATGCTTGTTTGGCAAGCGCTATTCTTCTTCTTATCTCTTTGCTGCAACGGTTATCATTTGTGATTAGACTTCCGAGGTAAGGGGAACTGGTGAGTTCTTCCACTACTTTGTTAAGAAGCCTGATGTTGGTGTGATTTCGCTCAGGATGTTTACTTACAAGTAATATTTTTGTTTTCTTTACGTTAATGTTTAAGTCTGCCTGCTGTCATTTCTTGATGGATGCAGTACGTTTGCATCCATCTCTTGGCACAGGCCAGAGCAAAGTGTAGCTTCCACTGAAGTCCCAGTCTCACCATGGCTGTGACAATATGGAAGCTCCTGCGGTATGGGTGGTGCTGAGCAATGGCATTCAGAGCACAACCAGTGCGGCTGAGTGTCATGAAAGGTGTTGCTCATAGGATCAGTCGTGCTACAATAGCACTGCCTGGCCCAGTGAGGAATGCAATGGCAAACTACCTCACTCCTCGTCTTGCATAGTACGCTTCATTTTGGTACTGCCATTGGTTTTTGTGGTTTTCCTATAACTGCATAGCCTTTGGTGGTGCTATTTGAGGATCCAACCAGCCTCTGGGCTGATGACCTAACAGACAATGTTTAAGTATAAATCTACTAAATTTGATGACAGTATATTGAGCATCTTGGATAATTCCTTTTCTGAGTCTGCACAATTGAGTAAATTGCTTAATTTTACGTTTTCGTAGTGTGGACCCCTATTTCGTCTGCTAAGAATTGTTTTCAACATTGAGAAAAGAAGAAGGCGGATGTTATGTGGGCTTCGATTGGGATATTTAGTTACTTGTCACAACCATGTTGTCACGGTGCTTTTAACGCTGAGTGTCCTTAACGTATACTTAAGATGCCGTACGTGAGGTCCTCTGTATACATCGCTGAGGTCTGACTCAGGTGTGTGTGAGTGTGAAGTAATTGGCAATGTGTGACCAGGTGTACAGAAGTTTAGAAAGGCCTGCTTGTGGTCCTCTCGCCCTTGGCATTAAGTTTAATTAAGTTGCAATGTGCCTCGCCCTCACCATCCGGGTTAAGGCTGTCCTAGATCCGCTCTAACAGCCTCTCATGGTCAACAATGGTTCGGCTCTGAGGCAGACCAACTTCAGTCCATTACTGTAGTAGATATGCTACGACTTCCCTTAGATAACAGCAATGGGTTTGCAAGTTACTGTCAAGTGATGATCAAAACGAGGTATATTGCTTTTCTTCTAAACTATTCTTACTCTCCCCCGCGGAACAAATATTGCGGAATTGATAGTAATTCACAGCCTAGGCTAGCAGAAAAGTAGTTATATTCAATAATATTTATGGTATTGGCTTTATGTACCACTAACAAATTTTACGGTTTTCGCCGAGGTGTCGGTTTTCTCTCAGGAGTTCTTTTACTTGCCAGTAAATCTACCGACATGAGTACCTTCAAACGTCACCCTACTGAGCCAGGATCGAACCTGCCAAATTGGGATCAGCGCCACATCCGTCTGAACCACTCAGCCTAGTAGTTATGTTCATGAGTGCTGTATTTATTTATTTATTTATTTATATATTTATTTATTTATATATTTATTTATTTATTTATTTATTGGTCTCTTTGAAAGTGCACAGACAGTAGGTCCAATACAGTACCTTTTTATGACAACAATACTTAAAATACAAATGTCAGTAAAAACAAAAATAAAATTACAGACAACGATGAAAATACATATACAGAGAAAATAATGATGCAGCCTCCATCAAGAATATTTCTAACAATGAAATTACAGTAATTAAAACAAAGATTTACTGTAGCTAATGTAATAACTGCCTACAATAAATACCGTAAGGAGCACCGATTATTAAAAAAGGAGTATAACATCTGAATGTAAAAATTAGAAACATATGCCTTTAAATGCTTCTTAATGATAGTACATGATTCTGAAAATAAATCTATTCATGGAGAAAATGTGTTGTAAAAATGTATACCGAACAGTATTAGTTTTTGTTTCATACATGCAACTCTGGCCGCCTCCGTGGTGTAGTTGTTAGCGTGATTAGCTGCCACCCCCGGAGGCCCGGGTTCGATTCCCGGCTCTGCCACTAAATTTGAAAAGTGGTACGAGGGCTGGAACGGGGTCAACTCAGCCTCGGGAGGTCAACTGAGTAGAGGTGGGTTCGATTCCCACCTCAGCCATGCTCGAAGTGGTTTTCCGTGGTTTCCCACTTCTCCTCCAGGCGAATGCCGGGATCGTACCTAACTTAAGGCCACGGCCGCTTCCTTCCCTCTTCCTTGCCTATACCTTCCAATCTTCCCATCACTCCACAAGGCCCCTGTCCAGCATAGCAGGTGAGGCCGCCTGGGCGAGGTACTGGTCATACTCCCCAGTTGTATCCCCCGACCAAGAGTCTGAAGCTCCAGAACACTGCCCTTGAGGCGGTAGAGGTGGGATCCCTCGCTGGGTCCAAGGGAAAAACCGAACCTGGAGGGTAAACAGATGATGATGATGATGATGACATGCAACTCTTCCATCGAGTGGAATGTCTACTCGTGCATAAATAAATAAGTTATTAGATTTCATTTACTGCATCTTTTTTTTGCAAGGGGCTTTACGTAGCACCGACACAGATAGGTCTTATGGCGACGATGGGATAGGAAAGGCCTAGGAGTTGGAAGGAAGCGGTCGTGGCCTTAATTAAGCTACAGCCCCAGCATTTGCCTTAATTAAGCTACAGCCCCAGCATTTGCCTGGTGTGAAAATGGGAAACCATGGAAAACCATCTTCAGGACTGCCGATAGTGGGATTCGAACCTATTATCTCCCGGACGCAAGCTCACAGCCGCGCGTCTCTACGCGCACGGCCAACTCGCCCGGTACTACTGCATCTTTGACGTGTCTACAAACAGTAGCGGCGGTTAGGGGGTGGGGTGAGGAGGGACAGTCGCTCCCACCCGCACTTTGTAGAGTAAATATGACATTTATTCCATTTTAGCCAGCTGGAACTAGGAATTATTTTAAAACAAGCTATTTGTATAAGCCTTGTTGTCTTATATGCTAAATCTTTCCATTACGGTATAGCGCTACGGCAAGTAGTGGAGACGTTGCATGTGCTGTGTGGAAGGGTAGTAGGGGTACAAATTTTTGCCGAGGTCGTGGCCACAGAGTTATAATTCACCCACTTGTCGCGCGCATTCATCAGTCTGGCAGTCTCTTTAGTGTCTGTTAGTTTCTTAGTGAGTATTCAAATACTAAATTATTTTAATTGCATAATCATGCCGTACTTCTATGTAATTATACCGGGCGAGGTAGCGGTGGGGTTACGGGCGTGCAGCTCTGAGTTTGCACTCGGGAGATAGTAGTTTCGAATCCCACTGTCAGCAGCCCTGAACAAGGCCTCACACCGCTGGCTGCGCAGAAGCGTATGACGGGGGAAGTCATGTCCATGCGCGTACCGCCATGTTGCGGGCGCTCCTCAGCTTGACGAGATCGTATAGAATTCATGCATGAACGTATACATGTAATTGAAACCTAGGCTCTACACTTTTGATTTATTGAAAATATGAAGTCATGTTCAAATGACAGCAGTCTACAACTTAAGTACGATTACGTGAGATACAAATTGCCTGTCTCTTAGCAGACTGGAGGGCACATTAAATATTTCCGATAGCAATAATCTTCAATCTCAGCAAAAAGGAAACCTGTGAAATAAAATCTTTCTATGACAGGCACATAGCTTATGATTCCTCTTTTATAAGTCATTACAGCAAGTTTTACTAAATTCTCTGAACATTTTGTTTAAAAAGTGTACATGACTGCAGAAATCTTTCTAAAACGATCAGATACATTTCTTGTCATTTTATGAATATGAAATGCCGGCTCCGCTGTGTAGGGATAGCGTGTCTACCTCTTACCCTGTGGCCCGGGATTCAATCCCTGGCCAGGTCAGATATTTTTACATGGACCTGAGAGCTGGTTCGAATTCCACTCAGTCTACGTGATTACAATTGCGGAACTATCTGACGGTGAGATAACGGCCGAGAGGATTCATCGTACTGACCACACGACACCTCGTGCAGGCCTTCAGGCTGAGCAGCGGTCGCTTCGTAGGCCATGGGGTTTGGATATGAAATAACGTAATTGGATTAGCAGAAGTTAAATTGTCATTTCTATGTGATTTGCACTTAGGTAAATGCTGCCTGACATTCCTTACACTGGCGCTAGTCTGCCTCTATTGTGTATATCTTAAAATTAAATAAATGTCTAGGGTTAGTCTGAGTTTCTCTGAGTCGTTTAGGCTTAAGTAAGGAAGTTATAATTTAAGATGTGAAACCCTCCTCATAATATTATCTTTTTATATACCCGCATTACTGTTTTTACAAACTCAATATGAATTAACATTATCTGAGCACAAATAAATACCCTGAAAGTGCATTCTAATTTTTCTCGAAGATGAGCACCATGATTTACACCAGAAAAAATAAAGTTGAATGTAAAACACTTGCAAGAAGATTAATATCATAGTTAAACAGTTGTTCTGATTAGCGTTTTCTAATACAGACTAGAATTGACAAGTTTATAATGAGCTTTATTTAGACTTTATATTGTCATTCCATTCCTGACCCGGTCGAATGACTGGAAACAGGCTGTGGATTTTCACTTTTATTTTCATTGTCAAATTTTTGTGGAATAGCGTATTAACAATTGTATTCTTTTATTATAAAGCAAGTGTAAAAAAATTAAGAACTTAAGACATGCGGTACTAATAAATCATTTTTCAGATAATTTGAAGCAGTACTTTACCCTAATATTAAAAGCGTTATATCAAGCTTTATCATTCATGTCTTACGGATTCTAGGCCCAAGTTTATCAAATTTGTAATAACGGTAGGTCTACACAGTCTGTATTAACATCACGTAGTCTTTTCCAGAACAGCTGTTTAGTTCTAAGCAATTATCCCCGATGAATTGGAATAGGCCAAACAAGAAGAAGCCTACAATTTCTAAATTTCGTGTCCTTCTGCTCTCTGAATAATCCACCCTTTAATCTGTTTAGTTCTCGATTATGGTAATTGAAAGTTATTTTATAACAGTTCAATTTCTACTCGCATGCGAAAAGAAATACCAGATCTCTTCTGATAATCTGTACAAATGAAGGCTGCACACGAATTCACATTCGTGAATACCTTTCTATTCCACACGTAAGGCCTAACTTTATACCTAATATTGCCGATCAATTTATCTACCGTAATGTATCAGCTCCCACATTTCTTGAAAATATTTTACAATATATTACCACTCCGTCACATATAATACTACAACAGATCCACTAACAGACATGATTAAAATCGAAAACATGCACGGGACTGTAAACATTATCGCGTGCTACCCGTGCATTCGAAGTTGAAGCGCCCGCAACATGGCGATGCGCGAAAGTGTTCAATATTCCACATAGCACCAGCGCCCTCTGTGAGTCTAGATAAGTAATATTAAAGTCTTTGGCCCTGAAGATGGTTGTCCTTGGTTTCCCATTTTCACACCAGGCAAGTGCTGGGGCTGTACCTTATTTAAGGCTACGGTCGCTTCCTTTCCACGCGCAGCCCTTTTCTGTCTCATCGTCGTCATAAATCCTATCTATGTCGGTGCGACGTAAAGCCAATTGTAAAAAAAATAAATATATATATTCAGTTGTAATCGTGTTGCAACAGGAGCTAATACCAACGTTCCTATGTTATTTTTTTTGTGTTATGTTATTTATTAAGTAAATGCCCCGTAGTATGTTTGTGAGACCTGATGAAAATTTTATTATACAGCATTGAATCAAAATCTGAAAAAAATATTATTACGAATAGGCCTAATCCACGGGGCTGATTAATTACATTTACTTTTAAAAACGCATAATACAAACGAAATAATTTAGTCCGGTGAATGTAAAGTTGGTATTCCCTCGCGTTGAAATTACAATTAAATATATCTGTTTTTACAATTGACTTTATGTCGCACCGACACAGATAGAACTTATGGGAAGGAAGCAACCGTGGCCTTAATTAAGGTACAGCCTCAGCGTTTGCCTGGTATGAAAATGGGATACAACGGAAAACCATCTTCAATAGTGTCGACAATGGGATTCGAAACCATTATCTCCCGAGTGCAAGCTACTGTAGCTACTGCATCGAGACTCTGGAATACACTTCCAATGGACATTCGGTACCTTACTTCCTCTCATGAATTCAAATCTGCCTGCCGAAAATTTTTCCTGGGAACATAAAACTGAGTTGTGTGAGTCACTGTGTGTATGTTGTGTGAATGTGTTTTCTTCATTTATTATTATTATTATTATTATTATTATTATTATTAGTACTGTCACACTGATTGCCGTACTGATATGTAGGCCTAACTTAGTCATAGAATTATCTGTCCGTAGTATTCTTTCTTTTTAGAATTTCTATGTCTTACTTTTATGTTTAAAACCAAACCCCATGGCACTACAGCCCTACGGCCATTTTCTTGGCTTTCTAGACCGGGGCCACTATCTCACCGTCAGATAGCTCCTCAGTTCTAATCACATAGGCTGAGTGGACCTCGAACCAGCCCTCAGGTCCAGGTAAAAATCCCTGGCCTGGCCGGGAATCGAACCCAGGGCCTCCGAGTGAGAGGCAGGCACGCTACCCCTACACCACGATGCCAGCTCCTTTTATGTCTAAATTTTTAAATTTTATTGTTTATAATGTTTAAGAGAGGGCCATGAGCCCTAACTTCGCCACAAATGTAAGTCAGGAATAAATAAAAATTAAATGAAATGGCGTATGGTTTTCGAGCTGGGACCCCTGTAACCAGCACACTAACCGTTTAGCCATGGTGCCGGACAAATTGCTGGTGAGAAGTGCTGACGGAAACTGCAATTGCTTGAATGATTATTGATGAGAAACACAGGTGTGACGTTCGGCTTTACGAAGGGATCTCCAGTAAATGATACTGACACTATACTGTACAGGGAAGAGACAGGATTAGCGTACGTGCCACATGTGCAGCGTTATAATTTCATCACATCACGCTCCATTTGCCCAGCATTTCCATTGTCAACACACACACACACACACACACACACACACACACACACACACACACACACACACACACACACACACACACACACACACACACACAGAGAGAGAGAGAGAGAGAGAGAGAGAGAGACTTAGTTCCGAACTTTCCTTCATTTTTTGGAAAGTAAAGCAATAATATTTTCGTCACCGGCTGATATGAAATCGAACATTCCCATTAGATTAATGTTCCGTTTAGGATCAGACAGAATCATCAGAGTTCGTCATGAAAGGCTGGAATCTAGTAAGTAATTTGTGAATGTGCTGAAAATTTACTTTAAACTCGACATGGAACTTGGTTAGATTTTATCGTATATTTGTAAGTTTGAAATAAGTCAACAAACAACTCTGGAGTTTGCATTATAGAGGAGATTAAGATCTGAATAGCAAAATAACAACAACAACAACAATAATAATAATAATAATAATAATAATAATAGTAATAATAATAATAATAATATTAATAATAATAATAACAATGTCCGCCTCTGTGTTGTAGTGGTTAGTGTAATTAGCTGCCTCCCCTGGAGGTCCGGGTTCGATTCCCGGCTCTCTCACGAATTTTGAAAAATGGTACGAAGTCTGGAACGGGGTCCACTCAGCTTCGGGAGGTCAACAGAGTAGAGGAGGGGTTCTATTCCTTCCTCAGCCATCCTCGAAGTGTTTTTCCGTAGTTTCTCACTTCTCCTCCTGGCAAAAGCCGGGATAGTATCTAACTCAAGGCCACGACCGTCTCCTTCCCTCTTCCTTGTCTATCCCTAACGATCTTCCCATTTCCCCACAAGGCCCCTGTTCAGCATAGCAGACGAGGCCACCTGGGCGAGATACTGGTCCTCCTGTGCAGTTCTATACCCCCGATCCAAAGTCTCACGCACCAGGACATTGCCCTTGAGGTGGTAGAGGTGGGATCCGTAGCTGAGTCCTAGGGAAAAACAATCCCTAGAGGGTAAACGGATTAAGAAGGAAGAGAAAAAGAAAAGTATGACCTGATGCATAAACAGAACACAATACATAATAAAGTAACGGAAAAACAAGTATGGTAATAAAAAGTGATCTATGTTCATGAGTTTGAAGGGAAACGAAATCTTAATCTGGGTGAACACGTGGTGGATGTGTGTGGATGCTACTGATAATATTTAGAGAAAACCTGAAAAGTCGATTTAAATCTGTCCTCAGAATAATCGGTGTTTGCATCTTAATTCGTGACTCCTAACACTTAAAACCCAAACATTTTCGTGGAGAAGATACAGGCTCTTGATTATGAAGGTGTGTCTGATGTATAGTCCCTATTCCTTGCTAAATGAGTACAAATCAGTCTTGCGTTCTAAGAGTTATAATTATAATTTAACAGGAGTGTTTACAGGACTGAAGAGTTTTTGCACCTTAAAAAGATTGTAGTAAGTCTGCTGACACGCACGGCAGGTGGTCCGGTGGGTACCAAGACTCTAATGCGACCACTTACGGCTCGAAATGAGTGGCAATGGAGCAAGTAAGTCGAAACGGGAGGTCAGGCACAAGTAATTTCCTGTCCTTCATGGAGCATAAGAACATGGTCCGCCCATTTAACTAAGTGTATCAGATGATCACACATCATCAGTTAGAGGCCATCAAGGATATGAGTTTCAGAGTTTACTGCCTTGTGTCCACTTTTCTTTTTCATGTTAGGTTTATTTGGTTTTTAAAATGCTAAACCTTCAACCGCTTAATGAGCCTGTATTTTTGTTTTATACCACACACATTATTAAGGTCAATCGATTTTTAAAACTGAACAGAGGACTAACGGACTGTTTTAAATGCTGTTTAAGAGGAATGATCCTTACTGTTTTACAGTAATAAAAACATTATTATCATAACCTTCGTAGTTTAGACATTTAACTTATTTTGTGTGCATCTCCGTGCCTATATGGTAAAGTTCCGATCTTGGATGTGAAGATCTCAAGTTCGATTCCCAGCCATGCAGTGGGATTTCAACTATGGGTACTTGACAGTATTTCCTAAAATGTGGGGACTGGATGTCAATATTCAAGGAGGTGAATGTGCTTTCTTGGACGCTGGCATGAAGAAAAATGTATGAGGCACCGTATACAATTATTAATGTTCAATAATAATAATAATAATAATAATAATAATAATAATAATAATAATAATAATAATAATAATAATCCTTGAAGAGTTTTGGCTTAGATAACAAGACAAAAGCAATTATCCAGCAAACCCTGACTAACACCAACTCCATAGTGAAGTTCAGAGGAGAGATGTCTGATGCCTTTGAAATCAGGACAGGAGTGAGAAAAGGAGCACCTCTTCTCTTCAACTGTGTATCAGAAAAGGTCATCCGAGAATGGCGGAAAGAAATTAAAAGTTCAAGGGTATAAAATGAGGTAAGGCTAGGCTACAAGTATATGAAGCTTTCAATCGACTGTCTACCCTTTGCAGATGATCTAGTGATCTTTTCAGACTCCATTAACACAGCAGAAGAACAACTTAACCAACTGAAGACTCAAGCATTGAAGGCTGTGCTTCAAATCTCCTTTGAGAAGACGCACTTCATGACAAATATAAAAACAGCGCCAAGGGAACTGGAGGCCGGACTAAGAAAAATTAAGCAGGAAGAAAAGTTTAAATACATCGGTGAATGGACAGAGTCTAACCTATCAGAGAAAGAATCCTTCGTGTCACACTTGAACAAAATGGAAATGGCCTACCAACTAACTAAAGATATCTACAATAAGAGATCGATATCCTTAAACGCCAAAATGAGACATTACTGCACTGTTATTCGACAAGAGGCTCTGTATGCGGCAGAGACTCTCACAATGAACAACAAAGATCTAATGGAAAAACTAGAGGCTAAAGAAAAGAAGAATTTGAAAAAATCCTGGGTCCCATCAAAGAAAACAGCGAGTACAGAAGGCTTCACAACCACGAATTATACAAGCAAATGGAGAAGATAAGTGACACGATTCGAAAAGGAAGGATTGCTTTTTACATAAACGTGAGACGAATAATCCCAAGCAGGATCTAAACGGATACTAACATACATTCAAGATAAGAAAACCAAAGGGGCATTGTTCACAGAAGTTGAGAAAGATCTACGAGAAATGGAAATATCTCCTAAAGATATTCTGCAGCGTGTTCCAGGTTTCCAGGAAGAGCCTAAGCTGAAGACAGGGAAGGCATGGACACAAGAAAGAAAAGAACAAAACCCTGGAGACTACTTCAGGAGCATTGGGTGGCAGTTAAGGCTCGGAAAAGGAGACAGTTGAACTGACGTGGTCCCTAGTTGGCCGAAACGAAGACAGAAGGAATAATAATAATAATAATAATAATAATAATAATAATAATAATAATAATAATAATAATAATAATAATACCCGTGTGGGTATTTACCGCTTACCTCCATCGTGCACGTCCCATTGGAATTGGGGAAGCTCGCTGGCTCTGCCGCCAGCAGAGTCAAAGGGTAGTAAGGGAAATAAAATACCACCGTGAAAAAAAAACTGGTCCCTTGCCAGGGTTACGGCGAAGACTGGTAAATGACCAGAAGCCAGAAAACATCTTGAGACAACCTCTAGGGCTAACAACCCTAGTTGTAAAAGGATGGGTACCCGTCCAAAGCAAAGTCAAGTCAAAAAGCATGATGGCACAACATTTCAAGAAACAACATACCCCAGGGGGTAAATCTTCGGATAAATCCCTCGTCGTGAACGCCACGGCGCACGAGTCTCGTTCGGATTCTGGGGGAGACTCGACATCATGCAAGAGACGAGTCGGAGCGTCTCAGTGTACCCCGAAGAGTCAAAAACTCAGGACAAAATCTAAAACCTTCCTAGAAACTTTCAGCATAAATTCACTTATTAAAAAACTGGCAAGCTGAAAACCCTCACCAAAGCTCTTCACGAAAATCAGATATCCATAATGGCCCTACAGGAAACAAGGTACCCAGATGAAGAGATTTTTGAATCCGAAGGCTACCGACTTTTCAAGAGCAAAGCGCAAAGAGGAACACTCAATGGAGCTGTGATGCTTGGAAACGCGTTTGCTGTTAGAACAAAGATCCTTACTCGGTTGCAAATTTCGAACCTGTGAATGACAGATTGTCTATACTCACAATTAAATGCGCGATCAAAACCTACGCCCTAGTTAACGCACATGTTCCTACAAACGATAAAAACAAGTCTGATCCAGACGAAGTTGATAATTTCTGGGACCTACTGGATGAAAAATTAAACAAAATCCCCAAACACCATGTCAAGCTTCTTTTGGGTGACTTCAATGCCCAACTAGGTCGTGAACAGAAGTACAAGAAAGTTATAGGAAATTACCCTGCTCACAAAAGAACCAATCCCAAGGGCAAAATACTGGTGTCCATTTACGAAAATCACAACCTGGAGGTCATGTCGACCCACTTTTACCATCTACCCAGAAGGCAAATGACTTGGCGTTCTCCCGTCCAAGCTCTCGGAGAGTTCCAAATTGATCATGTTACAATCTCCAGGAGAAACAGCCCTGAGATTATGAATGTCAAGGTAAGGAAAGGCATCAATGTGGCCTCAGATCCTTATATGTCTCTTATCAAATTCAAACCAATTCCCGCAAACACAAGGAAGACAACCAAACAGATCACACGCTTCGACAATGATAAACTTCGGCAAAGGGTCGAGGGGTTCCAGGAGAAGGCTAGACCAAATGACTGTGACTTTAACAACGCTAAAAGTCTCCTTGTTGAGGCCGCCAAAGACGTTGCAGAAACCAAGAGAAGCAAAAAGCATGCCTGGCGGAATGGTACCTGCGAATCAGTCCTCCAAGAAATACTCAATGCGTGGAAACAGTACGACTCTAAGAAATCATAAAATGATTGGGAAACCTACAAAACCCAACGTGCCCAAGCAGCTAGGGTGTTCAGAACTGAGAAACGTAAATACGAATTTCTCTCATTGACAAGATAGAACAAAACTTTAGGAAGAATGAAAGCAGAGAGTACTACAGAGCCTTCAAACACAAACTCACTGTCTATAAACCATCATCTCTATGCTTTGAGCGAAAGGACGGCACACCTGCGACGTCAAATGAAGAAAATTGCAGCATTCTGGCAGATTACTTCAAGAATTTACTTAATTGCTCTAAACCTCAAAGCGCCATTGAGACCAAGGAACCCTTACTTAGGTACCCAGATTCCAGACCACCCGACAGTGATGAAATCAAGCGCCACATTGCCCGTCTCAAAAATAACAAAGCGCCGGGGGAAGACTCAGTAGTAGCAGAACTATGGAAATATGCCCCAGAGGAATCACTTGATATCTTGCAAGAGCAAATAGAAGAAATATGGAACAAGGAGACCCTACCCGAAAATTGGAAAATAGCTTTGATCCATCAATTACACAAAAAAGGCAGCATGAAGAACATCAAAAGCTACAGAGGAATATCTTTGCTACCCGTGACTTACAAAATTCTATCACTTGCCATCCTGGAGCGTTTGGAAGCACAAGTCGGACATCAAATAGGTGAATACCAAGGAGGGTCAGAAAAGGTCGCCCAACAGCTGGACAGATCCAAAATCTCAAAACGATCATCAGATATTGTACACTAAGGTCCAAGCAGTATGTGTCTGTCTTTGTGGACTTTAAGAAAGCGTACGACTCCATTGACCGGGAAGTCCTGCTAAACATCTTAAATGAATTTGGAGTTGATTTGAAACTGATGGCATTAATTAGAGCCACCCTGACCGATACAAAATCCAAGGTGAAGTTCCACGGATGTCTCTTGCATTTCCTTTGACATCAGAACAGGTGTCCGACAAGGTGATGGGCTATCCCCGATACTCTTCAACTGTGTTCTTGGAAAGATCATCAGAACCTGGCGGGTGAGATTGCAGGAAACCAACTACAGTCCATTGAGAATAGGAACCAAATCCAAGGGGATCGCAACAGACTGCTTAGCATTTGCCTATGATATTGCTGTTCTCTCAAACGACATAGAAACCGCTAGAGCTCAAGTTGAAATTTTAAAAGAAATTACCGGACAAACTGGTTTGCAGATATCGTTTGAGAAAATAGAAGTAATGACTAACATCAAAGAGGCTCCACCAAAACTCCATACAAAATACGGGGACATCACCCGAGTAGACAAATTCAAATACCTGGGTGAGATCATCATGAAAAATGGACCGGACAAAGAAGCACTTCAGGAGCGAGTACGCAAACTGGAAATAGCCTACCAAACATCCCGCACAATCTACAACAAAAAATGCCTTTCCCAAAACACCAAGATTCGTCACTATGAAATAGTTCTGAAGCCAGTAGTTCTATATGCAGCCGAAACCTCGTCTCTAAATGCCAACAAAGGACTCCTTGAAGAACTGGAAAAAAGAGAAAGCAAAATTGTGAGAGGAATCTTGGGATCAAAGTACAGAAATGGAATCCATCAAAAGAGATCCAACAAGGAAGTCTACAGCAAAATAGAGAAAATTACCGACACGATAAGAAAAAGATGGGCACGATTTTACGGTCATCTGAAAAGAATGGACGGAAGAAAGTTAACTAAAGAAATCTTTCACTTTTTGTATTCAAACCCCAAAACCACAACTCCCTGGTTTAGAAATACCAAAGAAGACCTGCAAATGCTACATATCTCAGCTGAAGACGCCCTTAACAGAGATCTCTTCCGCAAGAAAATATTGACGAACGGGCTAAACCGAGACGAGCAACCGAAGAGAAGACATGGTGCCCCTTGTACAGAGGAGCGTAAGCAGGCCCACTCACAAAGAATGAGGGAAATTTGGGCTCTAAAGAAGGCCTGGTTCAGTGTCAAATGCAACAAGACTTAACGTGGTCCTTGATGACCCCAGCGAATTTTAATAATAATAATAAGAAGAAGAAGAAGAAGAAGAAGAATAAAGAAATCTACGTACATGCGTAAAAGAAGGTCGCCATTTTCCGGATATTTGAACAGAATGAATAATGACAGGCTGAAAAAATACATTTTTAATAAAACCATAAATCTTAAAGTACAACCCGCATGGTTTTTACAGGCATTAAATGACTTCAAAGAAGCAAATATTAACATTAAGGATACACATTATAGGAAGTTGTTTAGCGACAATATTCAAAAAGTGATCTTCAAGGATAGCGGTCAAATAGCTCCTCAATTGTAATCACATAGGCTGCAAGGACTTCAACCCAGCTCTCAAATTCAGGTAAAAATCCCTGACCTCGCCAGAAATCGAACCGAGGTTCTCCGGCTAAAACGTAAGCACGGTACCCCTACACCATGGGGCTGGCTCGCCGTAGTAAAACACACATATTAAATTTGGCCACACTCAATGAACCAAAGAATAACAGCCGAGAGGATTAGTCGTGCTGACCCCACGGCACCTCGTAATCTGAATGTGTTGGTTGTGATTATTGCTTCAAGAGGAAGTGCAACGGGGCAAATATCTTCCATTAATTCTTTCTTTCTTAATCCGTTTACCGTCCAGGGTTAGTTTTTCCCTCGGACTCAGTGAAGGATAGTTAGATATAAGATAGGAGGATAGGTAGTTATTAGTATAGGTATTGATGTGGGAACATCATGTATTTGATCATCAAATGTAATATTTCGTAAAATCTGATTTCCAATGCTCGTTAAACCTAGATCGTTTACAGTGTCATACTGTTTTATATTCGTTTTCTTGTGATTTCATTTCAGGAAATGAACAATGTATCAACCGACCCTAGTCGAACATTGAAAATTTGTTAGATTTCTGTTTTACAAAATAAGAGAATGGAGTTCCCCTTAAACAGCGGCTGATACCACCCACCCTACACGGTGGGCTCTGCACAAGAAAGCCTCAGCCTATAGTCGCTGCCACCAAATGAGGCGGGTCAAGTTGTTACGCTGTTGGCAAGATTATGTGCAGTATGTAGCAACTGGCAAAGAAATGTCTAATTGAACAGATCATTTCCGAGCGTGAGGCAGTTTGTTCTCCCCCATGCTCTTGATGTTACCTCCTACAATGTTGCAAAACAAATCATACTGCAAGCATCAGGAAGTCTGCCGATTTTAGCAGTATAACTATTTTCCACATAAACGAATTAATATAATTCCTCTTTCTTACTTTTTTAATCTGTTTACCCTCCAGGTTTGGCTTTTCCCTCGAACTCAGCGAGGGATCCCACCTCTACCGTCTCAAGGGCAGTACCCTGGAGCATGATACCTTGGGTCGGTGATACAACTGGGGAGGAGGACCAGTACCTCGCCCGGGCGGCCTCACCTGCTCTTCCGAACAGGGGCCTTGTGGGAATATGGGAAGATCGGAAGGGATAGACAAGGAAGAGGAAGGAAGCGGCCGTAGCCTTAAGTTAGGTACCATCCCGGTATTTTCCTGGAGGACAAGTGGAAAACCACGGAAAACCACTTCCAGGATAGCCGAGATGGGAATCAAACCCACCTCTACTCAGTTGACCTCCCGAGGCTGAGTCGACCCCGTTCCAGACCTCGTACCACTTTCCAAATTTCGTGGCAGAGCCGGGAATCGAACCATGGCCTCCGGGGGTGGCAGCTAATCACGCTAACCACTACACCACAGACGCGGAAAATTAATATAAATATTAAGAATAAAAACCTGAACAAGTAAATTTAAATCCATAAAATCGTACCTTGAAATTTTCAGTAAGTCCATGTTTTCGTTTCTTTCAGCCAATAAAATGTTGTTTGCTTCAAAAATGTAGAAAATCGTCTAACCTAAATTTATTATTTGAAACATTTTTTCCATAGGACTTTTGGTTTTCCTGGAAAATGGCCTCAAAGCGGCTATATAAATCTCGCTGAGTCGTTCACGTCGTGCGCGCCAGCGCAGGACACAGGACACCGTAAGGAATTTCGAAATACGTATTTATCTGTACCAGTTTTATTAAAATAGTTTTATTTGTTTATGGTTTTCAATATAACTTTAAATACTTGACTGCTATATAGTGGACTGCATAATATAGGAAAGAGAACTACCTGGACCTGGAGCGGACCGGTTTCCACTGGACAGCACTGCACTAAGAGGTAAGCGACTCTCGACAATCTGTCGCTTCTCCGTTCCCATTTTTCACAACAGCGCTATTTTCCTCACCTGTCTAATTCAGTGGCCGGAGGTTTAGTTAAGTCCTTCAGTATCCATATTGTGCCCTTTTCATGGCAACAACTGCGGTGAACTTCTTCCTTCTTCTGTGCGCCGGCTGCTCCTGTAATAAATGACATTTAAATGATACTCAAGGCTGCATGTAGACTCTTCTTCCTCAGTCGCGGACCGTCCGTATATCCCCGAAGATAGCCCACACGTCGATCAGGGAGTGAGGAAATGAAAAGTCGGGGTAAACTAACTATAAATGACGGTACCCAAAGACTGAATTAAAATTTAAATAACAAACTGATTTATTGAAAGAGTGCAAAGTGCCAAAAATTGAAAGTAAACTAAACTGGTGAAAAATGTAAACAAAGTGTAATGAAATAGAAATTTAAAAAAGATTGAAGATCTGCCTTACAATAACTCAAATATCTGCTTAATAAAACTGACTGAAGGTCAATCAAAATTAATAATATTCCAGATTATGCTGACACTGTCTTCAGGACGATGACGTGAATAAATACAAAACTCTGGTCAGAAAATACCATCTCATTTGAAGTACTGAATTGAAATGCATGGAAATGTCACTCAAAATAAATTAATGTGGTTGAATAATTAATTAATTAGTTACGTCATCAAATCAACACTGACTCAGAGGTGTTTATCTAATCTATAACACATGTGACTCAGTGGGGAACACCCAACTTTAAAATAATCGTGGACTGCGCTAACCATGTGTAACAAATAAGGAATAATTCAAAGAAAACGGCCATGAACATCGTACATCATTTACCACATAACCACTGTCACATTCAAACACCTGCTCGTAGTTGCAAAACAAGAAATTATTGAAACATGAACTTGAGTGTTACAATCACTCATTTAATTATTTAAACTTCACCTGCATGACTGTGATAGCCTGGACCTCATTTAAATATAAATAATGATTAGGCCAAGTGCCTCATGTTTACATTTCAAATGAAAGCGATCCTTGTACATTAAAATTTTACTTAATTTGCCGCTGACTGTATTTCATTACGAACTCATAATTTGTGGTACCACCACTAGATGGAGGCAGACCCCATCTTATTTACCTCATTCATTGCGGCTGTTATTATACAACTGGTTTATTAAAAATCGCTTCATTTCCTAATTTAAAATGTAGTGGATTTTAAAAGGTTTGGTAATTACTGAATGCCTGGTATGAGCATACCACTACTACTATGAACTAATCGATGATCTCTTATCCTAACACATGAAATCTTATTTACATAATTAAACTTGTTAATGGAGAAACACTGCTCCAACAAAAGAAATACAGAAATCAAACTAGCCTAATTACACCTATCTATTTACATCAAATCAAATGCAAATAATTCACGTACGATCACATCCCACAAATAAACGGTAATAAAAGGTACACTCAGAAAGAATAACAAATAAACAAAACTAGATCCCAACATCGCTGCCTGCTGAAAATTAATAAGGATGAAATGCGCAAAATATCGGAGTCTACGGAAAAATTTACCCCGCTACGAGTAGCAAAATATTGTGAATTTGACGGCAATCTCTAACCTCAGACGACAAATGTCTGGCCATGACACTATTTAACCTTTATGACCAATAATTACCGCTATTCCATGTCATCCATGACTCTACATGACTATCAAAAATACACGTTGATTCGTCGCTCTGCTCACATGTACTATGGCTAGCATAACTGGCCTATTTGCCGAGCATCTACTTTCCCTGGAACTATTTGAAACAAAATACAGGCTTCTGCCTACAACCATAACCCATGTCGTAACATATTTAACACTCTTGGTTAAATTATTCATCTCTCAATTCTATTCACTCATTATTATTCTTGACGTAGTACCTCATAATACGGCCTCGCTCGTATCCGGCGGGCGAAATATCTGTCGTGCACGTCACTATTTCTTACGACAGTTCATGACATGGTCCAAATATCACATTTCCATTATCAACGTAGATCGTCAGGGATATTATTCACTTAGCTCGATCTCTAGATCATTCTCTGCTTCACATATCACAAAATATCAGAGCTGACTCCTCAATGGCTTCCTGGCACTAACTGTTTCTTAAAAATGACGAGATTGCCTCTCAAAAACACGGCTATTGAAAAATGTGTATAACCGCAACTACACACAGAAATAACTACTCGCGTCTACCAAAAATCGTCGCAAAAATACACGGTATCAGAACTACCGGAAAAGGGTCATCTGAATGATGATTCCACAACATAAAACAAGCTGAATGCGCAAAATAGCAAAATAAGCATTAAAATCAACAAGGCGGCGTCTACAAGATCACAACTCCAACAGAAATATCGCTCAAAACCAACGTTATCACAACGTGATTATTATTATTATTATTATTATTAAAATCGGCATTACACTCATTGAGATCAAATAATATAGCATCCTAAACGGTCAAAGTGACTTACTACAAATGATCCAAAATAATACGCAAACACATCTACATAAAGGAAGTACGCAAAATAACCCTAGCTGAAAGCGCAAAAATTATTATTATTATTATTATTATTATTATTATTATTATTATTATTATTATTATTATTATAATTATTATTATGATTATTAAAATGTGAATTATTTACAATCCTACCTAACAGTCTAAGCTACATTTGATCATCGATTAGTCACAGTTCTACATATTTATATATACATTATTTTGTTAATGCTCATACCTGGGTGCTGGAGGCATGTTGGATCACCCTCCGGGCTCCGTCATGGTGAATTAGAATTCCATCTTGAAGCTGATGTGGTATTCCGAATTTTCACACACGCAAACTTGATTCATTTTTATCATGGCGTTACACACGTTTACATTAACATAAACACTCGCATTTTCTCGCACTCCAGTGAAGATTATACCATCGCACTGCATAGACTCCCGACGTGAAGTCGAAAGTTTCCTCTCCGCTACCTGCCTGAAAATCACCTGCTGGTCTCCACACCGCTCTCTCAGTTTGTTTACCTAGTGGCTTACCGGTTGTTCACCTCTTCGGAACATAACAGTTTGCTCAAGGTCTTTAACATTGCGGCCTTTTATTAATGAAAAGACATTCTGCTCCCTGTCTGCTTTAACTAGTTTCTCCCCGAAAACATCTCGCCTGCCATAACAGTTTATTGTAAGTGGTAAAAGCAAGCTAAAGTACAGTTTCCAATGATGTGGAGAAATTTATGCTGATCATCCTCCAAAAATGAAGAATAAAATAGCTTTCCAACAAATGTCAAACTACACGTGGATTAGAAAGGTTTTATGCAGCTACGCTGAAACATGGACTTGTCCCTCTCGATTAGTAATGTGAGTTCATTTAAGCCAAGTGTTGAAAGTGTAGCTATTGCCTGTTATCTCTGCATAAATTCACAGTAAAGTAAAAGATTGTTAAAGTGTTCATTTCTGAAATGTTACTCTCCCAAGTAAAATACATGGCTCACTCGGATGCCATCAAGTGTCTCTAATCGCTTTCTTACCAGACAAAAGTAAAGTTCAAAGCTGACTAACTTAATTAGCTGACACACTCTAAACACACTGAAGATTCAACTAACCCACGAACACAGGATACACACTGAAGAATCACCATTCTGCACGCTGGTTTTGTAATGAGTTCTCCCCCCACCTTGAAAATAGTTCTGTGGAAGGGATGTGGCGTAGTGATCTAGCACTTGGGAGCGCTTTATCATACATCCGTAGGTTAAAGCTTCAAAAATTATGTACAAAATCTTCCTAATTTCGGTCTGACTTACTTGTTATATTGCGCCGTGGGAAACGATCACAGGATAATCCATACGACGGCGCGCGTCACCGGCGTTATTTTCTTCCAGCGAATGGCTTCTTCCCGCCATGACAGTTCAATTCCTGGGCGATACTACTCTTCCGTGTAGAGTTAAATTCTTATTAATTAGCCAATAATTGACCACATCTTCGCACCGACAAATTTCAAATATTATTAGGAAGTCAGGACACTGTTTTACACAACTCTTCCGGGCTCCAAATAGCGAAATACTGACTGTAGATTCCCGCTATGACAGGACATTCAAATTTAGAATTTTGTGATTTGCTGAGACTTTCGCGCTCTCTGCAGCGTGGATGCTTCCATTTTCTCCCAAGGGTTGGTGGGTGTTATCGTTGTCTCCCTTGTCCTGCTAAGTAGGTCAAGCCTCAACGCGTGATTTTCTCGTGAGAACCAAGTAGAAAGTTGCCACTCCTAGGCGGTACCATAAAATTTATTGGATGCAGTACTCAGGGCGGTTTACAAGTTGTTCGTGCTCTAAGAAGAGTTTCGAGGATTTCCTTGCCGACTGACTGGCGCCAGAATGTTCCTTTGTGACTGCTAGATTCACAGCCTACTGTAGTATTCGATATGCGAAATATTCAACTTTTAATTTGTAAATTAATTACGTAAATTCGCTTATGGGTGCAATATTTACTTCCTCTCTCCATTTATTTATTTATTTATCTTCCTCTTCCCTTTCTACCTGCTCGCCAACACTTTTCTAGGACAGTATAATCTCCTTAAATGGTAAATCAGGGTGATTTGTACGCCACAAATTTAAATAATGAAAACTGTATTTCCATTCAGTTAACAGGGATCAGTTTGTCGGTGTCACACTTAAACAATGAAACCATCTAAGCAGGTTTGAGTTTTATATTATAATGCCATATTTATAAACTTTCCGGGGAAAATTTGGACACATCCATAGGAATCAGTTTCGTACCCTCTAACCTTGGTTAAAAAATTGTATCAGTTTTGTAAAATTGGGGCAAACAAACATTTAAGCTTGGCGATTTTCTCTCCAAAAATACGTCAACAGGATAAAGTGTTGAATTCCAGTCACTCAAGAAGCTAAAAACAGGCTCATGCGGTTATCGGTTATTTCCTAACTGATATACGAATTTGTAACGATAGGTAACGCTTCGTTCTACAGTATGTCGATGTGTCAAATGCATTGATCAAATGACTATGGTCAGTACCATTCTCATATACACGGCAATGTACAAATGTAAACAATGACTGTTTCTCATATCAAAATATGAAAATTAGTGCCCTTTCCGAGTCGGAGAAATAACAATAACCCAGGTTTGATCTCTCGAATTATTCAGGAACCGGGTCAGTTAGAGAAGTTCCGAAGTGTTTTCTTCGGGACTCGGGAAAATTAGTTCCAAATCGAGACTTTCTCGGAAAATCTGAGATGAATGGTTGGCTAATATACACTCCATGAAAAAACAACTCATTAACCTGAAGAAGGATGTACAATTGAACGTAGGTTGTACGCTGGAGGACTGGTGATATACTGATGAAGGACATCATCCAACAGAAAGCGTAGTACCGTATACTTAGTGCTCCACGTCCAGACAGGCATCAAACAGCATTGTGTGTGCTTGGAAGGTTGAATGTTGTTAACGTGCGCTACAGCTATGCCTCGAAGACGGGACGTGCCCATGCTGTACAATTACAACCGTCTGAGAGGGGTCCAATTGTGGGACTACGCAAGACGGAATGGACATATTGCTGCACAGGTCGGTCATGGTATATCCGTAGTGTGACAATGTCTTTAGCAGTGGTCAGTGGAACAGGCTCTCACCCGTGTAAAATGTTCGGGACGGCCAGGTCGTACAGACGTAAGTCAAGATCGGCGTATTGTTCTGCAATGGCTGTCAGATCGTGACGTATCCACAGCAGTGATCCGAGTGAATGTAGCACGAGGGGTTGACACGTACCACTGGGAACCGTCTACCTACAGCAGAACAACGAACACCTGTGCCTTGGGCCGGCTTTCTGTGAATGGAATCGTGCTCCGTTGTGTTTTGCGTTGAGAGCCTTCAAAGCAAATAATTGCCGCTTACGTGTGAGACGTCGAGGTTGGTAAGCGATATTTTCCAGAGTTTATTCGCCCCCTCCCCACACCGTATGGATCCAACTGCTAGTATCACGGTGTCGAATGCAATAAGCAACAATATTCCCAGTAACATTTGGTATTTGTGAAAGATCCATGAAACAGTGCCTGTTTCATCCAGGATATTGTTCGACCAGTCCTGAAATTCCTGCAACAGAAAGGTGAAGTGCAGCTTCAACAGGATAATGCTCGTCCACTCACAGCTGCAACTCCCTGGCGTGCTCATCATGGTGGTCGACAATTGCTCTGGCGAGGACGTTTTCAAGACCTCTCTCCCATTGAACATACTTTGAATATGGTGGGGCGACGTCTGATCTAGTCTGTGCGGCCAGCTACTAACCTCGTACATCTGCGAGAAGTGGTGCGAGATGCTTGGAACACTATGACACAGGATGACACTCGTCACCTGATTGATTGTCTACATGGGTGAATACAAGGCTGTGTGGTTGCCGGTAGTGATGTGGGGGATGTATGTTGTACAGGTATTTTGATGGTGCACTAAGCATCCTCAGTACTTGGAATCTATGGTCTGGTTTTGCCAGTATCGTTGATCATGTAATGTTAAGAAGCTAAATTACCTCTAGGTTGAATCGTGAACGAAGTGACATGCACAGTCACAGCGTTGCAATTTTCTTTTGCCACAGTATTACCGAATATAAGGAGACAGCAAAATAAAATTATATCCGTTCAAAATGTCTTCGTTGAACCTGTGTAATACTGTTGGATTTCCGAATTTAATCTTCTTCGTATCAGTTACATCTGAATAGTTCTTCTACAGTATGATACTGTTCGTACATCTAATGCGAGTGTCGAAGGATGATGCAATAAAATTAACCAACTCACTATCAATGTAATATATGCACGTAACAGTGAACAAACACTTCCAAGGAATTCATCACAGCACTTAAGAAATGTTTCGCACAAATTCTAAATCTTTTCTAAATTGGGATAAAAATATCTGCAACTCTGGAAGTCTGGAATAATTAGTCCTTAAAGGAAATATTGTTTGTATTTGCTACGTAATGAAATGTTGAATAGATTTTGAGTAATGGATTGCTTCCTGTCGTATTAAATTACAAAAGTATTCTTCTTCTTCTTTTTTGCTATCTGCTTTGCATCGCACCGACACAGATAGGTCTTAAGGCGACGATGGGACAGGAAAGGCCTAGGAATGTGGAGGAAGCGGCTATGGTATTAATTAAGGTACAGCCCTGGCATTTTCCTTGTGTGAAAGTGGGAAATCACGGAAAACCATCTTCAGGACTGCCGACAGTTAGGTTCGAACCTACTATCTCCCGGGTGCGAGCTCACAGCGGCGCGCCCCTAACCGCACGGGCAACTCTCCCGGTTCTTGTTCTTCTACCGCTTTTTCCACGCCCTACTGGGGTTGCACATTTGTACTGAGCCGTCTTTTAGCCTGGCGGCCTTTCAGGCACCCAGCCCATGTACAGGGATGTATTTTCACTGTTGCCTGTTTCTGTGGTGGTTGATAATACGGTGTGTTGTGTATACGGAGAGAGACGTATGTTGAAAAAGGCTGAACACCCGGACTCCAAATTAGAGAAATTGACCAAACATGATTAAATTCATCGATCCGTCTGGGAATCGAACTCGGGATACTCTAAACCAAACGCTGCAACGTTGAACATTAGTCAACGAGCCAGATAAAGTACAGTAGGATTACCTGAATTTTAAAGACAAGATTTGATAAACATTTTATCAAATCAACAGCTTTACGTGGCAGAAGTATTATAGCTGTTCTTGATCAGCAACGTAAATTTACATGAAACACAAGACCATTTCAAACGTGAAAATTACATAAATGCAATCATTACACAGGACTCAGCTGTGCTAGTTAACAGATTAATTCTGGAATGGAGGACTCTGACATCCATTCCTGACGCATCTTTGTTCCGATCAAATCTGTACTTGTCTATCTGTCCATGATATTTCATATATCCAGTTATCGAATATACTTCAAGGATTAAACTATCTCGGCAACAAAACTTACGAAGTACGGCAGAGCCTCAAGAGAATTAAGATCACAGATACAGCTAGCAAATGTGGCTTTCAAAGGATGGAAATCATCTTTGACATCAAATGGCATATTATTGGAAGTTCAAAGGTGATTTCTGAAGTCTCATGGAGTGTGACACTGTACGGGTGATAAAAGGGTTCGGTTCTCGAAGAAGTGAGATGCCTACAGTCATTTGAACTCTGGTTCTGTAGGTGAATGTAAAAAATAAATAGGAGGGATATAAGCACATCATCAGCATAATCATGATCAGCATCATCATCCAGCTATCAACCCTTATGTTGATTTGCAGCAGCAGAAACAAAAGTAGCCATCCTTTCATTCCTGTCTTGAACCAGTCGTTTCATGTCTTGATACGTGCAGCGAACATATTTTTGAATTCGTTGGATATATAAGGGGCGATCAAAAAGTTTCCGTTCGACAGTCCTAAATCGAGATGCCAAATAGGCAAAATCGCCGTGAGCACTGAGGAACTCATCCCACCGACGCAACAAGTTGAAGATCCTCGTATGGTAAAACATCGTGTCCTGCTGCACATCCTCAGGACATCGACAGGAACCATCGACCTTTCAAGAACATTTTGAGGGGACTGAAGGCGTGACAATCGCATGGGGAGTGATAAGGACAATATGCGTCATCCAGTGCCCGCTTGTTGTTGTCCGTAATGGACGAGGCTGGCCTCCCAGATCGACCGGCGTCTTGTTTCGAAACGCGACCCGCACGGAACTTGGTGCACCATTCAACAACGGTGGTTTTAGACAGACATGCTGCCCTATACACGGTCATCATTCTCCGATGGATGTCCACCGGTCTTTGTCCTTCCGCAGCCAAGAAAAGAATAACAGTACGTTGGTCCTGTTTGGACGCATTTGGTAATAACGTCGCCATAGTATACGTGGCCGCATTTAACGGGACCACCTCCGCACGACACTACTGCCACACTAATCCCTTTGCCTACGTGTCCGTGCTTACATACCCGCATCGGTGTCGCGCTACGTTGCATGTTCGCTGCAGCTACGCCCTCAAACGGAAACTTTTTCATCACGCCTTATAAGATGATCTTGGTCTTCTTCTTCTTCTATTGTTTTCATTCGTGTGGTCCCTCTAGTATAGTCGGGAAGATGTCTCCCTGCCTCAGTATATACCCTAGTAGGCTACACCTTCATCCGATAATGATTTTTTTCCAAAGACTCCATTCTTTTTGTATTTGCATCAGGATTTTTTCGTTTGTCATCTTTTCTGTCTAACTAATTTTGAGCATTCGCCTGTAGTATCAGAGCGCGAAAGCTTCAAATCTGCACATTTCATAGTTCCTCACTGTTCAAATCTAATATCCGCAAAAAGCTTTTCTCCGGATGTAAGTTTTAAGAAACTTTTCCCTGACCTTAATACTCAAGCTGTTGGACGTCCGGAGACTTTTCTTTTTGACCTGCAAGGTTCGACTATTGATATCAGCCCTGCTTTTCCCGTCAAAAATAAATAAATTTACTGTATGGGTAACAAACGTCATCACCTCTTCAAGATCTTTTAATGTTACATTTATTGCAGGTATCTCATTTCTGTTTTACTGGCCTTATTTTCGCTAATTGGAGAATATGACGTCCATGTTCAACAAAAGTAAGTTGAGATCGTTTTCATTTTCTGTTATCATTGCTATGTCATCAGTGGACCTCAGCATAAAACATTTTTCAGCTTCGAATCATTACAAATATGTTGTGAAGAGCAGTGAGTGTAAGTCACATTAAATAGGAAGATAACAGAGAAGAAATGAGCTTGTTGAACACCTGCTGAGAGAAAATTACACTTTGTTAACTGTGATGAAAGGACAGATGGAGAGGAAAATACTGCAGGAAAAGGTCGTCCAAGAACAATGCTTTGTCAGAATGAAAAAGGAAACAATCTACAACTCTTACGAAGTAGCGAAACGACTGATTCAGTAAAGAGAGAAATCGAAAGATGAGTTGCTACCAACAAATAGAATGACCGAGAACTTGAAACAGATAATTCACTGTCGATCTAGCAGTGTGAAACCTGTAGGAAGTCTGTACAAACGTACTTCTCTACTTTTCAGCAGCAGATCCAATCAGCAATTATTAACCATTCAGTAATTGGTTATACAATTTATAAAACAGGAATTACATTTTCCTCGTACCAGAGGTCGGCTCTTGTAGATTACTCTCTTGAGTTAAGTAATGGAGAGAAGGCGGTTTCTCCGCACACACCTCAGAGCAGATAAAGTGACGTTCACACATGACAGCTGTTGCATGTTCTTACTCCTTAATCTTCTGAGCAACCATTTTTCAAACACAAATGGTAGTTGAGTTGTAAGAGAGATGTATACAGCTAGAAGTAATCCTTCCTCTCATTATATGCATAATGGTTAAGAGAAGAAAAGAAAAAAACGTTACAGAAACGGACAGTTTCCACATAAAAGGTAATAAATCATAGTTATGCCTTTCAGAAGAAGAAAAATACAGAGTATATTAAAAAGCAATATAATGCCATTTTACCGCTAGTAGTCTTGTGAAAAGATCTCTGGCAATGCTACTCATTTGTCTCTGCGGCTATCTTCTTCTTCTTCTACCGCTTTTGCTTTTGCTTTTGTCGTGGGGGCTAACTGCGTCGCACTTGTGGATTTGGCCCTGTTTTACGGCCGAATGCCCTTCCTAAAGCCAACCCTATAATGAGAGATGTAATCAATATTGCGTGTTTCTGTGGTGGTTGATAGTGTGGTACATTGTCTGAATATAAAAAGGAAAGGGTTGGGACAAACACAAACAAACCCGGGCCTCCGGGGGTGGCAGCTAATTACACTAATCACTACACCACAAAGGTGGACATTGTTGTTCTTTTTCTTGTGATTTATCGTGGCACTAACACATTAAAGGTTTTTCGGCTATGCAAGGATGAGAAAGGGCTAGAATTGGGAAGGTAGTGAACTCGGCCTTACAGGTCCCCCCAAAAGTTTAAGGACACCTACATATTTCATGAACATGAAACCTGCCCTTAAACCTTTGGTCTCAGGCATACCATTCTTTTGCAAGGAACTAGAACATATTTAGAAGAACATTTGCTTAAATTTTCATTAAGCAAATTCACTCTTTTCTTTGAAGGTATTAAAGTTGCTTGTTTATAATAATTGAAAAGAAAATAGGTATTTTTAATACTTGAGGAGATCTGGAGAGTACGATATGGGGATTACCTTAATAATCTTCGTTATGGAGAAACACAACATACCTGTAGAGTATTTATAATTACAATACAGCAACAGAATATGTTTCCGTTTAAAGCTCTCAATAGAATTACAGCAAGTGGTAAAAAAACATTCCTTGACATTGGCTGGACAGGAGACCCCAGAAGCTGCAGATATCATTTGTATGTTACGTTGTAGCGGGACATTTACACTACAACGTAACACACAAACGATCTCGGTAGCTTCAGGGGTCTCCTGTTCAGCCAAGTTCAAGGAATGGTTCTGTTTTTAGCACTTTCTGTGCTTCCATTGCAAAGTATAAAGCAGGGTATATTTTTAAATGGAAATGTATCCTGCTTATTATAGTTATAAATATTCTACAGATATCTTTGTTTCTCCATAACAAAGATTATTAATATAATTCCAATATTGTAGTCTCCAGATCTCCTCAAGTACTAACAAAAAAGCTCTTTGCTTTGGAATTATTATAAGAAAAATGTTTAGTAACTTCAAAACAAAGACTAATATTTTTATGACAATATCAGCAGATGTTCCTCTAAATATGTATTAGTTCTCTTTGAAAAGTCGTAGGCTATTCCTGAGACCAAACTTTCAGGACAGGAATCATGTTCATGAAATATGCAGTGTCCTTAATTTTTTGTTAGAACCTGTAATTAAACTACAGCTTGGCGTGAAAATGGGAAACCACGGAAAATCATCTACGGGGCTGCCGATGGTGGGTTCCGAGCCCACCATCTCCCGAATTTAAGCTCACAGCTACGCGACCCTAACCGCACGGCCAACTCGCTCTGTACGATATTTTTTAACCATATGTATAAGTAGATGACTCAACGTACATTACTGTTTTAAAGTAATGCAGTAAAGAATTAGCCTAATTTCCCTATTCGACAGAGTACATCCTTGATGGTGACTTTATCTATCCATATATCTTCAACATTTTGCGAATACTACTACTACTACTAGTAATAATAATAATAATAATAATAATAATAATAATAATAATAATAATAATAGTATTTACATGCATGTATTGTCGAGATTCGAACTGAGACTCTGGTCCCTAAGGTTGTCAGTTATTATTATTATTATTATTATTATTATTATTATTATTATTATTATTATTATTATTATTATGAGCTCGGTTTTAGAGTAACTGTACGTTCAATTAGAGATAAATGAAGGAATTGTAAACACAACATTATTTCATGGCCGCAGCGCAAGCCCAGTGCAAAAATCTCCAGGCCCTTAGGCTCTACGAACGATACCACTCTACTGGTAGAGGGAGTATAATAAAAATACAATTGCCTCATACCATTCACTTCGCCAATCGTAACTTTTTTTTGTGTGTGTGCATATATTAGAGAGGTACGTTTTGATATTTCTACATTTCGTTGTAGCTAAGATCTGCTTTTAATTAGGGTCCAGCCCCAGGATTTACCTGGTGTGACAATGAGAAACTATCGTCAGGGCTGCCGACAATGGGTTTCGAATCCACTATCTCCCGAATGCAAACTCACACCTGCGCGCCCCTAACCGCACGACCAACTCGCTGGGTAATTAACTCTTGATACGTCGCATAGGTCTATATAGGATTAAGATTACAGAGTGTATAAATTTCATGAGAAGGAAATTCATCTTACGAGGACTTGACATGAAACTGTACAGCAGGGCTGTCCGACGTTCCTTGCTACGCGAGCACATTCACATGATAACTAAGGGTATGCGGGCGAGAGGTACGATTCCACTAATTCGACTACTGTTACCGGTACTACAACGACTATATAATAATAATAATAATAATAATAATAATAATAATAATAATAATAATAATAATAATAATAATAATAATAATAATAATAATAATAATAATAATAATAATAATAATATCTAGAATTAAAAATTATATGCAAATATATTATTTCATATAATTAATGTGAAATCTGGCACTGCATGCTCGCTGCAAGTTGAGGAAAGTCTGGTGTGTAACTGGAACAGGCTGCTCTTAACGCGTCATCCAGGTGTGAGTCTGTCAGGCAGGATCGGTATTTGTTTTTATTATGTTCATAGTCGAAAACGCGACTTCACAAAGATAGGTTGAACCAAAACAAGATTGCATCTTCAGAGCAACACTGCGGGTAATGGAATATTTTTTACCGTCCACCAGAGTCCAGTAATTGCCACATGTTGCGTAGGAGGATTTCAAAGAAAGGTCTGACTGAAAGCTTAAAATTTCCATTTCTAATTCTTCAGGATTATAATTTTCGAATATTTCACACACACTCCCTCCAAGCTCACAAACGTCAACACAAGCGAAGGGATTATTGACAAACATGATCACTGGATCAAGCATTGAAAACTGGCTAAATCTGCTACCAAATTCGGACCCAAGAATTTCAAGATGTTTAGCAAGAGATGAAAAATCACGCTTGCCGCCATTTACTGTATCTGCCATAGATTTCAAATTTGGAAAATGTGAAAGGGAATTTCTATTTAAATGGACAATCCATACCTTAAGTTTCTTTTCAAATGCATTGACAATACTTATCATACCTGAAATATTATGATCTTTTCCTTTGCAATTCGAGATTTAACTCATTTAATTTTGAGGCGATGCCTGCCAAGAATGCTAATTCGATTAGCCAAGATATATCATCAAGTTCGTGATAATACTTCCCAGGAGGTGATTTCATAAAGTCTATAATCTCATCCAACAGGCAGCAAAACCGTTCGAGTGTTTTCCCCCTATTAAGCCACCTTACGTCTGCATGAAGGATGACGTCACCATACTCCGAATCTGACATACTTAAAATATTTCTGAACAATCGATGACGAGTAGATGACGATCTTATATAATTCACGACGTGAGTTACAATTTTCATGACATGATCGAACTTTAAAACCTTTGCGAATAAAGCTTCCTGGTGAATAATGCAATGATAAGAAAGAAATTTTGTAAATGATTCATCCTTAGCGCAAAGAGAAAGAAATCCGTTATTTCTACCAGTCATAGACGGTGCCCCATCTGTTGTTATAGCGACAAGCTTTGACAGTGGTAAGTTACTCTCTTTGGTGAATTTAACGAAAGCATTAAATATGTCTTCTCCCCTAGTACGTCCATGAAGTGGCAATAGCTTGACAAATTCTTCCTTTACTGCAAAATCATTAAAAAACCATTCTAGCAAATACACACAGCAGTGTCAGACATATCAGCACTTTCATCAAACTGGACTGAAAAATGTTCACACGATTTCAAATCCTGATGTAATTGAGATTCCATATTATTAGAAATTTGTTCAACCCGCCTAGCAACGGTTTGGTGAGACAACTGAAGTCCTTTGTTTGAAGATATCAATTCAGATTTGTCTTTCTGAGATTCGAAGAGAGATTCAGCGGCATTTAGCATAGCTTCTTTCACTACTTCCCCATCACTGAAAGCTTTTTTCCTTTTAGCTAAGACGTAACAAACTTTGTAAGAAGCTATTGTCACGTTACGCGTTTGCTGAACTGGCTTCTTAAACGCATATTGTTGCAATGCTAATTTAGATTTTTGGTCTTTCACTTTGTGTTTTCTTAGTTCAGAATTAACAGGAAATTCACTGTCAAGTTTTTTGTGATTAGTCAAAAAATGTCGTTGTACATTACTTCTTTTAGGAACAGACACGCTAGCATTACACAATAAACACACAGATTTTCCTTTGTTTTCAATAAAGCAATACTGGTCCTCCCATTCACTGTTAAAGTTATAATTTCTTTGCCTTTTAGCCATGTTAAGAAGAGTTATGTTTAATGAAATATAACTGATTATAAACTGAATAATTTAAAGTTTAAATAGTAATGAAAAAAATCACACGAAACATTTTGAATGTACAACTTATCACAACACAACGCACTCAAAACGTATTCCATAAGCCCTGTATAAGCTCACAAGTAATACTGAATGTTCGCCTGAAAGCTAGGAACTGGGAACATTCCAACTGCAAGACTTTCCTAAATCGTTTGTTCATTGTTTACGGCACAGCTTTGTTGGGATTAAAGTTACTTTGTGGGCAAATTGGGTGTCCCATTGTCGTCCTGGTGAAACTCTGTCATGGTAGGTAGTTTATGGCATTGCAATCAAGTGAATCATAAGGAAGCGGTTCTGTTTGGCAGAATAAATATGAGGCTATATTTGGCTCCGTGAGTAGAGAGGACCTTATACCTGGCGCTAGCCTCCCCACCACCACCACAACAGTGAGAGGTTTGTGGAGGATTTCCCTTTGTCGCAACTACTTACATGTCGAATAGCTCTCTTTCTGAACCTTTCTTCTATCTCTTCACTAATTGCGGACACGAGTCAGTTAGGCCTTGATCACATTTATAACTTGCTCAAAGCTCTTTGTGTATTTGGAGGTACGGATATACAAATTTCCTGACTTTGAGGACGGAATTTTTAAGAGAAAAGTAAGAATATTTATCGAAATGCAAAAGTATTGTTTTCAAATATTAAATAAAATTGAATTTGGAAATTAATTGCGGAGGGCGCCATAAAAGGGCACCTCGGGCGCCATGGCGCCCGCGGGCGCCGCGTTGGACAGGGCTGCTGTACAGGCTTTGAGAACAGACATTGTTTCAGATAAATCAGCTGTTGGACAGAACCTCTCGCCGTTGGAAGAACGTAGGCTCGTTCGCAGGGTTGATGATCACAAATAAGTGGGTTTCATCCTGCCATTGTAAGCAAATCACTGCGATACGTTCATTCCATTTGCTCACACTGTTGGATGTACACACATAGTTATTTCCATAAAATTTACAATAACGCATTATAATTGTATGGAATTAGCATCAGGAAGTGGAAAGTAAAGGCTACTGTCACGATGTTATCTGTATTCGATTCGTTCTAAATATAATGCTTACAGTCATGCATAGTAAATGAGGTAAAAATACCAATGAACTCACAAAAAGTATAAGCAAAAAGGAAAAAGACAGCAACAATATACAGGTATCACTAATGAAGTCTTGATGATTAGCGTAATTGTTATGTTGTGGGTTATCATTAGAGGTCCAGAAGTACGGAACATCATTACTGTAGATCCTTTTCTAGGCTCTTGCACGATAATCTGAAAGTACGAATGAGGAAGATAATTAAATATCTCATTAGATTCGTAGGCGTGAACCGGTGTTAAGTTAGGGAGTATTTTGCCAAATATATTATACCAGGACCTCGGATGCTGGCAACACGAGCATGGGATCCGAATGAAGAAGGTAAAACCAGAATCTGGACTGCAAGAAGTTTTCTTCTGAAATTAAAAGATCTTTAGCGTGACCTTCGAAGTGTCGTGAAGTGTAATGTGTAGCCGGTGCAGCCTGAATGTGTCGGGAAGAACACTGCGGACTTAGTCAATAGATTTTTTTTTGCTGGTTGCTTCACGTCGCATCGACACAGATAGGTCGTATGGCGACGATGGGATGGGAAAGTTCTAGGAGTGGGAAGGAAGCGGTCGTGGCCTTAATTAAGATACAGCCCCAGCATTTGCCTGGTGTGAAAATGGGAAATCACGGAAAACCATTTTCAGGGCTGCCGACAGTGGGGTACGACCCCACTATCTCCCGGATGCAAGCTCAAAGCTACGCGCCCCTAACCGCACGGCCATCTCGCCCGGTGTCAATGGAACGACTGCATGTTTTTGAATGTGGGCGTATCAGAGAATGTTGAAGATCCCACGGGTAGGTCATGTCACAAATGAAGATCTAAACTAAGTCAGTTGGCCATGCGGTTATGGTCGTCCAGCAGTGAGCTTGCATTCGGGAGATAGTATACTCGATTCCCACCGTCGGCTGCTCTAAAGATGTTTTCCCATGGTTTCCCATTTCCACACCATTAAAATGCTGGGGCCGTACCTTAATTAACCCTCCAGTGGCCGCGCCTTGAGAAATTACTCGGACGGGCGTGTGCCACATGGAGTACGGCTCCTACAAAATATCACTTAAATACACATTTTTTGGGAAAAATGTTAAAATATCAGGTGATTTTCATGAAGATGCGTTACCAACTCATTACTGGAGTAGGTCTATTAGTAGTTAGTGGTAAGGTTTTGGTTCGAATTTTGTATCGAAACAGTCAACCTTTTTACAATGTCAAATCGTTTATTGGACGTCACAAAATGACTTGGTTTCTGACCACAATACAGCTCCAAATTAGATATACAATTTGATTTGCTGTCACACAGGGCGTATATTTTATGCCTTACTTGGCCACTTTGTTTGACATATACTGCAAAAAAAAAACCAGCGCCCTCAAAATCGTACGAGCATTTCGTCTACTGTGACGAACTCTCTCTGCGAATTATTCAATTGACAATTGTTTAGGATGCTTGTATGCTACTCCCTAATTGCTGCTAACTTATCACATTGTTGTCGTTCTTGACAAGTGTGCACATTATCACATCGAATTGCATCAAAAAAGAAAACGGCTTGAGACTGAATACAACTTAGGATTGCCATACCAATGCCATCTTGTTTCCATAGTTCTTCAGCGTATCTTTCTCTTTTCACTCCGATCAGGAATAAAACCCCAAATATAGCCCTTATTTCTGTTCTCGTTCTAACATTGCAGTCCCTCACTCACACAAATTCTGTGGGGGAGAGCAATTTGTTGATAAAAATATTTGTTCGTGAAACAATATTGTCAATGATATCAAAATCATAGAATTTTAGAACAGCATCAAATTCAGCTCTATTATCCCTTGCAACTCGTTGCGGACCGGGGAGAAGTTTTTATTATATTCTTCGGCCTAGTTTTGCCCGCTTCAGTAACCGGTTTCCTACACCAGATTTTTGTCTAATTCTTTACCAAATAAAGTCTGAAATCATCTCCGTCGTTGTCAGGTACACTTGCTCCCGAATCTACTGCCTGATTCATATCACTATCCTCTATTTCCTCTGTTGTATGTCCGGCGCTCCCGTCTCGCTCTGCCAGCCAGCTGCACGCGCGCCTGTGTATCATTCTGCTAGCTTCGACGCGCAGCCCTCAGTGCGCGTGCCTGACCATCGAGTGTACTATAAATAGGAGCTCCCTGCCTGCTCAATCGCCCACTTGCCCCGGTGTCCAGCTCCAGAATACACCCTACGTCGAGCACGGAGGCTACTCCTCTTGAAAATGTGCTTCGACCAGGTGGACTGAATTTCTGGCAGTACGAGGTTTCACCTCTGGTCACCGCTCCCTTACCTGTTTCCGCTGCCTATGTTCCGTAATTCTTTTACAAGCCATTTTCATTCCCTAAGTTATGCAAGCTCCCTTAGTTTCGCTAGGTGGAATTTCTTCAATCAATTGAACTTGCTTTTTAGGAATTCAGGCACTTCAACAAACAAGGACTCTCAAAGACATTTATGTTAGTGTGCCAGATAGTTTTCGACTATCAACGTGTCAATTCACAAAGACTATCTTTTCAAGATAGAAGTGTATATAAAGACTGCAAACCTGTACATATTGTATAAAGACAGACTTTTCTCAAGATTCAATATTCCTTTTTGCTTCAAAATAAATTTCAGTTATTTGTGTAAATATCATAAAGTGAAGCAATAAAAGTTGTGTTTTGTAAATTTCAACCTTGGTTACAACACAACTCTATGGCGACGAGGTAAAAACGCAACCACCTCCAATTCTTCGACACCAGTTGCCAACTCTATGGCGACGAGGTAAAAAAGCAACAACCTACAATTCTTCGACCCCAGTTGCCAACTCTATAGCGACGAGGTAAAAAAGCAACAAACTACACGTCATCAGCCCCAATCGCCAACTCTATAGCAACGAGGTAAACACGACACTACAATTCAACAGGCCCAGTTGTCAACTCTACGGCGACGTGCTAAACAACAACGACACTCCAACCAGTTCTGACACACAGCTTACCTTACTCTTTCTTGCACGCATCTCGCAATGGCTACTGCGGAACAACTCGCTACGGTCTTCCAAGCCTTACAGCAGCAACAACAACAGTTTATGCAACAACAACAGGCAGCATTAATTCAGGCTATTCAAGCTATTTCTGTCTCTACACAGCCATCAGCTATTCCTCCGTTCTCTGCTTTTGATCCGGCTAAGGAAGAATGGTCAGTTTATTTAGCCCGTTTACAACAGCATTTCATCTGCCATTCTGTCACAGATGATCAACGCCGCCGCGCACTATTTCTTAGTTCGGTTGGCAATGCTACGTGTGAATTACTACGTAAATTAAGTCCGGAAGAACACTTATCTGAGGTACCCTTCACGCAGCTCTTGGCCCGTCTCACGGAACACTATGCCAAAGCTCCTCACATAGTGGCTGCTCGCTATAAATTTTTTCAGAGCAGAAAGCAACCCCATCAGACACATACTGAATGGATAACTGAATTGCGTGGTCTCGCTAAACCCTGCCAGTTCATCTGCTCCAAGGACGGTTGTGGTTCATCCTACACTGATTCTCTCATTCGGGACATGATAATTTTACATACTCCTGAAGACAAAATACGTTTTGACGCTGTCAAGCAGAGTAACCCTTCTTTAGAAGACGTCCAGCGTATTGCTACGGTTTATGAGCTTACTACCCAGACTGCCGCAGCCATAGCTTCTCCACACGAAGTTGCACAAGTCTCGCCTCAGGCCCGCAAGTCCTCTGCTACAGTGAACCGTACGGATAAGGCGCTCTCCACCAAGCATTCTCGCCAGGTTCCCTCTCGCAATGCTAAACGGAAGCCCAATTCTAAAAGCACCTCGAAACTCCTGCCTTCCTGCCGAGGTTGTTTCAAGCATCATGAACGTCGTGACTGTCGTTTTTTCAAAGCTACTTGTGAACGATGTAATAAACTTGGACACATTAAGACTGTCTGTCAAAGTTCGCTCCGCCCTGCTAAGACTACTGCAGCACGCCGGAAGCATATACAGCCCCGCCAAGACATGGAAGTTGATCAGATCAATCTTATTCTTCCCACAAAGGATTCTCACAAAATCATCATTCCTCTCTCATTCTCTGATCGATCTGTCGATTTTCAATTAGACACTGGATCTCCTGTCTCTATTATTAACCTGACTACCTACCACGACTGAGGTTCACCTTCATGCTCTCCAGCTGACATCCAGCTCGTGACATTTAACAAGAAGAAAATTGACATCAAAGGTCAAATCAAGCTTCAGGCTAGTTATAAAGGAATTCAGAAGGCCATTCCTCTTCTCGTAGTTAACAACTACACTGCATCAAACATTATGGGCATGGATCTATTTAACTTATTTGGTTTCCAGATACATGACAACATTAATGTCGTATCTACATTGCATCCTACTTCTGACGTTACCGCTCTCCTAGCGCAGTTTCCTGAAGTCTTCGACTCTCAGCTCGGAACAGCAAAAGACTATACAGCTCACATACAGCTGAAATCCGGAGCTAAGCCTCGCTTCCTCAAATCACGTCCAGTACCCCTAGCACTTCAAGACCAGGTCACGAAAGAATTACAAAGATGGATACAAACTGGAATTGTTGTACCAGTTACTTCTAGTCAATGGGCTACTCCACTCGTGGTAATCAAGAAACCTGATGGTAATGTTCGACTTTGTGGCGATTTTCGATCTACAGTCAACGCACAACTCGACACAGATATCTTTCCTATTCCACGTCCAGAAGACTTATTCCGTCGTCTCTCTGGTGGACAATTCTTCTCTCGAGTTGATCTTAAAGAAGCATATCTCCAGCTACTTTTAGACGAAGAATCTAAGAAATTTCTCACACTCAACACTCCTCTCGGACTGCTCCAGCTCCAGCGGCTCCCATTCGGTGTTTCATCCTCAGCGGCTATTTTTCAGCGCTATTTGGCTCAACTCACCGCCTCCATTCCCGGTTGTGCTAACTACCTGGATGATATTATTGTTACTGGAAAAGATCATCAGGAACATCTAACCAATCTACGCCTCCTTCTTCAGAAATTGAAAGACAATGGACTACGAGCGAATCTCGCTAAATGTACCTTCTTTCAGCCTCAAGTTCACTACCTAGGACATATACTTGATAAGAATGGAATTCGTCCTAGTACACAGAATGTCTCAGCGATAGTAAACATGCCAGCACCTCAGAACCTCAAGCAGCTTCAGTCCTTCATCGGCAAAGCGAACTATTATAATAAGTTCATTCCACGCTTCGCTACAGTGGCAGCTCCATTAAACGCTCTACGTAAAAAAGGTGTTAAGTTTCAGTGGACTCCGCAATGCCAACAGGCATGGAAAACAATCAACAACGCCTTAATTCAAGCTATACAACTCACTCATTTTCAGCCCGACAAGATCATCACGCTAGCTACTGACGCTTCAGACTACGGTGTCGGTGCCGTTCTCTCCCAGAAGGATCGTCATGGACAAGAACGCCCCATCGCCTTCGCTTCGAAAACACTTAATGACCATCAACGTCGATACTCACAGATAGAGAAAGAAGCTTTAGCCATCATCTTTGGTATTCGCCGTTTCAATGAATATCTCTATGGCAACCATTTCCTGATCATTACCGATCATAAGCCTCTCGTACACTTATTCCATCCTGGTAATAAGATCCCAGAGAATTCCCTCAGAAAGCTTCAAAGATGGTCCATGTTCCTTTCTGATTATTCCTATCAGATTGTATATCGAGCCACATCCCAGCATTGTAATGCTGATGCCCTCTCCCGCTTACCCGTTGGTCCTGATACTGCCTTCGATTCTCAAGAATCTGAATGTCTTCAGTTGGACATAGAACTTGAAGATACTGTATCCAGTTTTCCTATTGATGCTACCTGCATAGCTAAAGCTACGGATAAGGACAGTACACTTGCTACTGTACGTACTTACATCCGCAACGGTTGGCCTCTTCAGAGCACACTTCCTGCCCACCTGGCACCTTATCATCGTATGCAGCATCGTCTCACGACTCGTGCCGGAGTTGTATTACTAGAAGCAGGCACCATCTTCCGAGTGGTTATCCCACTTAGCCTACAGAAACAAGTTCTCGGATTATTACACCAAAGCCATTGGGGTATCTCCAGAACAAAGCAACTCGCCCGTCAACACTGCTACTGGCCCGGTATTGATGCCGCCATCGAAAAGCTAATACGTCATTGTGAGCAATGTCAAACGAATCAGAACGCCCCGTCTTCTGATCTTGCTTCATGGCCTCCTGCTACTACTCCATGGGAACGAGTTCACATCGATTTCGCAGGTCCTTTCCTCAATTCCATGTGGTTAATAGTCATCGACTCACTGTCCAACTTTCCATATGTCGTGGATATGCATTCGACTACTACAACCGAAGCTACCATTCGTGCTCTCCAGAAAATCTTTACTACAGAAGGTTTACCGCAAGTACTCATTTCAGACAACGGACCTCAATTTACAGCTACTGCTTTTCAGAACTTTTGTACACATAATGGCATTCGTCATATCCTAGCACCACCTTTTCACCCTCAATCTAATGGTGAAGCTGAACGCTTCGTACAAACATTTAAAAGAGGTATGAAGAAAGCTGTCTCTTCAGGCTTAACTAAAGACCAAGCCTTGCTCCAACTCTTAAACAACTACAGGACTCTACCCGGCGCTGATAATATCACTCCTGCACAGAAGCTCCATGGACGACCTCACAGAACTTTACTTTCTCTGTTACAGCCTCTTCCGGCCCAGCATAAGACCTCACCAACGAAGTTCTCCCTCAACGACAAGGTCTACACCAGGACATTCAAATCCAACCCACTCTGGATACCTGGAGTCATCTGCAGATCTTTGGGTCATCGTCTATACGAGATACAGACTACAGAGAAACGTATCTGCCGCCATCAAGATCAGATACGTCTGCGCTACCGCCCCTGTCCAGCTATTGATGCTATTGCTAAACCAGATAAATCTATTGCTGAACGCGCTTTAGATCATTTAATAACAATGGGTTCCTTTCAGGACGAGACAGCGCCACTCCGCCCAGTTCCAGCTCCGGACAATACAACAGAGAAATCAGCAGCTCCGCCCCAGCATCGCAGTCGCCGCCAGCGCCGCCGCCGTTTCACGCCGTACCGGCGTATTTAGGAGGGGAGGGTGTTGTATGTCCGGCGCTCCCGTCTCGCTCTGCCAGCCAGCTGCACGCGCGCCTGTGTATCATTCTGCTAGCTTCGACGCGCAGCCCTCAGTGCGCGTGCCTGACCATCGAGTGTACTATAAATAGGAGCTCCCTGCCTGCTCAATCGCCCACTTGCCCCGGTGTCCAGCTCCAGAATACACCCTACGTCGAGCACGGAGGCTACTCCTCTTGAAAATGTGCTTCGACCAGGTGGACTGAATTTCTGGCAGTACGAGGTTTCACCTCTGGTCACCGCTCCCTTACCTGTTTCCGCTGCCTATGTTCCGTAATTCTTTTACAAGCCATTTTCATTCCCTAAGTTATGCAAGCTCCCTTAGTTTCGCTAGGTGGAATTTCTTCAATCAATTGAACTTGCTTTTTAGGAATTCAGGCACTTCAACAAACAAGGACTCTCAAAGACATTTATGTTAGTGTGCCAGATAGTTTTCGACTATCAACGTGTCAATTCACAAAGACTATCTTTTCAAGATAGAAGTGTATATAAAGACTGCAAACCTGTACATATTGTATAAAGACAGACTTTTCTCAAGATTCAATATTCCTTTTTGCTTCAAAATAAATTTCAGTTATTTGTGTAAATATCATAAAGTGAAGCAATAAAAGTTGTGTTTTGTAAATTTCAACCTTGGTTACAACATCCTCCACCAAAACTACGTGTCCGTGGTCTCCGTGCTCGTCCTCGCGGAATTCAGGTTGAAGATCTGTATCATCATCGAAAAGCTCTAGAAGGAGAACATCTTCCCCGGTTGCCAATCTGTTATCTTTCAAAAGAAACAGGTAAGTAATCTTTTGAACGTTTGTTTAGATCAAGAAACAATTCGCGAACAAAACAAAGGGAATATCCTATCATTATTGAAATGAAATCGATGTGAAACATACTTGCCGATGAGAAACATACATTAGAAATGTTTACAGCGAGAAGAGTTATACAAATAATACTTATACCACAACGGAGGAGCTGCACGAACAATAAAATAATCACACAAGGAGCGAACACGTCCTACACCAAGTGCAAAAGAAACACGAGTGGGCGCGCGCTTCATTCAGTGTGGCATCGTGGTACCTGTCAATTTCAACATCCCATAGACGACAGACAAGAGGTAGATAAGCGATCAACTGAGTTGAAGCCTAGTGGTCCTGTAATGAACATAGCATATCTCGACTTCCAAGGCGGGAAATAACAACGTTCATCAGAAAAGTGAAAACAAACTCACTTCTCGCACTGAGTGCAGCCGCGCACCCACCAGAGAGTTAATGTGCTACCTTCAAAGTCCTAGCCCTTTCCGATCCTCCCGTGACCATAAACATTCGATGTGTTAGTGCGACGTCAAAATGAAGAGGTAATCCGCCGTGTCGGAAATCATGCCATTTCCTAAAAGACAAATGCATCATTATACAACTAATCATAGAAAACAAGATAAAAAGTAACGTGAACATTGGTGGAGAAATGTATCCTTGGCGTGGAACCTCCGACAGTTGGGTCAACATCCGCGATACGACAACTCATATATGAATCAATCCATACCAAACACCATCGCGCTACAGCCCTGATTGCCCTTGGCCTACCAAGCGACCGCTGATCAGTCCGAATAATATTATTTCTTTCTTTCTTTCTTTCTTTCTTTCTTTCTTTCTTTCTTAATCCGTTTACCCTCCACGGTTGGTTTTTCCCTCAGACTCAGCGAGGGATCCCTCCTCTACCACCTTAGGGGCAGTGCCCTGGAGCGTAAGACTTTGGGTCTGGGGATACAACTGCGGAGGAGGACCAGTACTTCGCCCAGGTGGCATCACTTTCTAGGCTGAACAGGGGCCTTGCGGAGGGACGGGAACGTAGGAAAGGATGGACAAGGAAGAGGGAAGGAAGCGGCCGTGGCCTTAATTTAGGTACCATCCCGGCATTTGCCTGTATAAGAAGTGGAAAACCACATCAAAACAACTTCGAGGATGGCTGAGGGGGGAATAGAACCTCCCTCTACTGAGATGACCTCCCGAAGCTGAATGGATCCCGTTCCAGCCCTCATACCACTTTTCAAATTTCGTGGCAGAGCTGTGAATCAAATCAAATCAAATCAAATCAAATCAAATCAAATCAAATCAAATCAAATCAAATCAAATCAAATCAAATCAAATCAAATCAAATCAAATCAAATCAAATCAAATCATACATAGCCTTATTATTATTATTATTATTATTATTATTATTATTATTATTATTATTATTATTATTATTATTATTATTATTATTATTATTATTATTATTATTATTCGCAAGCTTAGGGACCGGAGTCTCAATACAGATCTTGACCATAAAAGCATGTAATTATTATTATTATTATCACACTAGTAATGCAGTAGTAGCAGCATAGTATCTGTGCATCGTTCCATATCTCGTGACTAACAAGATAATAGGGATAGTGGAAGCGTTTGAAATAGTTTGTTTTTCAATTAATTTATATTCTTCCAACGTAGATCTTCTAAATATCCAATGGATTTCGAGGAGCAGGCAAGATTACCGGAAGCACCTTATCCCTCTGGACATACAGCCGTTCGTTGTTTTTGCAATTTGCTCATTACCACAGGATGTTGAAGTTTGTGCCAACGTTTCCTGGCCAGTGTTTGCTTTTCGTTGCCTTAGCAACACTCCTTCCTTCCCTTGCTCCTTCAGCTGGTCCAGGAACAAGCAGTTAGTCGTTTTCAAGACAAAGAAGAAAAGGAGCGTCATACAAAGAATCGAAGACGGCAGAGAGGAAGCACGGCTTCTAATAATGAGGAACAAAGGAAGACGGGCAGGTGTGCAGTAATGATAAATGGTACAACTCTTGTGTGCCTCTGACTCTGTGGGAATAAGAGATACGTAATAACAAGGTGTATACAATGATAAGACCGAACAAGACCAATTGTAATTTCAATCGAATGACCAATTATAAAAGTAACGTCATAAAAGTATATCTTCTATATGAAGGCTTTACAAAGTGAAAACTCCATCCAGATTACCAATTTGGCTCATTTCTTTAACTAGATTCTGTTACATATAGTGCATTTCAAAACTCATGCCGTTCGTACTCCGTGAATGTAATTGTTCACACTTGTGCTTGTAAATAATAAATAATAAGATCTCGCTCGCTCGTAAAAACTTGTTACAGTACTGATAAAAAGGACTATATTCGAATTTGATTTGATTTGATTTGATTTGATTTGATTTGATTTGATTTGATTTGATTTGATTTGATTTGATTTGATTTGATTTGATTTGATTTGATTTGATTTGATTTGATTTGATTTGATTTGATTTGATTTGATTTGATTTGATTTGATTTGATTGGATTGGATTGGATTTGATTGGATTGGATTGGATTTGATTTGATTTGATTTGATTTGATTTGATTTGATTTGATTTGATTTGATTTGATTTGATTTGATTTGATTTGATTTGATTTGATTTGATTTGATTTGATTTGATTTGATTTGATTTGATTTGATTTGATTTGATTTGATTTGATTTGATTTGATTTGATTTGATTTGATTTGATTTGATTGGATTGGATTGGATTGGATTGGATTGGATTGGATTGGATTGGATTGGATTGGATTGGATTGGATTGGATTGGATTGGATTGGATTGGATTGGATTGGATTGGATTGGATTGGATTGGATTGGATTGGATTGGATTGGATTGGATTGGATTTGATTTGATTTGATTTGATTTGATTTGATTTGATTTGATTTGATTTGATTTGATTTGATTTGATTTGATTTGATTTGATTTGATTTGATTTGATTATTGATCATCAAAGGAGTTATTATTTTTCCAATTACACATGATAATATAATAAATTCAAATAATAACAATATTAGCAGCACTTACTGCTGCTACTAAAAATAATAACTAAGCGATATACAATAGACTAGATATGTACATATTTACAAAACACGTGCGGAAGAAGAAACATGAAAATAGGAAAGCGTTTATACATTTGAAATGACCGAAAAGAAGGAAATACTTTCAGTTACCAAATATACAGAACAGGATACAAGGATATAAGGCGTCCATAAGATGTCTACGAATTTCACTAGTTGGCGACTGGAATACATCCACCATCCCGCTAATTTCCTTCAGGGATCTTAGGGCCTGCAAAAACGAAGAGTTCCTGTGTGATTCAGTTCTGCACCGGGCTAAGTGAAAGGTGACAGCTTGTTGGCTGTTACGGGAAGGAATATGTATTGGTAGAAACTGGAGAAAATTAGGACAACCACAGAAATTGTCGATACATTTGTGTAATGAAACGTGTATTAACATACCTGCGCCTAGTTCTAAGAGACTCAATACCCATCCTTGTACAAAATAGATCATAATCTATCGATGACAGATAGATACCGAAACACTTCTTACTGATCCATTTTCGCTCTAAGACTTTAACTAAGTATCACTGTGAAGGGGTCCATACTTCAGAGCAGTACTCTGGACTAGACCGCATAAGCGATAAATACAAGGTTTTCAATGAGACAACCTATATATAACTCTTGCAATTACGTTTGTTTTAAACGCCTTGACAACGATTTAAAACGTTAGGCTTCCTCACTAATATGAAATATCACCAACAAGCTAAATGTCTTCCCCAGAAACTCAAGGAGCTTGTATTTTTTACACAGAATTCGTCTTCCGTATCGTTCAAGCATGGGTCCCTTGATTTCAAAAAAGCCGTGTGCACCAGGTGTTGGTGGTGGTGAGTAGTCTCCCCTATTAACTCTAATCATGGGAAAATTTTAAGAAGTCCGACCCTTCGAAAACGAAGGTATCGGCAAAAGAAAGGGGAGGGAGGCGAAGGACATGAAAATGAATGACTCCTCCTGTATCAGCTGCCAATAGAACATCCCCCCTCCCGCAGCTCAGACAACATAGCGTCGTTGCGGGGACAAAACCTCCTATGTGATAATACACTGACTGACAGAGCAAATGCAACACCAAGAAGGAGTGGTTCGAAAGGGATGAAAGTTGGGAAAAAAAACAGAGACGCCACGGACGAATAATTGATGTTTATTTCAAACCGATATGCAGGTTACATAATGCGCACGGCATCGACTCAGTAGGATGTAGGACCACCGCGAGCGGCGATGCACGCAGAAACACGTCGAGGTACAGAGTCAATAAGAGTGCGGATGGTGTCCTGAGGGATGGTTCTCCATTCTCTGTCAACCATTTGCCACAGTTGGTCGTCCGTACGAGGCTGGGGCAGAGTTTGCAAACGGCGTCCAATGAGATCCCACACGTGTTCGATTGGTGAGAGATCCGGAGAGTACGCTGGCAACGGAAGCATCTGTACACCTCGTAGAGCCTGTTGGGAGATGCGAGCAGTGTGTGGGCGGGCATTATCCTGCTGAAACAGAGCATTGGGCAGCCCCTGAAGGTACGGGAGTGCCACCGGCCGCAACACATGCTGCACGTAGCGGTGGGCATTTAACGTGCCTTGAATACGCACTAGAGGTGACGTGGAATCATACGCAATAGCGCCCCAAACCATGATGCCGCGTTGTCTAGCGGTAGGGCGCTCCACAGTTACTGCCGGATTTGACCTTTCTCCACGCCGACGCCACACTCGTCTGCGGTGACTATCACTGACAGAACAGAAGCGTGACTCATCGGAGAACACGACGTTCCGCCATTCCCTCATCCAAGTCGCTCTAGCCCGGCACCATGCCAGGCGTGCACGTCAATGCTGTGGAGTCAATGGTAGTCTTCTGAGCGGACGCCGGGAGTGCAGGCCTCCTTCAACCAATCGACGGGAAATTGTTCTGGTCGATATTGGAACAGCCAGGGTGTCTTGCACATGCTGAAGAATGGCGGTTGACGTGGCGTGCGGGGCTGCCACCGCTTGGCGGCGGATGCGCCGATCCTCGCGTGCTGACGTCACTCGGGCTGCGCCTGGACCCCTCGCACGTGCCACATGTCCCAGCGCCAAACATCTTCGCCACAGGCGCTGCACCGTGGACACATCCCTATGGGTATCGGCTGCGATTTGACGAAGCGACCAACCTGCCCTTCTCAGCCCGATCACCATACCCCTCGTAAAGTCGTCTGTCTGCTGGAAATGCCTCCGTTGACGGCGGCCTGGCATTCTTAGCTATACACGTGTCCTGTGGCACACGACAACACGTTCTACAATGACTGCCGGCTGAGAAATCACGGTACGAAGTGGGCCATTCGCCAACGCCGTGTCCCATTTATCGTTCGCTACGTGCGCAGCACAGCGGCGCATTTCACATCATGAGCACACCTCAGTGACGTCAGTCTACCCTGCAATTGGCATAAAGTTCTGACCACTCCTTCTTGGTGTTGCATTTGCTCTGTCAGTCAGTGTATTTTGGAGATATACTGACCTGCAACACATTCATTGTGAAGAGCGAGAATGCCTTGACAATATTCACACAATATTGCACCTTAGATGACAGAACCTTACCAAATAAAGTTCTAAGCTAAAATATTTCACATAGGAGGTTTTGTCCAGGCAGCGACGATTTGTCCAGTATAAGGTACACACTCAAACGAAGAGGAACAGGTTGCGATTTTCCCTTCATTAAGCCTGACACTAAACTACTTTCCTCAGGGCTGTCCTCAATAAATCAAAAACATGAAATCAAATTTATAAAATGTACGATGTATCCTTGAAAAATCAACATAAAACACAAGGATGATGAGTGAATGTGCTAAGTGAGGCTCTAAGTTAACAATGAAATTGTCAACAAATAACAGCCATGACAAATATGGTGGATGCGATTGATGACGTTTTGTACACTGCAGTCAAACTGCAGAACAATCGAAGCAAAACGTTCTACTCTAAATCGACAAGTAAAATAGCTGTTATGTTGTCAAGATTCTCAGATGACGTACTGTTTCTGAGTGAACTACGCCTGAACATCACTTAATCATCACGGATGATCGCCAGTAACAGTAATACAAGGTGATAGAGTATTTTCTATATTACGTCTTACCCACAGTCGCAATGTTCTCAGCAGCATGGCATAAGATAGGTTATTAAAGTGTATTATTCCAAAATGCACAAAACTTTAATCATATGTATCCAACTCGCAGCCCTCAATCACATTACATCCGACCACTAATAATATTAATGTTATAATAACTTGTTTAAAAATAAAACATTTCTGTTTGTAAGAATATGACCCTACAATATTAAGATATTTTACACAATTTTTCCAACGTATTACTGTAAACTTTTACTTGAGGAGAAAAGAATTTCAATCTGTTTCAGTAGAAGACCAAGACTGTTTTTTGTGGTAAATGTACACACCTTTGTCGTTTCGGTGGGTTGTTAAAAACTTGATAATTCCTGCTTGTGGACTGGAATGCTTACCCGGTGTTTTATAAACAACAAGTTCGTTGTTTTCGCAATGTCCAAGAAAGGAGGGGGGGGGGCGAATGTAAACAAGAATAGCCTGTGTGTTAATATTTTCGTAAAAATTCAATTGAATTTGATTGACATAAAATCAAGTTTTTCTGATTAAAGCGTTCATGAAATCCCTCGTGATTTAATGGGACCTGCTGAAAGTTATAAGAATTAGTATTTCTCATACCTCTGACTAGTAGTGAGTTCTTGTGAACTTTCTCAGCTAACATTTAATTTAAATTATTCACATATTTGGCAAGTGCTTTACGCCGGGCTGTAAGTCACCTTTTCTGGAGAGACCTAGTGTTCACAGTGCACTATGCCTTCTGGCATTTGCTAGAACAATTTTGTTACTTTTATTGCCTGTCTCTGTTTCATCCTTGGCTTTGACAATATGAAAGTGAGTGAGGTATGAGCGATGTTTAGGACAATTTCTTATGCAGCCAGTCCCTGTTCTGAATGGTTGAAAATGCTGCTCATAAGGTCAGTTGGTGCATGCATTTCAGTGGGCTTGGCAGTCTGATATGTAACAGCAAATTCTGGCTCAGTTAGGAAAGCAATGGGGAAACCACCCCACTCTTCATTTCCCTATTATGTCTCTTCAGTGATGCCTAGGTCATTTATGGCAGCTGATTGCGGAGGTGATGAGGACCAAACCAGCCTTCGGGCTGAAAATACAACATACATATGTTACATTATTTTTGATATAACTTTTCATTCATTTGCGTACTCTAAAGAAGAGGAAAAATACAGAAAATAATTCCCGCCGTCCTAAGAAAAGATTGGTATCCAATACCAGCATCTGCCGTTGATAAGAAGGGCATTATAGCTGATGAAAATTTGAAACAATCAGATGATACTGTCATAAAACCGACTCTGAGATTTCCTCAATGGATTGAAAATGCAGGTTATTAAAGTGTATTTATTTCAAAATGTACAACACTTTAATCATGTGTATCTAATCGCAGCCCTCAATCACATCACATCCGGCAAATAGTAATTAGTAAGTTATTGTATAAAAATAAAACATATCTGTTTGTAAGAAAATGACTCTACAATAGTAAGATATTTTACGCAATTTTTCCAACACATTTTTGCAAACTTTTACTTAATGAAGAAAGAATTCCCATATGTTTCAGGAGAAGACCGAGACTGTTCTTTATAATAAGACCCATTCCTGTGAAGTAGAACAGCAGTTGAAAGGCGTGACCGCGAAGCGCGGAGAGAGGATATCAGAAAAAAAAATAGAAAGAGAAGGTTCTGAATCTCAAAATAAAAATTGATTAGTGTCCAGAAACAAGATTGTGTAAGTGATTTTGGTTCCTTTGTGTACAATTTCCCTGAATCTTCCACACTGGCAGTGCAGGAACTGTGATCCATCAAGCATCAAGGGAAGAAAGATGCAGATGCTGTAATGGACGGTGTCCAGCTTACAGGTAAAATATAATGTGCTGGAGTTGAAACAAGGCAGCACTTCATCAAGATAAGTTTCAAATTTCAAGTTCGTGGGTGCCTGGACAGAAATAAAGATATATATATTTCCAAGTCCCGGTCTAGAAAGCCAAGAATAACGGCCGAGAGGATTCGTCGTGCTGACCACACGATACCTCGTAATCTGCAGGCCTTCGGGCTGAGCAGCGGTCGCTTGGTAGGCCAAGGCCCTTCAAGGGCTGTAGTGCCATGGGGTTCGGTTCGGTTATATTTCCAAGTATTGAATGTGACTTGGTAGAATCTGATGATGTTATTTTAGGAACGAAACATCTCATTCTTTGTTTTATAGTGAGTATTTTTATTCCTTGTCTAATAATGTGTTTTACAGGTGTGTTTTAGTGTATATTTATCTTGTGTAACTGACTGAAAAACTTTAATAAAGGTATAATAAAAAATAATTTAATAACTTGTAAAGTATTGAAGATATTTAACAAAAGTATCAGTTTACAAGTAGAGTAACTTACATGCCTAATACACCTCGTTACGTGTACCATAAGAAAAAAAATCAGGTAACGTAATGTCTGGGCCAAAACATTTGGATGACAATCTAACCCAATCCCAGGTAACTCATGGTCCAAGAAATCTCCTAGAGTTTACTCATAATGGCACAGCGCGCCATCATCTTGGAAGATCATACCTCAAGGAAGTTGTGGTACAGTATTTCTTCCACTAACAGTTGGCTCCGTGAAGAAGAATGGGCGTCCTTCAAGAGTGAACTTAGTGCGTTGGCTCGACATAGAAAGAAAACTTCCTGTTTGGGGTAGGCTCCTGTCCAATTCCTTAATGTGGGAATATCGTTAGCTGGTCACAGATGATACGCCTGCTGAAAACAATTTCGTACAAGCGTAAAAGACTTAAGTTCCGCTAGAGAAAGCACGCAGAGCATCTGCTGTGTAGTCCACATGGCTAGATATTTTTGACGCTTTCTCTGCAACAAGGCAGTTACGCCAATGCGCAATCAAAACTGCTGCCACACAAACACAGAAGAAATAATATTTTAAGTTACTCTACTTGTAGAAACAAACTTAAGGTACCAATATCTTCATTACTTTTCAAGTTACTAAATTTCGCTTTATTATACCTTTAAGCTGAACACACTGGATTATTACCTTATATTTCTATCTTTCTGTTATATTGTCGCTGTTCGAGCAAAAGGTCGTATCTCGCAATGCTCTTTCTATCCATTATTTTCCCTAAGCCTGGTCACGCCTCCCAGCCACATGTGGGTATGCAGTCGATCAGAGCAGTTTTCGTTCTGGTCATTTTCGTATGTTAGCGTGTAAAGGAAAATGAACATTAAGTACATTACACAGTAGGAGTGCGTAAATAAGTCACGTAAACATACATTTCTAGACTACGTTACGATGAGGTTCAATTTCCTTTACACGTAGGCATAGAAAATGAGCACAACGAATATTGTTCTGATGGCCATATATACAGAGTGAAGCGTAATTCGCGCACTCGGGCGTCGCAGCGCAACTCCTCACATGCCAGCAATAAAAAAATGTCACTTAAAAATTTCGTCTTGCGAGTATATCCGGCAAAAAACGGCGTTGAAGAGTAGCAATCTGGCAACACTGTAACCACATGTAGGGTAACTACCTCTGTCAGCAGAAGTTAGTCGTACTGTACAGTTGGAGCAGTGGATAGAGTTTTGGGTTAGCATGCAGGAGATCGAGTGGTCGATCCTGGGTTGAGGCGTATGTTTTTTATTTCGTAAATGTAGTCCAGAGTCCGCCTCTGTGGTGTAGTGGTTAGCGTGATTAGCTGCCACCCCCGGAGGCCCGGGTTCGATTCCCGGTTCTGCCACGAAATTTGAAAAGTGGTACGAGGGCTGGAACGGGGTCCACTCAGCCTCGGGAGGTCAACTGAGTAGAGGTGGGTTCGATTCCCACCTCAGCCATCCTGGAAGTGGTTTTCCGTGGTTTCCAACTTCTCCTCCAGGCGAATGGCGGGATGGTACCTGACTTAAGGCCACGGTCGCTTCCTTCCCTCTTCCTTGCCTATCCCTTCCACTCTTCCCATCCCTCCACAAGGCCCCTGTTCAGTATAGCAGGTAAGGCCGCCTGGGCGAGGTACTGGTCATACTCCCCAGTTGTATCCCCCGACCAAGAGTCTGAAGCTCCAGGACACTGCCCTTGAGGCGGTAGAGGTGGGATCCCTCGCTCAGTCCGAGGGAAAAACCGAACCTGGAGGGTAAACAGATGATGATGATGATGATGATGAAATGTAGTCCAGGTGGTATGGTATCTGGCATCTTAATCGTCAACAGCGATTGCAGTGGGTCCTCTAGAAACCATTTGCACTTACATACTACGATCCTAGAAATGGACGAACAATCGTTTTCATTGGTCAGCTTTGAAAGGCGCCCTTTCCACGTCGTGGGCGTGAATTTATTCGCAGCACTTCATCTACTAGATGTGAAACCTGTTTGTTTCAGCTGTCTATTTCTATTAGTCTAACCAGGTATTTGTTGTTTCAGCGTTACAAAATGTTGTAAATGTAGGATACATGTGACCTCAGAAACGGTGTCTTACTGTATTCATTCATTCATCATCTGTTTACCCTCCTGGTTCGGTTTTTCCCTCGGACTCAGCGAGGGATCCCACCTCTACCGCCTCAAGGGCAGTGTCCTGGAGCTTCAGACTCTCGGTCGGGGGATACAACTGGGGAGAATGACCAGTACCTCGCCCAGGCGGCCTCACCTGCTATGCTGAACAGGGGCCTTGTGGAGGGATGGGAAGATCGGCTGGGATAGGCAAGGAAGAGGGAAGGAAGCGGCCGTGGCCTTAAGTTAGGTACCATCCCGGCATTCGCCTGGAGGAGAAGTGGGAAACCACGGAAAACCACTTCGAGGATGGCTGAGGTGAGAATCGAACCCACCTCTACTCAGTTGACCTCCCGAGGCTGAGTGGACCCCGTTCCAGCCCTCGTACCACTTTTCAAATTTCGTGGCAGAGCCGGGAATCGAACCCGGACCTCCGGGGGTGGCAGCTAATCACGCTAACCACTACACCACAGAGGCGGACGTCTTACTGTATTACAGTAGGTAATGTCAGATGGAAATTAGCAAATAAAAAATGCGCCTCAACCCAGGATCGAACCATCGACCTCCTGCATGCCAACCAAAAACTCTGTCCACTGCACCAACTGTGCAGCACGACAATAATGTGCTGACAGCGGTAGTTACCCTACATATGGTTACAGTGTTGCCAGATTGTTACTTTTCAACGTCCGTTTTCTACCGGATATACTCGCAAGACGAAAATTTGTAAGAGACATTTTTTTTATTGCTGGCATGTGAGGAGTTGCGCTGCGACGCCCGAGTGCGCGAATTACGCTTCACCCTGTATATTAGTGGTAAGAATGAGACAGCCTTTTCTAGGGCATTTCAACCTAGCCTACTTGTGTAATCTTGTGTAAATCGAGCGAGTTGGCCGTGCGGTTAGGAGCGCGCAGCTGTGAGCTTGCGTTCGGGAGATAGTGGGTTTGAACCGCACTGTCGGCAGCCCTGAAGATGGTTTTCCGTGGCTTCCCATGTTCACACCAGACAAGTGCTGGGAATAAACCTTAATTAAGGCCACGGCCGCTTCCTTCTCACTCCTAGCCCTTTCCTATCCCATTCCTATCCTATCGGTGCGACGTAAAGTCAATTGTAAAAAACGAAGAAATCTTACGTTAAAACACGAACATGAATATCCAGGTAAAAACAGTCACGTGCAGGTGATGAATACAGAACAGAAAATTTGGTAGGCTGCGCTTATCCAAGCACTTGATTATGAAAAGGTGGAATGATGGGACGGAACAGATTTCGTTTTGAGCGAAGTAGGAAAGGCGAAAAGCTAGGACATAAATACGTAGGAAGTGTTGGTCTGAGAGGATTGTTGATTTTGATTCACAGGACGCATGGCGTTACTCATTTTGTTCGGTGGATGGTTATTCTATGGTGACTCAGTCCGTACTCATTGTTTGTGGACCATAACTGTTGTCAGTCCGATATTTATGAAGTTTGAGTAAGTATATTTATTGTACCAGTGTTGTAAAATGAGGGATATACAGAGGACTGTCTTAACTAGGTCGTACACGAACTTTCGTCAGTCTATCGGGCTATGTGGGAATAGCTCGATAAATACACTGACTGGCCAAAAGTCACAGGAAAGGGTGTCCCAGTAGAAAATGTACCGTGTATGACCCCTGAGCGTTGCGGCTAGCTGTGGTGTAGCTGAGCACTAGTGCCGTGAAGATGGCAACACGTCGCGAGTTAACCGACTTTGAACGTGGGATGATCATCGGAGCACGGCGCATCCTTCATAGCATTGCGGAGATTACACGGGAATTCGTGTTTCCAAGGTCAACAGTGTCGAGGGTGGATCTTAAACCGTAAACCGCCGCACGGGAAGACCACAGGTGTGTAGCAAACGGACATCACGCCGCCTCCACAGAACCATACTGGGCGCTCGGCAGGCTACTGTGAGTCAGATCACCGCCCATTAGAATGTTTCGAGTCAGGAGCCCGTTTCTATCAGGGCTGTAAGGAGGCAACTGGATCTTGTAGGCTTCACCAGCCGACGTCCAACCCATGTCCATTTGCTGACACCTCGACACAGAGCTTAAGGACGTGCATCGGCCTGCGAATATCGGCAATGGACCATGGAACAGCGGTGGCGTGTGGTAATGGTCCGATGAATCCCGGTTCCAGTTGTATCGAGCTATGAGCGCGTGAGAGTGTGACGTGTGCCCCAGGAAGATATGGATCCTGCTTGTCAACAAGGTTGTGTCCAGGCGGTAGGTGGCTCAATTCTGGTCTGGGCGGCGTTCTCATCGTCGCAGTTAGGCCCCATTGTCCAGCTTCAGGGAGCGCTGACAGGTGCACATTATGTGAACATTCTTTCAGACCATCTGCATCCCCTTCTGGCCCTAGAGTACCCTGATGAAAATGCCAAGTTTCAATAGGACAACGCGCCATATTACCGCTCTGTGGTAGCACGCAGGTGGTTGGAGGAGTACTCCAGTGAAGTTACGACCATGGACTGGCCCTCCAGATCCCCTGGTCTTAATCCAGTCGAGCATTTATGGGAAGCTGTCGATACTGGTGTACGCTCCATGAACTCCGCTTCAACTACACAAGACCAATTGTGGGTAGCAATGCAAGATGCGTGGGTCCAGTTCCTTCCAGAACGATTCCAACTCCTTGTAGAATCATTGCCTCTCCGTATTGCTGCCCTTTTGAGGGCTCGCGGAGGAGCAATTGCTCCCTACTTCCGTGCATGGATTTAAAGCCTCATGCTCTGAAACTCCATAAGCATCTATTCTAAAGGTGGAAAGAAAATATGTTAGATTATGATTGTTCTGACTTTTACAGGAAATTGTAAATACTAATTTGCAAAATTGTATGTGATTTTGTTTCTTTTCTAACATACGAAATAGATGTATGAGAGTGAAACAGTTAAAGTTATTCATGGTAGCCTTGTAAGCACACTCCTACCTTTTTCTAAGTTTGCAGGGAATAATAGGTAAGGCCTAATCAACAGAGTACCTGTTTTGCAGCTCTACGAACACGACCTGAGTATAATAATTTACGCTCTATCATTTATTCTTACTTTGTTCATGTCGCCTAGGGGCTGCCTGCCCGACGTGGGTTCGAATCCCGTCAGGAAGTCGTAAAATTTAAGGAACAAGGTTTCCACTTCCGGAGGTGCACATGGCCCTGAAGTTCACTCAGCCTACACCAAAAATGAGTACCAGGTTAATTCCTGGGGGCAAAGATGGCCGGGCGTAAAGCTAACCACTCTACCCCACCGAGTGCCGAGGTTACGGATAGTGGAAGCCTTTACCTTCCACCTCTCCAAGGGCCTTCATGGCCTGGCCTGTCTTTACCATCTTCAACTTCCTTTTCTTGAAAATCCCGGTGGTCTTTCAGTTTCTTCTGGAGTGGGTTGCGTTCGTGTATATTTTCATACGTGATCCCCATCTCCTGTAGGTCCCTTTCCACCTTCTTAAACCAAGTTGGCTGGGTCTTCTTATCTTTAAAATTGGTAAAATTAGGTGTGGGTTTCATTCTCAGCAAGTGGCCATAAAATGCTATTTTCCACCTCCGCATGACATCAGAGATCTTATGGATATGAGTATACAGCTTATAGTTATGCCCACGTTTATATTCATCTTTGTTTTTAACAGGACCAACAATTTTCCTTAAAATCCTTCTTTAATTTCCAATTCTTCTATCAGAACTTCTTTGTCCATAACAAGGCATTCCGCTGCGTACAAACCCTCTGGTCTTATGACAGTGCAATAGTACCTGAGTTTAGCGTTCAAGGATATGAACTTCTTGTTGCAAACGTCTTTGGTCAGTTGATAAGCCAATTCAGTTTTATTTATGCGCAACGCAAAAACTCCTTTTTCAGAGAAGATTGGTTCTATCCACTCACCAAGATATTTAAACATATTCGTCCGTTTGATTGCCCAGTGCTTTACTTTTAACTCTCTTGGTGCTGTCTTTATGTTAGTTATGAAACTCTACCATATTTCTTTGCAAGTTGCTTTACGTCGCACCAACACAGATAGGTCGTTTGGGGATGATAGGATAGGAAAGGGCTACGAGCGGAAAGGAAGCAGCCGTGATCTTAATTAACTTACAGCCCCAGCATTTGCCTTGTATGAAAATGAGAAACCATAGAAAACCATCTTCAGGGCTGCCGACAGTAGAGTTCGAACCCGATATCTCCCGCATGCAATCTCACAGCTGCGCGCCCCTAACCACAGGGCTAATTTTATCTATTTATTTTAAATTTTATTTTATTTGAGTCGCTAAGTGATAATTATATTCAGTTACGGTAGGAGAATTAATGTTATTATTAATATAAAATTATTTAAATTTTACAAGTAACGCCCCAGCGTGAGACAAGTATTTAAGTAGATTATTAGTGTCACCGAACAGTGGAGCAATGGTATTGTTTTATTACAAGCTCCAAATGTAGTCAGGAGGTGGAGGTCCATCATATCAAAAACTCGATTATTACACTTGAGCACTATGTGATTCACAGTTTGTACTTGATCACCACAAACAGAGTTTGGTGATGTCAGCCATCTCATATACAGTGACCAGTCCTTATTTCATTTAATATCCTCCTCTCACGCCTGAGCTGGTGAAATTCGGCAGGATAACAATGTGCCACTTCCGTGGCAGTCCTTGTCATATTTGTTTGCTGGGTGGTAATAAATTAGTAATAACATGAAGATGCAATCGGACAGTCCGAAAAGAACTTCTGGTCAATAAACATAGAGTAACAAACTCTGTAGCTCTCGATACTAAAATACTAATTGAGATATTAAATTGCATCGTCCGTGAACTAATCTACTTTTAAAGCTATGTATAATTGGAATGATCACATTCTGATAATTATATTTTGTAAGTAGGAGAAATACCAAGTTGTATATGAAATTCTACAATCTCTTTATGAATATTGCAGCATTATGTTATATTGAAGCAAATCTAGTTACAACCGATGTTCCACAGATTATATCACCCTTACATTGCTGAACAATGGCATGGATATGTGTATTTTTCCACTGAAAAAAAGTCTTATCTCGGCAGGAAGCGTTGCTCGAATTTCTCCCAATACAGTGCCAGGGAGGGGAGGCATTAGGAGCAGACTGGAACTTTTTAATATTCTCTTTCAGAAGTAAAGTAAAAAAAAAATATTTAATATGTGGGGAATGTGGATGGTCGTGAATACTATCTAATTAGCTTTATGGAATATTATTCTGAAATGCAATTTCTCCTCTCTCTCAACCCCACCTTCACTCCCTTAACTTTATTCGGCCTCCCTCAGTTTGGCAATTCCATCTTCTACTCCCCTTTTGCATTCAAATTATCTTTCTCTTACGTTTCTCCAGTTTGTCTCTCTCTCTCTCTCTTGGCGTCTTTCGTAGCTTCTCTTCCTAGTTTGCTCACGTGTTAGGGAAAATTTTATCTGAGAACGAGTCGCTGCCTAATGGACTGAGAAGTTTCTGTAGAGGGTACTGTAAATTGGTTTTAAAATATTCTTGGAGTTGATTCTGAACGTACCAATATGAGGAGCGCATAATAATGAACAGATATTTGTTTTAAGCATGGATCCCATAAATCTTCAAAACATGGAGCCTTGTCGAAAAGACTATAATTTGAGAGGTTCACTGTATTGACGAAAGCATGGTGGAGCGGGTGATTATTGTCTTAAAAGACAGTACAAAGGCACTTCTAAAAATGACATACCCATTACTATTCAACATAGTCACCATTCGTATCCAAGTATGTTACACCGATGAATCGGTCCCTAAAGCTACTTTATGATGGAATTCTGAACGGCCGTATTGTTGTACTGCTTACCATCCAGCTGATTCTTCAGTGGACCGAAGATATGGAAATTGCTAGGTACCAGGTCAGGGCTGTATGGAGGATCATTCAGATTGTTGACTTCTTCACGAGGGGAGCGACAGTAAATCCTTGCAGTTAATGTGAGACCCTGTAGAGTTAATTTTAGCAATGTGCCGAAAACGACCTGGACGTCTCTTAACAAGGGTCGTGCCACTGCACGACACCGCCAGACCACACGCAGCCATGAGCACGCGGAATGGTTACGGCACTTCCGTTGGGAGGTACTAGACTGTCAGTATAGAAAAGCAACCACAGCGTATTCTATTCTGCCATCAGGAGGAGTTGAAATCATAGAAACAGGAAAATGACACTCTTAGATTTTAATAACACAAAATAAATTAAAGTCTCCTTATCAAATCGATGTGTCATTTGTTAAGGATTTCGTTCTGCATACATGTAATTTGACTCTTACTAAAGTATGGTCAAATACTGGTATTCAGCGTTGCCAACTTATATGTTCATGATCCGCTAAATACTACTAAAAACCCGCTAAAATTCCGCCAAGAAATCCGATCTCAAATAATGAGCAATAAAAATGAGCAATAATAATAATAATAATAATAAATGAAATGTCTGCACTCACCTGATCTGTGAATTTCACTGGGATTAACCCCCTGTGTGCGAGCCGGCGAGTTAAATCTTGTAGGCGTTTTACTGCCGGGTGCAAACTAGGTGAATCCCCTACCTCAAGGGCCACACACAGAACAGGCCAGTTCGTTAAACGGTCTTCCTTCATAGTGCGCCGTTTCCGCGTCCAGGTTGGGTGGCGTAAGATCCACACTAGCTCGAAGACAATATCAATTTCCAAAATGCAGACGAAATTCCGGGCTATGGGTTCCAAAACGAGAGGAGACGCCGCCGTTGTAAACTATCGGATAAACAAAACCTACGCAACGGACGTCTCTTAGTCGCGAATCCGGTTCGTATCCAAATATTATAGCATAATTCTTAATCTATATTCACTTAAAAACTTAATACTTATCCTAGGAAGTCATTGAAAGAATCAGTATTTTTATACAATACTATTTATTAAAATGAAGAAAATCTTGAAAAAATACTTCAAATGCTTTGAATATAATTAAAATAAATAATAATGATGTCGCATCTCATCAATTGCTTTTAAAATATTTTAAAATTAGAGGCCTCCAACTAACTAACAAGAAGGAACATAATCAAATATTCATAATCTTGATTGGGAGTAATTGAAAATGTCTGACGCAAACTATTTACATTGCTTTAAATACAGATAAAATTAGAATCACGCTTTTATAATCTTTTCTCATCATCACATAATATGGTCCTACAAAATTTCATTTGATTCAATTAATTTTTCCCTACTCCAACTGTAGTATTACAAACTCATTTGCCAGTAGCTAACACAGTCTGTCATCAGCGATATTATTTGTCAAAGAAAACTTTCTTCTCAAAAATCACAAACATTTCACATGTCTTCAATAACTTCTCCGAGTTCTCAATCTGGTATTTTGTTGGCAATGAAGAAAAAAATAACTCTCTAAGTCATTCTTCTATTTAAAATAAAATAACCGAAATGTTATTATTGTTATTAGTTGAATTGCTTATTATAAAGATTAATTTCAAAGAAATATACTCTTAATTGCCAGTTCAGTAATTATATGTGTCCAAATATTCAGCTATCACTCACATCTAAAATTATATAATGTACTTTCAACTAGATATTAAGTAATCTGGTTTGTAAGAAGACTCTGTCACCAACAACCTTCAATTACGAATAATGTTACCAGTAATATCATATAGTCTAAATGAATAATGTTCTAAGCTTGTTTTATCAGAATGAGAATATCTGTAATTAGGAAATTGTCCAGAAATAGGCTACATTCATGCCATCATCTATGTATGGAATCATTTTCGATGATCAAATAATTAGTTGTTAAGTCATGCATGTTATATGGATCGTACGTGGTACTATATAAAGCTTCCTGAATAAATAACATGCGTTTGAGAACCAATTATAGTTATTATTTATCACGAATAGCGTCAATTAACCTAATGTCATTACTAGAAATTATCTATCTCTGCATCTACGACGTAATAATGATCATCACCATCATTATTCCTCATATCATTCTACCATTCTTCATATATAACTCATTTATTTCATATAACACAACTCATGTCTCATCCTAATAGTATAACAACATAATCATTCATCTTAACCTGACGCATGTTACTCTCTCATCGTTAATCATCCATCTAAATATTCTATTTTGTTTCCAAATTCTCTTCAAATTTCACAAATTATCTTATTATGTCTTCCTACGACGTTACGATAACCTATATACGATCTCATTTCATCTCATCTTAATAGTACATGCCCTAGTATAAACCTAATGAAAACCACATTATCGCATAATATCACATTTACATGAAATAACCTATTTTCATTCACCATTGGCAACATTACGAACGCAAAAATTAAATCATCACTGGTTAATCACTTCCTATATCAATGGACTTGTCTTTCATGTTAGATAATTACCTAATAACCTCTGATACTGTGAATTCAGTTGACTATTCACGTAACATCACTCTTATAGGATACTCACAATAGCACGTTTATATAAATATTTCAAGTAAGGAATATAAATATAAAATGGCACTTCGCAAATAAACATTATCTGAATTACTTACTAGAAGAATATTTTTAGTCAAGACTTATCTTTTCCTCCTGTTTTGTTGCTGCTCTCACATGTCCAGCTGGTTAGGACATGCGGTGTTCGGGTTCACAGCATCGTATTATCCTCTCGGGAATGTTAGGGATGGTCTTCGCTCATCTCCTGTCCTCATGGGCTGGGCTTGTCGATCGTCTTACCATCATCCAGGCAGCTTCCGCCTCTGCACGTCTAGCACATGACGTAGTCGGTTTCTTGCGCAGTGAAAATAGAAAAGCAGATCAACATAGCCATTTTCGTCATCTTCTGGAAACAAAGCCTACTATGATCTATTTCGTAAACTGTAATTACTGCTTCTTATTATGATATCTTATGATGTTTTAGAGTCTTTCAATATGTCTAGTAAGGATTCAATTTCTTGCGCGACAGTTGTTATTATTCCGCCACTTCTTGATATTGAATTCCTTTCGTTGTATCTGTCTTCTTGCCGGTATCTCGTGACGTAGCACTGAGGTACTCTGCCAATTAGATCGTGCAGTTTTATATCATGAAATGTTATAAATTCTATATCACTGATGATTTGTACTTTTCTCAAGATGTTTACTATTATTTATCTTCAGCTCTATTTATTTCCCTCTTCTTAGTCAGTCTTCCTCCAAGTGCTTCGTGTATTGCTCTGCTGGTATGTCTCTAGCGAAATCGATTTTTTAATAATATATTTTTAACAATATTCCGATGTCGTCTTTTCTCACCGCCTTTACCTGACGAAAATATCATTCTCTTAACATTCATGCATATGTTGACGTTGTATTTCTGGTGTTTTTACGGCATAGTCACCACTTTTGCTCCAGATAAACTTCATTGCATACAGTGAAATGGCACAATAGCATTAATATAAATGCTACTCTCTCACAGTTTCATTATCTGTCGTAACCTTTCCTCACGCATAACAAATTTATTATACCATGATCTCATGACATCAAATCCAAATAACAATTTTTGCTCATGGCGATATTTCTGCTGTACCTAAATGTCCTTACGACTCAGGAATTTTTTTTTTAATATTTATAAGCTAGTCATTAATTATAATGTCCTATTCACTGGCCGAATGGTCAGCGTTGAAGCTTTCAGTTCAGAGGGTCTCGGGCTCGATTCACGGCCGGCATCTGATTAATTCTTCTGGCTTTGGGACTGGGTGTTTGTATTTGTCCCAACAACTTCCTCTTAATATTCATACAATACAGTACACTACTAACCACCACAGAAACATGCAACAGTGATTACTTCCCTCCATATACGGTCGGCATTGGGCAGAGCATCCGTCCTTAAAACAGGCCTAAATACACATGTGCGAAGCAGTTCGCACGCGCGAACCCACGCATGTGGGAAAATCGATATAAGAAGTAATTAATTGTAATGTTTGTTAACACAATGATGATGATGTCGTGAAAACATAAAATGTGCAATATTCGATTAATTCAGAACAAGAATAAATCCCTCCAAATTCTAGCATTAAACATGCAGTAATGAATTTTAAATGTACATGAGCACAGTTTACATGGTCACTTAAGAACACGTACCACGTAAGGGTAAATTTCGAATTTTACACCAGAAGAAAAATAAGAAACTGTAGTAATAATAATAATAATAATAATAATAATAATAATAATAATAATAATAATAATAATAATAATAATAATTTCGTGTGGCTATTTCTAGCCGGGATCAGCCCTTGTAAGGCAGACCCTTCGATGAGGGTGGGTGGCATCTGCCATGTGTAGGTAACTGCGTGTTATTGTGGTGGAGGATAGTGTTATGTGTGGTGTGTGAGTTGCAGGGATGTTGGGGACAGCACAAACACCCAGCCCCCAGGCCACTGGAATTAACCAATTAAGGTTAAAATCCCCGACCCGGCCGGGAATCGAACCCGGGACCCTCCGAAACGAAGGCCAGTACGCTGACTATTCAGTCAACGAGTCGGACATAATAATAATAATAATAATAATAATAATAATAATAATAATAATAATAATAATAATAATAATAATAATAATAATCGTATGGTCTCAGCTACCGTGTGCAGACACAAGAAACTGCAAAAACGGTCCATAAACGAATTAGTTTCTTGTTATGAAATAGCTCAGCTAATTTTTATGATGATGATGATGATGATGATGCTTGTTGTTTAAAGGGGCCTTTAAATCAATCAATTAATTATATGCATTTAGAGGTGAAGCCCAGGTGGCAGATTCCTTATCTCTTGTTTATCTAACTTTCAACGTTTTAAAATAACTTGAAAATTTATCGAACATTTCCTCGATAAATTATTCCAATCCCCTACCCCTCGTCCCATAAGCCAATATTTGCCCCAATTTGTCTATTTGAATTTCATATTGGTTCGCCTCTGTGGTGTTGTGGTATTGTGGTTGGTTGCGACCCCCGGAGGCCCGAATTCGATTCCCGGCTCTGCTACGAAATTTGAAACGTGGTACGAGGGCTGGAACGGGATCCACTCAGCCTCGGGAGGTCAACTGAGTATAAGGAGGCTCGATTCCCACCTCAGCCATCCTGGAAGTGCTTTTCAGTGGTTTCTCACTTCTCCTCCGTGCAAATGCCGGAATGGTACCTAACTTAGGCCACGGCCGCTTCCTTCCCTACCCCCTTCCTTCTTCTTCTTCTTCTTCTTCTTATTATTATTATTACAACTGCGATAAATGTGTTATCGTATTCTGGATCCTTGTAAGCACCTATAACTTCAGGCATGTTAATAAAATAACATCATATAACACAAATATCACACACATTAATATTCGGAATATTCTGATCTTCCCATCCCTCCGCAAGGCCCCTGTTCGGCTAGCAGGTGAGGCCGCCTGGGCGAGGTACTGGTCATCCTCCCCAGTTGTATCCCGACCCAGAGTCTGAAGCTCCACGACACTGCCCTTAAGGCGGTAGAGGTGGGATCCCTCGCTGAGTCCGAGGGAAAACCCGACCCTGGAGGGAAAACAGATAAAGAAGAAGAATTTCATATTGATTTTCCCTTGTTCTAAATGTTCCTCTCAAGCTTATCCATCTTATAAACTTAATGTCAGTCAATGCAATCTCTCCAGTGACAGCTGGACTTTGCCACTTAGTTGAACATTTCCAGTCCTAACCATTTCCTATCCCATCGTCGTCAGAAGACCAGTCCGAATTGGTGCGACGTAAAATCACTAGGAAAATCGGAAATTGTAGTTTTTAAAATTGGAACTTTCTTGACCATGCTGACGATATTAACTACAAACATGCATTAATGAAACTACTTCCCTTTGGCTACTGTGATTTGATACAAACAAATTTACCAGGCGATCAATTCCTGAAGCTGCAACAAGCACAAAGTGTGTGTATCGGATTAGTTTATGATGTATGGTGCAGTATTCATGTTTAGCTCATATCTCTAAGCGGATATCCTGGATAAAGCGGGAAGAATGAGATGATTAATAATGTTATTATACTCTCAGAACCTCTAGTTTCTATTATTATTACTAACGTCCATGCTGTCGGTTGAAGACAAGAGATACACCACACAAAAGGAGCGCAATTTCAGTTTAGTGCTATTTATAGATCAGAAGCACAGAATAGTCGTAATAAATTATTAGTAAATTATTAGTCCTAATAGGTAATTTGTGACTAAAATGGAGACTTGACTTATCCTACAGCTCTGGAGGAGGGTGAGATTTATTGCTCGCCCATAATGGATAGTGTTGTAGGTTGTTACTGAAGGCTGTGGATCGAAACCTGGCCGACGTAAGTAGGATATTTGAAATAAAAGTCACGCTTCTGGTGGTAGTGTTGGTGATTATTGTGTTAAGAAGAATTACAACCAGGCATCCATCCTCTATGGTTCTTATCCCACGTAAATTTGGAGATCCAGTGACTACGATCAGCAATTCAACAGTCACTTAAACTGCTGTAAAATAAGCTGTTATTCGGGTAAACTTGGTAAGTTTACTGTTGTTTATCAAACTCAGTTGTTATTCAAGACCAAAATGGTGTGTTTGTTTTAAGCTACGTTAAAGTTAGTTGTTCTTTAAATTCAGTTTAATTCACGTTTCGTTTGGTCTGAATGAATACCCAAGGACACGCATGTCTGCAGAAGGAGGTTTTTTTAAAGTTGCTTTACATAGCACCGAGACAGATGGGTCTTATAGCGATGATGGGACAGAAAAGATCTAGGAGTGGGGAGGAAGCAGCCGTGGTCTCAATTAAGGTTCAGCCTCGGCATTTGCCTGGTGTGAAAAAGGGAAGCAACGGAAAACCATTTTCATGGCTGCTGACGCTGGGGTTCGAACCCACTATCTCCAGAATACTGGATACTGTCTGCAATTAAGGGACTGCAGCTATCGAGCTCGGCATTCTCGTTTTTATACTTACCGATTTCTTAAGGGGCAAGCGAACTTAGGTCTTTAAGGATGGGTTAAAGAGGAATTTATAGTTTCGTTGATGATAATTATAATAATCCGAACATCACAGTGGCGTAACTGCTGACTGAATGGCAGAGGTTTGTTCTTTTGCGTAGGGAATCTACTGCGGGAGGTTTCTGTGTTTCTTTGACGAAGGAGAGCCTAGCAGTAACGGTTTATCTGAATCAACTCGAAGGATGTGACGTCATACGAGCATTACCTTAGTTTAGGATGATTAAGGTCCGGTATTATAATGAGGGTTTAAACTGAAGTTTGAGTTAAACTGTAATTTGAGTTTAAACCGATGTTGAGTCTTATAATGGCCGGCCCAAGTTAAACTGAGGTGAAGAAGGAAATATACGATCTTGGTAGCAGTGACTTGCGAGAAAAGATGACTGTCGATAATGTTTTGCAGTGACTTGCAAAAAAAGATGACTATCGATAATGTTTTGTTTACTTCTTGTAGGTAAAATGGCGGATAAAAGCAATAATAATAATAATAATGTTATTTGTTTTACGTCCCACTAACTACTCTTTTACGGTTTTCGGAGACGCTGAGGTGCCGGAATTTAGTCCCGCAGGAGTTCTTTTATGTGCCACTAAATCTACCGACACGAGGCTGACGTATTTGAGCACCTTCAAATACCACAGGACTGAGCCAGGTTCGAACTGATGAAAGCAATAAACGTTGTACTAATTTTACTTGCAAGGAAATAGAATTGATTGTGCAATTAGTACAGAAATATTTATATAGTCCGTGAAACAGTGGCCTTATGAATTCCTCCGAAATCTCCCATTTTAATAAACATACTACGGGAAGCTTAAAACCGCAATGCTATTAGTAGCTGACTGAGGAGTTCTACAGCATGATTTCTGAAATAGAAGGAAGTTACTTTATTTTCTAAAATTTACACTTTTGACATTCAAACGGCTCAAAAAGTAATTTGTACATTCTTACGTTTTCATTGCATGTTTTATTCTAGCACCAATTTTCTGAAATGGGGTTATGACAGTCTGTTTTGTAAGCCTAAACCTATTTACAAACTATTTTTCATTCCATATATGAAAGTGACGCCCCCTTGCTCAGAAAACTGGTCGTTCAATAATTTGAACCACTTCCTCGTCATTGCTCACCAACACCTCAAAAATATCTGAGATCCATTCGTTCTGCTGTGTTGTAAGGTTATGTATTCTTAAACTTCCGTTTAAACGGTAGATGAGTGGCAGTAAAATTAATCTTTAGTTAAACGTAAGATTAATTTTTATAATGCACGACTAACAGCTAAACCGAAGTTTAAACTGAACCAACAGTTTAAACCTGTATTATATTACCGGCCCTAAGACATCCACAAACTACATGGAAAAGAATTCTAGAACATAAAATGTTCTACGAAAAGATCTCGAGGACCTCAAACCTATCTTTAAAACGTCGCCCACCATAACAACTTGTAAATTTGTTGCGAGTAAAATCCCTTCACTAGGTACGCGAATAGCATTCGTGAGACGCGGCTTAACGCTGCTTAAACTGCTCAAGATGTTCTCAAACTAATCGTGTAAGAATATTACTGAATATAAAATATTCCAAGAAACATTTCACGATAACAATAATATCTTGTTGCTATTTCTAGCCGAGTGCAGAACTTGTAAGACAGACCCTCCGATGAGAGTAGGCGGTATCTGCCATATGTACGTAACTGCGTGTTATTGTGGTGGAGGATAGTGTTATGTGTGGTGTGTGAGTTGCAGGGATGTTAGGGACAGCACAAACACTCAGCCCCCGAGCCAATGGAATTAACCAATGAAGGTTAAAATCTCCGACCCGGCTGGTAATCGAACCCGGAAGCCTCTGAACTAAAGGCCATTAGGCTGACCATTCAGCCAACAAGTTGGATATTTCACGATACCGGTACTACATGTGTATTAGGAAGCCCTCAATCATAACAACAGGGTAACCGAATTGACCTTTCTATATTCTTTAACAAGACCCTCCGTGGCTCAGGTGGCAACACCCCGGCCTCTCACCGCTGGGTTCTGTGGTTAAAATCCCGGTCATTTCATGTGAGTTTTGTGATGGACAAAGTGGAGGCGGGAGAGGTGTTTTCCGGGTTCTCCGGTTTTCCCTGTCATCTTTCATTCCAGCGACACTCTCCAATTTCACTTCATTTCACCTGGCAGTCATTAATCAATGCCCCTGTGGAGTGTGACAGGCATCGACAGCCGGCAAAATTCCTATCTTCCCCGCCAGATGGGGCTTCCTTCATTCCATTCCTGATCCGGTCGAATGACAGAAAGCAAGCTAAGGATTTTCATTTTCATATTATTTAACATTATTTTCCGAGTAATATTAGGTTAGATTTTTTTTTTTGCTAGTGGCTTTGCGCCGCACCGACACAGCGACGATGTGATAGGAAAGGCCTAGGAGTTGGAAGGAAGCGGCCGTGGCTTTAATTAAGGTACAGCCCCAGCATTTGCCTGATGTGAAAATGGGAAACCACGGAAAACCATCTTCAGGGCTGCTGACAGTGGCATTCGAACCCACTATCTCCCGGATGTAAGCTAACAGCCACGCGCCCCTAACCGTACGGCCAACTCGCCCGGTATTAGGTTAGTTATATTTTTACCTCAAGGTATCATTTTAATGTCGAGTTTTCTATTATTTAGCAATGATTTAATGGAATAATGAAAACTCAACTAATATTTGTTTTAAAGAGATTTGTTATTACTGTTTCTGGTTATTCAAGCAATTCTAATTAAAACTGAGCGATTTTCATTAACTTACTGATTGAATTAGTGTTCTTCGACTGTACTCTGAATTCCGGGCTAGTATTAGCTATATGGTCCCGTGGTGTAGGGGTAGCATGCCTGCCTCTCGCTCGGAGGTCCAGGGTTCGATTCCCGGCCAAGCCAGGGACTTTTCTCTTGACCTGAGGGCTGGTTCGAGGTCCACTCAGCCTACGTGATTGAATTGAAGAGCTATCTGACGGTGAGATGGCGGCCCCGGTCTCGAAAGCGCAGAATAAAGGTCGAGAGGATGTGTCGTGCTGACCACACGACCCCTCGTAATCTGCAGGCCTCCGGGCTGAGCAGCGGTCGCTGGGCAGGCCAAGGCCCTTTGAAGGGCTTTAAGTGCCTTGAGGAGTGGGGAATTAGCTATATGGTACTGTATTGTCATTAGCTTCTCAGCAAGGCAGCAATTGTTTGAATTCCGACCAATGCGTCTGGTACTTTGTGAATCAATGAATAAAACTTTTTTATTTTAATTTACAAAATAATATCTTGCCCGGTCCTTTTAATGGAAATTCTCCTCCTCGCAGCATGTTCCATCTGACATTGAAAGGTTAACATTTGATAACATTTAATTCTTATGTGATTAAGTTATAAACTTAAGTAGCAAAAATTGATACCAGCAAAAGTAACCGGCGAATGTTTCAGACACTCGCAAAGATTAATGGCTAGATTAAAAAAGAAAAAGTGTTGAAAGATAGGATGGTTTAGTATATTTTGGAATCAAGAAATCTGCGATGAAACACTGATGATATTTAAAACCATAATCAAGAATACTGTTACATATAAAGGAGGAGTCAGAATCCGGATTAAGAAAATAGAAAAAGAAACTTACATGAACTGTGGCGAGGGATTTTTTTCGACAAGGGTTGCATATTTCTCAGCTAGAAAAACCGGTATGTGAGAATATTTCTGTTTAAAGCTCTGACCAGAAAGATTCTGTCGTTAAGGTTCATTATTTCATGAACTATTATCAACGAATTTTCGTTCGAAGTGATACATATACTGCGGTTCAGTTTTTCTCCCCTGAACATTGGCACATAGCGGTATTTCGATGCGCAATGATGATATGTATCTTCCATGGAGAAGTGGATATTTACGTTGGAGGTACTAGACCAGCTTGAACGTCGGTCTTTAGAGTTGTATGGGACTTTCCTAGAGTGATAAGGAAGTCGTGAACTGACTACCACCAGGTAGGAAGAAAAATAATCTCTCTCAACTAAGACGGATCGAAAGGATTCCGGGGACGATACGTTACAGAACACTTCAACACGGATTCTGCGGGATTCGTGGGGAGGTGCAGGACAGGATTACTGAGCACCAGCTGATGAGCAAATACGTCTTTTAATGTTAAAATAAGTAAAGTAAAAGGAGAAAACATTGAAACAGTGCTTAACTCGACTAGGAACCCATGATCAACACTCACGTCTTAGAAAATGTGAGCCACAGGGGGAACAATATTAATGTTATAAAGAATTGAAAAGAGGTTTGCATGGGATAGGGTGGCATGGAGCGCTGCCTCAAACCAGTCTATGGACCGATGACTCAAACACACACAACATAGAGTATTATATTTTATGGAATCGAATGCTCACCTGCGACGATATCTAAACAGTTCTTCTCCTTCCAAATCACAGTATATTTTCACGTGCTTGTGACTTCTGAGCCGGGCATATTTTACCTAGTCATTCTCAATATTTACACCCATTTCACTGTCACCGTCATTACCGTTCAACACTGGCCAGTCAGTCTTCATGTGTGGGCTGGAGTGGCTCAGACGGTTGAAGCGCTGGCCTTCTGACCCCAATTTCGCGGTTCGAACCTGGCTCAGTCCGATGGTATTTGAAGGTGCTCAAATACGTCAGCCTTGTGTTTGTAGATTTACTGGCACGTAAAATTACTCTTGCGGGACTAAATTCCGGCACCTCGGCATCTCCGAAAACCGTAAGAGGAGTTAGTGGGACGTAAAGCCAATAACATTATTATTATTATTATTATTATTATTATTATTTTTGCTAGGGGCTTTACGTCGCACCGACACAGATAGGTCTTATGGCGACGATGGGATAGGAAAGGCCTAGGAGTTGGAAGGAAGCGGCCGTGGCCTTAATTAAGGTACAGCCCCAGCATTTGCCTGGTGTGAAAATGGGAAACCACGGAAAACCATCTTCAGGGCTGCCGATAGTGGGATTCGAACCTACTATCTCCCGGATGCAAGCTCACAGCCGCGCGCCTCTACGCGCACGGCCAACTCGCCCGGTATTATTATTATTATTATTATTATTATTATTATTACCCAGTTTTTATTCGATAATATTTATACAGTCCTTAATCTACCAAGTATCATAACAAAACCTTCACTACCGTTTCCATTGCACATCCACATAAATATGAAAACTTGCCCATGAGGTTCATCTTGTTATTGACATTAATGACATGATTAACATCTCATTATCTCGGTAACTGCTTAACGTATTGTCTGCATCGCTAGAAACGATTATCGCTTGGGCTATAATCTTCTTCTAACTATCGTAATAACACAAGTGTCTTATTTGTATGAAAGGAAATCTCGGCGAAACAATTCCTTCAGTGATCGGTTGCAAAGCCGGCAAGGGAGTCAGATTCAGAGGATACATAAGTTCATTACTGTTAGACATAGCTGGCACTTTATTATTCTCAAATACAAAGTGTTCAATGTTATTGCCATAGAAAGCATTTTTTAAAGTCTTAATGTATTTTACACCGAGTGGTTTGGCTACGCAGTTTAGGTGACGTATCTGTCAGCATGCATTCGGGAAATACTGGTTTTGAAACCCTCAGTCGGGCTCCGTAGTTTCCCATTTTCACTCCAGATAACTGGAGGGTAGCTTCCTTCCCAGTCCTAGCACTTTCCTATTCCATCGTCACCTTGAGTCCCGCCTGTGACGGTGCGACGTAAAAGAAATATATGCATTTACCGGGGTATGTCTTGCACTTTTCTTATTTCTGAAAATTATAGCTTTGAAATTAAAGTGCGAGGTATAAGTGGGAAATTAGAAAATCGAACTTGGATTAGAATTAGATTCTTTAAGTAATAATAATAATAATAATAATAATAATAATAATAATAATAATGGTATGGCCTCAGCTACCGTGTGCAGACATTTCGATTTGACGCCATCCGGCTGTCTGCTCGTCAATTTCGACGTTCCGTTTTACTCTAGGCCCACTAGATGGCAGACAGAGTAAACCGGATCTCTCTTGGGCGTCTATGGCTGAGATTTAATTAATTTTGTCGGGTAAACACCAAATGTATCACCAGAGACATTTTACATGCCGACATCGAACGACATGGAGTGTCGAGTGGACTTTTTTCCACCCTTCAAAAATCCGACTACCTCTGCCGGGTTTGAACCCGCTATCTTGGGATTCGGAGGCTGACACTCTAACACGGATCCACAGAGGCAGCTATTCTTCAGGCAATAAAGTTTCACGATTTCCCATTAACGTGTTTACACAGGATTCCTTTCATAGCCGAATGCGCTCTCCCCTGTGCTGTTCCTGCTTCCATTTCACCGCACGCAAAGTGGATAAAAATATTAAGTCTACTAACAGCACTCTGTATGCACACTCATATTTTTTAAAATTTATTTAGTTTATCATCATCATCATCTGTTTACCCTCCAGGTTCGGTTTTTCCCTCGGACTTAGCGAGGGATCCCACCTCTACCGCCTCAAGGGCAGTGTCCTGGAGCTTCAGACTCTTGGTCGGGGGATACAACTGGGGAGTATGACCAGTACCTCGCCCAGGCGGCCTCACCTGCTATGCTGAACAGGGGCCTTGTGGAGGGATGGGAAGATTGGAAGGGATAGGCAAGGAAGAGGGAAGGAAGCGGCCGTGGCCTTAAGTTAGGTACCATCCCGGCATTCGCCTGGAGGAGAAGTGGGAAACCACGGAAAACCACTTCCAGGATGGCTGAGGTGGGAATCGAACCCACCTCTACTCAGTTGACCTCCCGAGGCTGAGTGGACCCCGTTCTAGCCCTCGTACCACTTTTCAAATTTCGTGGCAGAGCCGGGATTCGAACCCGGACCTCCGGGGGTGGCAGCTAATCACGCTAACCACTACACAACAGAGGCGGCTATTTAGTTTATATTTATTTTATTTATTTTTTTACCTGAACCTGTTTATTGAATTTGAACGTAATTCTTTTAAATAAACCTATCAACTTCGACTTACCTACCGTCAAATTCAATTCACGACCTGCAGCACGATAACCATGTTTCTCTGTGAATTGATTTACTTGAATTTTAAAACTTGCTCTAAAACTTGAGAGCTTCTCCATAAATCCCATAAGCGAAGTCATGTTCGTAAGCAAATTATGGTATCGTAATGCACTGGACTCGATCTTCTACCTTAAGTCTCGCATACTTCGAACAATGAAATTGCAGCCTTTTTAACAGTGTAACATTTCATCTTGTTCAGTAGTCCAGAGATGCCCTAGTATCAGAAGTTATCTACCTACCTGCATTTCATAGAACAGAACAAAGGGAGAGAGCTGCTGTAACTAAGATAAGGGGATTACGGGGAAAGTTCGACCATGAGATGAGAACAGGCATGTATGCCGCAGGGTGTACCTTGTATTTATACTGACTCACGAAGGAAATCCTGTGCGAGATAAAATGGGGGACTGATGTTGTCCTTTAATTCCATATCCAAAAACAGAGTCTATGATAGTATAAAGGACGACGAGATTTACGCGAATAAACACGGTAGTAAAAACATAGATGTATTTTCTCCAAAACATTTCATAGGCTATACTTTACATGTCCAATTTAGCGGCTATTATTATTCGATGCAGTGTTCTTTCCACACACATTTAGGACCGCTTCACACTAGGCGACAGGAATCGACGACCGGAATCTCCTACTGAGTAGTTCATGCGAATTCCGCGTCGTCGAGCGGTAGCCCGCCGCTCTACTTAACCGCCTTTCCCGGTCTAGTGCCATTTTCATCATCTTGTTACTCTTGTTACTGTCGCAAAGAAAGAAAGAAAGAAAGAAAGAAAGAAAGAAAGAAAGAAAGAAAGAAAGAAAGAACGCATATATGTCTCTTCAGGAGAGTTTAATCCTGATGTAAACAAATAGGCGGAGCACGTTGCCTTTGCACGTGGACATAGACGTAGTTGATTGGAGAAGCAACCGTCGCACTCACTCGACTGTATGCGAGCTCGAAGAAAAGTAGAACGTGGCATTAATGTTATTTCATTTCAGTTTATTACATTTAGAGATTTTGGAAGATAACGTAATCAAATTAAAATATGGTTACCATATATATACCCGTATATATATATATATATATATATATAATAGTGATTAAATAACGAGAAATGAAGGCACAAGGCGTGGTGTAATACAGGAAGTCTTCTCGTAGTGAGGGTAATTCCCAAGCTGTACAGGGTGGAGATAAGGTGTTGCATCTTGCAGCAGCAGTCAGTGTCAGTATTCATAGTGAGAGAAATAGAGCGAGAGGTAGGACAACCGCGTGTAGTGAAGCACAAAAGAGGAAAACCGCTCAGAAGTGACCGTAGGTAGTGCATTGTGAATGTGTTCAATAAACTAAGTGAACAGAATCCAGATTTAGTCGTTTATTCAGAAGTGCAGATCTTCGCACTGTTGTCGTATGCGATGCGCAGTCCTGTACGTCCGAACACGAGACGTTGACAGGGTGGAGGTCGGTACTACACGCTCAGCGAATCACAACTCTTTCTTTGGCGGAGGCGTGGACATACCGTGTTTACATCAGGATTAAACTCTCTTGAAAAGACATATAGTAGGTTTCACTCACATCCTTTGGTAAACGATCGTTTGAAATAAGAACTTTTCTATAAACTCTTCGATGATTTATGTGTTGATGGTACCAAGTATTTTAGTAATTCCAGAATGACAAAGAAATATTTTGATGAACTATTCGAAAGTGTGAAGGATAGTATTACGGGAATGGACACCAAGTTGAGAAAAGCAATACCGGATAAAGAAAAGTTTGCCTTTACTTTGAAATAAATTGAACTGAGATTCAGATAGTTTTCATTACGAGATAAGTATATCACAGTTGAAGTTCCAGGTGGCTGGACGCTGTTCAGTTTGTATTAAATCTTCCGTGTTTATTCGGTACACTTGTCTAGATAGATCATTCATACTGAATTTAATTTATTTTATTGTATATATTAGAGTTTAAAGTATTTTGAAATATAATACCTAACGAGAAGAATATGAAGTGTACAATGGCACTGAACGGAACGCAACTGAAGACGAGCAGCTGGGCTGCAGAGTAGCCTAAGGTGAAGACCTCAATCCAAAGCAATGGTTAGTATGTACAGTGTTTGGAGTAAGTGCACTGCATTCTGTTTATGAATAAGTGTTATTGCTCCCTGTGAGGGGAATTGAAGTGCATTTGTGTTCCGGATAGCGAGCCACGTAGAAGTAGGCTACATTTAGTAGCAGTGGCATTTCTGTGGGCAGTGAGCTCCATCATCTGTTAAGACGAGTTGTCTCTGGTGTTCTCTCCAGCGGCAGAGTCCTAGCAGGGAAGCATTTGCGGGATGTGAGGCGAGCCCTTGCTGCCAGGTTGCCATGGAGTGGATGTCGATTGTCATTCTCCTCCTTTGTTCTCTCGGCGTCTCTTTATATGTACAATGACATTCGGGCTCCATTGGCAATCTTAAATCTCTGACAAAGCCAGAAATCGAACTTGGCACTTAACGATTACAAAATGACTTTACATAATGTAAATTACTGTATATGGTATAATTCTCTGTACAACACTGTACCGTATTATTAAAGAAACAGCAAACTGTATCCCAATCTTGGAATTTAGTGCTCAAATCAACTAAAACATGCAAAGGAACCGTGAAGTCAAATTTAAATTCTTGGTAACAATTGCCGTCAACTAGGTTCCTTGGCTGAATAATTAGTGTAGGGGCATTCGGTTCAGAGGGTGATGGGTTCGATTCCAGGCCGACCTCGGATTTAGGCCGCATCTGGGTAATTTCTCTGCTTCGGGGGCTGTGAATAGCGTTCATCTTAATAAACGTACCTTTATTTATATACAACGTGTCACGCTACCAACCGCCACAGGAACATCCAATAGTGAGTACATCCCTCTTTAGGGTTGTCAGCAGGAAAAGGCACCCAGCTGCAGAACTGGGCTTAGTCCGCATGTAATGCCGAATTCAAGGAATTGGGTAAAGACTAAGGTAAGAATAGTCGTCACTATTATTTATGCTTTGTTCTTAATGATAAAAAATAAATGAGAAAGAAAGAAAGAAAGAAAGAAAGAAAGAAAGAAAATAAAGAAAAACAGAGATAGGCCTAAATACGACAAAAGAAAACTGTGAGGGAAAATATTTGATATTGAGGACTACCAATGTTTCACTTGTAATCTTGACAAGCAACGGATTTATGACCATTGTTTGTACAGTTAGACCAGGAGTAAATATTGATATTTTGGCAGTACAAGCGCTGATTTGGCTGAAGATTCACACTGTGAAAGTAGGTCATATTTCGCTAATGCGGACAAGCATGCGCAGTCGTAATGTTCCTGTGCAAACCCATAAATTAAAGGGGATGCTGTGTTACAATCTTCGGAGGTACCTATTCACCGTCTCCCAAAACATGGAGTGAAGTAATGATTTTCACATTGAATAACAACTATTTATGAACAAATCTAGGAGTTGGAAGTGATGAAACTAAGGACTGAGGTTAGGAGAGGGATATTTACACACCAGAATAGACACTACAGTGTCACAAAATCAGTTTGACGACAAGTGTCTATAATAAGCGGCGAATATAGATGGAAACTTGATAGTTTCAAAATACCCTGTTTTCGTAACTTCATTGTCATATGATAATTTAATTAGTAGATTTAATAATTAGTATTTTAAATATGTGGAAAATATAATGAGTCTTGAGATGCTTGATCTGTTTGACTGAAAATTGAATTGTGACATAGTCAACAACATTTACAACATTTTGCCGTAGTCGAATACACAGGTACTTTGACGGTGTTCCTGACTTATGCAAGTGATGTAAAATTCTTAGTAACGTACTAAGTTTATGCTATTTTCATAGAGAAACTCAATAAATCGTACAATGAACGAAGATAGTAGCCTCCTTTCCTTACTGTAAAAAACCTGAAAAATAAAAGATAAAATTATTTTAAATTCACGATTAATTAATTAATTAATTAATTAATTAATTAATTAATTAATTTATTTATTTATTTACTTCCAGATGGGGTCCTAACTTCGAGTTATTGTTAAATTATTCTAAAATTATCCTAAATTGTTTTATAATGGTTATACCAGTTTCAAAGTAGCTCGTTAAGCTAGAAAATTAATTTTAGAATTTAAAAAAATTGACTTTAAAATTTATCTCTCCGTTCATAAGACCCATAAAATCGGTTTAGGAATTATTCAAAATATAGTCCCTTAATTCTAAGTCACAGATAGTTATTCTGAAGTTACCCTCGTGTATTTATGTGTGTACAACCTCAATTCGGAAGGGCAGACTGGTGAACTACGGACCTTCTAGCTTAGTCAAGAATTGCTTCCCCTTGCTTGTACAAGGCACCTCGCTTTCGACTTTCATTTCTCTATACGAACTCTCGTTTTCTTCATTCTTGTTCTCTTCCGACTTCGAAGGTAAACATGTCCGAGACAGGGAGTTATTTTTTTTCGTGAGTCTTTTCTCTTCACGTCCTTAGTGGCTATTCTCCTTCTTAAGCCGATACCATCATTCCTCGAAAGACGAACCTCCTCTATTGTATCCTCCTATTGGAGAGAAGAGGAGATGAATATCATGTTGAATTTCTCATGAAGGTAATAATCATTACTGTCAAAAATGAAGTTCCCTGTCATTACAGAATCTGTTCGAACGAGCGAACTAACTTCTCAGGTTCAGCCACATAGTTGTGAGCTTGCTCAGTAATACCGGTGGTCGTATCTTAGCGCTACAAAGGTGAGCTTGCATTCGGGAGATAGTGGATTTTTTTGCTAGTTGCTTTACGTCGCACCGACACAGATAGGTCTTATGGCGACGATGGGGCAGGGAAGGGCTAGGAGTCACGGCCTCTTCCTTCCCGTCGCATCGTCGCCGTAAGACCTACAGTATCAGTGTTGGTGCGACGCAAAGCAACTTGTATATTTAAAAAAAACTGGAATCGGATGACAACTAAGTTTGACCTCGAAGATGGGGCAGAAAACAGAAAAGAAGAATGTGAGAAAGAATTAGTAGGAGTATACTGAGATCCAGCCTGTGCTCCATGAAAGCTAAACACGTGTTCGAGCTCTGGAGAGAATAAAATATATCTTCCAATGTTTATTTTCTTTCAGATAGCCTAGAAATTTGTGAGTGTGTTATTCTTGAATTCCAGGTTTCCATTTCACGTAAATGTTTACTTTTCTTTCTACTCCAATCCCTTACGCAAGCCACAAAAAGCATCTCGCCCTTTCCATCGCTCGTTCTCTCTCTCTCTTTCTCTTTCTCTTTCTCGATCTCTCTCTCTCTCTCTCTCTCTCTCTCCCAGCATGATACGGTGTACTATACTTTTACATCTCTTTCGAACTCTGCAGATTCCGTTTCGAATATTTTCATAACATTTATCGAGTTCCTAATCAATGAGGATATCAGTTGCAATATCATGAAGTCGTTTTTTCTTGACTATTTCAGCCTATCTAATAGAATAAATCCAGTTTCCAATGACGGACAAATGTTAGCAGCTTTTCAGAATTGACTTCATTTTCCTTGACAGTTGCCGTTTGCTATGGTCGAGAATATGACGTGCCAACGTTTTGTATCTAGCATAACGGTTTTGAATCCGGTCGAGGTTGTGTCAGTAATTACGGTTGCAGGGCCTTTAAGTGAGAAGGAAATGTCCAAACTGACATGCAAGTCGCCAAAATAGAGTCATTGACTCATCTTATAATTAAGTACCTTAAAATGTCGCGAAAGTTGGCTCGAGTCGAGCTCCTCTTAGAACAACATATTCCCTGGCATTTGGCATCTGCTGCAGGATTTTACATCCTGTCGGAACGTCTGCCAGGCTCTGGAAATTACTCTGTGATACATAACGTACCTGGGACAATCATAAGTTTATGTTCCCTCGATTAACTGAAATTCTTTTTTTTTCCTTTGGAAGTGAAGCAGTTTAATTTACTTCACTTTGACGACAAGAACTTCACGCTTAAATGTTTCATCCGTTCTAGCCAAAATGCATTAACTATTATCAATTTCTGAGAATCCTTTCAGCGATGAATTGAGAGCAATATTTTCAGCAGTGCAGTTCTGTCATTCTGAGCAATTAAAATGTGAAATTCCATTCCTGATATTTTTGATTCCCTGTGTGAGTCGTGTTGGAGATGAGTGGATCGAACCCCACTGTCGGCAGCCGTGAATATCGTTTTTCATGATTTCCCATTTCCACACCAGACAAATTCAAAGGCTGTGACTTAATTACGGTCACAACCTCCCTGAAAACCTATATGAGCACATTATTCGACAGCCTATCGAACTGTATCAGATTACGGTCCAATTGAATTAATTTTACACTGTGGAGCATTTTGAATTTACCGCTGAGGAACGAGCGTAGGAACGCTGCGTGACCGTGCCGCTTTCCCTCAGACGAACCAAGACAGGATGCCGTGATTTTACTGGTGTGAACTCCGCCGATGGCGTGGGTACGCGAAGAGAAGAGAGTGTTAGCACACAGCATGCAAGAGACAGAGCGAGTCATTTGAAAGCGGCGAACGACTGAACAACGTCAGGTTGCCATCTAACACGAAATATCCAGGCGTGGAATCATTTGAATTCGATCCCGTATCTTAGTCACAGAGCCATATCCCACAGATCCAAGATAAGAACAATTCCTTGTTATATTTTCGAAGTACAATCAGCCATTAAAGTGATGTAACTGTGCCTGTTTTGCTCATTTCCGACTTCTTTGAAAGATCCGTTGTGAAGTAGCTGACTGATCACAAAAGGAAGGCTGGTGTATCTCGGGGATGTACTAGAGGGAGCGGCCCTACCCTCCGACTACTTTCTTAGACTAATTCCGGTAGCTAAATGATATTCGAGACGTGATCAACAGAGCATACAGCATTGAATCAGTGATATAGCAGACTTCTATTTTGTTTAAGCTCACCCGAGCAACATTTGCTTGGCTTATAAATGTTTAGCACGAGTTCGGATGATGTAATTAATTGACTGCGGCTAATAGATCTGTCTCTGTCTTATCCTTGGCTTTGACAATATGAGAGTGACTGAGGTTTGAGCGATGCTAGTAATGCCAATCCTTATGCAGCCAGTCCCTGCTATGAATGGTGTGAAAATATCGCTCATAGGGTTGGTTGGTGAATGCATTTCAGTGGGCTTGGCAGACTGATATGTAATAGCAACTCTGGCTCGGTGAGGAAAGCAACGGAAAACTACCTCACTCCTCATTTCCCTAGTACGCCTCATCAGTGATGCCTAGGCCATCTATGATAGCTGATGGCAGAGCTGTTGAGGATCCCACCAGTGACATCGCTGACTGACTGAACATACATACATTGACGACTTACCTCTCTTAGAGACTAGATCGCAACCGGGAAAATACCCCTTAATTTGGTTACTATCGTTGACCGGACTAATGTCTCGATAGAGGATATTGTCAATTCTATCCTTACCAAGGTTACGACAGTGTATTCGAGCACAAACGAAGCGGCGAAGAGGATTGGGAGTGACCACGGTTATCAGGTTGCAGGCACCCAACAGCAGTACGAGAACGAAGACATCATACCATGGACCGAAGAGGATCGAACCAGCAGACTTCTACGGTACACCTGTAGACAGCACCGCTGTTATGTGCTAACTTATACAAGTCCAGCGGTCCCAAGGACACCGCGGATGGCAGAGGTGAAGATAAAGAACTATTTTTTAAGCATGATATTTAGTGATCAGATTCATATGTGGCCCTCTCGTTAAATGTAAATAGTAATTATAATGCAAGCCAGAGTGGCATTGGTTTGTTTTCATTTTTGTTGTAAATAATGTTTGGGGTTGAATGCATGCTATACTCCAGTTTTATTTTAGTGTTATTTAGAGTTGGGATACGAGGGCTATGTTAGGATTATAATTTTACCTTCCAGCCCAGCACTCGCTACATTCAGCTGCGCGCGGAACGACTGTCGTTTGTTTACACGCTCGGGAAGGATGTTGTCAACAAGCGCCCAGTGCTGCCAACCTCTGTACTTAGGAACTAATGAGTACTTCGATAGCTGGTGGTGGTGATTATTGTTACATTGGTTAGACCTTTGGTCTGGATTGGTTCTTGCCATGTGGACGGTTAGGATACGATCTGGACAAGACCATTGGTCTGGACGGTCAGAAGCCGAGAAGCGGCCCTAGGCCTCTAGTTTCGTGAGGAAACGCGATTGGTCTGGACGGAAGACGATTGGTATGGACGGTTAGGATTCTTGCCGTGGACAAGGCCATTGGTCTGGACGGTCAGAAGCCGAGAAGCGGCCATTGGCCTCTAGTTTAGTGTGGAAACACGATTGGTCTGGACGTGCGGACGGTTAGGATAGAACCTGGACTAGACCATTAACGTATGTATTAAATTAAATTACTGCTGTATTCACATGTATTTCACATTGTTTTCTTTACATCGTGTTTTATCTTTGTGCTTTTATTTAGGCGGGGTTGGTAACGCAATGTTTTTATCAGCAATGATGGCAATGGCGTCACATTCTGTTCATGTTGACCAATGAGAATGCAAGTAGTTACTTTGGCCATGGCCAATGGCGGGTGCTGCTCTTATTAGGTTATAAAAGTAAATGTACTTCTGGGGGAGGGATGGTAAAAGGAATTCCAAGTAATATTTGTATTATTTTCGCTTTCTTTTAATGTTATAAACTCTGGGCTGCGGAAGGAAAAATTATACCATGTTAGGAGGTAGAGTAGTGTTTTGGTGTGTGTTTAGATATTTTTACGCGTGTCATGCAGACGCTAAGGTATACACGATGTCATGATCATCTATGCAAATTGGAGGGAACAGAACCACTCGAGATTCGAACGGGAACTTAGAGATATGTAGAACCAATCTATGAACAGGTTATATAGTATTAGTCATGTTTTTTCAGCTCATAAAGTGTGCAGAGGGCTATCCCCATCATAGTATTCAGTGAGGGTCATTTACAGAAAGTGGCAGGCAAACCTAACAGTAGTCCAGAATTGAACGGATGACTGTAGAATATGAGGCAATGACGAGCCGTGATTATTGTGTTGAGGCCTAGAATTGGAGATTGCCTTAGAGGCTGAATTAATGAGTTGTACCTGGTCTGTGAGAGTGAGTGACGTAACCAGATGTTACAATGAGTAATACTATTTAAGGGCTTATTTAGCCGAGTTTAATCTCCGATGGGCGAGAGTATGCTCCAAGTAGACAGCGAGCTAATTGTATGATTCACGGAAGGCCTGAGTGAAAGTTTACGCATAGTACCGTTAGTTATTTAAGAGAGGGGTGGCTGGGCCACACAGACAATAATTGTATTTTTTCTTTCGCCAGCAGCTTATCGCCTGCTTGTAACAGGTAAACAGATATAGCCCGATAATGAGACCAGAAATATCACGAGAACTACGCCGATCTTCAGAGCAATTCCCACTCGATCTGATGTTGAACGTGTATCATTTATGTCTTCCTTTTTCAGATTTGGTTTATACGTGTTCACTGTTTTTATGTATCCTGTGTATGTAAAAGTGTTGTCAATAATTGGTGTTGATTAGTGTTCCACAGCCCGTTGGCTGTAGTTGTGTTCGGAGGTTTCCAAACCTTTGTCCTTTGTCCACGATCCGGATATCGTGAATTATTAGAATCTGTGTTCTTTTGGGGGTTTAAAATTAGGGCAGTCCCAAAGAAACCGTTCTTTTTATATAAATGTAAATATCCGACAAATTCGGAATTAGTGTAATGAGGCCAATATTGAATCGATCATTATATATTCATGGGAAAGACGGTTTTTAATCGCAGCCTACGGGGTAATAACAGTCAACTTATTTCAGTCTCCGTCACAAATAGGAATATTTCATGTTTGGAATTTATTAAACTTGATATGCGTGGGTTCTCAACCCGTAATCTGTCGAGCGACCTTTAGTGTCACATTTTTCATTGTAAATTCATGTGTAATTTAATTTGGAGTTTCTCTGGGACATAGTTTTTGTTTGATTTAGTCTTTATGTTTTTGACATAAAAATATGATTTTACCTCCTTTATATTACCGAGTTATCATTCACGAATATGTATTCTAGATCCTGTCCCAATCTTATACGATAAATTTTATCAGACATTTTTGTTTTTCGAACGTAACCACGCAGCGTCTCCGCTGAGCTAGGCCATCTGGGACAGGGGAAATGTGCACTATATACGTAAGTATGGTATATCTATTTTCAAACTCAGCTATTAGAGTAGATCTATTCCCTTTCCTCTCTCTCCTTACAGTAAGGGCTAACTAAGCCTTGTCACAACGTCCATACGTGTCGGCTTTAAGCCATTCTTTTTAACTCAGCGTAGGTCTTGCTGTTCAACCTCAGAAGGACCTTCTTGAAATAGAACACTGCATCCTGCTCTTCCTCCTCTTTGGCAGTTCTTCCTTCAGTGATTTCGCAACGGAACTCTTCTTACCACAAAATGTGACCAGTAAATAGTATTTTACTTCTGTTTATTTCGGTGAGGTGATGGCGTTCTTGATTATTGCTTTAAGGGGAAGAACGACTAGGCAACTATCCTCCATTAACACTGATCGGAAAGAAAATGGAAGAGATCCAAACACTTCAAAAATGAAGGTATCAGCAAAAGAAAGGGAAGGCCTAGAAATACAGTTCCGTCAGGATAGGAAAAGAACAAAAGCGACCAAAGAAAAGCGAGGAGTCTGGTACAAGTAAGTGGAATCAATGTCAGATTCAGTTAGGGGAACTGTGGTCACTAAATCACGCTCCAAACATGTAGAGCTTGTTCCCCCTTTCAGTCACCTACTGGACTCTGTTTTCCTCCTAAAAACTTAGGTATTCCTCTTCTCTCCAGTCCAACTTATCCTTCGTATTTTCTTGCAGATCCACATTTCTACTGCCTTTAAACTTTTATTTTCCTCGTCTCCTAATGTCCAACTTCGACAACCGTACAGAAGCACCTCCATACGAAGGTTTTCTCAGAGGATTTTCGAATTTGAATATCTATACATTTCTTGGACACCAAGTACTTTTTTATGGAATGCTTTCTTTGCCATTGCTAGCAATTTTCCTGACTTCTGGTAGACTATGCTTGTCACTCGGGATTAGAGTTCCAAGGCAGCAAAAAAAAAAAAAAAATTATTCACTTAGTTCAATTTTATTCAATCTCATTTTGATGTCTCTTAGAGGCGTTTGGCGTTAGTTTTAAGGTTCCATTTGCCTAAAGTGTATACTTGTATTTTGAGCATTCTGTGCATATCTTTACCTGTTTCTACAAGTACGGCAAAATCATGAGTGTTCCCATTTTCACACCAGGCAAATGCTGGGGCTGTACCTTAATTAAGGCCACGGCCGCTTCCTTCCAACTCCTAGGCCTTTCCTCTCCCATCGTCGCCATAAGACCTATCTGTGTCGGTGCGACGTAAAGCCCCTGGCAAAAAAAAATCATGAGTGAATAATAAAATATACTTGTTTACTATTAATTTTGATCCCATCGTTTCACTTTTATGACAATGATAGCTTCTTCGATGAACATATTGAATAAATCAGGAGAGAATTGACAGTGTTGTGTCCGACTCGTTGGCTGAATGGTCAGCGTACTGGCCTTCGGTTCAGAGGGTCCCGGGTTCGATTCCCGGCCGGGTCGGGGATTTTAATCGATTCTGATTAATTCTTCTGGCTCGGGGACTGGGTGTATATGTCCGTCCCAACACTCTCCTCATCATATTCAGACAACATACTACACTACCAACCACCACAGAAACACGCAATAGTGCTTACATCCCTCCATAGAGGGTTGGCGTCAGGAAGGGCATCCGGCCGTAAAACAGGGCCAAATCCACTTGTGCGACGCAGTTCGCACCCGCGACCCCACAGGTGTGGGAAAAAGCGGCAGGAAAAGAAGAAGAAGAAGAAGAAGAAGAATTGACAGTGTTGTATAACTCCTATTATTATTTTGGCATTTCTCTCAGTTCCATAACTTATTTTAAAATCAGTGTTCTGCATTTTATAGGAATTAAGTATAAGGTGCATGTCCTTCCAAATCAAGTTCTTGTGTACCATGAGCAGGCATGTAATATTAAAGTGCACGCGGTCATCTATCGTATTAGAGGTAGTAATGTTAATATTGACTCGCTGGTTTGTCGGGTTTATCTCGCCTGTGTTCTAATTCGTCGTGGTGTTACATGCGGGTTATGTTCAGTGCGGCGTGGCATGACAAGGCAAGTACAGGGAGGTAAAAAAAGAGTTCGTCTATTACGAAACCTTTCTTCACATTGGACTTTATGTGCTGCAGCGACCAGTGTAGCAACTATAGAAGTTAGAATAATGTGGCTAAATGCATCCTCTACCTCCCATTCTGCTCTTTGTTTTCCACATAATATCTGTCACTGGTCCACTGCGTTCACTCATGATTATGTGCGTTATATTATGCACTAAGGAAAGCCTGGGAAGCTATGTTGTTCGGAAAAAGAGATTCGACCCCGGAAACTTTCAAAAACTACCCGAGCACGATAATAATAATAATAATAATAATAATAATAATAATAATAATAATAATAATAATAATAATAATAATAATAGTCCGCCTCTGTGGTGAAATGGTTAGTGTAATTAGCTGCCACGAAATTTGAAAAGTGGTACGATGTCTGGAACGGGATTCTCTCAGCCTCGCGAGGTCAACTGCGCAGAGGGGGTGGGGTTCGATTCCCACGTCAGCCATCCTCAAAGTGGTTTTCTGTGGTTTCTCGTTTCTCCTCCAGGTAAATGCCAGGATGACACCTAACTTAAGGCTACGGCCGCTTCCTTCCCTCTTCCTTGTCTATCCATTCCCATCTTCTCATCCCCCCACAAGGCCCCTGTTCAGCATAAGGGTTAGGCTGACAGGGCGAGGTACTGATCGTCCTTTCCAGTTGTATCCACCCGACCCAAAAGTCTCACGCTCCAGGACACTGCTCTTGAGGCAGTCAAGGTGGGATCCCTCGCTGAATCCAAGGGAAAATCTAACCCTGGAGGGTAAACAGATTAAGAGACAAAGAAAGAAAGAAAGAAAGAAAGAAAGAAAGAAAGAAAGAGAGAAGGAAATAAATAAATAATAATAATAAAATGGTGTGTTGCCCACGGAGAGGCACGGTGCAGGTCTTCCGAGTTTTTGCCTGACAGGTGACCTGCATGGGCCCTACATATGATGAATTCTAACGGTGAAGATGGTGCACACACCCAGGCCCCGAGCCATCGGAATTAACCGACTAAGGTTAAAATCTCCGACCCAGGCGAATCCCAAAACCCCTTGGACCAAAGGTCAGCACGCTAACAATTCAGCCATGGAGCCGCAAATATAATAATAATAATAATAATAATAATAATAATAATAATAATAATAATAATAATAATAATAATAATAATAATAATAATAATAAACACAGGAAAACTGTCGGGCTCTACCCGGTGCACAAATTTACCAACAAAAACGGCTCAAGACTCATTGAACTATGTCAACAGCGCAACATTAAAATCATGTCCACATCCCTCAGGAAGCATCCCAAGAAACAAAAAACCTAGAGGTCCCCCATTGAATCCATTGGCGAATTTCAGATTGATCATGTAGCTATCTCGTATCAGCTACAGAAAGAGGTACATGATTTACAAGTGAGAAGAGGAGCAAACATAGACTCTGATCACTATCTCACAAGAGTTAAAGTAAAATTTACTCCAAGAAAATACCACCCCAAGAAAATCCAACAACAGAAATTTGACATAAAACGGATTCCTGTTACGGATCTAAAAGAAGCATGGGAAAATCAACCAGTGAAAACATGGGAAGAATTCCACACCAAAATCATACAGAAGGCACGAGAAATGGTACCCTTAAAAAGGAATACAAAGCCCCCCCGGTGGAACTCAACATGCAACCAAGCCCTAGAGATAAGAAAATCTGCGTTTCAGAAATTCAACAGTAGAAAATCCCAGAAAAATCAACGAGAATTTTATGAGACCAGAAAACAATTATGTGCAGCAGAACGTCTGGCATGGTTCTATGTCGGAAAAGTGAACACGGCTGCAACAAGAGAAGACTTAATACCCTACCTAGAAGAAAACGGAATTGCAGACATCAGGGAATGCACACTCCTGAACTCCAGGTCTACAACAACGAAAGCTTTCCGAATTGGAATTCCGTTTTCCGACAAGGATAAGCTCGATAATGAAGATTTTTGGCCAGAAGTAGTGACTTTTCGTCCCTATAGATTCTACTAAAGATAGAAGACATGGAACAATAATAAAAGACATGACAACAAGCAAGACAAATGATGCAGGATCTGACATAAAATGCTTAGTATGGAACGTAGAAGGACTGGAAAGTGTACTTGGAGCACTGCCAATCGACATTTTTTCTGTGTATGATATAGTGTTGCTTTCAGAGACTCTTGCAATCAAGGACCCATGTATTAATATGAGATACGCAGTTCATGTGCTAGCTACAAAGGGTGATTTGGGGAGGCCAAAGGGTGGTCTTTCTTGCCTATTGTCAACGAGAATGTCTCCTTTTAAGCTATTATATAAGTCGGACAATGTGTTAATCATCCAAACAGTGCTTCTCGCAGTTATGTGTGTGTATTTTCAACCTGAGTGGAAAGACTATGACATTATTAGTGAGCTGATGTCAGGGCTATCCAAAATAAGGAAAACAGATCATCTTATTCTTGCTGGTGATCTTAACTGTCGGATTGATATCTCAAATAAAAAAGCAGATGCTGAAATTTCCTATTTGGAGTCGGAAGGTTTCTCACTACTCAATGAACGGACCGAGAAAACATACTTTTGCCCCAGTGGAAGTAGCACGATCGACCTGATTTTCAGTAACAGGATTGGACCAAGAACAATAAGACCCTCAGTATTAAGAGATGTGGCAATTAGGAAACACCTGCCTGTAGAAATTACTCTCTCAGGCTTCATCGACCCACCTATCATCATCGCCCCCCTGAAACCACCGGTGCGGAAACTGGATTTGTTCAAACTGGAGGCTTACTCTGATTCGGTGAAAGCGATTATGGAAATAATACATCTCGGCGACCTGAATGGATCCCTTCGAGCTATAGAAGATATCATCAAGGATTCTGTTATACCAAGAAGTTTGCAGGAAAGGAAAGCTAAGCCCTGGTTTAACCGAACTTGCTACATTAAAAGGAAAGAAACGTTACGGGCCCTTCATCAAGTAATGGAAAGCCAAACTCAGGAAAGACTCACAGAATATGCAGTAAGAAGAAAAGAATACAAAAGGGTAGTTAAAAAAGCAAAGAAACAGTTCCAGAAAATATATGAGGAAAATCTACTAAAGAAAGCCGAAGAAGAGCCTTTTTCAATTCTGAAGCAGAGGCAGCCGAAATTCACAAGACAGATCCCATTGGAAGTCTGGGAAGATCACTTCACCTCACTACTCCAAGCAAAAGAGACGCGAGACTTGATCGACGAAGACGGAAATGACAGAGCTCCAATCAAACTTTTTACGACAGATGAATTAGAAGACATCGTCCGGAACAGTAAAAACGGTAAAGCAGGGGGACCTGATAATATATTTTACGAACATATTAAAGACAGCTGGGCTATACTAAAGGACTCAATTACAGAACTCCTGAATCAATGTCTCAGACAAGGGCAAATTCCAGATAAGTGGAGAGAATCAACTATAAAGGTGATGTATAAAGGCAAAGGAGATGTGAACAACCCAGATTCATACCGAGGAATTGCTTTAGAGTGTACAATTTTGAAGATATTAACGAAGGCTCTAGCAAACCGTCTGAATGATCTACTAGATGACAAATTACCGGAAGAACAATTCGGGTTCAGAAGAGGTCGTTCAACGTTGCAGGCAGTACATTGTTTGATGGAAGACATTCAAGAGGCACTTAAAGTACAGAAAGGAAAATTGTATGCGGTGTTTGTTGACTTTCGCAAAGCATTCGATTCTACAAGTAGGAAATTGATCCTCCAGAAATTAAGAGAGATTTGCGGTGAAAACTGTTACATAAAATTGATAAAAAATATATTATCGGAAAATTATGTAAGAATTGATGATGACTTAACAAAGTCTAAGCCAATCCTACAGACTATAGGAGTTCTTCAAGCAGATCCTTTGAGTACACTACTCTTTAATGTCGCAACATATGACATAACGAAAGCCATCGTTACAGAGCAGACAAGTATCTATCTATACGCAGACGACATGGTTATTGTCGCGTCTTGTAGAGAAGAACTACAAACAGCACTTGATAGACTGTCAAAATGGTTTGAAGAGGCCGGTTTGGAAGTTAACAAAGAGAAAACAGTAGTGATGGTTTTTAGAAGAGGAGGAAAACGAGCGGCTGCAGATACTTTCTATTTTGAAGATTCTCTTCTAAATTCTGTGAGCTCTTTCAAATACCTTGGAATAACTCTCCAAATGAACGGCAAAACATTCTCAGCTCACGTGAAAGAAAGATCTCTTGCAGCAATAATAGCAATAAATGATATAGAGCACATCGATCAATTATCAATTGAGACAGCAATGAAACTGTTTCATCTAAAGATTACTCCAATTGCAACTTACGGTTTAGAACTAATATGGACCTTCTTGAAAAAGAAAGACCTAAAGGAATTAGAAAGGGTTAAAGCTACCTTCCTTAAACGAATCCGTTGTGTGTCCAAATACACACCTTCGAGACTTGTTTACGAACTGACAAGAGAACTGTTTTTCATCGAAGACCTATGGTTTTCTATGACCCTGCAATCGACGACAGAATACCAAGACTTCCTGCGTAATTTGAAATTTAAAAAGACCGAAATATGGAGTGACTTCTACACAACCAACGCAATGACTACAACTGACTGGCAAGAAAGTTGTTTTGAACTGAGACACGCGGTGACCCGTGCAGCGGTCCACGGATTTCACCACAAGGCTTGTGCTACTCTCCGCTTTCACGATCCGAATAGTGACTGTGTATGTCGATGGTGCAATAGACTTTGTGGCCCTTACCACGCTTTGGAGTGCCCAAAGAGAGCCTAGTCTCTGAAAAGTCTCTGTAGTGAATAGTGCTATGTATTCTATTCTTTTATTTGACCATTGGTTGCAATAAAGATTTATTTATAAAACAAGTATCCAAAACCATCACGCAAGAGAAAAGTAAGCACTTGAAAGAACAACTGGAGTCAATTGAAGAAAACTTTAGAAACCACAACACAAGGGATTTCTACAGAACATTCACAGAAAAACTCCGAGGATACATTCCACAGAACTTATGTTTCAGGAAACAAGACGGAAAATTGGCGCTTACTAATAAAGAAAACTGCCAGGAACTTGCACGATACTTCTCAGAACTTCTTAACTGCTCCGAACCCACTGAAAGATTTCTTGAAGAAGCATCCAGTTTCACTCGCCCAGAATCACCTCCACCAAACCAGGAAGAAATTCAGAGCCACATTAAACGACTAAAGAACAACAGAACCTCAGGAGGAGACGGGATTGTTGCAGAATTCCTTAAGAATCTTGGTCCAAATTCACTCAAGGAACTTACAGAAATCATACAGAAAATCTGGAAAAATGAAAAACTCCCAGAATACTGGAAATGTGCCTTGATTCACCCACTTCACAAAAAAGGAGACAAAACTGATGTGAACAACTATAGGGGAATCTCCCTCCTTGAAGTCGGATACAAACTTTTCTCTGCATGCCTGTTGAAAAGAATACAAGAACAACTGAACAGATCTTCAACCTCAAAACCGCTCTAAAATCGGGGCCCTCAGAAACCTTCCAATCATCTGTACCTTCGTAGATTTCAAGAAGGCTTATGATTCAGCGTCAATCTCTGTTCAGCATCCTGAAGGAACAGGGACTAGACTCCAAAACACTAAACTTGACCAAACAGACCCTCACTGACAAGAAGTCAAGAGTGAAGTTCATGGGAGAAATCTCAGACAAATTCCTGATAAAAACTGGTGTCCGGCAAGGAGACGGACTATCACCCCTCCTCTTCAACCTCGTACTAGATAAGGTGATGATGGAATGGGAAAACGAACTGAAAGCACAAAATAGCTGGAACCCATTAAACATCCGGACACAAAGAACAAGCTTGAAATTCCATGCTTAGCCTTCGCGGATGACCTGGCCCTTTTGTCCAGCGATGAAGTCACAGCAATAAAGCAAGTTGAAATTCTCCAAGAATGTGCCAGAAAGGTAGGACTTCATATCTCCTTTCAGAAAACTGAATTTTTCTGTGCAAAACTAGACATCCATAGTCTCAATACAAAATACCGACAAATCAACAGAGTCCCTCACTCAGAAGAGCTTATGGGAGAACAAGAGAAATCTACAACAAAAAACGTATGTCTCTCCACGTTAAGATTAAACATTACAATACTGTAATCAAACCGGAGGCTTTATATGCAGGGGAAACTCTAACGCTTCATAGAAAGGGCGAACTGGAAAATATCCTAAAAGAAGAACGAAAAATCATGACGAAAATTTTAGGACCAAGACACACGGGAGAAGGGTACCGCCTCCAAACCCGGAAATCCACAGAAAAATTATCTAATATTGCGGCAGACCTCAGGAAAAAAAAGGCTAAAATTTTATGGACATGTTAAGAGGCTTCCAGAAACTAGACTAACCCACCAAGTTCTTGAAAGTTGGCAAACTGAAGAATTTTCCTTGGATACAACAAACAAAACCAGACATGAAGAACGCACAAATTCTCAGTGAAGACATTTTGAATCGAAATATATATAGATAGAAAATTGACAAGTGGGAAGTTACTCCAGAGAATGAAGTACCAAAAAGAGCAGGTACCAAGTGGACGGAAGAAAGGAAAAGGATCTTTAGTCAACAGATGAAAGCATCCTGGATCCTCCGCAAACGAAATCATAAGTAAAGCTTCGTGTGTTCCGAAAGGGACCATTCACGCATAATAATAATAATAATAAGAAGAAGAAGAAGAAGAAGAAAGGAGACAGAACGGATGTAAATAACTACAGAGGAATCTCATTGGTATCTGTTGCCTACAAAATTTTATCTCAGTGCCTTCTCGATAGAGCCCAACAGCAACTAGAACCAAAAATTGAAGAATATCAAGCAGGTTTCAGACCAGGCCGTTCATGTCCAGAGCAAATTTTGAACCTAAAGCTAATCCTAAGGCATCAGAGAATTTGTAGCAAAAATGTAGTTTGTACTTTTGTTGATTTCAAAAAGGCCTATGATTCAGTTGATCGTCAATCACTGTTTCAGATATTAAAAGAACAGGGTCTAGACCGGAAAACACTCGCAATTGTAAAAGAGACATTGACAGACACAAAATCTAAGGTTAAATTCATGGGGGAAATCTCAGACCCTTTTCCGATCAAAACAGGAGTAAGACAGGGAGATGGGCTCTCTCCACTACTCTTCAACTGCGTCCTTGAAAAGGTAATACAGGAATGGCGCAAACAGAAGTCTGCCCTCAAGATTGACCAACCAATCACTCTTGGTAGGGGCAAATTAGCAGTAGACTGCCTGGCATTTGCGGACGATCTGGCAATCTTAACTCGTGACGTTTCAACAGCCATAAACCAGATCGAACTCTTGAAAGAAACAGCGGAAAAAGTCGGCCTCCAAATATCGTTTGAAAAAACTGAATACATGACCTGCAGCAAAGAAGCCCCTAAATTCATGGAGACAAAATATGGCAAAATAAAACGGGTCCAGCAATTCAAATATCTCGGTGAAATAATTCAGGAGAATGGAATGGAAACAAAAGCCAATGAAGTTAGATGCCAAAAAATGGAAACTGCGTATAGACTCACCCAAAATATCTATAACAAAAAGTGTCTCTCCAAGCATGCTAAACTAAGACACTATAATACAGTTATTAAACCAGAATGCCTCTATGGATCAGAGACACTAATTTTGAACAGGAAAACTGATCTAGAAAATATTCAGAAAAAGGAACGCAAGATCATTAGAAAAAATTTAGGCCCAAAACTCGTAGATGAACAGTACCGCCTTAGAGGGAAACAGGAAATCAAACAATTTTCTAACATTCACAGCGACATCAGAAAACGCAGATTAAGATTCTTTGGACATATAAAAAGGATGAACCCAGATAGACTTACCAAGCAAATAGTTGAATTTTATGAAAACCGAAGTAAATCTAAAACGGACACAATAAAATGGATTGGCGAAATTAAAACAGATCTCAAACTGGCAGGAATTACACCTGAAGACATCCAAAGCCGGATTATCTTCAGAACCAAAGTTCATAAGTGGCAAGTTGACCAAGAGGAAAAACCAAAGAAGAAGACCGGAACAACATGGTCTCAAGAGAGAAAAGAAGCACACAGCGAACGAATGAAGGAAGTGTGGGCACAAAGAAAGGCAAATGCCTGTCTCTAAGTACTTTGCGTAGTCCTAATGGGCTCATTCGCAATATATATATAATAATAATAATAATAATAATAATAATAATAATAATAATAATCACTTGGTCTCAGCTATAGGGCTTCTTCTGCCATTCTGCCATTAAGATTTTCTACCATCTAGCAACGAAATGGAATTCTGCTGGACAGTTCTTAAGGCTGAGATAATTCTGTCAGGAAGATTCAGAATACACCAAGTAGCTATAATGTGCCAACAATCCTTTTGTCAACTACAGTACTAAGCACCAATTCCCACTAAATCAGTGCTTAAAATCCACCAGAATGAATCTGATAGCACCAGAAAATAACGAGACCTTTCATAAGGGTATGTCCGAGAAATATACCTATTTAATTGCATGATACGTTTTCGATATTGATTTTTTTAAACCTATCACTTTCAGTTAGAAGATGTAAATATCTTAACACAAACATTTCTTACAGGAAGATTGAACACCCTGTTAATAAGCAATGACAGTGTTAATAAAAAACCATGTGAGGACCTGAATCGAATAAACAGTGACTACATTGTATGATCCATCAGCTTAAATATTACACATTTCCAGCCGGACAGAAACAATATAGTTTATTTTCTTTTATTCAATTTTCTTCACGTCTCACTGACACAGGTAGGTCTTACGGCGACGATGGGATAGAAAACGGCTAGAAGTCGGAAAGAAGCGACTGTGACCTTAATTAACGTAAAGTCCCAGCATTTGTCTGGTGCGAAAATGGGAAACTACGTAAAGCCGTCTTCAGGGCTGCCGAAAGTGGGGTTCGAACCCATAGCTAACAGTGCAACAACTCTCTCGGTCAGTACAGTTCTACTGGCGTTTTCACTTGTTAAGTCAACGTTTTATATTCCCAAACTTCTTTTCTGATAGTAGTACCAATAACTGGTAGGGTTTAAACAACTCATCTCCAACGAGTTGATTTGAAAATCCACCAGAATTCCCACTATTTAAAATACATTAGCACTGAAATACTTTTGAAGTCCACCAGAATTTCCACTAGCAACTACAGTAGATACAATAAATTCACAGTTCTAGCCCTTCACGCAAACAATTCAATGTCGAAAACACCCTTGGTATGATGATGACTCGCGATAGACTGATGATTGTTCACTGGAAACTCAACCATATCCTGTCGATTAGATTAGCAGTTTGCATTTTTCTATCATTACGAGTGCTAATGTGAGTCAGTGTAGAGATTCACTGAAGACCTTACAACTACATTAAGAGTGGACATTAAAAAAAATAGAAATAGATTGAGGGTATTGAACCAAGGTACACATTATAGAAATAATTATATAAATAATTTAATTTGCCTAGGGTTTGAATCAAAAAGAAAACGAATAATGTTTTTACGGAACTGCATTCAGACCGGAAGCGATTTTTGGATTTTTTTTTAGTTCGATAGAGCTATCTAATACTCACAATTTGAAACGCTTAGCCCTTGAACGTTCACCATAATTGACGAAATTGCACAATTTTACGTTTTGCGTAGTACTGGGTCCCTACTTTGTCTACTAAGAAATACTTTCAATATTTAAAATCCCATCAAACAAGCATCAAAACGACCAGTTTTAGTGGGAAAAAAACACTAAACTAGCCACTCTGGTGCCAACAGTTATGATTAGACCTCGGATTTTTAGGTACAAAGTAATTTGGTTTGTAGGAAGTGTCATGCAACCCGTTGTACCATAATGTAGCAAGAGTAACATAAATTCTAGGAGTTACATAGTCCATACACCTAATATCTATGCAAATCTCATAGCATAACCGCTGTACGGGTGAGTATATACTTGTTGTTCGCTTAAGTAAATTTGCATTTTAACCTATCAGTACCTAAAAATCCGGGTTCTAGAACTTATGATATAGCATGCAAAGATTTTTGCCTGACCTTGAAATAACTGCAAGCCTACCCATGATCGAACCCGTGAAATTGTGATCATGAGTCAGATCCACTGAGGGAGTTATTTCGTTTAGCCTATTATTTATTCATTTCCGTACGCACGTAATCTCCCAGGGCATTTAAGGCTGGCAATAAATAAATCTTTTGCTGTAGTTTATGTGTAAAGGTAAGAGCAGCTCCTTTAGATATCATTCATCTGGCCTGCCCTAGTTTTCAAGCGAAAGGTCTGCCTGCTACACACACACACACCTGTCTACCAATTCATCAACTTTGAGGTGAGCTACTTCACGAAAATGAGTCCGCCCACACATAACCAACTTGTATCACTCAATTACATCTGCTGCAGAGAAGACAACGTAGACTACAGGAATAATGACTTGCTCGAATCCCTCAAGTTTTCTCTCCACGCACCTTTACCAAACGTAAAGCAGTGTATTTAAATAGGAACGTGCTCGGCTCACCCGGAAGGACGTGGGTTCGAATCCCCGTCAGGAAGTCGTAAAATTTAAGAAATGAGATTTCCACTTCCGGAGGTGCATATGGCCCTGACGTTCACTCAGCCTACACCAAAAATGAGTACCAGGGTAATTCCTAGGGGCAAAGGCGGCCGGGCGTAGAACTAACCACTCTACCCCATCAAGTGCCGAGATTACGGATAGTGGAAGTCTTTACCTTCCACCCCTCCAAGGGCCTTCATGGCCTGAACGGAGATGACTTTTATTTAAATAGGAAATTACTCCTGACCGTAGTCATGATGACAAGATGCAGTCCCGTATTAAATTAATGGCAATCCCCCGGGCCCCCGTTCACTTTAAATGATAAAAGTATAAAGAAAGAGAAGAACCCAACACCGAGTGTGATGACCGTGCGGTTAGGGGCACGTAGCTTTGAGCTTGAATTCGGGAAGTAGTGGGTTCAAAACCCAGTGTTGGCAGCCTTGAAGATGGTTTACCGTGGTTTCCTATTTTCACGCCAGGCAAATGCTGGAGCTGTACCTTAATTAAGGCCACTACTGCTTCCTTCCCACTCCTAGCCCTTTCCTATCCCATAGTCGCCGAAATATCTATCTGTGTCGGTGAGACGTAAAGCAACTTTTAAAAACAGAAAGAAAGAAACATCTTTTAAGGGCTCATCATGGTCTGTTTAAAACATATGATCCTAATGTAACTCGATGTGAAGTGCCAACGTGACAGCGTCTTACAACTCAGCACTCATGTTCAGGAACCACTGATCTCTATATATGGATGGCTGGTAGCTTGGTTAGCAGTAAGCCGAATAGAAGATGACTGGCGTAGTAAGATGGCAGCGAGTGTACGAGACCACGAGGAGCACGCCTGCTTTGTTTATGCTTAGTTCAGTGACGCCAGATCTCCTGATTGTAGTTCCACGGGTGTTCTGTGCTGTTTTATTGCAATACCCCACACATTTACAAAGGAATTGAGATTAAATACATCAATGAAAAATCACTTAGATATTTCACTCGCTGAATTGAAACCACATGTTACTTCTGCATGTTAGTAAAATATAAACAAAAAAGGAAGCCATGCTTGTACTACTACAATTAACACAAGTACGAATTCCTAAATGTAAATCATACAAATACATAATATATTTAAACTATCAAAGTATGCATGTCTGGCAGATATGAATTGAGTACTATTTGGAAGAGGTACAACATTCTCTCCGTCAGTTCAAATTACAATATTTCCTAACATAACGTAATTGTATTGATTACGTAGTAAACAAGTGACTGTAAGCATGCCTAAGTGTACTTCTACGGCAAATACGCCGCATAATACTTGAATATCCAGCGAAAAACACACAGTAAACTATCATTTTGCCATTACAGGAGAAGTGGGTGTGGTTCTGGGCTTTTAAATGTCCTGCGGGCTCATATTAAATGGCTTCTACAAGCTTTAAACAAGCCGGAATTACTAAAATAAAAACATTTTCTGAAAGAGGAAGAATAGGGCTATTTTTGTATGAATAAAAAGAAAAACCGAGTTTTTGGCCCTTAAGAATGCATAATTTTGGGGCATACATGTATAAAATTTACAGCAATGTTTCCAAAACTGTTTTTCACTCGTATTGCATTACCGATCGCTAATTGCATGTATTCAGCACCTAAGTTAGTATTTGTCGGCCGTTATTATACACTCATTTTTAATGCTATCCCGGAGGTTTACTGACCTCGGAATGACGTGTCGGTGTTCCCAATGTGCTTATGCCTTGAGTGAACATGTCCCTCTATTTTTAATTATTCCAATGTGCCATTAATTGCGATTTAAAATTGATTATATTATCATTGCTTCCCCATAAGGAGAGCTCTAGGATGGGTACACCAACATGGCGGCCCGCGCGCTCAACTTGGTGTACTTTCTCATGCAGCGGAAAGCTGCCATCAGCGATCCATATATAGAGATCAGTGTCAGGAACTGGCAATTACTCTTGAAGAATCAGCAGTAAGTTTAATGTAAATGTACCAATGCATAGGGTGGTCCTTGATGTCATCAGATTCAGCAATTCTGGTGTCAATTTCTGTATAACAAACAGATTAATTAATACGATAACCAACAAACATGAATAATATACACACATAAAGTAGTACTTTTATACACACAACAGACATTTTCTTTGTTGGTTACAGATAATTCGGCAATTTGGCCGTCGAAATACCGTCCAACCCTCTCCCTCACCCTATTTGGGGTTCAGTTGGGAACTATCTCTGAGCCCGAAATTATGGTACAACGTATACAGGGTAAAAAATGTGAGAATTTGATTCATATCGACTTCTGTAAGAATCCTTAGCTGAATGGACAGCGCTGAGGCCTTCGGGTTCGATTCCCAGCCAGGTTGGGGATTTTAATCGCTTATAATTAATTCTTCTTGTTCGGAGACTTGGAGTTTGTGTTCGTCCCAATACTCTCATTTTCATATTCAGACAATACACCACACTACCAACCAATACAAAACACGCGATAGTGATTGCATCCCTTCACATGGGGTTGGCATCAGGAAGGGTATCCGGCCGTAAAACAGAGCCAAATCTACATGAGCTACACAGATCACACCCACGACTCCACAAGTGTGGGACAAGCGATGGAAGAAGAATATTCATATCGACTTCTGAATTGAAATTCGACCCATGATGTGTGCATCATTCATCTATACCAGGGCCTCTCGGGGTGCATGCGCCTGGTGCATGCACTGTGCACGGTGCAAAAGACAACTTCGCTTGGTTGACCAGAGTGCAGACCCCCACTCCTCGATTTGGAGCAATAGCGCTGTCTCTCTCTTTCCCCATGCCTGTCTCGCTCACTCCCCCTGTCTCCCTCTTCCTCATTTGCTCCGTAGCGCTCCAAATCCGAGCCGAGTTGAGCCGAGTTGAGCCGAGTTGAGCCGAGTTGAGCCGAGCTTAGCCGAGTAGCCCAGAGACGAAGCGTTGATCCGAACCGAGCCGAGCGGGACCGATGCACTGTGCACAGGAACTCTGCGCCGCTGTCTGCACGCGTGAGATTTTGGGCGTTTGAGAGGCCCTGATCTAACCTTCTCCCTCACCCTACTTGGGGAACAGTTGGGAACTATCTCTGAGCCCCAAATTATGCTACAACGTACACAGGGTAGAAAATGGCCGACCTGGTAGTGTAGGGATAGCACGCCTGCCCGGGGTTCGATCCCCGGTCGGCTCAGGGATTTTTACCTGGATCTGAGGGCTGGTTCGAGGTCCGCTCAGCCTACGTGATTACAATTGAGGAGCTATCTGACGGTGAGATGGCGACTCCGGTCTACAAAGCCAAGAATGACGGCCGAGAGGATTCGTGCTGACCACATGACACCTCATAATCTGCAGGCCATCGGACTGAGCAGTGGTCCTTTGGTAGGGCATGGCCCTTCAGGGCTGTTGTGCCATGGGGTTTGGTTTTGTTATATTAATAAAAATGAGATGGTGTCTTTGCTTGCTTGCTTGCTTGCTTGCTTGCTTGCTTGCTTGCTTGCTTGCTTGCTTGTATATTAGTTTGTTTGTTTCTTTCTTTCTTTGTTTCTTTGTTTGTTTGTTCCAGATAGGATCGAAAACTACTGGACCGACTGAACTGAAATTTGATATATTGAAATACATTGAAGTATTGAATCACGCAAAGTATATTTTTGATTTTTATTTATTTCATCTTTTCGTACTAGTAGGGGATTTTACAGGGTTATGTCCCGAAATTTGGAAATGTTTGCCTTACATAAACGAAAATAACGTGTAAATGCTTGGTCCTATCGAAAAATTAAATGCACCATTTCACACTGAAATTAGTTTTCTAAAAGAAACGTAGAAAAGTTCGAGAAAATTCAGCTTTTTTGTGTTTTGACACAAATATGTCTTGATGGCTGGGGGTCATCTGAAAAATTACTGTTGCAGAATGTGTAACGGAATTGTAACCAAGCAACCGTGCAGGCTGTGATGTGAAGTTTGGTTAGATGGCTAGACAGTGTTACCGAGCAACATAAACTCACCGGATATACAATTAGTCACCCCTGGAGAAATCATTACAAGCATCATTTAATACCGTGTATCTCCACCTCTGGACTTGATAACAGCCTGGATTTGGTTAGGAAGAGGGTCCACAAGATTGTGCAGGTACGTCACATCCAGGTTAAGCCACTCCCTGAGGATTTGCTCAGGCAGTTCCATAAAATTACGCGGATGATGATGTCCACGTCTTACCAGCTGTTTCAACATGTCCCACAGATGTTCAGTGGGGTTCACGTCAGCTGATTTTGCACACATCCAGGATGAAATGCTTCATTTGGCCTTCGGTGCACTCGACGAAGTGCATCATTGGAATACTGTATAGTCAAAAACGTGATTCGATTGACCACATTACTTTCCGACAGTCAGCAACTGTCAACGTTCGATGAGTTCTAGCACATTGAAGACGCGCAGCTTAATGTGCCTGTGTGAGCTATGGCCTCTTGCGAGGTGACCTACTCCATATGTTCATTGCATGCAGTTCTCGTCGCAATGTTCTCTCTCTAACAGTTTGGGATGGACCTTCATTCACTGACTGCAGCAATTCCTGTCGGGATTGGAAGCGAGTTTGATACACAAGCCGTGAAACGCGTCTCCGGACCCTCTCAGTCAGGACTTTTTTCCGACCACAATTCTGACGTCCTGTTTCGTGGCCACATGCAGTACACCACTGCTTGTTGACACTGTCCGCTTGAAACAATGTCGCACTGATCGCTACTGCTTTGTGCTCACGCAGAGGCAGTGCCCATGCGGTTGAACTCGGTACTAGTTCGCAGCGCCATCTGTGCTGGCTTAACGATCCATCTGTGCGTGCGCACTAGGATGACTGAATTTTTGTCTGGTGAGCTTATGTCCTATGTCTGGCGGGCAGCTGGAATTAGCGAAACAAAATGTGTGGCGTGATGTTACCTAGCAACAAAAGGCGAAGCATCAAAGAATCTTGAAGAAACAATTTAATTGTATTATAACAAATCTAGTTTGACCCGAATATTTACCCTGATTATTTCACACTTGTTGCGAGATAATCATGAGTGCTAATCTTCAAATTCTGGAAGGACATAATAATTCATTGCCCTAATCATTAACTTCCCAACAAGGCTGTGGATATTCGATTTCGCTATTTGCTTTACGTCGCACCGACACAGATATGTCTTATGGCGACGATGGGATAGGAAAGGCCTAAGAAGTGGAAGGAAGCGCCCGTGGCCTTAATTAAGGTACAGCCCCGGCATTTGCCTGTGTGAAAATGGGAAACCACGGAAAACCATCTTCAGGGCTGCCGACAGTGGGGCTCGAACCCACAAACCCCCGATTACTGGATACTGGCCGTACTTAAGCGACTGCAGCTATCGAGCTCGGTGATATTCGATTTCAGTCCTATGTATAGACGAGTATGGAACTTATTGTCGCAGAACTAGACTGCATTGGTAGTTTCGACCAGACGGATTGTTGACAATGAGAACCTATCTCGAGATAATAGGCATCAACCCTTTGTTATCTAATGATTCTGTCTCTCCATCCACGATTTGCTATTAAGTAATACAATTCAACCGTGGTTATTTTCAGTCCATCTTATGTTATTTGATAAATAATTATCCTACCATATATCTCCCCATCTCTTAATTTACGAGTTAAGACCATTGCACGAGCCGACTGTCGTTCTCAGGCAATCTTAAAAGATGCATAATGAATTAAGTCTTCGTTGGAACTCGCCAGTCCCTGCAGGTTATAGCAACAACTGAGAAGAGCCGGTGATTCGAGCCCAGAACATTCTACGGTAGACCAATTTATTTACGTCTATACATATTTGTCACCGAGCTCGATAGCTGCAGTCGCTTAAATGCGGCCAGTATCCAGTATTCGGGAGATAGTAGGTTCGAACCCCACTGTCGGCAGCCCTGAAAATGGTTTTCCGTGGTTTCCCATTTTCACACCAGGCAAATGCTGGGGCTGTACCTTAATTAAGGCCACGGCCGCTTCCTTCCAACTCCTAGCCCTTTCCTGTCTCATCGTCGCCATAAGACCTATCTGTGTCGGTGCGACATAAAGCAACTAGCAAAAAAAAAACATATTTGTCGCCCATTACGTGAAACCTATCATTAAATTTACTAGTAAACTAAAACGAAACCCCGTGGCGTACCAGCCACAAAGGGCCATGGGCTACCAAGCGACAGCTGTTCAGCCCGAAGACCTGCAGGTTATGAGGTGTCGTGTGGTCAGCACGACGAATACTCTCGGTCGTTATTCTTGGTTTCATAGACCGGGGCCGCCATCTCACCGTGAGATAGCTCCTCAATTGTAATCACGTAAGTCTATACTAGACCTCAAATCAGCCCTCAGATCCAGGTAAAATTCCCTGCCATGATCGGGAATCGAACCCGGGGCATTCGGGTAAGAGGGCAGATACGCGAAGCCGATACAATTTACTAGTACAATACGTTAATTTAGATTTTCAGTTTCTTACATGTTCACACTACCCTACTTCGATATGCTAGATACTCTAACAAACCCACTGCATAATGTTTAAGACAAACATCCCTTTTATCATTCTGAGAGCAGATATTGGCAACGTACGACTGAGAACTTTCAAACCTCTTTTACGTCAGAAGTATGATTTTTGCCTTAACACCCCGGTGGTCGCGCAAAGAAAAGTCACGTCGGTGGTCGCGTGGATCACAATTGTGATCCGTACTTTTTTTGTGACATACGGCTCTTCTATGCCATTTATTACATAAATATGAGTATGCATTGTGAAAAGAACTTAATTTTCTGTACAATATAATATGATTATGCATGCATTTATAATAAATACCTGAAAAATTACCGGACATTGTTACTTGTCTCACTTAGCCTCTCCATAATATTTTTGATGTGCCTAACTGCCTGGTTCATTCAGCCATCGATTTATATTCTCATAGTCATCCCTTTTGTACTTATATACCAATAATTAATATAAACTCATAAAATAGAACAGAACTGGAATGGAACTGAGATTAAACACCGTAATAAGAAAACAAAGTCAAAAGAAGTCACGCTAGTGGTCGCACGGACCACAGTTGTAATCCACAAGAATAAATGGCTTTATAATGCAACAACCATCAGTCAAGGTTAACAGACTGCTGCATTGTCGAAGAGGGGATGGGGCAAGAGGAAGGTACACAGATGATCAATGTCAAGAGCCATACGGAAAAAACAGGAGCGAAAGAAACTAAACGGCTGGATCACTATTGTGATCTGCGCGACCACTGGAGTGTTAAAGAGTTTTGCTTTTAAAACCATGATATTATATTACACCGTATTCTAAAAGATAGTCAAATGTTCTGTAAAGATCATTGTTTACTAAAACGAGGGAAAAACTAGAATCCCTGATTTAATGGTAGACCAGTGTGTGTACTTTGCGAGCAAGTATTCTTAGTCACGGACCTGAATAAGAATATAAAACTAGGTCCTGTTTGCTTGATGTTGCTTGGAATCAGAGTTAGAAATTCATTCTGCTCGAACAATATTCGCTGGCCTCTGCAAGTTGGTGAAGTCAAAGAAATGTCAAATATCGTCCTAAATTCAGATTTGTTTATTTTGTTGTATTTCTTTAAAGGTCGATTTTTGTAATTATTTTTGTTCATCATAAAATGTGACTCCCATACGCCTCACTCTCTTCCGTTTCCTTTCCTCTCATTCGTATCTCTTTCCTCTGGGAATTGCTGTCAGCGATGATAACACAGGGCAGCCACGGGCAAAACACGGGGATAGATCTGATCTAGAAAGTACTCCTGTCTCGTCTTTTATGATTACCCTTCCGAGCAATCTTTAAGTGCTCGTTCCTTCACGAGTTGACAGAAGTGAGAGCTGAGGAGCTAACAGCACATGTTTCTCATCAAGGAGGCTACGGTTCAAATCCCAGCCAGTACACGAGAATTTCTTGATGAAAATTCACGTCCCTGATTTGATGGACTTGGGAAATATAAATTTGAATTAGTAAATATCTCCGTTACGGTTGAAAAAAATGCCACGACATAAAATGCTGAAATTAATGTTTAAATAACTTTCGTCTGAAACTTGTCTAAATACGTCGAGCAGTTTCAAAATATCAGCAATAGAGAGAGCGAGAGAGAGAGAGAGAGATTTAATAAAGAAATGATAAATCATCCGTCATCCCTAGGGTAATCGTTGGGATCCGGAATACAGTCAAGGTTACAATTTCCATAAAATTTTAAAATATCAAAAACTGGAAATTCATCATTGTCTTCTTTTTTCCGCAGGAGTGTTCTCTTCAATCTTCCTTCGTCTTTTGAATATCGTAATGCCGATTACCCCACCATCCAAGTGTTATCCCTAAGGTCTCTGAATGATACGAAAAGCAAAGTCACGCAAAGTTATCATGTTCATTAAACCTGGAGGAAAATTATTTTGGAGAATTCTTATTGGAAGATAATCAGAAAAACATTGTATTTATTGTTAAAAGTGTGCTCGTGAATTTTCTAGAAATATTACACAAATTTACGTCACCAAGTAGACGGTATTGGGTTTGATATGAAAACTATGCTGGACTTGAAATGATTAAACCTTCACTCGTTGCCTCTTCTAATTCTTCATCCCCTCCAACTTGGGAACACGTGAAGGCCATGCGTGTTCCGATAAGTCAAAGAAAGAAGGCATGAGAAAGTATCTCAACGGATGAAGATACGAGCAGATGTGTGAGAGAATGCGTGATGCTGCCGCAACGTATCTAGAACAATGCCTTCTTGAATGCTGTTCCAAGGACATCGGTAACATGGCTCCTTTCATAAGACTGTCACATCAAGGATGTGGACCATTTTTATGATTATTTTCGCCTCGTACACTAGGGACGATAAATCAATACCCCGCTGGTTTACTAAAACGGTATAATAAATTGTGTGGCTTTATCTTTATCGCTGCATCACGTCAGGTTACGAACTTCCATTACTTCATTTAACTAACAGGGTTATCAAAACAGGCGCTGTAAAATGTAACCGCAGACTGATCTTATTGACGAGTTATAAGCACGCATACCAGTTGTGAATGTATCTACCCACAGAGGCAATGAATTTCTTTCTATTGTTCGGTTGATTTGTTTATCAGTTACCATTATCAGTCGCGTAGCTGTGAGATTATACTCGGGAGATGGTGGGTTCGAATGCCATGATTAGCAGCCCTGAAGATAATTTTCTATGGTTTCCCATCTTCACACCTGACAATTGCTGGGACTGTACATTAATTAAATCCACGGATACTGCCTTCCCAATCCTAGGTCTGCCCCATACTTGCAGCGCCGGAAACCTTCGATGTGTTAGTGGGCCGTTAAAATACTAGCAAAAAATGTTTATCAGTTGAAGTTCTTTATACGCGCACATCAGTTATTATTAGGAGTATGCAGTAAAGTGATGGTTTTGAAACTGTACGGCACGACCCTTAAAGAAGGGATGACCGAGCTCGATAGCTGCAGTCGCTTAAGCGCGGCAAGTATCCAGTATTCGGGAGATAGTAGGTTCGAACTCCACTGTTGGCAGCCCTGAAGATGGTTTTCTGTGGTTTCCCATTTTCACACCAGGCAAATGCTGGGGCTGTACCTTAATTATGCCCACGGCCGCTTCCTTCCCAACCCTAGCCCTTTCCTGTCCCATCGTCGCCATAAGACATATCTGTATCGGTGCGACGTAAAGCCAATAGCAAATAAAAATAAAGAAGGGATGAAAGACTTGGCAGGTGGCTGCAAAAGGCTATATGTAGCTATACAGGGTCTTTCATATAAACTAAGACTGAACACACTGTGTTTGTACTCTGCGCAACGGCAGCTGCCTCAGCCGAACTTATGTCGTGTGCGGCCGCCCTGCTTTAAGCCTGTGTACAATCTTAAATAAAATCTTACCTAATAAACGATGTCGTCCTTCCTGGGTTATACAGGCAATATATCTGGTAACCACATTCTGGCTGACGCGCGTGAGTTCTTGTAGTGTGGTGTTTCTGATCTCATTCCTAATGCTTTCTTTCAGTTCCCTCAATGTGTGAGAATTTGTTCGACACGCTTTTTCTTTCAATTTATCCCACAAGTAAAAAAATTGCGCACTGTTAAATCTGGAGAACGGGGTGCAAACCAGCACTGAACACTCTGTCCGCAAACACTTCCAAGATTGTAACAAGGGAACCTTAAGCTGTATGAACAGGGACTGCATCTTATTGAAACCACTCGCGCGACTTTTATTCTTCCGTTAATTGTCATCTTGGTAGCTCTCTGCATTTACTGTTGCCTCCAAAAACAGGCCCAGTTATTCGTCCTGCACTAACAACACACCAAACACCAATCTTCTTATCATAATGATGGACTTCCTAAACGCTGTGACTGATGCTTGCCATTTCGAACACGTGCAGGCTGCTTGCAAGGTCAAGAACTATGAGCTCGCCCCCCGTACTGCAGTTTACGTTTCGGAGAGTAAAAACGCCGCTTCGACGGTCTTAGTTTATATGAGAGATCCTGTAGTTCTTGCAAATTCCTCGTTAACGACCAGCACGCCTTTGAAGCCTAGCTGACCGTCTGTGTTTACATTTTTCGTCCGCGGAGTGCCAGGGTTACCCCAACTCTAGACACAGTGCTGTCAACTATATAGCCTCTGCGAACGCACAGCAAGATTGGGCAGAACTGCATGCAGCTGTGGAACACTGGAGACCTGACAAGCGAGCCGGCTTCAGGACCGGCACGCTCTTGAAATCCTGGACTGTCACTGACAAAGCAAACATGCGATTGGTCAAGAGCCATGTGATATTGGTTACAACAGAGACGACTGTCAGGGTAGGTGGTACTGCTTAACGTTCGAATTGTCAGTCGTTGACGAGGAAATTGAGAGAACTGTACGAATTAATAATGATAATAATTATAACATATTTATTTAATTTGCGTATGGCTGTTAGTGCCGAGAGTGTCCGAGGATATAACCATTTCACGGCCATTGGCAACCTGCACTTTAGGGTTTGAGATTATGATTATGATAATGAAGTAGGGAGACGGTGAAATCCGGTGTCGGCACAAACCCTACTCCTGTCAAGTAACACCAAGGGGTCTGCTTAGTGTTAACGTCTCCATCTCACGGACAAAACACCATCAACAGCGTCATATATCCTCACTCCATGTGAACACTCCCGAGAGGATTGAAATTGTATCCAGGCTGTTAGCAAGCAATCTAGTGGTTAGACATTGTAGTCTATACCACCTCCTCCCCTACCCTGCCTTCAAGATTCTGCTGGTGAATTTTTTGACCAACGGGACTCGAACCGGCTAACCACCGTGTCAGACCGTAAAGACTTGACGTAGTAATGAACTTGGCCGCCAAGGGGCAATATAATATACATTAATACATGCATACAGATTGGAACGATTTCAGCGTTCAGTCTGCAAGCGCCCCTCTTCAATCTTCTATTTGCAGCTATCTCCGTGGCCTCGTCTAATTCCCAACTTCTTATCACTGAATTCCGCCTCCGTAACGCAAGGGTCAGTACTATTAACTGCAGACCTCGGTGGACCGGGTTCGATTCCCGATACTGCCAGAAATTTACGAATAACAGGAGGGCTGGTATTTGATTAAAATGATACATTCAGCTCACCTCCACTCTGAGATTTGCCTGAAAAGAGCTGCACCACCTCGGTACTAGGACACTAGTTTATGTATTTATATCACTAACTCAGTGGAAATGAATTTTCTCATGGTCCCCTTGGTCTCGCTCTATTTCTCATACTTTCCATGGCCGTGTCCATTTTTCTCCTAGGCAACTTGTCCTCTTCCAGGGTCAGGGGAAAAAAGCAGAAGAGTCAATATTTGTACAACTTTGTGCTTGACTTCCCTAGTTCTTTACCGTAACAGCGAAACTTTGAGTGCTAATTTCTCCTGACTCGCCTGCTTTTTTTTTTCCTATCCGACCTCTCAATAGATGCGCATGATTAGTCTGAAGCGGACTGTAACAATATCTCAATTTCGATGAAAAAGTGACTTACCTGGTTTTTAATCCCACCACTGAAGTCAGTTCATTCGTACAGCTTCATCCATCGAGTTATTTTCCTAACTTAGCCGTCCGTCCTGACATTGTTCCCACCTGTTGTACCAGCAATCAACCTCATTACTTTCTTGTCTGTTACTTCTAACTTATGAATAAGATACCCTGAGACCACCCAGCATTTATTCCTATACAGCAAAGTCGGTCTGAAAACAGACCGATGCAAAGATAGTTTCGTCCGGGAATTTACTTATTTCTTGTACTGAATACCACTGATCGCAATTGTGATGCATTAGTTTAGCTGCACCTTGAATCACTTTCACTTAGTATACTTCCATCCTGAGATATTACACATCCTAAATACTTGAAGTGATCCACCTGTTCCGACTTTATATTCCCAACCTGACATGCATCCTCCTATGGTTCTTCCCTGGTGGCATCATATTAGTCTTCAAATGCTACTTTTTTACGTTTCTCCCTGCGTCTCTTTTGAAGCTCCAATATATTTAAATGCTGGATTTCAGCACAGTCTGCCATCTAGACAAAGTCGTCGACATAGTTCAAACTGCCTAACTGGCTAACATACTGTTGTTGTTTCACTTGGTACTATGTGTATATGCCTTCTCTAGATCTACGAAGGGAACACATAACAGCCATTCCTCTCTATCTGTTTATTTTTTACAATTGGCTATACGTCACAGCGACACTGATAGGTCTCATGACGACGATGGGATACGAAATGGCTAGGAGTTGGTAGGAAGCGTCCGTGGCCGCTCTAACATTTGCCTGGTGTGAAAATGGGAAACTACGGAAAATCATCTTTAGTGCTGCCGACAGTGGGGTTCGAACCCACTATCTCCCCAATGCAACTAAGGAGCACGTTAGAATTTATTTAGAACAATTCTTCTTCCCAGCATCTCTTCATCAATTCACTGAGTGACTTTCATCGTTCTCATATCCATACCGTATATTTTCTTTTAGGTTTCCCTTTGTTTACGTTTGCTTACTAAGATTCGAAATTTCCCTGGTTTCCTCAGCAATACCAATTTCTTCGTTTATATCCACTAACCAATTGTTGCGGTTCTATAGGGATAGTGCTAGTTTTAGAAGTTTCTCTGTCAGCCTGTTATTATCCATTCTGTCTAGGTGTCCATAGAAATCGAATCACATTTTACTGTTTGTATCTGTGTTCCTTTTCTGTGATTTGATAAATTTTCTATGGTATATTTTTCAATAAAATTCCATTTTCGTAGTTTGGTCCTATGATTTTTCTGAGAATTTATTTTCCTCTCTAGTTTCTTGATCTTTTTGTCTGTGATCTGCAACGAGTAATTAGGGTTTCGGATGTATGAAGTGCCTCTGGCATTTTGATATACTAGTTTTTTGTTTATGTTCGAGGTGATTTTGTAAGCTCCTTGCAGTTTTGCAGTTTCTTCTTTGTTTGCTTCATGAGTTACCTCATCTAGGTGAATAATTTCGCCTAGATACTAGAACTTGTCTACTTGGAAGATTTTTCCGAACGTGTTGATTAATGGTTGATTGTCGAAACTTGATTTAATTCTTTCCGTATAGTGTGTCTTTTAAAATGAAATTTGTAGTGCAGTTTTGGCCGCTATTACGTACAGCTTTTCTATAAAATGGGTATCGTTTTGTTTGATGTTGGAATCGACTGCAAGGTCATCTGCAAGAACTAAGTAATGGAGATGCATTTTGTTTATTATTATTATTATTATTATTATTATTATTATTATTATTATTATTATCTCTATTTCGATAGGGCCAACTAAGGACCACGATATTCAACTTTTTTGCTGAGAGTGGACTTCGATGTTTGCCCAGTTCATGTGCATATCCCTGGCTGTGTAGGTCCTTCCTCTCCTTGTCCAGAGGGCACCTGTCTTCATACGGGGCAGATTGTCCCTGGAACCTTCTTTGTCTCAGAATACTTCTGAGTGGTGAACAGTCTCTGATGTCACTTACAACTTGGTATGTGCCCATAGAAGATCAGACGTCTCCTCCTGGCCACGTCCCTGATCTTTTCTGTGTAGTTATAGATCTCCTGATTGTGTCGCCTCCTGTATTCACCCGTTATTATGACTGGCCCTATTATCTTCCTGAGAATCTTCCTTTCTTTGATCTCTAGTTTTTCAGCTAGAACTTTCCTGTTTATGATCAGGCACTCGGAGGCATACAGGGCTTCTGGACAGATGGCAGCATGGTAGTGTCTGAGTTTGGTGTTGTGGGATAAACACCTTCTGTTGTATTTGTTCTTGGCCAGATGATATGCTAGTTCTAGCTTATTAATTTGAGCTGTTAAGGCTACCCATTCTGACAGATTAGGTTCAAGTCATTCTCCTGAGTACTAGAACTTATTGACTTTCTCCATTACACCTTGTTCCAGCTATAATCCTCTGGGACTCTCGCTGATGATTGTGAGATATTATTATTATTATTATTATTATTATTATTATTATTATTATTATTATTATTATTATTATTATTATTATTGTACCGGGCGGTACACCTCCACGCCGCTATTTCAAAATTTGCGCCTGTTGAAACTCCTCTACTGGAGGAAGCTTGAACTTTAACTTCGACATTAATGCTAAGATTTCTCAGAAGATGTCATTACCATAAATTTTGAAGAGTTCTGAAATGTGTCTTTTTCGATTTATTTTTGTTTTCTCTGTAGTAAGAAGTGTGAACATTCTCTTCTAGATGGCACTACTTAAGAACTACAATTGTGCACCCTAGTGCAAAGTGAAGGAACCTTTTTTTTTTTTTTTTTTTTTGAAGAAATTTAGTATGTATAAGTTTGTTCTTTGTTAAATTTCTTTCTGTCATTGTTTGAGTTGGCAATGTTAATCCGTTCGTTCCGCCAGTTTTGAAATTAGCCAATCCCGACTTTCTTAAATTAATTTTCGACCAATCGGGGCTTTCTTCCCCAACCTGCTCTGTAACTGTGTTCGGTAAAGAATAAAATTTTGTGGGCGGGTTGTAATCATTCATGAAACGTCTCGAATCTTCCACGAGGATATATAAACTGCTGATTTTCTGGTCTCCTGGCCACTTCAGTAACATCTATCCTAGTGTGATTATGTAGCAGGGGGCGGGAAGCGCCTCTTTCTTCGGGCAGCAGTTCATCCATAAGGTAATGGCCTTTTAATAGCTTCTTTTCTTGCTATCTCAGCAGTTTAACCCTCGGGGCAGGTTCGAAACTTTTATCATGTAACCTTCCTTTAAAATGTAAAAGACGCTTGATATAAATTCTGTCTCTTTAACTACAAATTGGGATAGAGAGTGCCTAACCCTCTCGAGCTCCCACTCATATTGTTTTGAGGTGACTACATTTTTATAACAGTTTCCCATCTCTTCGTAATGTAATAAAGTTTTCCTATCGTGTCACCTCCGTAGTATGGGATTAGCCCTTGCATAAGCGGCCTAGAGCCAAATAGGTTTTAAAAAGGTGTATTAGGAGTGCTAGTTACGCCTCCACTCAAGTTGGTATTTTGGGGCCATGTAATCGTCCTGTTTCTTTAGTGAATAGGCCTCAGTAGGTTGGGTATTTTTACCCCTGTTCTTGTGTGCCTGGAGGGCAACTTGAAGGTGGAGTTTGGTGTGGCCTTTGAATAGGCTTGAACTTTGAGAGCGGGCAGCTCTTTCTTAAATTTGGTTTCTGTGTGCCTCGAGCAGGCTTAACTGGTAATGGAGAGCTAGTGCTCCTTGGCATGATTGGGGTTTTCTGCCCCTTTGTTGAATCTTGTGTATAAGTAAAGTTGGGCTCATTGCTCCGGGGTTGTGAATCTGGGGCTCGAAGCCCAAAATCCATTAATATACTGTAATTGTACATTCTTAACTTGTTGATATACAACTGAGTTCCTGTTATACTTGTTATTTCTTGATCTCGAAAAGAAAATATAACCTTTGTTAAATTTTAAATTAACTTTAATTTCGTAAGTTGAGACCTGTTCATCCCAGCACCTTCTTTCACCTCTAACTACCACGGATAACTCCGTAACAATTATTATTATTATTATTATTATTATTATTATTATTATTATTATTATTATTATTATTATTATTATTATTATTATTATTCAAAATTGAGTGATCCTTTGGTGAACTCCAGCGCACATGTACGGTATCTATTTTTTTTACTTAGAGCCAATTGGTAAGGTGTCAACTTGGAAGAATGACGTATCAACAGAAAAGAAACCACACTCACAAATAAGTTATTAACATAGTTCGGTACGATTTTAATAAAGGATTTAATTCTGAGAGGACGATATTGGCCGGGAATTTTATCGTTAAAGTTTGAAAACTCTAATGATGAACAATATATCAGTTTCTTTCCTTGGTGTAATACAGTCCGACACTAAACCACTAGCCATACGGAGGGTGGGTCATTGTTAAGGAAGATAAAGTGAACGTTGTCCACTCCATGCTCCCCTCGCCTTCAATTTTTTATTTCCTACGAAACGCGAAAAATGAGAAATATCCGCCACTGTGTGCCTATCAGGGAGAAAATGAGCTGGACCGTTCCTTGCTTCCAGCTACTCGCAGCAGGGATCTGAACGAGACAAAGGAACAAAGGGAGACTGGGAGAGAAACAGACCTCTGTCGGAAAGAACGGGAGAGAAAGGAAGGATAAAAGAGATACCCCAGTTTCTTCAAACTTTAGCTTAATTTCATGTTGAATCTACTCCACGAATAAGCTTATTAAAATTTAGTAGATTCGTGTTTATATCAATAGCCTTAATATGCTATACTATATTTCATAAGGATCGAACTACCGTAACTCGTTGCAGAAAAAGATGGCTGTGGATTCCTGATTTGTATTAAGACATCATTTAATCAAGAAAAGGTTCATTCATTAGACTCAAATAGTGAGTCAGTATGGGTTGAATTTACCATCAACAGTAAGTACTATATCGGCACAGTTTACTTTCCTAAAATTTTTTAAGTAAGCTAGAGCAAAGATTAAGACAGAAATTCATAAGAACTCCCCAATTAACAGAGTCGTGAGACTATACAATCATATTCGTTCCTACATTCATAATTTTAGTACGACAGAAGCTATATCCACTTCATGATTTAACACTGTTCTTCCCAACATAATTAAATAGGTATGAAGAAATTAAAATGAAAGGTTCCTGTTAATTTTGTGAATCATATTATTCAATTTGTTAGATTTCAAGTAAAATAACCTGTTCTAATGATTGTTTCAAGTGTTATATTAAATATTAATTAGTATTAATTAGTAAAGTAATGTCATATTAGTTGTATTATCCTTCATGTTTTTTAATGTGACGTGTGTCATTGAATAAGAATATTCTAGCTAATTTTTTTTACGTCTAAGTAACAATTATCGTGAACGTTGTAATTGGGACTCATGGCGAATTTCTTCACAGTAAATAAATTTAAAATACATTATTTTATTATTCCATGAAATAGTAGTATTGACAGAATGGCCTCACCTAATGGAATGTCCAACAGGGAGATTTTAATAGTTAGAAATGAAAGCTAAGTAAAACTATTTATAAAGGAATAAAACTGAAAGTCTGACTCCTTGGTTGAATGGCCATCATAACGACCTTCGCTTCAGAGCACCCGGGGTTCTATTCTCGAACGGGCCAAGGATTTTTACTGCCTTTATCTTATTTGTGTTCGTCTTAACACACTTGTCTTCATCACAACACATTGCACTAGCAATCGCCACAGAAACATACAATAGCGAACACATCCCTCCACATAGCGTTGGTGACAGGGAGTGTATCCGGTCGTAAAAATAAGCCAAAAACACATTATTTATTTATTTATTTATTTATTTATTTATTTATTTATTTATTTATTTATTTTTTTATTTATTTATTTATTTATTTATTTATTTATTTATTTATTTATTTATTTATTTATTTATTTATTTATTTATTTATTTATTTGACTTTTTGAATGTACACAGGCAGTAAGCCCAATACAGTACCTTCTTAACACAACAGTCAACAGTACGTATAATGCATACATGTAAATAAAATATACAATAACAATGCTGAAGATCATAAAGACAAGGAAGAAGAATGAATGGAAAACACATACACAGAGAAAATGACAATCCAGAGTAACTTACAACAATGATTATTTCTACACTATAAAAAATACAAGAATTGCAGCAAAGATATAGATAAAGTAGTAAGTGACTATATTAATAAATAAGTTAAAGAGCACCTATGATATAGAAAAGGAGTCTGAATTTATAAATTAGAAACACAGGCCTTTACATGCATATTAATAACAGTGTGTGATTCTGAAAATAAATCTATTCCTGCAGCAAATGTGTTACAAAATCGTAGCATTTTAATAAATGGCGAGTTCAAGTGATGAGATGTTCTAGATCTTGGAACTTGAAATACTGTGTTCATGCGAGCTCCAGCTCGTGGAACATGAAAGGAGATAAAATTGAGCAGTCCTATGGAATTAAATTTATTTCTTACGATTATGTTTAACGTTTTTAGAGAAATAATGATTCTTATGTTGCGCAACGACGTGAGGTTACAGTTACTTCTTAAATACCGTGTTGATGTATCAAAAGGGCAAAATGTCTTATTTGTTTTATAATACAGATACCGCAAAAACTTGTTTTGAAAACCCAAGAATAAGTCCTATAAGAATAAGGAGGAGAAGGAATAAAAATAAAAAAGACATCAATTACTGAGGCATTTTAGGACACCATAGAAAAATCTTAGTACCAGAGAATTTGATACCGTCGAAAACCATACAGAAACGAAAATTCCTGAAACCCTCCGAGGAGGCGATGCTTGGAATGGGGTGGGAACAATATTCGAAATTGGGCCTCAGAGGAAATGCGTCATACTTACGCAGGCATGAAAGTTTTTATACTCAGCCTCCATCGGCTTGGGGGGTGAAAAGTAGTGGAAAAGGAAATCACCAAAACGAACAAGATTAGTGTTGATTTTACCGTTATCGGGGTCACTAGGCTGATTGGTGACAGTCCCAGTGACAGTTCGAATTGTGTAGGCCTACATCATATCTGTAGCGTGACGCGTAAATACATACAGTTTTCGTTTAATTGTTTATTTGGAAGGATCAGCTACTTCCAAGATAATCTGGACTGCCACAAGGTCAAAATTCCACGCGGAAGAAAATATTCCCAAAGTAAAACTTTAAATTAAACACACACTAAAACTACACAATAAAGCAAAGCAAAGTCACCTCAGTACAGGCCATGAAGGCGCTTGGAGGAGTGGAAGGTAAAAGCTTCCACCATTCTTAACCGCGGCACGTGATGAGGTAGAGTGGTTAGCTCTACGTCCAGCCACCTTTGCCCCCAGGAATTAACCTGGTACTCATTTCTGGTGTAGGCGGAGTGAACCTCAGGGCCATATGCACCTCCGGAAGTGGAAATCTCGCTTCTTAAATTTTACGACTTCCTGACGGGGATTCGAACCACGTCCTTCCGGGCGAACCGAGCACGCCTTTACCGCCTCGGCCAGGCAGCCCCTTAAACTACGCAATAGTTCATTTAATATCAGTCGTCACAATAAAGAAATCTACAAAAGAAATTTCACACATAATTAACAGGCAATGCGAATCCTAAAAGTGAAAATTCAAAAAAGAATCGGGTAATGCATGTAGCAATTCCATATCTGCTACAAGAGTGCATGTGATCGTTTTGGTCTCACCATTAATGTTCAAAAGACCAAGGTTCTGGCACAACCTTCACTAGGCACAACCATTCCACATTTCAACATCTCCATCTCAGATACTCCCCTGGAGCAGGTAGACCACTTCTCGTTCTTCGGTAGTATCCTATCTGTGCCCTGTTACTGTGAGCAAGATGTGGAGAAGAGAACTGATGCAGCCCAAGCAGCATTTGGACAACTATCACACCGGGTGTTCATGAATAAAGACCTGAACATGAAGACGAAACCCATGGTGTACCACGGTGTTGTCATCACAACATTGCTGAATGGTTGTGAAACATGGACCCTTTACCGACGTGTCTTGAAAAAGTTTGAGCGTTTCCACCAAGAAAAACTTCGATCAATCCTTAGGATCAAAAGGAAGACCATGTCTACAACAAAGTTGTTCTTGAGAAAGCGCATGTCAAGAACAGAGAATCGTCCGTCATTGGTCATCAGTGGGGCCCAGATATTTATTCAGTAACAGGTTAGAATGCAAACTTACTGAAGCGAGAAACAAGTATAGTCTACCTGCACGACAGTAATGCTATGAGCTTTGCATAAACATTAGGGGTTCCAATGGGCCGAATCCCTAATATATATGCAAACCTCATAGAATTACTGTCGTGCAGGTAGACTATACTTGTTACTCGCTTCAATAAGTTTGCATTCTAACCTATCACTGAATAAACACCCGGGCCCTAGTCATCAGACTATATGGATTGCCTATGTCAGTCGAATGAGTGATATCAGATTTCCACTCCAAATCCTGTGTGGTGAAATATGTTCCGGCACCAGACCTCGTGGAGACCCCATGAGGCGCTACAAGGACCAGCTTAAGCACACTTTGAAGATAACAGTTCTCATTTCACAAACCTGGGACACGCTTGCTCAAGACCGTGCAATTTGGCGCCGGATCATCCCTGCTGCTGTCATTCTGTTTGAAGGGGAACGACGCAGATGTGAAGAGGCGAGGAGGGAAGCGCGAAAACTCCGCGCAGCACAACCACGCCCTCCTCCATCAATTCTGCGCAATCTGTGTGGACGCCTTTTCCATGCTAGAATTGGCCTGTTCAACCATCGAAAATATATCCACAGACAGAACTGAATTTATTAGAAGACGTGAATTACTCGGAAACGAGTTAAAGCGGACGACGACGATAGACCTACTTTATCTGGCCTATTTATAACGAATGCTTCGGTGCAGCATAGGTCGCATAGTAAGCAAAAAAAAGAAAAAAAAGCAAAGCAAAGTCACCTCCGTACAGGCCATGAAGGCCCTTGGAGGAGTGGAAGGTAAAGGCCTCCACCATTGTTAAGCTCGGCACATAATGGCGTAGAGTGGTTAGCTCTACGCCCGGCCGCCTTTGCCCACAGTAATTAAGCTGGTACTCATTTTTGGTGTAAGCTGAGTGAACCTCAGGGCCATATGCATCTCCGGAAGTGGAAATATCGTTTCTTAAATTTTTACGACTTCCTGACGGGGATTCGAACCCACGTAATTCCGGGCGAACGGAGCACGCCTTTACCGCCTCGGCCAGGCAGCTCCTGGTCGTATAGCAAAAATGCTAAATAAGCCTATAGATAATAAGTAATGTATATATATATGTGCCTCACTGAATGTATTTTGGCTCTTTAGCTGTTTAGTTATGTAATACAGTCCAATCCAATTAATCGTCGGCATCTTCTCCTTAAAACTCGTCGCGATATGTAAATGCAGCAAAGCATTCAACCTGTGAAAAATGGACACGTTTAATTGTTTTTAATCTGAATAAAGTGTTCCTGAAGTAAAGGATTCCGATAGGTGCAATTTTTGATTTTACATTCAAGAAAATATATTAATTTGAAAAATGTATCAATAATATTTGCACAATATTATAACACCACAAGGAGTACTTCTATTCTGAAAATTCTTTAACTAAACCGCCCAATGTTTTCATTGTCGATCTTCCGTAGTACAGTACAAGAATTTAGCTACCAGAATTTATTTATTTATTTATTTATTTATTTATTTATTTATTTATTTATTTATTTATTTATTTATTTATTTATTTATTTATTTATTTATTTATTTGTCATACTTTAATACAAAACAAATTGGAATATATTTTGAAAAATGTCCGCAAAACGTTCATGCCAAAAGATTTCAGCAGTTATCGTAGAACAAATCATCCAAATTGTATAACATTTATAAAGTCGATCGCTCGTTCTGACTCTCAAGTATGTTCTCCTTGATATTCTTCCACTTTGTTTCGCACATTTTTTATTCATTTCTGCCTTAGTTATTTATTCCTGCAGTTAACTACTCTGATTTACTATTTAAAACGTTTTCATTCCGTCCCTGAATGGCTCCTAGACGGTAACGCCGTCTCTCCGGCCATGGAGATGTTATGCGATGAGTGAGATGTTCGGAGAAAGTGGCCTGTTCTCCTAAAACTTTCCGCTTCCACTTTGTTTCAACAGTTGATGTAGCACACAGCATCCATTACATCCAGTCTGAGGGTATTAGGTCCGACGTAAGTCTCTTTTTGGTATATTTGCCAAATAATTCCATTAAGGACACGTTAGATTTGAAAGTCAGACCATGAAGATATTTGGTTTCATTAATAATGACTTCTTCTATTCATGTAAATAGTATCTAAGTGTCATTTGGTGGTCCGACTTACGAACTTGCACTTCGTAAAGCAAGTAACTACCAACTATAACTTCTTACCATTGAAATTATGAGATGTACCCTAGCTGAAATCTGCCATACACAACTCCTTCATCAGCAGCTGATCCGCAGCAGTCACACAATCCTAGTTTTCACAGAATCATAAGCATAAACATTAAGATAAATTATTTTTCAATAAAAATTAAATGTTAATCTTGGTCCAAAGATTCTAATTAAATGTGAATGCATAACGTTGTATAATACTCGAGAGAAATTCTACTTCAGCTTAGCGCTGGAACTATAAAAAGCACGTTAACGTTTCTGTAGCCACGTTGTTAAGTCCGTGCCTCTTGGATGACTGGAGAGTTACCCGGGATTCAACACTACAACGGGTTGGTGCATGTATCAATGCCACTTTGAACATTACATGAAATACAGTGTTTCATGTGGTATACTGGTACGATCTGTTCCTGTGTGCTTCCCATAGTTAATGTACTATGTAGAGTTGCAAAAAATATTTATAAAATGGAAATAAAGCGCTTTCTGACCCATGTTCATATAAAATATTTTTTTCTTCTACGTGTGAGGAATGTACCCTGAAAGTTGACCATACTTTATTGCTACATCCTGTATAATAGATTAGGCCTGGTTAAGTGCATGGAAGAGAATACATTCGTAACTTTTCCAAGAAAATAAACCGTCTTATCTTACCTTACTGACCTCCCTTGGTCATCTATCATTCGGTTCCGACTCCGAATGCCTTTGTTTCGTGAGGCGAAAATTTCACAATTTTCCTAAAATATATAGAATGTTCCCGAAAAATGTGAGAAGTAATCGGACCGTGGATATTACACCCCAAAACAACGTAAGATTTTCCCATGAACATACGTCCTATTGTCGATGTTTACGAACTACAGACATTGGAAATCTGTACTGGAATTATTGGTAATAGCTCTACTTCGTACACCGCACATCGAATAGCTGCAGCCATGCTTATGACAAGGTGTACTGAAACTCTACCACAAGGCTGATGGATTTTCGCCTCTTGAACAATGCATTTTTGAATGCTGCTGGGAATACCGCATGACGTCAGCAATGAGAAAATCTTATTTTGGACTTGAAGGAAGAAAAGACATCGTCGAATTCAATGGTTAGATGGCAAGTTACATGATACGAGAACTTGAGACAGAAATTCTGACTCCAAAATTAGCGTGAAATATCCCCTCCTTGCCAATGAATGTCATAAACAGGCGTAAACGTTCAATCAAACGATGCATGTTCGTAGCGAAGTTTTGTGTAGTTTTGGGAAGTAGCCTGTAGGCCTCGTTTAGGCCTACTTCCAGCATTTTTAGGAACAGCCTCTATATTCCGTTCCTTTCTTCTTTTCTCTTATCCCTGAGGAATTGGAACTCTTTCCTCTCGGCTTGTTATTATTACTAGTGACTGGATGTTTCGCTGTTTTCCGTATTACTTAATATACAGGATGTATACGATTTAATAATAATAATAATAATAAATAATGTTTTGGCTTTACGTCCTACTAACCACTTTTTCGGTTTTCGAAGACGCCGAGATGCCGGAATTTCGTCCCGCAGGAGTTCTTTTACGTGCCAGTAAATCTACCGACACGAGGCCGACGTATTCGAACACCTTCAAGTATATGATTTCAAATACACGTAGGACATAAGACAGGATGTTAGAAAGAAGGTAAATATAGCTGGTTCAATCGAGAGAGTTGTGTGTAGCAGTGTAGGGGGTTCGAATCCCAACATTGGGCAGCTTTGAAAATTGTAGACATAAATCTATCTTGTGGCTGGGGATCGTCTGAAAAGTTACGTAATGAAATTAGCGATACAAAATGTGTGACACGATGTTGCCTAGCAACTGTGCAGGCTGTGATGTGAAGCTTTGATGGATGAAAATGACAGAGTCATATATAACAGGTTATTTTATCAAAGAGGGCTCATCTCATCATACTCCAAAGAATTGCTTCATTCTTGGTAGTTTCATAGGCCGTAAGTCAATTACCCCACTTTTGAATCCATATTCCATATAAATGTCTCCCGAAAACGATTCGTTACATGCAAATGAATTCATCGCTATCAATTTGAGTTATTGAAATAAAAAGTCATGTTCGTTTAATTTTCCCTAAGGAAAATTTGACAACATTTTTCTGTTCTATTTTCACATCAGTCAAATACCGGACCTGCATGGCCTACGTTAATTAGTGTCACGGTAGCGATCTTCCAGTTCTTGCCCTTTCCCATCACAAATTTGTCAAAAACCTGTACATCTTTTTGAAACATTACCTACTGGACAGTGACTACAAAACAGTGAAAAATGAATAAATCCAAAAGTTATGAAAGTACAGTAGAATCCCGCTTAACCGATATTCACTTATTCGACATGTCGTTTAATGTGGCACAATTTGCAAATCGTGGGGGGAAAAATAGTGAGAAGGAGTAAGAAAAAATTCTGACCGATGTGCAGATGCGACGGATGAAGATCTCATTGAGTGGTTTGTCCTCGATGACCTGTTTGAAGTGACCGATGAAGATATTGTCACCATTGTTAACAAGGGTGAAAAATAAACACGATAGAAAGAAGACATAGTTGAAGAACGTGGTGCCAAAATAAAACGCAATGAACGGTTCAAAGACTTTGAAGCAGCATTGGAATACGTGGAATAACAAGAAGAAATATCTACCACGAATATAATCAAAGCTCCCACAGAATTATACGTGGATGAATTACAACATCGATGAAGGGTTCTATAATCGATAACGATGTATCTGATATATGAAAAATTTAAATTTAAACTTTTGGGACGGGGACAGGTTTCAGAAGGTTGATCTAACTACGTTGCATTTAAAGGTCTATACTTTATTTTAGTTTTTGCTACTTTTCTCCTTGAAAATTTACCAGCGAGGGATGTGCAACTACTCCCCCTCAATCCCAGGCAACCAATCATGGGAGAGCCAAGTCGTACAGGATACATGACTAATATTACTTCCATCGATTTCTAGCGTATTAATTTCCTGTTCTACAGGAGGAACAAAAATCTCAGCACACACACGTACATTAGAAAAGACCGAGCAGCTTTACACAGCACAGTGCATATGAATATGACACATGTCTATCCATAAGCAATTAATTAAGAGTGGTTTTTAGTAACTTATACGTAAGACGTTAATGATGTCCGTAGGAGACAACAGTATATAAATTCTGTTATAATATGAAAATTTAAAGTATTTGATCATCATTTTAGCACTTTGATTGTAGATTCTCTCAGGATACTGAGAAATTAGAATTGTTGTGTTTCAAATATTGCAGTTTGGGCAACGTATCGAGAGATAGCGGGTTCGAACCTCACTGTCGTGAGGTATGAAAATATTTTCCGTGATTTCCCATTTTCACACCAGGCGAACGATGAGGATGTTCCTTAATTAAGGACAGGCCGCTTCCTTCTCATTCCTAGGCTTGTTCTACCCTGACGGCACCATGCCCTCTCTCAGTCACATGGACGTTAAAGCGCTAAGAAAATATAAATTGTGGTTTTTTTCATATCCTTGTGACATGACTCACCAACTCATGTTAAAATAAGTCATATATAACCGTGAATCGAATAGTTTTGTCTAATGCTTTGTTAGCAACGAATACATGTACTTCAAACTTATTATCGGACGAGAGTCCGACTCGTTGGCTGAACGGTCAGCGTACTGGCCTTCGGTTCAGAGGGTCCCGGGTTCGATTCCCGGCCGGGTCGGGGATTTTAACCTTAATTGGTTACTTCCAATGACACGGGGGCTGGGTCTATGTGTTGTCTTCATCATCATTTCATCCTCATCACGACGCGCAGGTCGCCTACGGGAGTCAAATAGAAAGACCTGCACCTAGCTGGTTAGTGGTGGTGGTGATTATTGTTATAAGAGGAACTACAACTAGGGAACCATCCCCTATATAACACTAATCAGGGAGAAAAAATGGAAGGTTTCCGACACTTCAAAAAATGAAGGTATCGGCCAAAAGGAAGATAAGGGCTACGAGGGGCGTGAAAATGAAAGATTCCTAAACTTCGCAATCTAATATCATCGGGGTCGGAAAAGAACAAGAGTTGACCAAGGGAGGTCGAATAGGATAGATGAAAGTAAGGAGTCTGGCACAAGTAAGTGGAAGCAACGCCAGGACTCAGATCATGGCCCCGTGGTTGACAACCCACACTCCCAAGTTACGAGCCCCTGGGGCCCTTTTTAGCCGCCTCTTACGACCGGTAGGGATTACCGTGGGTGTTATTCTACTGCTCCCACCCACGGGGAAGGGCTGCTGATTCCGCCGGTATGTTCTGTATTTTAGTATAATTTATTTAAAGTATGACAAAAAGATATTTACGCCCTCTTAGTTACTATTAATGTATTCAACAGATATGAATTCCTGTTGTATAAATAGCATTTTCTATCAAATGCTAAATAGGTAAATAAATAAATAGTTGGGTGTGGGTTTACGTACTTTTTAAATCAACTTGCTGCAAGCAGTCTATGAACCTGGTTATTCTTGCTGGGGTAAAGAAACAATTAATCAATCAATAACCAACCAATTAACCAACCTTCTTGACCTTCTAGAAAAAAGTGATTCCATCTTATGAAAACTGCCACTTCTAAAAATTATACTGAAGGAAGGCGGTTGTGTTTGGAACGGTTGCTGGGGCTGGGCCATTTATATCACAAACACATTCTTGCTTACAAACGACCACCTTAAGAGCTATTCCCCGAAGCCATTTGAACCTTTTCCTTACATGCTTCTCTCCAACTGCATGTGCCATCAGTAGATTAACAATTAAAATGAACATCCCTATTGCATTTCGTACTCACAGCGATATAGCATTCATAATTCAAGGTGATTATAGAACGTTAAGCCTGGTAACACATACCTCCAAAATTATTACAAGAACTGTTTACCATCGCATGGAGAAAATAATAGATCTCTCAGAGGATCAATTCGGGTTTAGAAGAAACAGAGAAACAAGAGAAGCAATTCTGAGCCTTAGAACAATTATTGAACAAGCACTAAGAATCAATAAGAACATCCTAATTGCCTTCATTGATACAGAGAAAGTGTTTGATAATGTTAACTGGAATATTATGTTTAAAGCATTTAGAAGCCTGAAAGTAGACTACAGAGATCAGGAAATCATCTATCAGTTGTACAAGAACCAGAGAGTGCTTATAGTAAAGGAGCAAATCAACGCGAAAATAAGAAAAGGCGGTAAGGCAAGGATGTGGTCTGTCACCTCTATTATTCAATGCGTATTTAGAAGAAGCAATGAAAGAGTTTTCAGCCACCTCCACGCATGGAATAAAAATAAATGGCCAACTATACCAAACAATACGTTTCGCGGATGATGTTGCCCTCATAGCTGAAACTCAGAAAGAGATAGAGACCTCACTAAAGAAACCGAATGATCTACTAATACTAAAATGTAACATGAATGTTAACAAAACAACAACCAAGATAATGAAATGTACTCCGGATGGTAAACAGAATGTTAATGTTTGGTTGGAAGGAGAAAAATTGACTCAAGTAAATCAGTTCATTTACTTGGGAAGTATCATTACATATGATGAGAGGTGTGAAAAGGACGTTCGTTTCCGAATAGCCAAGGCTAAGGAAGCTTTCAATAAAGAAAGAATCCTGTTGACCTCCAAGACAATATCCCTACCAGTAAGAAAGCATTTCATTAAGAGCTTAATTTGGAGCATTGCGACGTATGGCTCTGAAACCTGGACTCTATTAAAGGCTAATAAGAAAAGAATAGATGCATTCGAAATGTGGTGCTGGCGTCGAGTGTTACGAATACCCTGGACTCACAGGCTAACAAATGAAGAAGTTCTCTAGAGAGCTGAAGAAACCATCAGTCTAGAGAAAATGATCGCGAAAAGAAGATGGATAGGGCATTTACTCCGGCATTCATCACGGTGCACCACACTGCTTGAAGGGAAACTGGAAGGAAAGACTAGAAGAGGACGACCAAGAGCAGGGATCCTCGAAGGCATTAAAGGGCGACGACGTCCGTAACAACTAATCAAGCAGCTGGCTCAGGATAGAAGGTCGTTGGGCGAGGACAGTCATGCTAACCACCAACCATCAGGTTGAGGAGAGAGAGAGAGAGAGCGAGAGAGAGAGAATTTAAGGTGTCACATATATGAAATTGTAAAATATTGCATAAGTTACGTTGATTAAAATAATTTGTTCTTGTACTAATTTAAGGATGCAAGAATTATATTTTCAAAACGTAATGAATACGTTTATAAAGGTAGATTTACACTGTCTTAGTTACTATTCAGGTATTCAACAGAAAAGAATTCCTGCTGCATAAATAACAAGCTCACTTTATCTTCATTATTAAACAATCTGAATCTAAACATTAATCTCGAAAAATAAACTTCTAACGAATTAGGTCCTGTTCAGTTCACACAGCATGTACCGAAGAAATGTTACATTCCATTTCATTTGATTTCATGATCCGTGTAACTCGCATGGTTGGTATTTCCCTCAGACTCAGCGAGGGATCCTACCTCAAGGGCAGTGTCCTGGAGCGTGAGACTTTGCGCCGGGGATACAGCTAAGGAGGAGGACCAGCACCTCGCCAAGGCGGCCTCGTCTGCTATGCTGAAACAGGACTTCTCTTTATTATTGTAGAAACCACCAACTTCTACAGCTTATACATCTCGCGATTTGTCTACTACTTGAAGAAGCGAGAACGACCACTAGCTGAGGAGTACCTGCAGGCGCTATACTGTTAAAATGTTAATATCTGGACTTGACTTCTTTGGAATCAAGCCTTAAATAGTAGATCACGGCCTGAAATCTAGCCATACCTAAATGTCTGGTCAGCATGCTTTCTTATTACAGGCGACAACACGTTTTATATTTCAAATTCAAATGGTTGATAATAAGGTGACTGGAACTCATAACTTACAGAGCGATAATTCCTTCCTCTTGAATACATGAATAATACTTTCAAAATTATAAATCTCATCCGTAATAAAATTGCTTGTCAGACTTTTGTACATCTGATTCGCTCATTTGTATGCTTGAATTGTAAAGAGGATCCAGTCTTATATGCACACACGGCACTTAATAATACTAACATTTTTTAGAGACTTATATTGTTCAGGTTCTCGTGCATTACAGATATACATTTATACGGAACAGAACTGAGTTCATTTGGGCCTTACAATTACAAGTAAATTACCTCGTTGGAGCGCGTTCAACCACTTTCTATGTGACTGTCGCGAACAACTGACTCCTGGGACTGGAAATAACTGTTGTCACATGAATTATACAACGACATCATACTCATTCGGTAGGATTAACCATTACGATCATATTTATATACAGTGGTGATTCAATATTCGATCATCAAGAGTGGTTACACATCTGATCGTCCAAAATGGTTTCTGCATCGGTGTCCCACAAGGCAGTTCTCTTGGCCCCTTGCTGTTTTCTTTGTTTATGGACGATCTGCCGTCCGAACTCAACGAAACATCGAATACCCTACTCTTTGCTGACGACTGCAAAATATTTAGGGAGATCAGGAATCCAGCAGATGCAGCTCTGCTACAGTCCTCACTTAATGCCCTCTCGAACTGGTGCCGTACTTGGAAACTTATCCCCAATCCACAAAAATGCAGCCACATGACCATAACACTACGTAAATCTCCTCTACCGACATCATATAACCTACTCGACAAGCCCATCACCGTGGTTACGCAATAGCGTGACCTAGGTGTAATATTCGATACAAAATTACAATTTAAGACCCATGTAGCAACATATACAACCAAGGCTATGAAACTACTAGGCATTCTCTATCGCTTCACAGAAATTTCTGACCCCATTGCTCTTCGTCACTTCTTCCTCACGATCATTCAACCTCTCTTAAACTACTGCTCTCCGATTTGGACAACAGCCGCCCCCTCCAATACTAAGCAGTTAGACAGAGCAGTGTCCTTCTTTGCTGCAATTGTAAGGAACAGAATCCACAAGCTCAGAAATCTGTCTACGCGGCAAGGTATTAATGGCAATTAATGTGTCACCGCTGCACATCAGGCGACAGGTAGCTGACCTGAGTTTCCTCCACGGGATCTTAAATGGACACTACCGCTCGGAACATCTCCTCTCACTCTTCTCTCTCCGCGTTCCTTCCCGCTCCACCAGAACCAAAGACCTTCTCCACATTCCCCACACTCAGCACTCAATACTTCAACGATCTTTCCTAATCCGCCTCCCAATACTCTTTAACAATATTAATAGGAGACAGGAGCTTGATATAGCATCAAATAAAAGTGTATTCCAGAGGTGTGTAAATGGTATCTTAAAGATAAGTTGATGTGAAGGGATTATACCGCCATCTCGACCCACGACGACTTGGCTATGAACATGGACATTCTCATGGTTTTCGATTTGGACAGTTATTAGTAGGATGTGTACCTGCTCTTGTTATATTTTGTTATGTTTGTTATATTTTATTATGAAAGTTTACGTTTGTTAAATAGTCTGTTGACAGTGCAAGTGAAATTTGCTCAGTGTAGCTGTATCTTGTGCTTCGTGAATAAATAAATAAATAAATAAATAAATAAATAAATAAATAAATAAATAAATAAATAAATAAATAAATAAAGTCCATTGTTGGTTTATATGGAGTGAATTTTTCTGAGCATCGCAGTGCCTTGTTCTTCATTCACTGCGCGGTGATAAGTCAAGAGACTACTTTGGTCACTTTGTCAACTCTGACGATGATCATTTTGATAATTAAAGTAACTCATGTTTCCTAACAGATTATCTCAACGGCACAGTAGCCACCAGCGTCTTGAGAATGTGTGGCAATCCAGCTGATGAGCCCATTGCCACACTGGAGCGAAACGCTCATTATTTCGCGATTGAAAAGCCCTACAGTGCTAATATTTGCAGTCGATGAAATGAAATTATGATTTCCTTTTGGGAACTGAATTTTAGATTATATTCCTACTTAGAGGGCCAACGGCTGTAGCCGTGTGGAAACACCGGATCCTGTGAGATGTCCGAAGTTGAGCAACATTGGGCGTGGTCAAGATTTGGATGAGTTGCCACGGGCTGGGTGGTGGTAAGGGAATGGAGGAGCGGAAAGGAATTGGCCACCCTACAGTACGTAAACTCCGGCTCAGGCACACCTCTGCGGAAGTTCGGACCTGCCTTCGGGCAGACAACGCCCTTACCCTAACCTATTTAGAGGCAGGTACACTTCACACCATCCTAATGTAACCTATCCATCGTTTACCAGTCGGCATTGTTTCCAATGTTTCCAATCACCAGCTAATATGGTGCATTTGGACTGGGCGTTGTTTGAAATTTTTAACAATATCTACAACATTGTGCTTTCCCCACCTTGAAGAAGGATGGATTCCTCAAAATGAGAAACTATTCTAACCTACGGACTGGGAATCAAATTGGGCCCTCCAGTCGAGAGTTGTTATTTTGCTGCTTTTTGTAAGAGGTGTGGGATTCGTTGATCATCAGCTTGGTGTAATATGAGTGTACGAAGTTTTATTTCTTAACCTGAGTCGGTGTAGTATATTTACGGTGTGAACAAGAATTACAATAAAATGGTCATCGGAACAAGAAACAAAATCTAAGAAAAATAAGAATTAATTAGTAGCAATGTAATATAACAATTACAATTGTTAAGATTATGCAAATGGTAAGCAGCGGGTCTCGTATTCATTGAATTTAATGCTTTTCTTTAAAGCATGTTTTTATATTATATTACAAATATCGATACTAACTTCCAGCACTTGCGCGAGTCCGAAAACATCAGAAATTAAGACCAATTACAACATATTATTATTATTATTATTAGCTGCCTCTGTGGATCAGTGGTAGAGTGTTGGCCTCCGGATCCGAAGATAGCGGGTTTAAACCCGGCAGAGGTAGTCGGATTTTTGAAGGACGGAAAAAAGTCCATTCAACACTCCATGTCGTACTATGTCGGCATGTAAAAGATCTCTGGTGACACATTTGGTGTTTACCCGACAAAATTAATTAAATCTCAGCCATAGACGCCCAAGAAAGTTTCGGTTTACTCGGTCTGCAATGTAGTGGGCCTAGAGTGAAACGGAACGTCGAAATTGACGAGCAGACAGCCAGGTGACGTCAACTTAAAATGTCTGCACACTGTAGCTGAGGCCATACGATTATTATTATTATTAATATTATTATTATTATTATTATTATTATTATTATTATTATTATTATTATTATTATTATTATTATTATTATTTTTAAGGGATATATCATTCCGACATTCACCTGGAGTTGATGTGCCGATATATTGAAAACTACTTGTACAGTATATTAACCAAAAAATACTCAATTGTATTACGTGAGGCTGAATATTCACCTCAAAGCAGTATTAAATTGACCGCAGGTCAACCTGTTAAGAAGCTACAAGGTCAGCTGGTCACGGTCACCGGAGCTCGATATTTATAATTAACGAATAGAATTGCGTCAAGTTGCCATACGTTATTGCGGCACAGAAAGGCAGGCTGTTTTAGTTACCTCTTCATAGCAGAGGATAGAATAAATAAAGGACCAGCTCTTGAAATACAGTCTATATCTCAAACTTCCATTGCTCGAATTTTCAGTACCTCGAACTAACTTAAATTTCCCTGTCGTTTGTCCTATTCTTCAAGTGTATTTGTTACTCTATTACTTAAAATTCGGTTACACGAATTTCTCGATTTCTCGAAGCAAACATTTCCTCCCTTGAAACAAAAAGTACTCTGTAACTCAAATTTTCTGCAACATTAACTGTGCAATACAGCATTTGTGTTTTGTGAGGAACAGTTAACAAGTAAAGAAAGAGTTACAGTGATGGTGGAAGCTAATATGACAGGAACCGAAAATCTAAAACTTCCAGTGATCGGAAAATCGGCGAATCTGCACTGTTTCTCGGGTTTTATTTAATTACAGTCACGTACGAAAGCAACCCTTAAAGTCGCGGATGACAAGCTCCATTTATGAATCTCGGCTGCATGGTATTGACGAGAAGTTTCAACGTGAAGAGAAGAAAGGTTAACCGCAACAAACAGAAGAGGATAACGGATTTCCAAAGGTGTAAACGGAGGTATTTTTCTTGTTTCCCTACTGTGTGTTCTGTACCCTATCTTCTAAAAAGTTACTATAATAAGGGTTATAATTAAAGGGATGCTGTAAAATAGAGTTTGTTCGGGACAGTTTTGAGTGCTGTTAAAAAATGTATGCTGTATAAGCCCGTAGATACTTAGTGGTGGCGATTAGGGTTTCAGGGGGGGGGAGGGGGCATTTGCCCCCACTTTGTGGAGAAGAATTAAATGTTTATTTCATTTAAGCCACCTAAAACTAGGAATTATATTTTAGAAACCATTTATGCAAATCCTGTTGTATTAACACCTAACTCTTTCCTTTGATTTCTTCAATTATTACAAAAAATACTTGGCGGAAATACGCACAAATTGTCATTTGTCGACAAATTTATTCTTTATATCTCGACATTTTGATAACTCGAAATGAAATTTAGCTCATGAGGTGATTCGAGATATTGAGGTTCCGCTGTACCGGTACCGCAACTGTACGTCCAATCACAGGAGTGATGAAGAGTCGGTCCCTGTGGGTGGGGACAGTAGAATACATCCACGGTATCTCTTGCTTGTCGTAAGAGGTAAATAAAAGGGGATCCAATGGCTTGCAGCTTGGGAGTACTGATTAGCAACTCCGGATCTCCTAGCAGAGTCTAGTATTACTTCCACTTAACTTCTTCAGGGACAAATTACTTTTTCTCATTATTTTATTGAGGAATGATTGAATGAACAAATGAAAATCCACAGTCTGTTTCCAGTCATTCGACCGGATCAGGAATGGGATGAATTAAGCCCCCATCTAGCGGTGAGGATAGGAACCGTGCCGGCTGCCGAAGCCTGTCGCGCTCCACTGGGGCAATCATTAATGACTGACAGATGAAATAAATAATATTGGAGAGTGTTGCTGGAATAAAAGATGACAGGGAAAACCGGAGTAACCGGAGAAAAACCTGTCCCGCCTCCGCATTGTCCAGCACAAATCTCACATGGAGTGACCGAGATTTGAATCACTGAACCCAGCGGTGAGAGGACGGCGCACTGCCGCCTGAGCCATGGAGGCCGTAATAATTGAATGGTAGAAAATTAAAAAAATCAACAATTTGTCATAGGTTTGAATCTTAGGGTTTACGCACCCGATGTATGCACTTATGTAGTTTGTGTGGTTGTAAACCAATTCAGAGAGGAATTATTAACCCTAAAAATGTAATGGCTACATATGTGCCAAGCTCCCTGAAGAGGGTGAGGCTGCTCGCCTTTCTTTCCTACCCGACCTCCCTAGGTCAGCCCTTGCTCTTTTCAGACTGCGAATGCATTAGGTTTGCGAGGCCTAGAGTGCCTTTCATTTTCACGCTCGTTGTGACCCTTCCCTTTCTATTACGTAGTTGTGGCAGTTAGTGGTATCAGGGAGGGGCAGTTGTCGTAAGAGGTAAATAAAAGGGGATCGAATGGGAGCTCTTTGTGGAGAAATATTTTTTTATTTCATTTGAGCCACCTAAAATTAGGAATTATATTTTAAAAACAATTTATACAACACCTAACTCTTTTCTTTAATTTATTCAAATATTACAAAAAAAACTTTGCGGAAATACGCACAAATTGTCATTTGTCGTAGCTAATCAATTTGTAAGCGCCACAGTAAGTAGTGCAGCAGCGTGTAGAATCACCTGATGGCACAAAACTTTAGCTGCATACTAAATGAGTTTTGTATGCTGCAGCATGACTATAGGGGAGGAAACTTCACATGGAAAAGTTGAAGAGTTCGCATCGCCTCCTGGCGACAACGTTAAAGTGACAAGGCTTCACTTCGCTCCCTGCACAGCAGTATTTATCCCCTTCCACAACCTTCCTTCCCCTACTTTCCCCTCCACGCTCGGGGTTTCGCGCACCTTTGTGCTATCAGATTTTTTAATTTATTTTTTACAATCTGCTCTACGTCATTCCGACACACATAGGGCCTAACAGATAGTAATTGCAATGTTAGCATGTGCTGTGAGGAAGGAAAGCTGGAGTATATATTTACCAAGGTCATGGACAGTGAGGCATGATTCACCCGCTTGCCCCGGGCATTGGTCTCTCTGGCAGTTTCACTCACTCAATGTGTCTGTGTAGTTCCTTCTAGTTTCTTACTTTCTCAGTATGCAGTCAAATACAAAATGGAATTTTATATAATCACGCTGTGCTTCTATTTAATTGCAATATATGTGTAAATGTTTCTTTTTTGAAAGATTTATTGTATAGTATTGAATCAAAATCACAAGAAAATATTATTACCACAGTTAAGTTGGTCAATTGTCAGCCTTTACTGCTCTGTTGAAATTCGCTCGAAGACCGTAAAAACTTACCATTTTTTAGCTTTTTTAAATATTTTCTTGTCTACACCCCACCATATACCCCAGACTCCCCGTACTTTTTGTAGTCTATAAATTTTGTGCAACCTCCCCTCCCCCCCCCTCCCCGATGACTCCTAATTTCCAATCACCGGTAGAGTTTTTAATGATACCGTCTTCAAAGTGTCAGACCTCTTCCATTTTCCCTTCTGATTAGTGTTAATGGAGGACGGTTGCCCGGTTTTGCTTGTTCTTAAAACAATAATCACTACCACGAGGCACAAACACCTGTATGAGACATGAGACTATTTATTAAAAGATCATACAAGGAGACAACTGAAATACTACTTCAGTGCAGTACAATTCAGTTAAGATGCATCGTAATCGTCCTCACAGGACACACACCAGTGAAGAAGCACTTAAATAAAATGGGAATTATAAAGAGCAACCTATGCAGGAATGACAGAGAAACTAAACATCACATAATCTGCACACGCATGACGGATTCCGTTACAGAATAATCCAAGTACAGGAATTAAACGCAGGTTCATTGCTGGGGCTGTATACTTAAAAAAATGAACTGGTGATAAATCCTAATAGTTTTTTTTATTAAAAGCCTATAGGTTGCAATGCATCTGGAGGATTGCTTACAGGCTCATGTTACTTGTAATTACACTAAAGAGAACAATTAAAATAAGGCGCAAGAATGTCTTGAAAACGAATTTGCTGTTCATCGTATAGTGACATTTACAGCCATCCATATAGGAAATCTACTGTTGCGTATTTCTGTGGTGATTAGTAGTGTGATGTGTTTGGGAATATGAAGACGAATGCTTTAGAACAAACACCCAGTCTCCACGCCGTAGGAATTAACCATATACAGTTAAAATCTGAGTCCCCGCCGGGAATCGAACCCGGGGCCCTTCGAACCGAAGGTAAGTACGTTGACCATTCAGCCATGGAACCGGGCTTCGAGAAGAATGTACTTCGGCAATAAGTGAAATAAAGTAGTCAGCTCTATGCACAGCAGCTCCAGGAAACAGCCTGGCTCTCATTTCTGCTGTGTATTGTGTCAACATATCTCTGCAGAATCTCGGATCTCATTTCTAATTGTTTGGACTTCCTGACAGGGAATCGAACCAACGTACTTCCTGGAGAACCGAGTAAGGCTTGACCGTTTTATCTGGGCAGCCGGTAAGTTACGTTACTGGAGACTAGTAATATGCTTGTTCCTTTCCTTTAAACAGCAATCACCTCCTCCATTCTTAATCTTCATCTTTAGTTTATTATTCATTCAACTACTCAGTTCCTTTTTGTTATCCCTCCCACTACTCTGTATTACACGATTCGATAATATCCTGCATCAGGGAGGAGTAACGATGTAGTAGTCTCACAATCGAATAATGTCTCTCTTTGCATCCAATTTCGTTGCCTGCATTCTGAGAAACAGTATTTCAAGGAACATTTACTCCAGGGCCAATAAATAGTTACTGTCTGAGATCGAGAAATATTGAATACAGGTAATATCAAGATCTAGTTCAGTAAGGAACAGCAGAAATGAAATGACATCCTTACTTAATATCGTATTCAGCGTACCTTTAGTGCTTCTATGATGTACGCAAGTTTCCCTTAGCAAAGGCCGTCTCCCTGGTGCTCTCGAGCATTATCATCGTCATCGTCGTCGTCATCATCATCATCATCAAAGAAGTTTTCGTTCTCCACCCTGAAGGAGTGGGGCGGGCCACCTAGAGGGTTACGCCCTCTCTCTGGCCAAGAGATGCGGGCGGTTTGGGGAGATGTGATGGAGGAAGGAGGTGGGTAAAGGATGTGAAGGAGGAGATGGGAGGGGATTTCACCTCTCGGCTAAGGGGTTTTCAACTTTATAACTATTCGCGAGCATCGTGGTGCCCTTTAAATGACTTTTGGTGCCCTCCTCATGAGAATAAAAAGGCGCTCGCGAACACGAAAGCTCCTGAGATTTTTTTCCAATAATTCAGTCTTTGTTGCATGAACCAGAATAACAGCTCTGGTATCCATCCACTACATTATTTTAGCATTTTGAGAATTCAAAGTAGTCAAATTCGTTAAGATAAGAGCAGTCTAATATTATCAGCCGCTGGATGTTTTGAAATATTTGAACTTTAGGTCTATAACTAGAATTCAAAGTAGTCAAATTCGTTAACATAACAGCAGTCTAATATTATCAGCCGCTGGATGTTTTGAAATATTTGAACTTTATAGCTGCTCGTGCAGAACTTGAAATAAAGATCTCCAGAGGTCCTTAACGCTGAAATATATATTATCAATGTTGTTGACAGTTTGTTGTAGACTCGTGATGTTGGTCGAGCCGAGAACCATGTCGTTGCGAACATGTGCAGTGAAGTTTCGTTGTTGTGTTCTATTATTATTATGTCCGATGTCAGTATGTTGAAACGAATGGGATTAATTTTCAAAAATCGATTTGAGAAGGAATGTATAACCTTTGGAGGGCAGAAGATATCAAAAGTTTCAAATTCATTGTAATGTGTTTCTCTGAAAGATATGATTACGTCCGGGGTGACCTCATGAAATGCTTCAATAAGAAAGGAGGTTCTCACTTAAGTGATTCACATCTGTCGAACTGTTTACATGTACCTACAAGCGGCTTCTCCCTGAACGTCACTGATATCTGAATAACATTCAAGCAAAATTATCTAATACTTTATTTACAAGTTGCTTTATAGGTTCTATAATGGGATAGAAAAAGGAGTGGGAAGGAAGCGTCCGTGGCCTTAACTAAGGTGCCTCGTGTGAAAATGGGAAACCACGAAGAAACATCTTCAGCAGTGGCGACAGTGGGGTTCGAACCCACCATCTTCCGAATGCTAGCTCACAGATGCGCGCTCCTAACTGCACGGCCAACTCGCTCATTATTTTTAATTACCGTAATGAGTCTTTCAGAAAATATTAACATTTATTTATTTATTTATTTATTTATTTATTTATTTATTTATTTATTTATTTATTTATTTATTTATTTATTTATTTATTTATTTATTTATTTTTGTCCGTCTCTATCGGGTAGTGGTTAGCGTGATTACCTGCCACCCACTGAGGCCCGGATTCCATTCCCGGCTCTGCCCCTAAATTTGAAAAGTGGTACAAGGGCTGGAACGGGGTCCACTCAGCCTCGGGAGGTCAACTGAGTAGAGCTGAGTTCGATTCCCTCTTCAGCCATCCTCGAAGTGATTTTCCGTGGTGTCCCACTTCTCTTCCAGGCAAATGCCGGGATGGTGCCTAACTTAAGCCATAGCCGCTTCCTTCCTGTTCCTTGTCTACCCCTTCCAGTCATCTCATCCCCCTCCCAAAAGGCCCACTGTTTAGCATAGCAGGTGAGGCCGCCTGGACGAGGTACTGGTCCTCCTCCCCAGTTCATCTCCTACCGAAAGTCTCATTTATTAAATCTATCAGATTTCATGGTTTTGTAAACCCGTATCTCGATGAACAGTTATCATTATGGCTCGGAAGTTGAGGAAAAGTCATTTTTTCTTTCTCGAGTGTCCGAAGAGGAGGCCCAACATAATACATGTTCATTCTCGGTCATTGTCTTCTTTCTTTCTTAATCCGTTTACCCTTCAGGGTTGGTTTTTCCCTTTCCTCTACCGCCTCAAGGGCAGTGTCCTGGAGCGTGAGACGCAGTCTTCCTTAAGAAGAAGAAAAAAATAAGTTAACGAAGAAGATAGGAGGAAGGATAATTTTAAGACCATTCTGTATGTTTTCTCTTCTATTCTTCAGTCTTTTCTAAGAAGAAGAAGTTAACGAATAAGAATAACAAGAACAAGAAGAAGAAAAGACAAGTATGAAGCAGAATTTTAAGACCCTCCTGTATATTTTGATGTGTTTGTAAAGTATACTTCAAATGCGAACCCATAATATCTGTTGATGTGGTGAACATTTTCTCGATATTTCGCAACGTGCTGTCTGAAGGGAAAGGACAGCAAAGGAAGAGGGAAGAAAGCGGCCGTGACCTTAATTTGGGTACCATCCCGGCATTTTCCTGGAGGAGAAGTGGGAAACCATGGAAAACCACTCCGAGATTGGCTCATGTGGGAATCGAACCCACCGCTACTCAGTTGACCTCCGGAGGCTGAGTGGACGCCGTTCCAACCCTCGTAGCACTTTTCAAATTTCGTCGCAGAGCCTGGAATCGAACCCGGGCCTTCAGGGGTGACAGCTAGTCACGTTAACCACTATACCACAGATGCGGACCTCGGTCATTGTATGCCAGAAAATGGAGGTTTTATTTGTCCTTTCTTTGCCTGTTTTTGCTTTTTTGGCTTCTAGGTCCTGTTTTAGCCTTTTCTTATGTCTTGCCGCCTTTTTTTGCAACTTTATCTTGTTTCGAGTACATTTCTACAGCCCATTCTCAATCCGAATCAACATTAGTTCATCCATCACCTTTTAAACATCTTTTCTGTAGTTAGATATAAAATGAAAATCAAATGAAACTAATGCTTGAGAAAAAAAAAACAGGGGTATCAAGTTATGTGCAAAATAAGTCAAATATTGAAAGGAGAAAATTTTGATGTGAGTGTTTTTAAAGTGTTTTACTTCAAATATGAACCCATAATATCCGTTGATGTGGCGAAAATATTCTCGATGTTTCGCAACAGCTGTCTAAAAGCCGACGGTCCTTTACACCTAAGAACCTGGAGATAACTATTGCGATATACTGCAAAGCGAACTGAGATAAGGTTTCCGAATTCCAATTTCTGTAACTCTAGTGTCGTTAAGCCAAATATGATTCCAGTTATGTTTCTATCTGCTGGATGTCCATTGCGGATTCGCTGAATTCATTCATGGAAAAACTTCTCATTTTGAATTCTGCTAGGACTTTTTTAAACAAACAACGGGATTAAATTTTTAAAATTATTTTAATCTAAATACCGGTATAAACAATGTCTGAAAGAAGAATTATTTCTCTCATATTTTTTGCACTGTTTTTTGCATACCACCAGAATAATGCAATTAAAAAATTATATTCCTTCATTAAGTAATGAAAACTAAAACTATGAAAGAATTTGGATAACATTTTTACGACCTTTTTTTGCCAGTTTTTGGGTCGCTTCTGGGATATTTTTAGGTCTTTTTACGCAACTTCCGAGGCCTAGTTATCACATATCAAAAAGTCAAACGTAATTTAAAGGTCGGTTGAGAAATGAAGACTGGTGAAAATGAATCTCAGTGTCTGGATACGATCAATAAGGGTAAGGGTTATTCTGCCCGAAGGCAGGTCCGAACCTCCGCAGAGGTGTTCCTGAGCCGGAGTTTACGTGCGGTAGGGTGGCCAGTTCCTTTCCGCTCCTCCATTCCCTTACCCCCCACCAACAGCGCGTGACAACCCATCCAACTCCTGACCACGCCCAATGTTGCGTAACTTCGGAGATCTCACGGGATCCGGTGTTTCAACACGGCTACGTCCGTTGGCATACGATCAATAGTGCCATTTAATATGAGGTTATAAATGTGCTCACCTAACAGACTGCGAACAAATACCATCTTGAGTGATCATAAATACCACTCTTGCAACTATTTGTTTAATTTCTATCTTAGTTTGAGGACTATGTCCTTGCTTCAATGCCACTTTATTGCAAGCCATAAGATTGCTTTATTACGATGACATTTATCGAGCAAGTTGCGTAAATTAATTAACCTCAATAACCCGGAGCTCCATAAATAAAGGCGGTTAGGTTTCCCGTGCGGTCCGGTCCCATTATAACAAATGACGGAACTTGTATTTCCTGCGACTGACACCAGGTCAAGTGCTGTTCGTAACTCATCGTGTCAGACAACCTACATTGCTCACTAACAGAAGGGGACCTATCCTTATCTGTTTTATAGACTTGTTCAACAGTCACGAATTAAGAACACTACTATGCTTTATGGATGGCCTTGGAAATGTATTTTACCTTCCTATAATTCGCTTTAGAACATTATACAAATTTCAGGTTATAAAATTTGCAAAATGTTATTAAATCATGTTCATTGACATTGTGATCACTGATCACGAAATACCGTGCATCATAGAATGTTATCACTTGCCTGGATGGCTTTCACTAAACTCCACTAGGTAACGGAAATATTACCGTTATACTATGACGATGTATATAACGGTTTTTCATTGGAGTTCTTATTCAATAACGGGGAACACCGTAAATACCTAGGTGTTGACATAAGAAAATATTTTCATTTGAGTATTAATCAACACCATCATTTTACAGTTCCAGTTCCCCGGGTACTTTTGGCGAGCCTCTTCCATTCTGTCTCACTGAGATACGTTCTGTTGTTAATGTCCTCCAGTGTTCTTCCGCGAAGTGCAATGTCCATCTTTACGATGTCCATCCAGTGGGTTCCTGGGCTTCCCTCCATCCGTCGTTATTAGGGTATTTTGTGGTTGTAGTAAGCATGTAAATAAAGAGGGTGTGTAGGTCACTGGTAAGACCTGAATCAGAGTATGATTCCCGTGTCTCACCATGATTTCTTGATTCGAGAACTGGAAAAGGTCCAAAGGAAAGTAGCACGTTTTGTTGAGAGTGATTTCCGGTTTTCCCTTCAAAATGACTTTAAGTGAAAGGATGTATGTTCAGTCTTCAGCCCTAAGGCTGGTTGGATCCTCAACAGCTCTGCCATCAGCTGTCATAGATGGCCTAGGCATCACTGAAGAGGTGTAGTAGGGAAATGAGGAGTGAGGTGGTTCCCCGTTGCTTTCCTCACCGAGCCAGTAGTTGCTATTACATATCAGTCCGCCAACCCCACTGAAACGCATGCACCAACCGACACTATGAGCAAAATTTTCACACCATTCCTAGCACAGGGCTGCACAAAGAATGGCATTACTAGCATCGCTCATACCTCAGTCACTTTCATATTATCTAAGCCAAGGATAAGACAGAGACAGATCAATGAAAGTAACAAAATTACTTTAGCTCATACCAGAAGACATAGTGCACTGTAAACACAAGGTCCTGCCAGCAAAGGCATAAAGTGAAAGGAAATCATCTCTAATTCAAACCATAAAACACGGATGGGCAGAGTAGGAGGTATAGAATATGTCCTTCTGAGAGAAATAAAGTACATCCAATAATAATAATAATAATAATAATAATAATAATAATAATAATAATAATAATGACCGAGATCAATAGCTGCAGTTGCTTAATTGCGGCCAGTGTCCAGTATTCGGGAGATAGTGGGTTCTAACCCAACTGTCGGCAGCCCTGAAGATGGTTTTCCGTGGTTTCCCATTTTCACACCAGGCAAATGCTGGGGCTGTACCTTAATTAAGGCCACGGCCGCTTCCTTCCCACTCCTAGCTCGTCCCTGTCCCATCGTCGCCATAAGACCTATCTGTGTCGGTGCGACGTAAAGCCACTAGCAAGAAAATAATAATGAATTAATGAAGACGACAAAAACACCCAGCCCCGAACCAGAGGAATTAATCAAATTAAGGTTAAAATCCCCGACCATGCCGCGAATTTAACTAGGGACCCCTTGGACCAAAGACCAGCATGTTAACCATTTAGCCATAGTGTACCGTACCCAGGGGTAGGAACCCTCTAGGACGATGCCTCTATTTCCTGATTAAACATCCGACTAACTCAGGTTGGGCAGGGTAAGTTGTCGAAAGAAAGTCTAAAGTGGAAGTTTATAACATATATCTAAGTATTATGACAGGAATAATGGAGGTTTATCTCGAATGAGAAACGCTAATAGGAGTTAAGATGAGTTTATTGCATAAAATAACACCGAATCATACTACAACAAACAAAGGTCCAAATAATAAAACGTCAACGAAGTTTGCATTGAAATGAAATTTAAAATCAACGAAGGTGAATATGGACAACAAGCATTAATTACGCAGTTCAAAATAAAATGATAAATTGAAAGTTCCAAATTACAACTTTAAACATTTATGAGTTTCAAAATAACTTCACATTATTGTGCAAACGTTCCTGTTCTCATGGAGTAGCACTGTTCTAAGTATCACATTATACGGATTGAAATTCAGGGTAGGTGCCGCGATAATTACTTTTAAACGTTATTTAAGACGCAATGGAACATGGTATGAACTACGATAAATACACTGACTGACAGAGCAAATGCAACACCAAGAAGGAGTGGTCAGAACTTTATGCCAATTGCAGGGTAGACTGACGTCACTGAGGTATGCTCATGATGTGAAATGCGCCGCTGTGCTGCGCACGTAGCGAACGATAAATGGGACACGGCGTTGGCGAATGGCCCACTTCGTACCGTGATTTCTCAGCCGACAGTCATTGTAGAACGTGTTGTCGTGTGCCACAGGACACGTGTATAGCTAAGAATGCCAGGCCGCCGTCAACGGAGGCATTTCCAGCAGACAGACGACTTTACGAGGGGTATGGTGATCGGGCTGAGAAGGGCAGGTTGGTCGCTTCGTCAAATCGCAGCCGATACCCATAGGGATGTGTCCACGGTGCAGCGCGTGTGGCGAAGATGGTTGGCGCAGGGACATGTGGCACGTGCGAGGGGTCCAGGCGCAGCCCGAGTGACGTCAGCACGCGAGGATCGGCGCATCCGCCGCCAAGCGGTGGCAGCCCCGCACGCCACGTCAACCCGTCAACCGCCATTCTTCAGCATGTGCAAGACACCCTGGCTGTTCCAATATCGACCAGAACAATTTCCCGTCGATTGGTTGAAGGAGGCCTGCACTCCCGGCGTCCGCGCAGAAGACAACCATTGACTCCACAGCATAGACGTGCACGCCTGGCATGGTGCCGGGCTAGAGCGACTTGGATGAGGGAATGGCGGAACGTCGTGTTCTCCGATGAGTCACGCTTCTGTTCTGTCAGTGATAGTCACCGCAGACGAGTGTGGCGTCGGCGTGGAGAAAGGTCAAATCCGGCAGTAACTGTGGAGCGCCCTACCGCTAGACAACGCGGCATCATGGTTTGGGGCGCTATTGCGTATGATTCCACGTCACCTCTAGTGCGTATTCAAGGCACGTTAAATGCCCACCGCTACGTGCAGCATGTGCTGCGGCCGGTGGCACACCCGTACCTTCAGGGGCTGCCCAATGCTCTGTTTCAGCAGGATAATGCCCGCCCACACACTGCTCGCATCTCCCAACAGGCTCTACGAGGTGTACAGATGCTTCCGTGGCCAGCGTACTCTCCGGATCTCTCACCAATCGAACACGTGTGGGATCTCATTGGGCGCCGTTTGCAAACTCTGCCCCAGCCTCGTACGGACGACCAACTGTGGCAAATGGTTGACAGAGAATGGAGAATCATCCATCAGGACACCATCCGCACTCTTATTGACTCTGTACCTCGACGTGTTTCTGCGTGCATCGCCGCTCGCGGTGGTCCTACATCCTACTGAGTCGATGCTGTGCTCATTGTGTAACCTGCATATCGGTTTGAAATAAACATCAATTATTCGTCCGTGCCGTCTCTGATTTTTCCCCAACTTTCATCCCTTTCGAACCACTCCTTCTTGGTGTTGCATTTGCTCTGTCAGTCAGTGTACTAGTGGCATTTCTCTACACTATATTTACAATAAACAAAACAATTAAAATATCCAAGTATTTACATTGGATCAGGTGGGGAAATCTTATATACTACACTGACTCGACGTGAAACGCGGTTCACCAAAATATTTAGTAAGAACTAGATTAACCACAACCATACACTCAGCACTCGGGCTGTTCCCCATAAATCAACAAGACAACCGATCAAAATCAACATGAGATCATATAAAAACATCCTCCTGTAAGAGAAAACAAATAATATAATTTAATAAACACGTGCAAAGCAATGGGCAACATTGCGTTCCTCTGCTGCATTTATGCACCAGTTAGTGCCCTTCATCAGTCACATATTTTCTGCTTTGCAGTGGGCTGAAAATAATGTTAAAACTCAAGACTACTCTGGGAACTTGGTCACTGTTTTGACAAGATTATATTACGGAAATAGCTTCTCACTTCGCGATGCCTGTATAACTTTGACTGGTAAGCTAACATGTATGGCGAGCTCATACCGCAACAACTGCTCGGAGATTCACATACACAGTCGCACATATTGCCAGAATGCTACTATAATTCAACACACACATCATATTCACTGGCCTGACATTTATTTCACGGCAATTCTGATTCTCAGTAATATCTCAGAATACAATCATAGGCCTATTCTCGCTTCACACAATTCTCATAACATACCGGTATTCAGGTATACAATCTGCCCGCATAATTGACTTCATATTTCAGCATGCACTAAATTCTCATGTATATCTTGTAATCGCATCAGCCTTTCTCATTATAAATCAGGATTCAATTCCCTCTCAAATCATTGTACAAAACAGTTTCCAATCCACATTAGAAGCATCTATTCTAGTCAACGGTGCATATACAGCTCCACATGTCTCACAGCTCCTGTAATACATGCGACATGCATCCTATCTGTCACTAATCTTTCTAAATAAATAAAATTTAGTCTCGACGCCGCGAGTGTTACTCGGGAAGTGGATGATTTTGGTAATCTAATCCTTCTTTCTCTATCAAACAAAAACAAAGGAATAACCCTAAGCTAGATAACATGCATAATTCACACACATAAAATCAAAATAAATCCTAACATTTCCCTCAATATCCCATCTAGCTAGTTATAAAGTAAAATAAGTAAAGAGAAGACATGCGATCCCCTCCTATCCATATTTACAGCATCACAAATGTAAAATGAACACATGCCGTTAGGCAAAAATTACACTAAAGAAAATCCCTAAACTAAGCCTCACTAGTATTAATCGTAATTCATAAAACATGCCATTTAATTATAATACATGCGTCTTATCTTGGCAACTCCCTGGACACCAGTAGCACATCACATCTCCCCTCCTATGGGGGTCTACTCCATCTTCAACAGGTTTTCAACGCCTGGAAACAATCGTCTTTCTTGTAAAGGTAATGCCATCTTCTTGAGGTTAATTCCTGTATAACAGCAACACACAAGATTCTGGTCAATATCTCTTCACCGATCTCCGTGCACGTTGCCGATTAAACCCGTCGTCAGCTATTATTTATGCCAATGTTAATACAACAATACCAAACACACGTAATATTCACTGTACAAAAATGTTAAGGGTTTAAATACAGTCATTTAGAGCGGCTCGCGGTTCGATACGGAAAGTCTTTCGCGATACACGACCGGCCCAATGCGGATGAGCGTCTCTCACTCAATTACCAGTCTGCGGCTAATATTACCCTCTGTTACTTTAATATAACAACTTGCGACATAGCGCACTTGGCGACTTATAACTGCACCCAGTTTGCTTAGCATTGTTCACAAAATAAATACACCGTTTTTGGTCAGTGTGACCTTACAATATTATACTTCTGCCCACGTGGCAGCATTCACACACAGATAAAGGAGAAGTACGGAACGATGTTCATTTCACAACAACACACCCAGGCATCTCCTGTGATATTCATTAAAAAGGGTCAATCCCGCATAATTCCTATTATAAATATTTACTGAACCTGTTTTATGTTGCTCACCCTGTAGAAATCTGATAAGTACAAATCTTCGCGGCGATAAGCACTTTAAATGAATGATAATTTTGAGCAGCTAGGAGTTGAGAAATTCCAGTGTCCCAGATAACATTGTCAGGAACATCAACGGCATCACATTCGACTGGAAATATAGATCTCCAGGCATGCTTGAACTTAACTGATTATAGATAACCGCATCAAGGTTGAAGATAGTTCTTCGGCTCTGGAAGTAAATATCAATGTTGTCGAGTGAAACTGGAGCTCAAAAAAGCTTTCGACGAAATTCTTGAATAAGCGAAAAAAGTATACCTCCAAAGGTTGAACAAGGGAAGTTGCACAAGTAGAACGCTTGTTACCTGTATGTGTTTATTCGGAATTACGAACGGATTTTGTTGATGGAGTGAAAATGAGCGAATCGGTATGAGCAGCTAAAACTTGCGTTATTGCCATCTAGTGGCTCATTTATACCTATTAACAAAATATGTAATAAAAAACGCCAGGTCCTACGCAAATGTTGCTTTTCGGACGCATTGGTGTGACGTTAGGTTCGGTTGTCTCTCAGGTCATCACAAGTAGTCCTTTCTGAAGAGCTAGATCTGAGTGTGAACTGGTAAACAACATCAAAGCAGGAAATCAGCTTACTTAGGCCACGTTCTAGGAGGTAAAAAGTACGGGCTTCTACACCTCATATTACAAGGAAAGACAGAAGGCAAGCGAGGAGATGGTAGACCACCGATTCATGGCTCCAAAATAACAAAGGCTACACATGCAACAACAACACCAAAGAATTAAAGGAGAAAAAGAAGAAGAAGAAGAAGAAGGGCATAAATATGGCGATTTAAAATTGACGATATAGAACACCGCAACACCTGTTAAAGAATCCAGAGCTCAAAGCTGAGAGCTTTAAATCATTGGGTGAACTACCTACAGCACAGTCCAGAGCACGGAATCATGCCGATGTATCTAGTCTCCGTCTCTTATTTAATGTTGTTAGAACCTCCTTTAACATTACGGTCACATCAGCCGTATGATGATGAGCAAGTATCTTATTTGTTTGAAGTAAATTCCGGTTCGCAAATACTGACCTATGAATAAAGGTCAGTTCCAGATTGGACGTGGAAGGGTAAAGAAAAAGTGAACCTGAGCATTTGAAACGTACTGCCTTGAAATTTGATCGTTTGCGCAGGCAGACAATCAACACAAAGGAATTGCAATAACCAGACAGAGGTTGGGTCAGAGGCGTTTTAACATTCCGTAACCGGCTGTTCCTATGTCAGTAAGATTCCTCGACTGTACATGAAGCTCAACGATAGAATCACGGCTAACAAAGGAAGTGGCAAGTAAGTTAATGAAATTCACGGGAATAATTTGCATTACAGCATTAAACTCTTTACAGCACAGTTACACAAATGTGCATCTCTGTTCTGAATAACCTCTGTTACATAAATTGTGATTGCAGGAACACATTTGTGAATCCCTGTATTCATGAAACCTGCACCAGTAGCGGCTTACACCTGAGTAAAGCCATCTGAAGGGGAATATTCAGTAATATCAAAACAGCAACGGAGCCTCACCGCTGGATACCGTGGTTCAAATCCTGGTCACTCCATGTGAGATTTGTGCTGGAAAAAACGGAGACGGGGCAGGTTTTTCTCCGGGTACTCCGGTTTTTCCTGTCATCTTTCATTTCAGCAACACTCTCCATTCTCATTTCATAGCATCTATCAGTCATTAATAAATCACTTTGGGAGTGGCGACCCCATCGTACTGCTTCATTCATTCCATCCCTGACCCGGTCAATGACTGGAAAACGGGTTGTAGGTTTTCATTTTCATCAAAATAGCAAAGGAGGGAAGGAGTTTTAATCAACTTCCTTTCATCAGAGGTGGTCAACTAGCAAAGTATAATAGTAACATAATTTGAAAATATGTATTTAAGCATCAATTATCATGGTAATTCCTCGCTAATCCCGGTATAAGTGGTTTCGCACTAAAGAGTTGTTTTACAATTGTCCTTACGTCGCACCGACACATAGCGACGAAACTGATAATAATAATTTCGTGTGGATATTTCTAGCCGGGTGCAGCCCTTGTAATGCAGACCCTCCTATGAGGGTGGGCGGCATCTGCCATGTGTAGGTAACTGCATGTTATTGTGGTGGAGGATAGTATTATGTGTGGTGTGTAGGTTGCAGGGATATCCCCAAGTCAAGGGAATTAACCATTTATGGTTAAAATCTCCAACTCAGCCGGGAATCGAGCCCGGTACCCCTGTGACAAAGGCCAGATCGCTAACCATTTAGCCATGGAACCGGACCTACGAGACTGATGATATTGGTCATTTAAATGTAGTCAAAACTGTGTGTGTTTGAATCTTTTGTCCATAGACTGGTTTGGCGCGACTCCCCATGCGACCATATTCTACGCTATATTTTTATATTTCTCCTTAACTACTACATACCACAGCATATCTACTCAAATCTGTCATATTCATGCCTTGGTCTACTCCTACCGTTTACTCCACCTATACTTCCCTCAAAACAACTAACTAAACAAGTATTGGGTGTCTTAAGATATGTCCTATCATTCTACGTCTCCTTCTGGTCAAATCGTTCTCCTTTCACCAATTTGATTTCGTTATAATTATATCTGATGTTAAATTTAGAACTATTTTACATTCATTAAAAGTACTAGACGTCATCACGTAGTTGCTCTAGGGAGCCGGTGTTACTTGCTCCGCTCGGGACGGGTGTTTGTCACGTGACAAGAGAGCAGCAGTCAGGCGGGTTGCATAACGTGGCCGTACTGTACTTGCGCCACTGGCCTTCAGTACATACAGTACTACGTCATGCACTTCCCCTACTTCTTCTCCTACTTGCTCGCTAAGCTGCTCTCGTTCCTCAAGAGCGGGGAGCAAACTGGCTCCGAAGGCATTTCGCTCTCTATTGACGATGCCTGTACTAAGCAACTGGGAAGGGTTCGTCTAGTTCCTGTCATTAATTCTACAACCTAGGTGGTGGCTATATTTCTAGAAAATAGATCTCAGAGAAGGAGCCTCCGTGGCTCAGACGGCAGCGCGTCGGCCTCTCACCACTGGATACCGTGGTTCAAATCCCGGTCACTCCATGTGAGATTTGTGCTGGACAAAGCGGAGGCGGGACAGGTTTTTCTCCGGGTACTCCGGTTTTCCCTGTCATCTTTCATTCCAGCAACACTCTCCATTCTCATTTCATAGCCCTTTCAGACCTGAAAGAAAACTGGAGGTGTGAATTTTTGTTTGTACGTCAAGAACTGACTAAAATGCTCCTCAATACACATATTAATAGTTTATTTTACAAAATAAAAACTAACATCCGAAAAACAGGACCCACACAATTGTGCGTATCAAAATTCAAAACCTCGTTGTATCACGTACGATGGTGTAGCTTCAAAATTTACGTTCACTAACCAAAGTACACACTTCATTGAATATATTCCGGTATTCAGTAAAGCTTCTAGATTAATATAAACGCAGTAAATAAATGCTTACTTTCGGCACTACTGCTTCCTGCCATCTCGCCGATCAACTGTGCTTTTTAAACTCTTCTTCCTTCGCCCTGGCGGTCAAGCGCATACTAAAATCAATTGAAATACACGCCACGTGTCCTGCACAATCACTGCAGTCCGGTGTAGCGCCGAAAAAACATCAAATACGGTCAGGGAAAACTAAAATACGAACCCGCACAATTGTGCGTACTCGGTCTGAAAGGGATAGCATCTATCAGTCATTACTAAATCACTTTGGGAGTGGCGACCCCATCGTACTAATAGCCTATATCTGCTTCATTCATTCCATTCCTGACCCGGTCAATGACTGGAAAACAGGTTGTAGGTTTTCATTTTTTCATTTTCAGATCTCAGAGAATTAGAATAGGCGAAGCTTTATCTGTCCCTGTAATAATTAAGAGGAGAATTCCTCAAGGAAGTATTATTGGACCTTTATGTTTTCTTATATATATAAATAAGATGATGTGAGTAAAGTAGTGGAATCAGAGGTAAGGCTTTTTGCGGATGATGTTATTCTCTATCGAGTAATAAATAAGTTACAAGATTGTGAGCAACTGCAAAATGACCTCGATAATGTTGTGAGATGCACAGTAGGCAATGGTATGTTGATAAACGGGGTTAAAAGTCAGGTTGTGAGTTTCACAAATAGGGAAAGTCCTCTCAGTTTTAATTACTGCGTTGATGGGGTGTAATTCCTTTTGGGGATTATTGTAAGTATCTGGGTGATAATATAAGGAAAGGTCTTCATTGGGGTAATCACATAAATGAGATTGTAAATAAAGGATAGAGATCTCTGCACATGGTTATGAGAGTGTTGAGCGGTTGTAGCAAGGATGTAAAGGAGAGGGCACATAAGTCTCTGGTAAGACCCCAACTAGAGTATGGTTCCAGTGTATTGGACCCTCACCAGGATTACTTGATTCAAGAACTGGAGAAAATCCAAAGAAAAGCAGCTCGATTTGTTGTGTGTGATTTCCGATAAAAGAGTAGCGTTTCAAAAATGTTGCAAAGTTTGGGCTGGGAAGAACTGAGAGAAAGGAGACGAGCTGCTCGACTGAGTGGTATGTTCCTAGCTGTTAGCGGAGAAATGGCGTGGAATGACATTAGTAGACGAATAAGTTTGAGTGGCGTTTATAAAAGTAGGAAATATCACAATATGAAGATAAAGTTGGAATTCAAGAGGACAAATTGGGGCAAATATTCGTTTATAGGAAGAGGAGTTAGGGATTGGAATAACTTACCGAGGGAGCTGTTCAATGAATTTCCAATGTCATTGAAATCATTTAAGAAAAGATTAGGAAAACCACAGATAGGGAATCTGCTACACCTGGGCGACTGCCCTAAATGCAGATCAGTGTTGATTGATTGATTGATTGATTGATTGATTGATTGATTGATTGATTGATTGATTGATTGATTGATTGATTGATTGATTGATTGATTGATTGATTGATTGATTGATTCTCACTAATACAGTAGTTTTCCTCTAGGAAGGGAACTTCGCGCTCCTATATACTTTTCTTCTACAGATTGACTGTATGTACCTGCACAGCATTGTCCTCAAATCTAACTGCCGGATCAATTCCGTACATGGACTTACATGTTGACTATTAGGTGGGATAACTGGTATGGCCTTATTGCCAGAGTCAAAATGTGTCATTACAATCTATAATTTTCCTTATCTGTACACATTTAAAACATTTTTAGGCTATATTATCCATGTTTCCCAAAATTTACACAATCACTTTACTTTCCTCCACAATGGAGTCTTCACTTTCAAATGCAGTTTGTACTTTTCACCGGGTTTTGAAGGAGGATCTGCTTCACCGCCACTTTCATTCGATATCAATTCAGAATCAGAAAAGTTACCAAGTTAACGAGAATGAGACTACTTCTTACTTTCTCAACAGAAATGTTTCAGATTTCTTAACGTTGAACAGATCAACCCACGCTGCAAGCGAGCATATAGCAATGCATTCTGAAATCAGTTATGATCTAAACTTGAGTTGCCAACTTGCATCATTATCGCCTAAATTAATGTATATTATCCCACCTGTCCGCCTCCGTAGCGTGACGGTTAGTGTTATTATCTGGCGTCCTCGGGGGCCCGGGTTCGATTCCCGGTACTGCCAGAAATTTAAGAATGGCAGGAGGGCTGGTACGTGGTTGAAATGATACATGCAGCTCACCTCCATTGGGGGTGTGCCTGAAAAGAGCTGCTCTACCTCGGGATGAGGACACGAGTTTTTTGTCCGCCTCCGTAGCGTAACGGTTAGTGTTATTAGCTGCCGTCCTCGGGGGCCCGGGTACGATTCCCGGTACTGCCAGAAATTTAAGAACGGCAGAAGGGCTGGTATGTGGTTGAAATGGTTCATGCAGCTCACCTCCATTGGGGGTGTGCCTGAAAAGAGCTGCACCATCTCGGGATGAGGACACGAGTTTACTTTGTCCGACTCTTTGGCTGAATGGTCAGCGTACTGGCCTTAGGTTCAGAGGGTCCCGGGTTTGATTTCCGGCCGGGTCGGGGATTTTAACCTTCATTGGTTAATTCCAATGGCCCGAGGGCTGGGTGTTTGTGATGTCCCCAACATCCCTGCAACTCACACACCACACATAACACTATCCTCCACCACAATAACACGCAGTTACCTACAAATGGCAGATGCCGCCCACCCTCATTGGAGGGTCTGCCTTACAAGGGCTGCACTCGGCTAGAAATACCCACACGAAATTATATTACATTCCCACCTTAATTTTGTAAATATTTAGTTGAAAATAGTTACACCTTGCAAAAGAATTATGCAAACTAGTTACTAAATGAGGTTAATTTACTAAAGTCGGGACTATTTACAATCCGCCTAGTTTCAATGTGGGAGACGGGAGTTTATATAAAAATCGGGACATGTCCCACCAAATCGATAAATCTGCAACCCTGTGGGAGTGAAAAATTCATACTTGAGTTTTAATATTGAAGACATTGAAGACATTTCTTTTCAGACAAGGGAGGAGTCCCATACTACGAAAAACAAAAATATTAATCAATTTCCTCGTGCCAAAAGTCGAGGGCCTAAAGAGCCTGGAAAATTTTCAAATTGTGAGTCTTGGATAGCTCTATCAAACTAAGAACAATTTAAAAAATTCATTTCTTGTCACTTGCAATAATGTCTAAACAAAACCTCCTGTATCAAGCTATTGAACTACTTCATATACCTCCAAATCAGACCCCCTTTACATTTGCTATCATCTTGACTGCGTGATGACGGACGTTTCTTAGTTCTCCATGACCAAAATATCCCAGAACATGCGAAAGGTTTCAAACTCCTTGCTCTGTCTTAATCAATTAAAAAGTGTAAATTCCTGTCCTCATCATGAGCTGATGAAGGCTTTTCCAGGAACACCCTCAGTGGAGGTGAGCTACATGTACTTTTTAATCACATACCAGCCGTCAATCCAATCCTAAAGTTCTGATAATACCGGGAATCGAATCTAGGTCTACTAGGGTAGCAGCTAATAGCGCTAAAATTTACACCATCGAGATGGGCAAGATCCAGTAATGTCTGTACGCTAACTCGATTTTTAATTTTCCATAAAATTTAATTCGAAAATAGGGTTCGGAGCGAATTGGCCGTGCGTTTAGGGGCATACAGCTGCGAGCTTGTATTTTGAAAATAGTGGGTTCGAATCCCACCGTCGGCAGCCCTGAAGGTCGTTTCCGTGGTTTCCCATTTTCACACTAGACAAATGTTCGGGTTGTACCTTAATTAAGGCCACAGTCACTTCCTTCCTAATCCTAACCCTTTCCTATCCCATCGTCGCCATAAAACATATCTGTATCCGTGCGACGTAAAGCAAATTGTTAAAAATAGAAGAAAAAAGGAGGGTGGTTTATTGCAAAACATTGGGGTTTAGTAAGAAGTGTACCTTTTCCTCTGAGTTATAGATGAGATAAATTAATATTGATTTACAAGACTCATGTCTTGATTAAACTACTAAAACATTGGTAATAAGTATATGTTGACTTATACCAGGTGGCTCTCGAACGCCGTACTTTCTATTTACGAATGCTCCGCATGCACAAATGGTGAATGGGATGTCTACCAACTGATTTTCACAGGGGAACTACTGCCACCGGGCAGGCTACGTCAGATTATGAAGAGATAAGGACCGGAGTGTCGCTCACAGCACGTTACAAAGCGCTACCGGTTAAATGCACCCCTTGCATTAGTAAACATCGTTTTCGACCGCATAGTGCTAGGCTGATGTATGGTACAGCCGCACTATATTTGCTGTCTGCATATCGGCAATGACTAGTATGTTCAGCAGCGGTGAATACACAGACATTATTTTAAACTGGATAACCTTGTTGGAATGCAACAGAAGCTCCAAACAGATGTATGCCTTCTACACACGTACTTCACCGAACAGTATTAGTTTTTGTTTCATACATGCAACTCTTTTATCGAGTGGAATGTCTACACGTGTATAAATTAATAAGTTATTAGATTTCCTTTTCTGCATCTTTGGCGTGTCTACAAACAGTAGCGGCGATTGGGGGGTGGGGTGAGGAGGGACAGTCCCCCCCCCACTTTGTGGAGTAAAACATTACATTTCTATTCCACTTTAGCCAGCTGGACCTAGGAATTATTTTAAAATATCTGTTTGTACAAACCTTGTTATTTGCTAATTCCTTCGTTTGTTTTCTTTAATTATAAACATAATTATTGACGGAAATACGCATAAAATGCTGTTCGTCGCGGCTAACCAATTTGTATAGCACTACGGCGAGTAGTGGAGACTTTGCATGTGCTGTGAGGAAGGCTAGTAGGGATACATTCTTTCTTTTTTTTTTTTTTCCAAGGTCGTGGCCACTGAGTTATAATTCACCTGCTTGCCGCGCGCATTCGTCAGTCTGGCAGTCTCTTTAATGTCTGTTAGTTTCTTAGTATGTATTAAAATACAAAATGATTTTTATTGCATAATCATGCCGTATTTCTATTTAATTGTACCGGGCGAAGTGGCCGTGGGGTTAAGGGCGCGCAGCTTTGAGCTTTCACTCGGGAGATAGTGGTTTCGAATCCCACTGTCGGCAGCTCTGAAGATGGTTTTCCATGGTTTCCCATTTTCACACCAAGCAAGTGCTGGGGCTGTACCTTATTTAAGGCCAGGGTCACTTCCTTTTCACGCGTAGCTCTTTCCTGTCTCATCGTCCCCATAAATCCTATCTATGTCGGTGCGACGTAAAGCCAATTGTAAAAAAAAAGTATTCAGTTGTAATTGTATTTCAACGGGAGATTATACCAACGTTCCTTTCACTGGGCTAAAATATTTATTTGTGTTATGTTATTTATTAAGTAAATGTATCTAACCTGCCCTGTAGTATGTTTGTGAGACCAGGTGAAAATTTGATTATACAGCATTGAATCAAATTCTCAAAAGAAAACTATTATTACGAATAATGCACGGGGCAGTTTAATTACATTTACATACAAAATAACATAATAAAAACGAAATAATGTAGCCCGGTGAAAGTTAAGTTGGTATTCTTTCGCGTAGAAATTACAATTAAAATTAAATAATCTTTTTCTTTACAATTGACTTTACGTCGCACTGACATAGCGGAAAGGAAGCGGCCGTGGCCTTAGTACAGCCGCAGCATTTGCCTGGTATGAAAATGGGAACCCACAGATAACCATCTTCAGGGCGGCCGACAGTGGGATTCGAAACCACTATCTCCCGAGTGTAAGCTCAAAGCTGCGCAACCGTAACTCCACGGCAAGCTCGCCCGGTACAATTACATAGAAGTACGGCATGATAATGCAATTAAAAATCTTTTAGTATTTGAATACACACTAATAAACTAACAGACACTAAAGAGACTGCCAGACTGACGAATACGCGCGGCAAGCGGGTGATTTATAACTCAGTGGCCACGACCTTGGCAAAAAAAAGAAACTGTTCCCCTACTACCCTTCATCACAGCACGTGCAAAGTCTCCACTACTTGCCGTAGCGCTATACAAGTCGCTTAGCCGCGTCAAACGGCGTTTTGTGCGTATTTCCGCCAATAAACTACGGCTTGGTTCTAAAAGGGCCAATGTCAAAAAACCTGTTTTTGAGCTATGAGCATTTGATGTTTTGCTTATAGTTCTTCAGTTATTTTTTCAACAACTAACTTTAAATAGCTGTATACTTTCTTTGTGGAAGTCACCTCATTTAACGCTAATTTTTTCTATCGTATTCTTTAAAAATTGCCAGGTCTCTAATCTTTATTGGCAATCTGACATTATCGACAAGAGCTTATTTAATTAAACGTTAACTGTTCGTTTAATACTTAACAGAGACATTGGCCCTTTTAACATGTTGCAAGCCAGGATAAAACGCGTTTGTAATATCTCAATTTCGATAAAAAATTACATTAGCCCTTTTAGAACCAAGCCACAGAATTATGTTAATTAGAGAAAATAAAGGAAAGATTTAGTATATAAGACAACAAGGCTTGTACAAAGAGCTTTTTAAAAATAATAGTTCCAGCTGGCTAAAGTGGAATAAAAATGTAATGTTTTCTTCACAAAGTGAGTGGGGGTGACTCTCCCTCCTCGCCCCACCCCCTAATCAAATCGCCGCTACTGTTGGTAGACACGCCAAAGATGCAGTAAAGGATATCTAATAACTTATTAATTTATATACATGTAGACATTCCACTCGATAAAAGAGTTGATTGTATGAAAAACAAAACTAATACGGTTCGGCGAAACACGTGAGTAGAAGGCATACGTCTGTTTGGAGCTTCTGTTGCATTCCGACCAGGTTGTCCAGTTTAAAATAATGTCTGTCTATTCATCGCTGCTGAACACACTAGTCATTGTCGATATGCAGACAGCAAATATAGTGCGGCTATACCATACATCAGCCTAGAAGTATGCGGTGGAAAACGAGGTTTACTAATGCAAGGGGTGCATTAGACCGGTGTCGCTGAGTAACATGCTGCGAGCGACACTTCGATTCTTATCTCTTCATATTATGACATAACTTGCCCGCTGGCAGCAGTTCCCCTGTGAAAATCAGTTGGTAGACATCCCATTCATCATTTGTGCATGCGGGACATTTATATGTAGAAAGTACGGCGTTCATGAGCCACCTGGTATTGCTTCTTTGGTATTCTTTAGGAGGGAATGGGTGTTTTGTTCTAAACGGAAGCGTTTGTTTTCAATGTGGTTAGGAGCCAGTGTGGCAGCTCTGATAAGCGAACATTTTACTGTTAAGCTCCGGAGATAATGATGATGGTGATTGTTGTTTAAAGGGGCCTAACAACAAGGTCATCCAAACAAGTACAAGTACCGTAAGACCAATATTAGACTGGACACTGACATTTAAACAAGAAAGCAACGCTGTAATGTAATCCACCGCTAATACAAAAAAAATTAGGACGTATTCTGAATTTATGTTAGCAGAATGTCAAATAACAACCTTTTCTCTGTCCTCTACTTCATGAATACTGCTTGATTTATAGCGAGGCTCTGTGTAACCAGGTGTTACTTTTGTAAGAGTCTCATTTGCATACCTGAAAGGGCGAATGCCAGCTTAAAACATATATTGGAAGGAAATGTGATAAAGTAACGCAAAGAAGTAATCTTACGCTGTGGAAAAAAAGAAAAGAGAGTAGTAGATTAGAGGAAACTATACAAGCTAGTTTGAACTAAACAGTCTGTCAGAAGATTTGAACTGATTTAACCAATAACGAATTCCCTTTATACCGGCGTGAACAAACAGTTAGAGTGTAAATTAACATACAAATGTGTTTTGCAGACAAAATCAGCTCGTACATTCATAATAAATGCATGTGTCCTGAACCAACATTCACTCGTCGACGTTCGATACTGTAGGAATGAAAAATTCAAACATCATCAGGTGCGCAAGCTTGTACAAGGTATTCCAGGGAGTTCTGAAGCTTCTGTGTATTCAAAAGTGTGTCTCACAGGATCACGCTTCCATTCCCATTACTGACACTTTAGTTACCTCTGTGGATCAGTCGTAGAGTGTCAGCCTTCGGATCACCAGATCGCAGGTTTGAACCCGGCAGAGTTAGTTGGAAGTTAGTTGGAATGTTGAAGGGCGAAAAAATGTTCATTCGACACGATATTTGGTGTTTACCGGACAAAATTAATTAAAACTCAGCTATCTTTCGCGCAAGAAACATCCGGTTTAGTCAACCATGTGGTAGAGTAATACGGAAGTCGAAATTGACGTGCAGGCATATTATTTGGCGTCAAATCAAAATGCCTGCATACAGTAGTTGAGGCCATACAATTATTATTATTATTATTATTATTATTATTATTATTATTATTATTATTATTATTATTATTATTATTATTATTATTATTATTATTATTACGGAAATATCCGTGGAGCAGAAAGAGGTGAAAGAGGGTGCTGGGTGGAATGGGTCTAACTACTACATCAAAAAGTGAATTAAAACTTTAAATAAAGGTTATATTCCTTTTAGAATCTCAAACTTAACAAACTTTTCACTTGGTGAAATAATAAAGTGACAGGTACAAATAACAATCTTGAAACAATAATTGGAAAACCCAAGATTAGGGAATTTTACAGATTTGGGGCTTCAAGCCCTTAGTTTACAAATTCTTAGATACCGGATCCAGTTTACAAAATTTTGCAAAATTTCAATGTTTAGATAAGAATCAGAATCTTCCAATTTAAGAGCACTTTGTTTGCTCCAACAACTTTACAGCCTTCCAGAAGCGCACCTCAATATGCAGTTGAATTTAGAAAACACAGAAAACAGCTTACATGCTCTCCAACTTTAACTAATCTCTTACAGCTCTCTTAGGGCAAACGTACACAACCCCTTACAATCTTTGACCTCTCTAGGCACAATTTTACAATTGACAAAAGTTAGTACACAGGGGTATCTATTACCCAACCTAATAATAATAATAACAGCTTAAATTAATGGCCCGAACACAAAACGAATGGAGACGTATACTTGCACTCCTAGATGATGAAGAATAAAATCCCAACGGGGCTCTCGGTCCAGTGATACAGGGGCTAATCCCAATCTACTGAGGTGACTAGAATGAAGGATAATTTAATGCATTACAAGAAAGAAAAAGTTACAAAATCGTAGTCACCTCAAACCAAGTTGAAGGGGCACTCGAGAGAGTAACACACTCTCTATCCCCGATTTACTGTTTAAGACTTTATGAAACTTTACATTAGCCGCAAGAAAATTTACATTTTAGAAAAAGGTAGTTCCATAGTTAGAAATTAGAAACCTTCCCCTTGTGTAATTCGGCGGAGGTAGCTACAGAGAGATAAAACTGATGGCCGTTACCTGGGTTGATGAACTGCCTAGCGAAGAATTAGGCGCCCCGCCTCCTGTCTTAACACACACTCTTAGAAATTTGGCGATCAAATGACAAGGAAATTTGAAAGGCCGTCACTTATATACACGCAGAGAAGGTTCGAGAGGATTCTGGACTAAGCCGGACACACCTTCTCAATTTTTATTGGACAATTCAAAAAACGACAAGAAGCCTGTGATAGGCTGAAAAATAATTACAGAAATTTCTAATTGGCCAGATTCAAAACAGGCGGAATGAAAAAGAAGTGTTGCCATCCCAAAAATAAATGAACATTGATTCAGTTATGAAAACCTAGAAACACAAAACTTCTTTAAATTACAGGTTATTCCACCTTGCACCAGAATGCATGACCAGTATCGCTCGCCAGATGTTGAGACACGGCTGCCGATGGCTGAGGGGTTACTGAAACAATAATATCTGGGCGACAGGTGAACCCTAAATATCCTCTCCGTGGCTGGGTTACTGACCAATAATGTAACTGGTGTTAGGAAATCTAGAATGAAGAACGGCCCATGGAATCTGGGGGCAAGTTTGCCCGCAGGAACAAAATTTTTAACTATGACCTGATCTCCGACATTTAAATTGGTGGGCCTCTGTCTACGATTATACCTCTCTAACCTTTTCATGTGAAGCCTTTACGTTGCGTTTAGCCTTCTTCCATAGATCTCTAATAATGTCGGGATCTATTGTCTCTGGTATTATGTCATTAAGTTACCAAAGATTAGAGAGATGGGAGATGCTGGGATGAACTTGGGTGACTCATGAACTGCCGAATTTAGAGCAAAGCTAACCAATGCAGGGACGTATCCTACCTGGAACGATCTTCATGATGAAACGCAATTAAAGCAGATCGGAGATTACGATTGACTCGCTCAGCCAGAGACGGTTGAGGGTAATAAGCTGAAGTGGTTACGTGTGATATAGACAGGTCAAAACAAAATGTACGGAATACGTTAGATGTGAATGCCTTAGCATTTTCAGAAGCTATATACTGACAAGGACCAAAAGAAGCAAAAATAGTATTCAAACAAGGAATAGTTGACTGAGCGGTAGCCAGCTTAGTCGGAAATAACCAGGAAAATCGAGTGAAACATCTACACAGACCAGAATAAATTTATTTCCGTTCCCCTTATATTGTGGGAAAGTTCCAACGTAGTCTATATATAGACGTTCCATGGGGCGCGACGCTTGATGCGATGACGAGAGCCCTAGCTTAGTGGACAAAGTGGGCTTACTAAGCAAGCAAGATTTACACGCTTTTACCATTTCTCTAATTTCACCATCCATACCTTTCCAAATGAACATTTCTCGGATCTTTTCCCGAGTTTTTCAGATGCCTAAATGCCCCCTTAATGGGGTCTCATGATAGTACTTGAAGATCATAGGCACAAGCACAGCTGGAACCACTATTTCCATCTTTCGATCATGCCTCGAAGGGCAACACAAATCCCCATTTCTCAACACAAGGGACCACATGTTCCCCAGAAGAAAGGATTTCCATTATAGAAGCCAGCACTGGATCTTCACGTTGGTATTTTCAACCCCGAAATAACATAGGGGCAGATTAGATGTACATGTGCAGTCCCTAGATGGGTTGGCAGTGGAGTTACCGCACCCCAACCCTTGCCGGAAAGATGGAGCTCCTGCACGCCGTTCCGAAGGAGTCTTCACTCTGCTCTGCTACCACTTGTTACGGAGTTTCCGTGGAGCAGAACGAGGTGAAAGAAGGTGTTGGTCGGAATGGGTCCATCTACTATATAAGAGATTCAGTTAAAACTTTAACATAGGTTATATTTCTTTCTAAATCACAAACTTAACAAACTTTTCACTTGGAGAAATAACAAGACAATCTTGAAACAAGAATTGGAAAACCCAAGATTAGAGAATTTAACAGGTTTTGGCTTCAAGCCCCTAATTTCCACTTTACAATATCGCCAATTAGTGTTTACAAGGAGAAATCTCCCAAAACAAGAGCACTTTGCTCCAACAAATGTACAGCCTTCCAGAGGCACCCCTCAATATTACAGTTGAATTGTAAATCACAGAAAGAGCTTACATGCTCTCCCACTTTAACCAAGGAGACTGTTGCTCCCAATTTCTTACAACCCACTTAAGGCAACATTACGCCAGAAATCCTACAAATTTTTGGCCTCTCTCTAGGCCCAATTTACAATTTACAATTTTGTACACCAGGGTAACTAGTACCCAAACTACTGGGCCTTCGTGGAAGAGGAAAACAGGTTAGATTACTGGCCCAAACACAAAATGAATGGAGGCGTACACTTGCGCTCCTAGGAAATTAAATATAGAAATCTAATTGGGCTCTCGCCCGATGAAGCAGAGGCTAATGCCAAGCTACTGAGGTGACTAGACTGAAGGTTAATTTAATGCATTACAGGTAAGAAAAACAGTTACAAAATCGTAGTCACCTCAAATCAAGTTGAGGGGGAGCTCGAGAGGGTAAAACACTCTCTATCCCCGATTTACAGTTTAAGACTTTATGAAATTTTACATTAGCCGAAAGAAAGTTTACATTTTAGAAAACAGGAGTTTACATAGTTATAAATTAGAACCTTCCCCTCGTGTACGTCTGCGGGGGTAGCTACATAAAGATATGACTGATGGCCATTACCTGGGCTGATGGAGAAAAGTATAAACTTCTTGACGTAAACCAAAACAAAACAAATAAGTCCAGTCAGTTTAGGCAACTTGAAAATAACACATTACTCAATAATTCACTGGTGACATCTTCAGGTCAATGTCCCAACTTCATGCCGTAGGATGCTTCACGTTTAGTTAGAGAGATGGCGTTCCTTAAGGCGCTTCTTTTAAATGAGCGGGGTTGAGGTGTACCACCTGGTATTATTATTATTATTATTATTATTATTATTATTATTATTATTATTATTATTATTATTATTATTATTATTATTATTATTATTAACTTATTATTAATATTGATTAGTATACCAGGCAAAGCATTCACTGGCTTCTTGGAAGAGGTGGTTGAAAAGAAGCTTGATGAAAATCAGTGTTGTTTCATACCACAGAGGGACTGTCAGGATCAGATTTTCGGCATGCGCCAGGTAATTCTAAAACGCTACGGGAGAATAGACAGTTATGTTTATGTTTCATAGATCTAGACTTCTAGAGAAAGCATATGACAAGGTACCGAGGGGAAAGATGTTCGCCATACTAGGGGACTATGGGATTATTAAAATCAATCAAAGGTATTTATGTTGACAATTGGGCGACAGTGAGAATTGATGGTAGGATGAGTTCTTCGTTCAGGGTACTTACAGGGGTTAGACAAGGCTGTAATCTTTCACCTTTGATGTTATTATTATTATTATTATTATTATTATTATTATTATTATTATTATTATTATTATTATTATTATTATTATTATTATTATTATTATTATTATTATTATTATTTAGTGCCTTGTTTTATATGGTGGGACTCAGGCTATGAAGCCTGCTATTCTGACCGACCATACATACACCTACATGAAGAGTTAAATGTACACTAAATACGTTATCTACAATTTAATATCTTAAGGTATCACTTAAATGTTTTAATTAACCTAATAACTTGGCTATGATCTAATCCTATGTATGTTATGAATAATTATTATTTATTAACCAGGTTTGACAGAGTATCTTAAAGCGAAGTTGATTTGACACGCTCCTAATTTCAGCAGGTAGGGAATTCCAAATTCGGCTGGCGGCAACCACAAATGATCTACTGTAGCCAGTTGAGCGGTGAATGGGAATGCTTAGTACTGAGGTGGATGATGATCTGGTAGGAATAATAGAAGGTGATGCTAGGTAATGGAATTTTGTGGCAAGGTATTCAGGAGTGTTGAGGTTCAGTATACGATGTAACAGGATAACAGTGTGTACATCTCGTCGCTCTCTTAAGCGAAGCCATGAAAGTCTATCAAATGCGGGAGAAATATGGTTAAACCTTGGAATATCTGAAATAAATCGAACACATGTGTTATGTGCCTTTTGGAGCTTGATGGAAAGCGAGGCGTTTAGGTTACTGTAAACTACGCCACAGTAGTCGAATATTGGCATTTCCATACTTTGGATACATTTTGGGGGAATCCTCCCCAGTTGTATCCCCCGACCCAGAGTCTGAAGCTCCAGGACACTGCCCTTGAGGCAGTAGAGGTGGGATCCCTCGCTAAGTCCGAGGGAAAAATCGACCCTGAAGGGTAAACAGATGAAGCAGGAGAAGAAGAAGTATTCGTGTAACTTGAGGTCGAATTGCGCAGCTTCCCAGGCCCATCGTCGAGCAAGAATTATTGTGTTGGACGACGAATGTGAGTAGCTTGCATCTTAATGCGGGCAAAGCGGTATTTATGGGACAGATTAAGAAGCAAGAAAAAAAATAGAATTGACTACTATATTCTTATTGCTGATCCAGTCTAGATTACGTACCGGCCGCTGTCTGTATGAAATATTCTACAGGAATATCAGTCATACAGGCAGTCGTGTGAGACGAATGGTATGGTTATGTTCCAACTAATACGGCTACTGGACATAAAAAAGGAGACGTGAATTTAAGACTGATCATTAGAATGGCTCGTTATCATTCTCTACGCTGTGGACTGAGCTACAAACCATTATTGTGAGAATATTGGAGCGAAATGTCTTGAGTTGCGTATCGCCGCTTGAGTTTAAAATGTGAGAAAGTTTTACAGGGTCAGTACTAGTGTTCTACCCTGTGTGTGTCGGGGAGGGGTGGCAGAATGCATCCACGGTATTTCCTGCCTGATGTATGAGGGCTCTCAACTTGACAGCATGGATTGTCTACCACGGGACCACCAACCCTGTCTGATATTGCTTCGACTTACTTCTACCAGGCTTGTCACTTTCATTTTTCCTATCCGACTGCCTTTTTTTCAACTCCGACGGTATTATGTTTGCGAGACCTAGGGAGTCTTTCATTTTCACGCCCTTCGTGGCCCTTTCCTTCGTCTTACGGAAACTATAATTCTTCAAAGAGTAGGATTACTTTGTTACTATATAAGTGAAAATAGGAACTGAGTATCTTGAAGTTCTTCCCTTTATTTTCTTCTAATCTTAATCTGTTTATCCTCCAGGGTTGGTTTCTCCCTCGGACTCAGCGAGGGATCCCATCCCTACCGCCTCAAGGGCAGTGTCCGAGAGCTTCAGACTTTGGGTCGCGGATACAACCAAACAGGAGGACCAGTACCTCGCCCAGGCGGCCTCACCTGCTATGATGAGCAGGGTCCTTGTGGGGGATGGAAAGTTTGGAAGGGATAGACAAGGAAGTGGGAAGGAACCGGTCGTGGCCTTATGTTAGGTACCATCCCGGCATTCGCCTGGAGGAGAAGTGGGAAACCACGGAAAACCACTTCGAGGATGGCTGAGGTGGGAATCGAACCCCCTCTAATCAGTTGACCTCCCAAGGCTGAGTGGACCCCGTTCCAGCCCTCGTACCACTTTTCAAATTTCGTGGCAGAGCAGGGAATCGAACCCGGGCCTCCGGGGGTTGCAGCTAATCACACTAACCACTACACCACAGAGGTGGACTTTCTTCCCTTTAAGCTAATGCAACCCCAATAAATTACTCGTAATCAGACCCAGAAATCCCATATTAATTACTTGGTAAATAAAGTAACTTAATAATAATAATAATAATAATAATAATAATAATAATAATAATAATAATAATAATAATAATAATAATAATGCCCGCCTCTGTGGTGTAATGCTTTAGTGTGATTAGCTGCCACCCGTTCGATTCCCGGCTCTGTCCCCAAATTTGAAAAGTGTTATGACGGCTAGAACGAGGTCCTTTCATCCTCGGGAGGTCAACTGAGTAAAGAGGATTCGATTCCCTCCTCTGCCATCATCGAAGTGGTTTCCCGTGGTTTTCCAGTTCTCCTCCAGGCAAATGCCGGGATGATACCTAACTTAAGGCCACGGCCGCTTCCTTCCCTCTTCCTTGTCTATCCCTTCCAATGTTTCCATCCCCCTACAAGGCCCCATTTTAGCATACCAGGTGAGGCCGCCTGGGCGAGGTACTGGTCCTCCTTCCCAGCTGTATCTCCCGACCCAGAGTCTCACGCTCCAGGACACTGCCAGGTGGGATCCCTCGCTGATTCCGAGGTAAAAATCAACCCTGGAGGGTAAAGGGATTAAGAAAGAAAGAAAGAAAGAAAGAAAGAAAGATGATGTCCATCCTTCATATGTGAAAGTGCTACAAAAACGAGGTAAATTTTCCGTGAATGTGTAGTGTAAGCGTTGTGATACCTTAACTTGTAATTCATCCTTAAATGCACCAGTTTATACGTTTAAATACCGAAGACCTGAGCCAGGATCGAACTCGTCAACTTGGACTCCAAAAGCCAGCGCTCTATCGTTCGAGCTAATCACATGGCCATGCTGTATACTGTATGCTCTATGCTATTTTACTGATAGGAAGTGACCAGGTCAGTCAGCGCCACGTGCTAAACGTTCACCTACAGTATTTCCATACAAATTAGCCAGCTGATTCAGCTATTTTCCTGCCCCTCTTGCATTACATAATCACCAGCTGAATGGCCGGATGCACGCCAAGTGTAGAGCCAATGACGCACGTCCTCCTCAATGCTAGTATAAATAAGAGCAATGTTTGGTGCATGACCTATCTTATCTCAAGGTTAACTCTAGCGCAAACTTCCTGCTTGCATTGAAAATGAGGGGAGCATCTAATAGCTTTGCAAGACTTCTTTTTTAACTCGTGAACGGTGTTGCCATTTCAGGCAATTTCCGGCTAATTCTGACATATCTGAATTTCTTTTCACTATTCGACACATGAAAGTATGAGTTTTGTTCCCTTCAGTTGACTATTTTATTTAACTAGTGAAATTAATGGTATTCATTGAAACTTAACGCAGTCAGGTCCATGCACTGCAGACGATATTTGAGAAATACAGGACGTGATCTATTGATGATGTTCCGACTCAGGGACATATCGTTAGGGCCTGCAGGGCCTGCAACGCACGGGCCCTGGCCTTTAAAGGGCCCCGCAGACACCTCGCAGTAATAATAATAAAATAGTAATAAAATCAAAGCTGTAAATGATCACTTCAATAATTGCAGGCGAAGGCTTACCCTAGCCCGCAATACATTCTGTACATTGCAAGTTGCTAAGCGACTTACACTTTCATTAATATTCTGATATATGTGGTTTTCATCCTTAGTAATGGCATTGCTGCAGCTATGTTTGATTACCACCTGTCAAGCCAGAGTGTATACACTTCCTCTGATCACAGAAGAAGAATATTCTTCACTAGATACTCTTTGATTCTCTAACCTTTCCAAGCTTCCAAATATATTCAACAGATGGCAGAGAGTCCCTAATAACTTGCATGCTGCTAAGAGAGAAAGGTCTACATACAGACAGACCTCACCATTACATACGTCTTAGACATTATCTGGGAACGCCTATCGAAGAATAACCTTGCTACACTAGAAAAAGTGAATGCCATGTATTGGGACCTTTCCCATCATCTCCCATAGCTCGTGAGACCATGTGACGACGCTAAAATATCCCTACCGGGTCATGAACACATGGGACCACGCTCCACAGATCTTGGTGCGGAATTACCACGTAACTCTCGTATTTTCGTGACGCGTCGCAATTGAATCATAATTTACACTGCGCTCTCACTCAGTTCAGTTCTTTACTGACGATTCGCATGAAAATTATTCTTATCACACTCCCGTTTGTTGCACAATTATTACACAAAGAGTGGGACAGACCGAACCCAAACCGACCGCCTGGTCCCGTCAAAGACTCCCTGAAGACTGACTCTACCCTCAGAAACTGCAAGCATACATGGGCTAAGACGTAGTGGGGGTTATGCTGAGGAACTCCTCCCTACCAAAATTTTAGATCACCAGATCCACTGAGCTCATGTAAATCAGTGATGCGGCAAATTGTGTGGCCTGACATTCAGAAATACAAGATGTAATGCGGAACGCAGAACGATCAGTGGTTTTATCATAATTTGCCCGTCAAAATCAGGAGTAGGGCAGGGAATCCCCGTTTTACAGCCCGCATGATGACGCTAAAGCCTCTTACGTAACATTTTTAAAACGTAATTTCGGAACTGATATAATTTTACTATGTTTTATAATTTTGTTGATGATCCAAAATTCCAGCTGTTTCTTCGCCGTGTGCTTCGAGCTTAATTTCAGCGTTATTATACCGAAAACACCTTCGAAATCACCTCCTCACGTTGGCTCTACTGTGAGTTGGCATTTGTTTTCGAGGCGGAGTCAACAAACACTGTATTCTTTTTCGCCTTCTTCCTTCACACGCGCTCAGTTCGGGGGTTTTCTAAGCCATCATCTGCGTGCTTCAGGCGCCGATCTGGCGAGGGGGTATTGCACAACATGATGCAACCGCTAGCATCCTCACAAAGGAAGCTTCAAACCTACTTCTTTCCCCAAATATACAATTCGCAGGTGTTGCAGCTCTTTTCAAGCACACCCCCATTGGAGGTGAGCTGCATGTACCATTTGGACCACATACCAGCCCTCCTGCCAGTATTAAATTTCTGGCAGTACCGGGAATCGAACCCAGGCCTCCGGGGACGGCAGCTAATAACACTAACCTTTACGCTACGAAGGCGGGCATTCGCAATAATTATTCACTGTGATGATACGGTCACAGTATCTTAGAAAAGTTCTCTGTCTGGCAAAAAATTCTCCTTCGAGACTAACCTATGAAGTCATAAGACAAACGTTCTGTATAGTAGAACTGTGATTCAAGAACTGTAATTTAAAAAGCAAATATATGGGTAGATTTTTACTAAACAGACGACATGATGACGTCAGAATGGATTAATTCTGACTACGAACTCAGGATACCATAGCGCTTCTTATTAAATGCTCACAAAACCATTGAAAAGGGCACGCAACAGAATATGATTATAACAGGCATATCAAGACGAGTTATCTGATCTATTTATAATGAATGCTGCGGAGCAGCGCGGGTCATTTAATAATACTAATAATAATAATAATAATAATAATAATAATAATAATAATAATACCGAGTTCGATAGCTTCAGTCGCTTAAGGGCAGCCAGTATCCGGTATTCGGAAGACAGTGGGTTCGAGCCCCAATGTCGGCAGCCCTGAAGATACAAAATAAATCAGGGCGGTTTTGTAGAGTCAGTCTAATTATTTTGTTTTACAGTTTGTACGTAGAGGAGTCCAGCTAACAGCAGTTTTTATAGCACAGCCATCTTTCGCAACACCGCGATACTTTCTTTGCAAAAGACCTGCATCAAATTATTTAAAAATAAATACAGCCATGAAAATTGATACCAAAATATAATATTTTAGTTAGAAAATTATTTTTTTATTGGTGTATAGTGCACCTAAGATCGTATTGTGCGCAAATTGTGCTGAAGATTTAAATTTATAACTAATTTATTTGACAACAATGTATAACGCTAACAAGAAGTTGGTGTAGTTCAGTTCAGTTTCGAACGAGTTCTCTGCGCGTGGGCTTGTAAGTAGCGCTGTTTTATATTTTTCAAACTTTAGTTGAATAGGTTTTTTTTCGTATATATTTCTGTTTTGCAATCGAATAAATTATTATATCTTAGGCTTTGGAAGTTACTGCAAAATGAAACAAGTTCGAAGAATTAAATGGTGTATGGTTCAGCAGCTTAGCCATTAAACCACGGAGGCAGTCAAATAAAACATGTATGTTTGTTAAGTGCTCAGCCCGGAGGCTGATTTGATTCTCAACAGTTCTGCCATCAGCTGTCATAGGTGGCCTAGGTGTCACTGAATAGACGTACTAAGGAAATGAGGAGTGAGGTCGTTTCCCGTTGCTTTCCTCACTGAGCCAGAAGCTGATATTACGTATCAGTCTGCCAAGCCCACTAAAGTGCATTCACCAACCGACCCTATGAGCAATATTTTTACACCATTCATAACAGGGACTGGCTGCATAAGAAATGACATTACTAGCATCACTCATACCTCGTTCACTTTCATATTGTCAAGGCCAAGGATCAGACTGATACAGGTTAATGAAAGTAACAAATTTCTTTTAGCCTATACCAGAAGACATAGTGCACTGTAAACATAGGTCTTGCCAGAAAAGGCATAAATAAAACATATTTTTTCAATAATCTGACATTTTTTTTGCTAGGGGCTTTACGTCGCACCGACACAGATAGGTCTTATGGCGACGATGGGATAGGAAAGGCTTAGGAATTGGAAGGAAGCGGCCGTGGCCTTAATTAAGGTACAGCCCCAGCATTTGCCTGGTGTGAAAATGGGAAACCACGGAAAACCATTTTCAGGGCTGCCGATAGTGGGATTCGAACCTACTATCTCCCGGATGCAAGCTCACAGCCGCACGTCTCTACGCGCACGGCCAACTCGCCCGGTTGTCTGACAATATATTTTTTTTTATCTACTTGCTGTAATTAAATTTATATTAGTTACTCATAGGTTTTACACTTTATTTGAGGGGGGCGATTTTTCTTACAAGTGGCTTTACGCCACACCGACACGGATAGGTCTTACGGCGACGGTGGGACAGGAAAGGGCAAGGAGTGGGAAGGAAGCGGCCGTAGCCTTAATTGAAGCATTTGCCTGGTGTAAAAATGGGAAACCACGGAAAACAGGCCGAATTTTTGTATTGGCAGGTGGGCCCGTATCCCATTGTCTGCTGAAAGAAGGAATTATATTTCCAGAATAATAGGTTGGAACGTAGGGTAGTAGTAGCAGCTAAGTGACTTAGTTGCTGGTTTCTCATTCGGAAGGCTGAGATACGAATCCTGGTCAATCCTGGGTTGAGATTTTCAAAATTTCAAAAATCACGTGGCGTCAGGAAGGGCATCAGCCTTGAACTTCCGGCCAAAAATTAACATGAGCTTGGGTGGCTCTAGGTGACCTCGGAAATAACTGAGGTAAACTGAAGGATTTTGCATTCTCGAAATTTGGGTCTGTCTATACAGGGGCGTAACAAATGAAATGTAAAACCTATGCATAACTAATATGAACGTATTTACAGCAAGTAGAACTAAGGCAATAGATTGTCAAATTATATGAACAAAGGGATTATTCATTATTGTAAGATTATTTTTAACAAAATTTGAATAGGTTTTATTTGACTGCCTCCGTGGTTTAACGGGTAAGCTTCTGAACTGCCAACCGTTCACCACTTACATATTCGTATTTAAAATCGCTTCAAAATCATTTTTCAGTAACTACAGAACTATACCCTGTAATCTATACTTTTTTTTTTGCTAGGGGCTTTACGTCGCACCGACACAGATAGGTCTTATGGCGACGATGGGATAGGAAAGGCCTAGGAGTTGGAAGTAAGCGGCCGTGGCCTTAAGTAAGGTACAGCCCCAGCATTTGCCTGGTGTGAAAATGGGAAACCACGGAAAACCATCTTCAGGGCTGCCGATAGTGGGATTCGAACCTACTATCTCCCGGATGCAAGCTCACCGCCGCGCGCCTCTACGCGCACGGCCAACTTGCCCGGTGTAATCTATACTGAAGCAACAGTTATAATAATTCATTCGATTGCAACCCAGAAAAATATACCAACAAAAATCAAAAACTCTTCATATAAAGTTTGAAAAATTTCAAACCACACCAGTGATAAGGCTATAATTATCCTTGGTGTAAGTACATCATGTTATTACCGTCGCACAAAGAGAGATCGTTCGAAACTGAGTTGACTGATAGTTACTGTGTCAAGTTATTTTTGGAATTTGTACATTGCTGTGCATAATACAATATTAGGTGCACTGCACATCAAGAAAGTATCATTTACTAACTAAAATATGATATTTTGGTATCAATTTTCATTGCTGTAATTATTTTTGAATAATTTGATGCAGGTCTTTTGTGAGGAGTACCAGGTGCATGCATAAGTCTGTTCCGGTTTCACTAAGGAATGGCGCCAGCGAGCAGTAAGCAGCGTATGAATTTGACACATACGTCAGTTTGTTCGTCTGACATTAACCTACCAACATACACAAGTTGAGTCCGCCAAACAATAGCGTCTGTGTTGTATCGTTCAGTGATCTTGTCGACGTTTGTGCCTGAAAAAGAAAATATGCGGCACGCATTGCTTTTCTTATTTAATCAAAAGAAAAAGGCTGTGGAAAATCATCGTTTGCTAGTAGAAGCATATGGCGAACACGCTTCATCGATTAGAACATGTGAGACATGGTTTCGACAATTTAAATGTGGTTATTTTAACGTAACAGACAGTGCGCGCTCTGGTAAACCACAAAAGTGCGAAGACGAGCAATTGCAGGCGTTACTGGATGATGACCCAGCTCAAACTCAACAGCAATTGGCACAAACATTAAATATGTCACAAGAAACAATCAGCAGACGTTTACGAGCAATGGGGGAAGATCAATAAACTCGGTAAATGGGTCCCACAGGATTTGAATGAACAGCAAATGGAAAATCGCAAAGTTACTTGTGAAATGCTGTTTCAACGCCACGAAAGAAAATCATTTCTGTCCCGAATTGTGGCGGGTGACGAAAAATGGATTTATTTTGAAAATCGGAAGCGGAGAAAATAGTGGTTGTCACCTGGCGAAGCCGGTCCTTCAACACCAAGGCCAAATGGCTTCGGCAAGAAGACCATGCTTTGTGTTTGGTGGGACCAAGGCGGTATTATGTATTATGAACTCTTGAAGCCCGGTAAACCCGTTATTGCACAACACTATCGCTAATAAATAATTAATTTAAATCACGCATTGATCGCAAGACAACCGGAATGGGCCAGAAGACATGGCAAAGTGATTTCATTACCGACAATGCGCCGTCTCACACAACAAAACCAGTCAAAGACACCTTGAAATCGATTGGATGGGACATTCTTCCGCACCCGCCGTACTCCCGCGATCTGGCACCATCTGACTGTCACCTCTTCGCAACAATGGGGCACGCGCTCGCAGAGCAGCACGTCAGCAATTTCGAGGAAGTTGGAAAATGGCTCGATGAATGGTTTGCCGCAAAAGGCAAGCAGTTTTTCTGGCATGGTATTCATAACTTACCTGAAATATGGGCGAAGTGTGTAGAAGCCGATGGCCAATATTTTGAATAAAGAAAAAATTATTTTCCCCTGAAAATTATGTGTTTTCTTCTTCTTCTTCAAGTGCCATATCCGGTTGCCCAGACGTCGGCGATTACTCTGGAGAAAGTTTTTCTGTCTTCTGCTAGTCGGAAGAGTCTCTCAGTTGTCTCAATACCGGACCACTGCTTGATGTTGTGTAACCATGTTATCTCTGGTCTGCCAACTCGCCGTTTGCCCTCTATTTTACCTTGGAGGATGAGTTTTAAGAGGCCATATTTGTTTCCTCTTAATATGTGGCCCAGATAAGCTGTTTTGCGAACTTTTATAGTTGTTATTAGTTCTTGCTTTGTCCTAGCTCTCCTTAGGACTTCATCATTTGTTATCATATCTGTCCAGGGTATTCTAAACATTCTTCTGTGCAACCACATTTCAAAGGCGGCAAGTCGTTTTCTTTACCACAAAACTGGTAAAAACTTATGCATACACTTGGTACGTCGCGGGTTTGCGAGAGATGACAAGCTGTGCTGCGTTAAGTGTAACGCATTTACTGTAAATGCTCGTAGATGCAACCGAATGGCAATTCCTCTATGTACAAATTGTAAAAATAGACTACTTCTTCGTGATCTGATCGTCTGATCATCCATGTAGAGTGACATTAGGCTATGTATACCATTTTTATGTTTTTTGATAAACTTCTTTCGGGCCCCTTGAAGGCCTTGATTTCCTGTCCCTAACGTTTCGCCCCTGTGTTTATACCAGAGTGACATATCAGCTTTGAACGTTTCAGTTCCCTTACCAGATCATGCTACCGTACAGCTAGCACTCTCCAGTAACGAAATCGAGGACCCTGTAGAAAGATAAGGAGGCTAATGCAGGATTTTACACGAACCCGTCATGAAAAAAAAGACGAAAAGTTCTCACTTCCCCACTTCCCATCTAAAGCAAAAATGAAGCATTGGGACCTCAGGTACAGCCGAGACGGAGGGCCACAAGCTGCCAGTTTACGTAAATGCTGCTTTTCCAAATTTCAATATCCGCATATGCACATAAATTGAATGGATGAAAACTATAACGGTATAAGTGACATTTAAAAATAATGAGTTAAGTGCAGGATGTAACTCCGGGAGGATGTATCCTTTCACCGGCAAAGAGATACAAATGATAGCGGTAATATTCTACCCTCTAGTGATTGGTGGTATAACTACAAATAGCATGCTTTATATGAGTGTTAAGATGTTTAAATGCCTTTTTCTCTGAATGATCAAAATGCTACTTATACCGTTATGGTTTTCATCCATTCAATTATAATTCATAAATTAGAAATATGTGAGTCATTGCGCAATACCACCGGTACAGTTCCGTTTCAATACTAAAGCAAAATTGGGCGTGGTCAGTACTTCGATGGGCGACCACTCAGGACTGCGACATACCGATGCACACTAATTACTGTCAGCCAACATTGGCATGGCTTTTACCATGGTCACACATACACATACAGAATTACAAATATAAATTTTCTACACATAAATTAAGCCCCACTAAACGAAATAATTATTACAGACCGAGTAAAGAGCGCCATAAAGCCGTATCGGTACTTTTCGGTACAGATAACCAGGGATATAGGATTTTACTGCGTAAAATACATGGCCGTCCGCCTCTGTGGTGTAGTGGTTAGCGTGATTAGCTGCCACCCCCGGAGGTCCGGGTTCGATTCCCGGCTCTGCCACGAAAATTTGAAAAGTGGTACGAGGGCTGGAACGGGGTCCACTCAGCCTCGGGAGGTCAACTGAGTAGAGGTGGGTTCGATTCCCACCTCAGCCATCCTCGAAGTGGTTTTCCGTGGTTTCCCACTTCATCTCCAGGCGAATGCCGGGATGGTACCTAACTTAAGGCCACGGCTGCTTCCTTCCCTCTTCCTTGTCTATCCCTTCCAATCTTCCCATCCCTCCACAAGGCCCCTGTTCAGCATAGCAGGTGAGGCCGCCTGGGCGAGGTACTGGTCATTCTCCCCAGTTGTATCCCCGACCAAGAGTCTGAAGCTCCAGGACACTGCCCTTGAGGCGGTAGAGGTGGGATCCTTCGCTAAGTCCGAGGGAAAAGCCGAACCTGGAGGGTAAACAGATGATGATGATGAAAATACATGGCCAGTGACCTTATCTGGGTTCGATTCAATGGTTTTGTTCTCTAACTACTCGACAAGAGGTCTGCGATTTGCCTAGTAATCAATTACGGTGCAACAGTTTCACTAATCGGCTGGAGTAAATGGCACTCTGCCAGAATACATTTAAACTAATTTGAGATTCTTGGAATTACCGCTCACTTAGTATTTCCCGGCACGCCTTTATTGCAGGGCACCGTCGTATTAATGAATGTAAACAGCAACTTGAAGTAAATTTACTCCCGTTAAACGAAGACGTTTTGCAATTGATCCGCATTTACTACCAGTCTAGTCATTATAGCATTTCTCGGAACTACACATTTTATATTTCCAGCGAAAGTGTACAGCGGAAAGGTTATTTTCACTTTAATTTATTGTTGAAACTGTAAAGTGAAACTGAGCGAAAGAATTATAGGAAGTGATTTGACTGCTTTCATAAAAAATTTCATTTCATTCTCCTAAAGGGTAGGGAGCCTCCGTGGCTCAGACGGCAGCGCGTCGGCCTCTCACCGCTGGATACCGTGGTTCAAATCCCGGTCACTCCATGTGAGATTTGTGCTGGACAAAGCGGAGGCGGGACAGGTTTTTCTCCGGGTACTCCGGTTTTCCTTGTCATCTTTCATTCCAGCAACGCTCTCCATTCTCATTTCATTGCATCTATCATTCATTAATAAATCACTTTGGGAGTGGCGACCCCATCCTAATAACAGCCTATATATGCTTCATTCATTACATCCCTGACCCAGTCAATCACTGGAAAACAGGTTGTAGGTTTTCATTTTTTTCATTTCTCCTAAAGGAGGTGGCGCACAGAGCTGCACGCTTGTAGGGGGAAGGAGGGGGTAGCAGCTTGACGGATACATCGTAATATCTGGTGTGACCAAGACTGCCCAGCAGTAAGGTTGTCAGATTTTTGAAATGTCAATAAGGGACAAGTCATATCGACACGATATAATCACATTTGCTCAAGAAAACATTGAGATATGATTTACTGTAGGCCGAGTGGCAGGATTCTCGGACCCCTAGGCAACTGAGGGTTCCGAACCCCTAAATAACGGTACACCCCACTAGGCCCCAGCTCTTTTAATATAGACCAGAACTGCGAACTTGACCTAACGCTTTAACGACCACACGCATCGAACAGCCCTGTGATGTAGGGGTAGCGTGCGTGCCTCTTACCCGGAGGCCACGGGTTCGATTCCCGGCCAGGTCAGGGATTTTTATACTACCGAGCTCGATAGCTGCAGTCGCTTAAGTGCGGCCAGTATCCATTATTTGGGAGATAGTAGGTTCGAACCCCACTGTCGGCAGCCCTGAAGATGGTTTTCCGTGGTTTCCCATTTTCACACCAGGCAAATGCTGGGGCTGTACCTTAATTAAGGCCACGGCCGTTTCCTTCCCACTCCCAGCCCTTCCCTGCCCCATCGTCGCCATAAGACATCTCGTGTCGGTGCGACGTAAAGCAACTAACAAAAACAAAAAAAGGATTTTTATCTGGACCTGAGGGCTGGTTCGAGGTCCACTCAACCTACGTGATTAGAATTGAGGAGCTATCTGACGGTGAGATAGCGGCCCCGGCCTAGAAAGCCAAGAATAACGGCCGAGAGAATTCGTCGTGCTGACCATACGACACCTCGTAATCTGCAGGCCTTCGGGATGAGCAGTGGTCGCTTGGTAGGCCAAGGCCCTTCAAGGGCTGTAGTGCCATGAGGTTTGGTTTAATTTTTAGAACTGCGAACTTGCAGGTTATTTTATAACCAGGACTTACCTGATCATCAGCCCCTGGCGGCGGTGTCTGTACCGAACATTGGTGTAATAATGGTGCAAAATGTTTATCGGTGCAAACGTGGTGTATTTGTGGTGTTAATTTGGTGCAAAAGCGACAATGGAAGCACCGATTTAACACCAATGAAAAATGAACCAATATTGCACCATAATTACACCACATATTTTTCCACATTAATGTACACCATTTTTACGCCAACAAAGTTGGTACAAGAGAAGTGACATTGTACACCATAGTTACACCTAAAATGAAGTATATCGATCTCGATAGCTGCAGTCGCTTAAGTGCCGCCAGTATCCAGTATTCGGGAGATAGTGGGTTCGAACATTACTGTCGGCAGCCCTGAAGATGGTTTTCCGTGGTTTCCGCAAATGCTGGGGCTGTACCTTAATTTAGGCCACGGCCGCCTCCTTTTCAGTCCTAGCCCTTTCCAGTCCCATCGTCGCCATAAGACATATCTGTGTCGGTGCTACGTAAAGCCAATAGCAAAAAAAAAAAAAAGAAGTATATTAATAAGACAATTTCTGAACCAAGTTCGGGCCAAAAATACACCTAAGTTTTTCTTTCAGCCTTCTTTATTGTCACCACCACTGTTGAAACAAATTTGTTTCAAAAATTTTCCAAAGTTTCACCAAAGATTTGGGTGCATTTGTGGATTTATCTTGGTGTCATTTTAGTGCAAAATCCATGCAACTTTCTTCGGATTTTTGTATTCTTATTGACATTTAAATTTATTTAAATACTATACAGTATTTTTAATTTAATTGTTTGGACCTTTTATTACAGTATTTTGTTGTCTCATTTTCTACATAATATTTTTAAACCCCTATTTTTCCTCAATATTAGTCTTTTTCAATAATGGTGAATATCACTTAATCTCACGTTATAACAACACTAGTGTGAACTCTCTTACTCTCACCTCACTACAGCACAACACAAACTGCCAGCTTTAAAAATTCTTGCTAAAAGGAATTTGAAAATGAAAGACTGCAGGGTTTCGCTAATTGTTCTGTTGACATAAATACGATGCTTTTATATCTCGCTGCAGCGAGTCCGGCGCTTGGGTTCGGCGCCGGCGATTCGTTCGCATTCTCACTTTCCGACCAAAGTGCAGAATCGCTACAGGAAGAATAATGATCTGAAATTCAGGATCGGTAAATGCTGCTGCAAATAGATGTTTTTAACATTGGCAGAAGTGAGTTGTTTAAATATGTGAAAAAACGGTGTCCCGTATGGTGTTGAAACGGGGCAGTACTTCAGACCATTAAATACGGGAAATCCCGTATTATACGGTACATCTGGCAAACTTAGCCAGCAGTGTCTCGAAGGTTCTTGGTTCAAGTATGACATCGCCGCCAGTGAAGGATATTTCATCTTCATAAGTGGAGACACCGCTTGTTGCTATTTCTTGATGGATGCAGTATTTTTGTATCCGTCTCTTGGCATAGGCCAGAACAAAGTGTAGCTTCCACCGAAGTCCCAGTCTCATCTATGGCTGTGACAATATGGAAGTTGCTGGGGATATGGGTGGTACTGAGTGATGATATTTGGAGCACAGTTAGTGTCTGAGTGTTATGAAAGGTGTTGCTCATAGGATCTGTCGTGCTGCAGTAGCACCTTCTGGTCCAGTGAGGAAAGCAATGGCAAACTACCTCACTCCTCATCTTGCCTATTACGCCTCATTTGGGCTCTGCCATTGGTTTTTGCTGTTTCCCTATAACTGCGTAGCCATTGGTGGTGCTATTTGAGGATCCAATCAGCCTCTGGGCTAATGACCAGACAGATAGACAAGTGAAGACAGGAACTGTATGAAGAAAATTTTCCCACAATATGACAATATGAAAAAATAAATATATGAAATGTATATTGGGACCTTTCCCAACAACCCCCATAGCCTTATGGAACCATACGATGGCAATAACTACCCAACTGGGCTACAGCCACATGGGACCATACGCCACGGCGATCGATAGTCAAGGGACCTTTTTAGTATAGAGACAAATGCCGCCCCATCTGGAAAGCAATAAATAATCCAAACTGATGGGTAAACAAATGCTCTTTCGACTGTGCGAGGATCGAAACGCACTCCCCTCCGTAGTAAGATATAACAACCGGCCTCCCAGGGCCATAGAGCGTTCGCGGCATATTGAACCATACTGTTCATGATGAGAAAGTCGATATTTAACGCAATTATTATTGCGCGATAGGACGCATTGATTATTGGCGCAAAGCTAGATTGGACAAAGGAGCTTGGAGGCAGTCAGCTAGTACGCGCGTGGCATTGTATGTGTGAGACAGAAGATGTGTCAGAGTAGGACAAGAATATGTGGATCTTGTTTGAGGAAGTACCACGCCACCTTAACAAAACTTACAGCGGCAAGAAACAGGCTTGTCACTTCGCAGGAATCGTGCGATATCTATTCTCCCTGCAGAATGTTAGAGAAGATAAAAGGATAACAATGATCCTCAGAATTTTAGGAACATTATGATGTGTCTAATGCCATTAATAAGTAACCAATTTTATAACTCTGCATTAGCGCGCACACCGTGGGCAACCGTCAAGTATCTGCATACCAATATTGAGTGTGTTTACTGGTAAGTCCCCTAGCGTGGCTTGGCTAATGCTCCCTATAAGAACTGGGTGATATGGAGGGAGGTGTCTGTTATGTAGCAAGATTTACTTCTGTGCGTGTCACGAGTATGTCCGTCTGTTTGAATAATTGCGCCATAAATTTTGTTTAGGACAAAGGCTGTGCTTACCTTAGTGCGGTTGCGCTAGAATTTATTCAGCGGATAAGTGATCTATAAACTGTTTAGTAACTGTTCAGTCGAATGATTGCATTCAGGCGCTTTACAGTGTGGTCGCCAGTGTATAATTATTCGACCGGAGACAACGCCGTACGCATAGACTTCAGTAGTATAATAAGCGGGTTCGGCCGCCTCCTCCTCCTCCCGCCGCCTCCTCCGCCGCCGCCCGCGGGAAATTTGAATTTTGGCGGGAAATTTGAATTTTGGCGGGAGATTTGAATTTGTAAACAAAGCCACGTGCTTTTTGACAGCTGTCATCGACAACAACGCATCGCTAACCTCAGTACTGCCATCTTGACGGGCCTAAACCTCACTAGTGCCAACTTAACCTAACTAGCATGAGGTAAACAAAGCCACGTGTTTTTTGACAGCCACGTGCTTTTTGACAGACAACAACGCATCGCTAACCTCAGTACTGCCATCTTGACGGGCCTAAACCTCAGTAGTGCCAACTTAACCTCACTAGCATGAGGTAAACAAATCCACGTGTTTTTTGACAGCCACGTGCTTTTTGACAGATTTGTAAACAAAGCCACGTGCTTTTTGACAGACAACAACGCATCGCTAACCTCAGTACTGCCATCTTGACGGGCCTAAACCTTAGTGGTACCAACGTAACATCACTAGCATGAGGTAAACAAAGCCACGTGCTTTTTGACAGCCACGTGCTTTTCGACAGATTTGTAAACAAAGCCACGTGCATTTTGACAGACAACAACGCATCGCTAACCTCAGTACTGCCATCTTGACGGACCTAAACCTTAGTGGTACCAACTTAACCTAACTAGCGCGAGGTAAACAAAGCCACGTGCTTTTTGACAGCCACGTGCTTTTTTGACAGCTGTCATCCGCCATCTTTAAACTACAGAGCACCGTGCTGCCCTCTTTCGTCACCTGTCATCGGCAGTGCTGCCATCTTGACGGTCCTAAAAATTAGTGCTACCAACTTAACCTCACTAGCTCGAGATAAACAAATCCACGTGCTTTTTGACAGCCACGTGCTTTTTTGATAGCTGTCATCCGCCATCTTTAATCTATAGAGCACAGTGCTGCCCTCTTTAGCTGAAATGTGGTGGCGGATAATTTGAAAAATGCTTTTCGACAAGTAGCCATCTTTAATCCAGAGAGAACAGTGCTGCCCTCTATGTGGTGGCGACAAATTGAAAAATTCCACGTGCTCTTGTTTGAAAACAAACTCACGTGCTTTTTTGACAGCCGTCATCCGCCATCTTTAATCAACAGAACACAGTGCTGCCCTCTTTAGTTTGAAATGTGGTGGTGGTAAATTCCACGTGCTCTTGTTTGGAAACAAAGCCATGTGCTTTTTTGACAGCTGTCATCCGCCATCTTTAATCAACAGAGCACCGTGCTGCTATCATGCGGCAATTTCATCACCTGTCATCCGCCATCTTTAATCCACAGAACACCATGCTGCCCTCTTTGTGGCTACTACCTTAAGCACGTAGTAGCGGGCAATTTGAAAAGTTCTGTTAGCTATCATCCGCCATCTTTAATCAAGAGAGCACCGTGCTGCCATCTTTAGCTAGATACCTTTGAAATGTGGTGGCGGCAAATTGAAAAATTCCACGTGCTCTTGTTTGGAAACAAACTCACGTGCTTTTTCGACAGCTACCATCCGCCATCTTTAATCAACAGAGCATAGTGCTGCCCTCTTTAGTTTGAAATGTGATGGCGGCAAATTCCACGTGCTCTTGTTTGGTAAACATAGCCATGTGCTTTTTTGACAGCTGTCATCCGCCATCTTTAATACAGAGAGCACCGTGCTGCCCTCTTTATCGTAGTAGATGTAAATTCGTCACCTGTCATCCGCAGTGCTGCCATCTTTAGCTAGATACCTTTGAAAAGTGGTGGCGGATAATTTAAAAAGAAAAATTCTACAGCAGCCCTCTCTCGACGCTAATTGCATAAGATGGCGGCTATACATGACTCCTTAAGGGTGCTTACGCAAGATAGCTGCTATACACAGGTTCTTATGAGACGCCCTTGGGATGCTTGCGCAAGATGGCAGTTATACATGGCTCCTTATGAGATACCCTAGGGATGCTTGCGCAAGATAGCGGCTGCTCTTATGGGACGGCTTAAGGGTCCTTGCACAAGATGGCTTGAGACGCCCTAAGGATGCTTGCGCAAGATGGCGGACACAAGATGGCGGCTATACATAACTCCTTATGAGACGCTTTAAGGGTGCTTGCGCAAGATGGTTGCTACTCTTAGCTTAGAGGCTAACGTGTCGTGATAGTTCGATTCATTAAATTTAGGGCTTAAATGCAAAATGTTAAATATATCGAAAACGGTGCACCGTAGAGCAAAACGGACAAAATTTTTCTGCCTAACACCTAGGTTCGCAGTATAAGGAACAAGAAAATCATAGTCTAATGATGGGATCAACGGTTCGGTTCCTACTTAGGCCCTTTGGCATTTGCTCTGTTTTAGCTTGTATTGAAGCGAGTCTTCGTAACATGATCAGGTCTAGCTATGGTAGAGAGTATAACGTACCGTGCAGGTTCGATTCATTAAATTTGGAGGCTTAAATGCAAAAAGTTAAATATCTCGAAAACGATGCATCGTAGAGCAAAACGGACAAAATTTTTCCGCCTAATACGTAGGTTCGTAGTATCAGGAACAAGAAAAAACATAGTCTAATGATGAGATCAACGGTTCGATTCCTACTTAAGCCCTTTGCCATTCGCAGCTATCTATTTCTACAAGATGGTGGCTGCTCTTATGAGAAACAAGATGCCTTGAGACGTCCTAGGGATGCTTACGCAAGATGGCAGACACAAAATGGTGACTATACATAGCTCCTTATGAGACGGCCTAGGGGTGCTCGCACAAGATGGCGGCTACTCTTATGAAGAAAGCTAGCTTAGAGGCTACTGCGCAAGATAACAACTGCTGTTATGCATGTGGTGGAGGGCAATTTGAAATTCTATGTGCTTAATCAACAGAGCACCCTGCTGCCCTCTTTAGCTGAAATGTGGTGGTGGATAATTTGAAAAATTCTTTTGACAGCTATCATCTTTAAACAAAGGCGACTATACATAGGCTGTTAAGGCCTTATTATTCTCCTCCTCCTCCTCCTCCTCCTCCTCCTCCTCCTCCCCCTCCTCCTCCTCCTTCTCTCCCTCCTCCTCCGCCTCTTATGTCAAGGCATAGCTTTATATCGAACAAGTTTAAACCTGCATCGCGAAGGCAAGCGTGTGCAGCGATAACATTATTGTGCATGTTTAGACTTTCGAAACATAAGAAGAGTAGAATCAAACGCTGTACTCGATACGACATGTGATCAGAACATTGATTGATGCGTTCAGAAAACAAAATAAGTGATCAAGACTAGAATCGAACAATGTACTCAATACATCATGTGTTTAGAATATGTCAGGGGATACGCTTGTTCTAAGAAGATCAGATTGAAACATAACAAGACTAGAATAGAACACTGTAATCGATGTTGTTAACTTCAACATGTGATCAGAACATTGATTGATGGGTTCAGAACACAAAATAAGTGATCATGACTAGAATCGAACACTGTACTCGATACAACATGTGATCAGAACATTGATCGATGTGTTCAGAACACGAAATAAGTGATCAAGACTAGAATCGAACACTGTACTCAATACAACATGTGTTTAGAACATGTTAGGGGGTACCCTCGTTCTAAGAAGATCAGAATGAAACATAACAAGACTAGAATCGAACACTGTAATCGATGTTGTTAACCTCAACATATGATCAGAACATTGTTTGATGTGTTCAGAGCAAAAGTACAATTTTGATGATTTGCACAGCTAACTCGCTCGGTAAACGATATAGCCAAAGTATAACTTCAAATTATTTACCTTCCATCATTCGTCTTGTGTGTAAAAATCAGTCGAACAAGTTATCGCATAAACATGGCTGAAAAAAAAATCGTGATAGGGTATGGAACCTAGGGGTTACATCTTATCAGAAGGGCAAAAAGGATGAAAGGACTCTTCCTCCTCCTTACCGCACATGCCTTGGCTAAAGGGCTAATGGGCTAAAGGGCTAATGGGCTAAAGGGCTAAAGGGCTAATGGGCTAAAGGGCTAAAGGGCTAAAGGTGTAACAACCTCATCGATCGCTATCAGCAAGAACGCTTGTACTTTGTTAAGTGTAGAAAATTAATCTTTATTGGTAAATGGTTTTATGTTCAGAACAAGGAATGGAACCTAGGGGTTACGTCTTACCTAATAAAATCCCCGAGGTGCGATGAGTTACGTTTTTCGAACTAGTGTTTGGAACACTGAACTTTTCAAGATGGCAAGAGTGAGGTTAGCAATGTTCTGTTGTTGGATTTTAAATTCCGCGCTACAACATGCATAAGGTGGCAGCCCTTGAGGTTTACTCCCGTAAAGATGGCAAGAGTGAGGTTAGCAATGTTCCGTTGTTGGATTTTTAAAATTCCCCGCTATAACATGCAAAAGGTGGCAGCCTTGAGGTTTACCGCCGTAAAGATGGCAGCAGTGAGGTTAGCGACGCTCCATTGTCCTTCAAAGTGAGGTTAGGGTTCGTCAAGAAGACAGCTGTCAAAAAAGCACGTGGCTATGTTTACCAAACAAGAGTGAGGTTAGCAATGTTCCGTTGTTGGATTTTTAAAATTCCCCGCTATAACATGCAAAAGGTGGCAGCCTTGAGGTTTACCGCCGTAAAGATGGCAGCAGTGAGGTTAGCGACGCTCCATTGTCCTTCAAAGTGAGGTTAGGGTTCGTCAAGAAGACAGCTGTCAAGAAAGCACGTGGCTATGTTTACCAAACAAGAGCACGTGATCGTGACGTCACGGTCACGTAATCAATCCTTAGCTCGACGTCGCTAAGAGCAGCATTAGGATTAGCTATTCTTAAAAGTCTTGGGAACAGAGCAGCAGTATGAATTGCTATGTTTCAAAGCGTGTACACATCACCTATCGATTTTACATACATCGACCATCGAACTAAACTTCATCCGCTAGATCGTGCTGCTATCTTAGCATGACTTTAAAGTACAATGAGTAGCCATGTTTCAAAGCGTGTACACATTACCTATCGATTTTGCATGCATCGACTCTCGTACTAAACTTCTCCCGCTAGATTGTGCTGCTATCTTAGCATGACTAAGATGCATGAACTGAAAGTACGAAGAATAACCATGTTTTAAAGCGTGTACACATTACCTATCGACTTTGCATGTATCGACTCTCGTACTAAACTTCTGCAGGTAGATTGTGCTGCTATCTTAGCATAACTTATACACATGAACTTAAAGTACAGAGAATAGCTATGTCTCAAAGCGTGTACACATTACTTATTGATTTTGCATGCAACAAATATCGTACTAAACTTCTTCCTCTAGATTGTACTGCTATCTTAGCATAACTTATACACATGAACTTAAAAGTAGAAAGAATAGCCATGTTTCAAAGCGTGTACACATTACTTATTGATTTTGCATGCATCAAATATCGTACTAAACTCCTTCCGCTAGATTGTGCTGCTATCTTAACACAACCTATACGCATGACCCTAAAGTAAAAAGGTGTGTACACATCACCTATCGATTTTGCATGCATCGAATCTCGTACTGAACTTCGTCCGCTAGATTGTGCTGGTATCTTAGCATAACTTATACACATGAACTTAAAAGTACAAAGAATAGCCATGTTTCAAAGCGTATACACATCAACTATCGAATTTGCATGTATTGACTCTCGTACTAAACTCCTTCCGCTAGATCGTGCTGCTATCTTAGCATAACCAATACGCATGACCTTAAAGTAAAAAAGAATAGCCATGTTTCAAAGTGTGTACACATTACCTATCGACTTTGCATGCAACAAATATTGTACTAAACTTCTTCCGCTAGGTTGTGCTGCTATCTTAGCATAACCTGTACGCATGAACTTAAAGTACAAAGAATAGCCATGTTTCAAAGCGTGTACACATTACTTATTGATTTTGCATGCATCAAATTTCGTACTAAATTTATTCCGCTAGATTGTGCTGCTATCTTAGCATAACCTATACCAATGAACTTAAAGTACAATGATTAGTCATATTTCAAAGCGTGTACACATCAACTATCGAATTTGCATGTATCGACTCTCGTACTAAACTTCTGCAGGTAGATTGTGCTGCTATCTTAGCATAACTAAGACGCATGAACTTAAAGTACAAAGAATAGCTATGTCTTAAAGCATGTACACATTACCTATCGATTTTACAAGCATCGACTCTCGTACTAAACTTCTTCCGCTAGATTGTGCTGGTATCTTAGCATAACCTATACGCATGGCCTTAAGGTACAAAGAATAGCCATGTTTCAAAGCGTGTACACATTACCTATCGATTTTGCATGCATTGACTCTCGTACTAAACTTCTTCCGCTAGATTGTGCTGGCATCTTAGCATAACTTATACACATGAACTTAAAAGTACAAAGAATAGCCATGTTTCAAAGCATGTACACATTACCTATGGATTTTACATACATCGACCATCGAACTAAACTTCATCCGCTAGATTGTGCTGCTATCTTAGCATGACCTTAAAGTAAAAAGAATAGCCATGTTTCAAAGTGTGTACACATCACCTATCGATTTGCATGCAACAAATATCGTACTAAACTTCTTCCGCTAGATTGTGCTGCTATCTTAGCATAACTAAGATGCATGAACTGAAAGTACGAAGAATAACCATGTTTTAAAGCGTGTACTCATTACTTATCGATTTTACATACATCGACTCTCGTACTAAACTTCTTGCGCTAGATTGTGCCGCTATCTTAGCATAACCTGTACGCATGAACTTAAAGTACAAAGAATAGCCTTGTTTCGAAAGCGTTTACACATTACCTAATGATTTTGCACGAAACGACTATCATACTAAACTTTTCCCACTAGATTGTGCTAAAATCATGTAAGTGTGCTGCTATCTTAGCATAACCTATCGATTTTACATGCATCTACTATCGTACTAGACTTCTTCCCCTAGAGCATGTAGCAATCGCTTTTGTGTATCCCTAACCCATGTGCATGAACTTAAAGCATAAAGATGAGCTATGTTCTAAAGCGTGTACACATCACCTATCGATAATGTATGTATCGAATATCGTACTAAACTTCTCCTGCTAGAGCGTACGAGTATCGCTTGTGCGTGCACGAACTTAAAGCATAAAGAATAGCAATGTATAAAAATCTTGTAAACAAAGCAGCAGCATTACGTATAGTCAAGATTAAATGCGTGCACACATCATGTATCCATGATGCACACAGTACTAAACTTATTCCATTAGAGTGTACAAAGTTCGCATGTGTTTGTGCTGCTATCTTAGCATAGCCTATGTGAATGAACTTAAAGCATAAAGAATAGTTATGTGTAAAAAATCTTGTGAACATAGCAGAGTGTTAACTACGTAGGTGTAGACATTGAACTTTACATGCTGAGGCAGCATACTACGTGACCGTGCCGTCACGACCACGTGCTCTTGTTTGGTAAACATAGCCACGTGCTTTTTTGACATCTGTCTTCTTGACGAACCCTAACCTCACTTTGAAGGACAATGGAGCGTCGCTAACCTCACTGCTGCCATCTTTACGGCGGTAAACCTCAAGGCTGCCAACTTTTGCATGTTATAGCGGGGAATTTTAAAAATCCAACAACGGAACATTGCTAACCTCACTCTTGCCATCTTTACGGGAGTAAACCTCAAGGGCTGCCACCTTATGCATGTTGTAGCGCGGAATTTAAAATCCAACAACAGAACATTGCTAACCTCACTCTTGCCATCTTGAAAAGTTCAGTGTTCCAAACACTAGTTCGAAAAACGTAACTCATCGCACCTCGGGGATTTTATTAGGTAAGACGTAACCCCTAGGTTCCATTCCTTGTTCTGAACATAAAACCATTTACCAATAAAGATTAATTTTCTACACTTAACAAAGTACAAGCGTTCTTGCTGATAGCGATCGATGAGGTTGTTACACCTTTAGCCCTTTAGCCCTTTAGCCCATTAGCCCTTTAGCCCTTTAGCCCATTAGCCCTTTAGCCCATTAGCCCTTTAGCCAAGGAATGTGCGGTAAGGAGGAGGAAGAGTCCTTTCATCCTTTTTGCCCTTCTGATAAGATGTAACCCCTAGGTTCCATACCCTATCACGATTTTTTTTCAGCCATGTTTATGCGATCACTTGTTCGACTGATTTTTACACACAAGACGAATGATGGAAGGTAAATAATTTGAAGTTATACTTTGGCTATATCGTTTACCGAGCGAGTTAGCTGTGCAAATCATCAAAATTGTACTTTTGCTCTGAACACATCAAACAATGTTCTGATCATATGTTGAGGTTAACAACATCGATTACAGTGTTCGATTCTAGTCTTGTTATGTTTCATTCTGATCTTCTTAGAACGAGGGTACCCCCTAACATGTTCTAAACACATGTTGTATTGAGTACAGTGTTCGATTCTAGTCTTGATCACTTATTTCGTGTTCTGAACACATCGATCAATGTTCTGATCACATGTTGCATCGAGTACAGTGTTCGATTCTAGTCATGATCACTTATTTTGTGTTCTGAACACATCAATCAATGTTCTGATCACATGTTGAAGTTAACAACATCGATTACAGTGTTCTATTCTAGTCTTGTTATGTTTCAATCTGATCTTCTTAGAACAAGCGTATCCCCTGACATATTCTAAACACATGATGTATTGAGTACATTGTTCGATTCTAGTCTTGATCACTTATTTTGTTTTCTGAACGCATCAATTAATGTTCTGATCACATGTCGTATCGAGTACAGCGTTTGATTCTACTCTTCTTATGTTTCGAAAGTCTAAACATGCACAATAATGTTATCGCTGCACACGCTTGCCTTCGCGATGCAGGTTTAAACTTGTTCGATATAAAGCTATGCCTTGACATAAGAGGCGGAGGAGGAGGTAGAGAAGGAGGAGGAGGAGGGGGAGGAGGAGGAGGAGGAGGAGGAGGAGGAGGAGGAGGAGGAGGAGAATGATAAGGCCTTAACAGCCTATGTATAGTCGCCTTTGTTTAAAGATGATAGCTGTCAAAAGAATTTTTCAAATTATCCACCACCACATTTCAGCTAAAGAGGGCAGCAGGGTGCTCTGTTGATTAAGCACATAGAATTTCAAATTGCCCTCCACCACATGCATAACAGCAGCTGTTATCTTGCGCAGTAGCCTCTAAGCTAGCTTTCTTCATAAGAGTAGCCGCCATCTTGTGCGAGCACCCCTAGGCCGTCTCATAAGGAGCTATGTATAGTCACCATTTTGTGTCTGCCATCTTGCGTAAGCATCCCTAGGACGTCTCAAGGCATCTTGTTTCTCATAAGAGCAGCCACCATCTTGTAGAAATAGATAGCTGCGAATGGCAAAGGGCTTAAGTAGGAATCGAACCGTTGATCTCATCATTAGACTATGTTTTTTCTTGTTCCTGATACTACGAACCTACGTATTAGGCGGAAAAATTTTGTCCGTTTTGCTCTACGATGCATCGTTTTCGAGATATTTAACATTTTGCATTTAAGCCTCCAAATTTAATGAATCGAACCTGCACGGTACGTTATACTCTCTACCATAGCTAGACCTGATCATGTTACGAAGATTCGCTTCAATACAAGCTAAAACAGAGCAAATGCCAAAGGGCCTAAGTAGGAACCGAACCGTTGATCCCATCATTAGACTATGATTTTCTTGTTCCTTATACTGCGAACCTAGGTGTTAGGCAGAAAAATTTTGTCCGTTTTGCTCTACGGTGCACCGTTTTCGATATATTTAACATTTTGCATTTAAGCCCTAAATTTAATGAATCGAACTATCACGACACGTTAGCCTCTAAGCTAAGAGTAGCAACCATCTTGCGCAAGCACCCTTAAAGCGTCTCATAAGGAGTTATGTATAGCCGCCATCTTGTGTCCGCCATCTTGCGCAAGCATCCTTAGGGCGTCTCAAGCCATCTTGTGCAAGGACCCTTAAGCCGTCCCATAAGAGCAGCCGCTATCTTGCGCAAGCATCCCTAGGGTATCTCATAAGGAGCCATGTATAACTGCCATCTTGCGCAAGCATCCCAAGGGCGTCTCATAAGAACCTGTGTATAGCAGCTATCTTGCGTAAGCACCCTTAAGGAGTCATGTATAGCCGCCATCTTATGCAATTAGCGTCGAGAGAGGGCTGCTGTAGAATTTTTCTTTTTAAATTATCCGCCACCACTTTTCAAAGGTATCTAGCTAAAGATGGCAGCACTGCGGATGACAGGTGACGAATTTACATCTACTACGATAAAGAGGGCAGCACGGTGCTCTCTGTATTAAAGATGGCGGATGACAGCTGTCAAAAAAGCACATGGCTATGTTTATCAAACAAGAGCACGTGGAATTTGCCGCCATCACATTTCAAACTAAAGAGGGCAGCACTATGCTCTGTTGATTAAAGATGGCGGATGGTAGCTGTCGAAAAAGCACGTGAGTTTGTTTCCAAACAAGAGCACGTGGAATTTTTCAATTTGCCGCCACCACATTTCAAAGGTATCTAGCTAAAGATGGCAGCACGGTGCTCTCTTGATTAAAGATGGCGGATGATAGCTAACAGAACTTTTCAAATTGCCCGCTACTACGTGCTTAAGGTAGTAGCCACAAAGAGGGCAGCATGGTGTTCTGTGGATTAAAGATGGCGGATGACAGGTGATGAAATTGTCCGCATGATAGCAGCACGGTGCTCTGTTGATTAAAGATGGCGGATGACAGCTGTCAAAAAAGCACATGGCTTTGTTTCCAAACAAGAGCACGTGGAATTTACCACCACCACATTTCAAACTAAAGAGGGCAGCACTGTGTTCTGTTGATTAAAGATGGCGGATGACGGCTGTCCAAAAAGCACGTGAGTTTGTTTTCAAACAAGAGCACGTGGAATTTTTCAATTTGTCGCCACCACATAGAGGGCAGCACTGTTCTCTCTGGATTAAAGATGGCTGCTTGTCGAAAAGCATTTTTCAAATTATCCGCCACCACATTTCAGCTAAAGAGGGCAGCACTGTGCTCTATAGATTAAAGATGGCGGATGACAGCTATCAAAAAAGCACGTGGCTGTCAAAAAGCACGTGGATTTGTTTATCTCGAGCTAGTGAGGTTAAGTTGGTAGCACTAAGGTTTAGGACCGTCAAGATGGCAGCACTGCCGATGACAGGTGACGAAAGAGGGCAGCACGGTGCTCTGTAGTTTAAAGATGGCGGATGACAGCTGTCAAAAAAGCACGTGGCTGTCAAAAAGCACGTGGCTTTGTTTACCTCGCGCTAGTTAGGTTAAGTTGGTACCACTAAGGTTTAGGTCCGTCAAAATGGCAGTACTGAGGTTAGCGATGCGTTGTTGTCTGTCAAAATGCACGTGGCTTTGTTTACAAATCTGTCGAAAAGCACGTGGCTGTCAAAAAGCACGTGGCTTTGTTTACCTCATGCTAGTGAGGTTAAGTTGGTACCACTAAGGTTTAGGCCCGTCAAGATGGCAGTACTGAGGTTAGCGATGCGTTGTTGTCTGTCAAAAAGCACGTGGCTTTGTTTACAAATCTGTCAAAAAGCACGTGGCTGTCAAAAAACACGTGGATTTGTTTACCTCATGCTAGTGAGGTTAAGTTGGCACTACTGAGGTTTAGGCCCGTCAAGATGGCAGTACTGAGGTTAGCGATGCGTTGTTGTCTGTCAAAAAGCACGTGGCTGTCAAAAAACACGTGGCTTTGTTTACCTCATGCTAGTTAGGTTAAGTTGGCACTAGTGAGGTTTAGGCCCGTCAAGATGGCAGTACTGAGGTTAGCGATGCGTTGTTGTCGATGACAGCTGTCAAAAAGCACGTGGCTTTGTTTACAAATTCAAATCTCCCGCCAAAATTCAAATTTCCCGCCAAAATTCAAATTTCCCGCGGGCGGCGGCGGCGGCGGCGGAGGAGGAGGCGGCGGGAGGAGGAGGAGGCGGCCGAACCCGCTTATTATTCTACTGACTTCATCATAGAAGCGGTACGGGCAACCGTGTAAATATATAACAATATGCGGTATAAGTGGACGTACAGACTAAAACAATTAATGTTGTTACCACTAGATTTTCGTGTGTGAATAAGTTGAGCAATAGGTAATGACAAATTTGTTCTATAGATTAGGCTATCGATTTCAGCTTGCAGTTAAAGTTAGCCTACATACATATTCATGTGCGGTTAAGCAGTCGACGGAGAACAATGATGCCAGCTTTGCAGATCGCCAGTAACTGATTTTATGCCTGTGAAATTGAGTAGAAGTGCCGGTAGTGCCGGTAGTGCCGTACTATCAAATAATTAGGCATTTAATTGCAGTGAATACCTGTATTCAGTTCAAGAGCTGACAAGCACGAGACCTTCCGACCTTAACCTCAAGAAGACGACCTCACTATAGGGCCATCCATGGAGACTGGATCAAGAGGTTCGAGCCAGGACGGCAGCTTCACCATGATGGGCTAAAAGAAGTAACTATGTCCAGAAGGAGGAAGCGAAGAGGTTATCTGCAATGAGCTAAGTGAACAAGTGTTAAGGGTAGTAATGATTTTGCAGATAGCTGTTTGTTTAATTATATAGATAAGATTTTAGTTAAACCCTTTTGGAAGTTGTGTAAAATAGTTAAGATGCTAGTTAGGTCCCTCGGGCAGCTGTGTAATATAGTTATGATGTTACGTAAGCCCATAAGGTAACATGATGATATAATCGTGAGATTGAGTATGCCCTTATGGCGATTAGGTAACTTCCACAGGACTATTCCTTGGGGGATTTATATAGCTAGCTATGATTTACGGGAAATGTGGGAGCTAGGTGTAACATAGGATTGTCTGTAGTGAAATATTACAACTTATTCTTTAAGCATGTTGATGTAATCAGTTGTAACGTAAATGTCTTCAAAAAGGAAAGTTCTGATACTCTAAGACGATGTAAGGGAAGATAGTAAAATGTTAGTTAAATTTATGTCAGGATCTGCACGATTTACAGACATGATTTTCTGTGATTTGAGTTAGGCTGTGTGTAAGCTGTTGCAACGTCGGAACAGAAAGATTATCTAAATTTCCGATAGAGTTTTTACACCACTATGCACTCGACTTGAACCTGGGACTCAAGGATGAGATGTTGCGTCGTATAAAAGATGCGCCACAGCGTTTTTGATGAATTAGTACATGAAAGTACACTTATTTAATGAAGTAGAACCGAGATGTGGTCAGGCGCCTGAGCCTTTGTATTTATGAAACTGAATGATCCCTTATGTGTATCAGGGAATGGCTTTGCAAGCCCCATATGCCTGCTCTTGTAGGTGCGGAAGATTAAGAGTCCTTGTCATGTCCAGGCAGCATCAGGTGGGTGGGAACTAGGTCGAGGAGGCGTGTTTGTTTACATTTTTTGCTGGAAGGGGAGAACTCCTCACTCCACTCCACAGGTCAAGGCCATAACCAACACCCAGGCAGGGGAGGCCTTCCGTCTTAAAAGTCTGCATGTAAAGTATTTCCTTTCCTTTCTATGTCCTTTTATTCCATGTGACAGATTTGATGTCCGACTGTTGGCATCATTGTTTGTGTTTATTTGTGCTGTTCATGTGTGTCATATTGTCTAGTGCTTGTCGTTTAGAAAGTGATGTAACACCCAAGTTACTAGCCGTGTTGTGGGAGCGCGCCCACTGTAACCTCTGTACTCTTGGTGGGAGTAATTATTGCTGTGTTTGTGTACATTTGTATACATATCCCGTATGTAAGGGAGCGTTACTAGTCCTAACATTACAATTTATTTACTTTATGCCATGGCGATGTACACCAAGGGCTTGTTCACGTTTAGCTTAGATTTCAAATGGTGAATCATCATCCCGAAGACTGAATGTGTTGTTGATGTTATTGCCACTTTTTGGCATTTATAGCACTTGCTTTTACTGCATTGTATTATGCAAATACTGGGATATTAATATTATTTTCCTCACTGTGCTTTCACTTATTAAATTGATTGACTATAATTTGTTCCTCATTTACACAAATACAACACAAATTCCTGTCCATTTAGATCTTTAAGATCCTTTTAGTTGTATATTTTGGCCACCGGAACCGACGCGTGTTCTCCGGCTGCTAGGTGGTGCTTTCTGGAGAGGAATAACAGGTAAGTTATCGGTTATCGAACCCCCCATACTCACTCGACTTACCCATTCAATTGTGCCCTTATAGGATTAAGAAAGAAGAAATAAAGAAAGAAAAAAGAAAGAAAGAAAGAAAGAAAGAAAGAAAGAAAGAAAGAAAGAAAGAAAGAAAGAAATGCCTTTTACATAGAAAAGCACAACTTCGGAAATGTAGCTACAGTTTCCGCAGAGTAGAGTTTCATTACCACAGAGACGAAAATAGTAACAGTACATGTTACTGGACAGTTTCTACCCATGTGTGGCGTGACTACCTCAGTGGCTCAGTTACTGGCTTCCCTCCCGGAAGGCTGAGGTTTGAATTTCGGTCTACCGGGCTAGTTGGCCGTGCGCTTAGGGGCACACAGCTGTGAGCTTGCATCCAGGCGGTAGTAGGTTCCAACCCCACTGTCGGCAGCCATGAAGATGTTTTCCCGTGGTTTCCCATTTTCACATCAGGAAAATGCTGGGCCCACGGCAGCTTCCTTCCCACTCCTAGCCTGTTCCTATCCCATCGTCTCCATAAGACCTATCTCTGTAGTGGGACGTAAGCAAATTGTAAAACAAACAAAAATCCGCGCTCTTCTAGATTGAGATTTATTCTCACTATTCACGTGGCGTCAGGAACGACTTTTAGCCTTAAATCCTCGGCGAAAACCTAAATGAGCCTGGATTGCTCCAGTGATCCCAGAAGCAAATGGGATAAGCTGAGGAAAGAAAGAAATGAAAGAGTTTCTGTCCATGAAAGTGAACAAAACTGATTATTCTTCCACTCCTTTTCCCACTCCCATTGATGTCGCGGGTTCGAATTGTCTCACAAATGTGGACTCGGACCTGTGTGACTATTGCGGGTTTGTGTGTATTTGTGTGTGTGTTGCCATTTTCTTTGCGTCACCCGACACATGTAGGTCTTAAGGCGACGATGGGACAGGAAGGAGCTAGGAGTGGGAAGGAATCGACTGTGGCCTTGATTAAGGTATAGCTCAAGCATTTGTCTGGTGCGAAAATGGAAGACAACAGAAAATCACCTTCAGGGACCGACAGCGGGTTTCGAACACACTATTTCCCAAATGCAAACTGACAGCTACGTGACCCACACCTCGCAGCCAATCGCTCCATTCGCCATTGTGTGTTTCTGTGATAGTTCGTATTGTAGGCCTTAGCTGAGTCCTGGCATTGCTTCCACTTACTTCTGCCAGACTCCACACTTTCTATCCTATCCGACCCCCTTGGTCAACTCTTGTCATTTTCCGACCCCGACAGTATTAGAGCATTTGAGACCAAAGGAGTCTTTCATTTCCGCGCCCTTCGTGGCCCTTGACTTTCTTTGGCCGATATCTTCATTTTCGAAGTGTCGAATCCCTTCCATTATGTCTCTCCTTTTCTTTTTTGCTTTACGTCGCACCGACAGAGATATGTCTTATGGCGAGGATTGGATGGGAAAGACCTAGGAATGGGAAGGAAGCGGCCGTGGCCTTATATAAGGTACAGCCCCAGCATTTGCCTGGTGTGAAAATGGGAAACCACGGAAAACCATCTTCAGGGCTGCCGACAGTGGGGTTCGAACCCACTACCTCCCGATTACTGAATACTGGCCGCACTTAAGCGACTGCAGTTATCGAGCTCGGTCATTATTTATCTCTGCTTAGTGTTATAGAGAGGATGGTTACCTAGTTGTACTTCCTATTAAAACAGTAATCACCAACACCATCACCACTGTATTCATACAAGCATAAACATACAGTTTCCGAAACAGAAGAATTCACGAAAAGCGACGGAAAATACCCGACCCAGTCGGGAATCGAACCCTCTGAACTCTAGGCCATGGCACCGGTCACGTTGCCAACAAGCTGGACAGCTGATGACACACTAACAAAGAGAAAACGATAACATTCCAGTAGGTTGCGTTAAAGTGATTAAATCAGTTTCTAATGTACAGTATTATCCTGTTGGATTGTGACGTGTGAAGCACCAATTCAGTACTTCATTCTCATGCCTTGTTTAGGTTCACTCGAGTCTGTAAAACCAGCACCTGAGTAGCAGCAAGTTTGTTTTATTGCTCTACTGCCATTACAGAACAAAATATCCAATTTATGGGAAGAACGAATGAACGAATTATTATTCCAACACATCTATTTAACAAGGATATCTCCAATTTAGATCGCTGTAAAATACTGGTAAAACAACTAAATAAAAGCATTGCGCTGCTAACTTGGGAGATGTTCTGCATTTTATGATCTCTTATGTCGGTACTCCCGAGATAATTGCCAGTTACTGAGAACTCTATTAAGTTATCGGCACTTGACAAGTTTTACTACTGTACTTGGAATGTCAACATATATATAGATAAGCAGGGAGCAGATGTTGTTGAAATGTCATCTTTCTTACTCTTTGCATTAGCACGTTGCTCAAAAATATAGAAATTCATTAACTTGTGCGATATAAAAAACGATAATGACATGTTTTTATTTTGTATTCCTTTATTTATTTATTTTGCCCATTTGAGATGATCAGTCAATATTGCAACTTTCAAGAAGATTTTAAGTCAATATATAGCATTTTGAAGAATTTAGGTACATTTTACAATGTTCTCTTTTAATTTGTGCTTATACAGAGTGGTAGGAATAAATTTGAACTTGGTGTGTGGGCGTTAAAGCGTTGGTCATACTGATAATCAATCAAATTGCGTCGATATCTCGCGCCGTTGTCGTTCTATTAGCTGCTAAGTTAGCCAATCAGATCTCTTCACGGGCGACTTCAGATGGGGTTGGCGAGGCGGTGTTGCTAAATCTGCACGTGGCTTATGACCGGCTTGAGGGCGCCAATAGAAGAAATAAACTTCTCCAGGGGAGGGACTTGAACAAGGTCCTCCCTCCTGATAAACTCGGCCCATAGCAAGCACGCTACGGTGACACTTGCTGAATCCCACGGTGTGTTAGTGTTTGATGCTCATTTCTCGGCATGGCTCTCAACCCCGACCAACCTCTTGTTTACCTTTTTCACCCCCCCCCCTCTTAAGGGGATTTTCCGAAAACAAAAAAATACGTATTTCTCTATTTTAAAAGGAGATTCCAAATACCATTTTCTTACGTCTGTAAACTGTTAAATTTTCGAGATATAGATATACACATTTTTAAAGTTCCCCCCCCCCTTATTCACCCCTTTGGGGAAGGAATATCCAATAATCCTCCCTTAATGAGCACGTACACTGTAATATAAATGCATCCCCAAAATTCCGTTCCTTTATGTCCCGTCCTGGACGAGACAATCATACAGAATGTGCCAAGTTATCTAATTCCACAGCTACTTTCCGCCAATATTCAGGCATGATGTTTTACTCGGGACGCAGCAGTAATCCCATCTACAAAGATGATTAGCAGCAGAAGAGACAAATCCACGGCCGACTTGATGCGTCTCTGTAGAGCGCAGCGAGGGATCCAGTCGGCCGTGAACAAATCACATCACAACAATGGTCAATGCAATGTTATTGTCCATCATTTTTATGAGCTTTCGATGTTGTAGGATTTCACATTTAGTTTTCTTCCAACTCTAGGATATGAGCATCTAACATAAACGCAGTCCTTCCTTCTTTCATGATTCCCGTTTCCCTTAGGCCTATTCTTCAAGCGATTGTTCCTTTACTATTATTTTCCATTTTTATAATCATCTTCGCAATTTTACTTGTCCATACGGACAGGTGACTACGCAGTTTTACACCTTAAGAAATGATAAAATCCATCACCAGTTAACACTATTAAAAAAATTTCCAAGTCAGCAATGCTCGGCGTTGATATGGTCCAAGCAACAAAAGTCTAAATTCATGAATTTTATTAGGCTATAATAATTGGTATGGTAAAACTGTATAAGACATAAATGATTAGAGCTTGTATTCTCTATAACTTGTGTTATGAAATAATTTTCGAAAGAACCAATAACATAGGTATTTATAAAAAGAAAGATATAGACACCTTTCCCTAAACTACCACTTTATCCAGCGTGAATATAATTTATAACCTACACTGTAGTACATCGCTCCCAGACTTCACACACCGATTTTCATTAAATTATCTTCAGCAATTTTCTCGTGATGCCCGTACATGCATACAGATAGCCAGACATGACGGAAAATTAAAAACGTGCATTTCCTTGTTTCTGTGGACACGAGCGATAGAGAAATACCACTGCTTTTAAATTCTTACTTTAAGTCTTCCAAGTAAATTAGGAGATATTGTAATATTTGTGTATAAACAATCGCTGGGTGGTAAATAGAACAGGGATACATTTCTTGACAACCCATTGTTTCTCAGTCACCAGAACTCAGTTTGGTCAACGTCAGACTCGTTGGCTGAATGGTCAGCGTACTGGCCTTCGATTCAGAGGGTCCCGGGTTCTATTCCCGGCCGGGTCGGAGCTTTTAACCTTCATTGGTTAATTCCAATCGCTCGAGGGCTGGGTGTTTGTGCTGCCCCCCAAAATCCCTGCAACTCACACACCACACATCCACCACAATAACACGCAGTTACCTACACATGGCAGATGCCACCCACCCTAATCGGAGTGTCTGCCTTACAAGTGCTACACTCGGCTAAAAATAGCCACACGAAATTCAAATTAAGTTTGGTCAAAATATTTTTAGGACTTTTTTTTACTTATTTGATAGCAATTTACATACATATTAGGGCATTTTAATGATCATTTTCAGCGATTTTTACGTCATCAACATCCAAACCTATACATAAGCGTTGTTCAGTTGAAACATTGACTGGTACATAAAAACTTATATGTGTGTGTTGGACAACATATACTATATCAAAACGACAGCATACTGATGATAGTTTGAAAGTCAACAAATAATCATCCCCACCTGGCCCAACGCTGGACAAGTTCCTCTGAACCCTTTACAAAAAACAACACTGGTTGCTGGTTGAACCACGGATCCACAACATCAGGAAAGATTTCCTCTTCAGGGCTTTCTTTATTAGATCAAAAACGTGGCAGTTGCAAAAGTGCCTGTAAGGCGGCTGATCCAGAAGACCCCAGCGAAAACACCGCCCACTGTCCATTGCTGCGCTGCCACCTTGGCGTGCCTTATTGTAGAGCACAACCACACCTCTTGACAATTTTCCCGGTCAAATTACCCTCCTTGTACAAGAATTGAATTATACCGCGTTGTATTCCTTTGTATGAAAGCATCAAACCCTTAGAGGACGTATGTCCCAAACTGATCCCGTTCTGAGTTGTTACTACAAACAACAAACCACGCAGTGCTGCCACCGCATGGCTGTTCAGTCAGTTATTTCCAATGTAGTCAGCTCTATCTATGAACAGCCCTTATCTATACAGTGTACTAGCCGTGTCTGGGGCTTCACCGATGCTAAAGTCAGCCTTATATGCAGAGTATAATGGAGATGTACTTAGGTCAGAGAAAAAAACTGTATGTTCTTAGGGATATGAGACGAATTTTGTTTATCAATAATAATAATAATAATAATAATAATAATAATAATAATAATAATAATAATAATAATAATATACTTTACGTCCCACTAACTACAATTGTACGGCTTTCAGTGACGCCGAGGTGCTGGAATTTGGACCCGCAGGAGGTCTTTTGCGTGCCAGTAAATCTACCGACACGAGGCTGACGTATTTGAGTACCTTCAAATACCACAGGACTTGGCCAGGATCGAACCTGCCAAGTTGGGCAGCCACTCAGCCTGGCAATTTTGTTGATTAGTCTGGTCCTTCTTGCCATAGTGAAATAATATCTACCCTATGTTACCCCTACGATATAAGAACGATGTCAGTGAATGTTTAACTGAATCCGTCCAGTAGTGTTCGAGATTAGCCTAGTATGAAGTTTGTCTCAGTCAAGTTGCCGGTTATTCCCTGTGCCCTGACCGTGCGAGTGGATGATGCAATAACCACCTTGCCCAGTGATGTCATGGTTTGAACTAGTCTGCGATAAGCTTCCGTACAATGTATAGCGTGATTGTTTCTTACACAGCAGTAATTGATCGGTTTAGTGGGTTTCATGGGTTTAAGTGTTGAACAGTTTATGTTCATGTGCTGTAGATTTTTAAATGCAATTCGCACAGAAATGCTGAAGATTCTTGAGACTTACTTGAAGAGATGGAACCTGAATATCATCGTACTGTACAACGCTTGTCTACAGGCTAAGGGAGAGCATTTTCAACACTTATTATGATGGGGTAGATTCTATTGTTTTTACTGTGATTATTCATTCATCGACGTTGATGGGTTTTCTACGGGCGTACGGGAAGAATGTGACGGCTACCGCGCTCTCATTTACCGACACGTGGCATGCAGGAAGGACGGCAAACCTTGCGGGACTCGTCTTGATTACATGCAGAAGATATAAATGTGAAATTCCACTTACTCATCGCGATATCTCAGGAACCCTCACACTGATGAGAATGATATTTGTCATAGAGGTTCCTCTTAGGCCATGACTTAGAAGTAAGACACTTTTCTGAAAAATCCTACCTCTAAGTGGTAAAAGTAAGGGAAATGAAATGGCGTATGGCTTTTAGTGCCGGGAGTGTCCGAGGACATGTTCGACTCGCTGAGGTGCAGGTCTTTTGATTTGACCACCATAGGCGACCTGCGCTTCGTGATGGGGATGAAATGATGATGAAGACAGCACATACACCCAGCCCCAGTGCCAGCGAAATTAATCAATGATGGTTAAAATTCTCGACCCTGCCGGGAATCGAACCCGGGACCCCTGTGGCCAAAGGCCAGCAAGTTAACCATTTAGCCAGGGAGCCGGACAAAGTAAGGGAGTAAAAACACGAAAGTTTTAATCCACCTGATAGCCGCCCCTATTAGGAAATCGAAAGATCGGCCTCCTAATCAGTACATATGAACAATATATTATTTGATGTTTGGATTAAGCGAATTGTCTCTTTCAGATTTTATTTGAAAAAATGTAATACATGGTACTTCAAGTCAGGGAGTAAGAGTGGTGTCTTAACAATCGCCAATGAATGTTTCAACGCAGAGTCCGCTTTGGTCTGGATAGTAGTGTCCGGGATTTTGTTTATTCTTAAGAAGTTCAGCGTGTCCTTGGGAACTGCCCTCTAGCGCCATTCATAAGGTCAATGACTTCCAATTTTTGAATTTCATTCTTCTTTCCGAGATCCTCAAGGCATAGTTCATGTAGAGGTTTTTTTTTTTTCGCCTCACACACTAATCGAGGCTGCTGCTCATTTTCCTCGAATCTTATAGTGGGATCAATCACCATACCCGTACCTTTCACCGGGTCGATGACAACAATATCAGATCGTCTTGTGGATCCATTTGTTGGAAGACATCCTACTTCTTCATAGATCTCCAGGTGTTGTTGTTTACGGAGGCTTCCAACAGTCAATGTGCAAACTGTATTGTGCCGATTGATTCTCATCAGCTCTCCCTTTCGACACAAACTTAATGCATGAGGTAAAGTTTCGAACTCGTCTCATCTTCTACAACGGGATGCATTAAGCCTCCTTCCAGGGAGAGATCGAACTGGGATAGCATTACAGTTCATTTTAATTGTTTCTATCCATTGTCCGCATGACATTATTACTGATTCAAGCAATATTTGGAATGTTATGTCACGGGCCGCAATGATAGTTTATTTTTATGCCACGTGGTAGCTAGTGCCAAGGTGTAAGAAGAATACTGGTTGACAAAGTCGGTCACCTACCTCCGAGGACATAAATGAATAATTTTAGAAAGTATTGCAATGGATGATGGGTGTACTAGAGGGGAATTAGAGGTCTTAGAGAAAGGTCATTCAAACATTTCTTTGAGCTAGGCATTTGGCCAATTATGTGACTCGTCTCACACGAATTCTTTTGCTTGCGATTATGAACTGATTTTATTTGTAATTAAATTCATGACTTCTTTATGTTGCTCGCAATTTTCGGAACATTTTAAAGTCGTTAGAACATATATCATTTCCTCGATTGCCATAATGGCTCTGACGTTGTTGAGAGGGACAAGTAAATTACTACTGTATATAAAATATTAATATTATGTTTAAATAAATGGCGGTAGATTGATTAATCTCTCATTGGATCAATTCACTGCTGACTATAAACACTGGTAGACATATGCATACGGAGGGAGCGTTAGTCATGACACTTTATCGTATTTCTTGACGTATTATTTATGAAGATTACATTTGGATACATTTCATCTTATACATATTTCATGATCATTAAACATTCCAGGGCTAAGAATTCCTCAGAGAATTATTTGACATTCTTTTCTTCTTTCTTCTTTTTCTACCGCTTATCCTACACCTGTGGGGTCGCGGGTGCGAACTGTGTCGCATATGTGGATTTGGCCCTGTTTTACGGCCGGATGCCCTTCCTGACGCCAACCCTATATGAAGGGATGTAATCACTATTGCGTGTTTCTGTGGTGGTTGGTAGTGTAGTGTGTTGTGTGAATATGAAGAGGAAAGTGTTGGGACAAACACAAACACCCAGTCCCCGGGCTAGAAGAATTAATCAGAGACGATTAAAATCCCCGACCCGGCCGGGAATCGAACCCGGGACCCTCTGAACCGAAGGCCAGTACGCTGACCATTCAGCCAACGAGTCGGACAGAGAATTATTTGACATTAAGAAATAGAATTTAAATCCGCTTCGTCCTCACAGTGTATTGCAACGTGAATATTTTCTTCTCAACAGTTGTGTCTCCAAATTTAGGATCCAGTCCAATATGTGGTTTATGAATGAAATTAATAAAAAGAAAAGTAAGGTTGATTTGAAATGAATGCGTATTTTATGAAACCACTTTTATCAAACTTTACGAGCAACCTTGAATCATAGTCTTATATTATTGAGTTCCTTTCCTTCTACGGGGATGAGTGACTCAGTGAGTTTTTCCTATTATTATTATTATTATTATTATTATTATTATTATTATTATTATTATTATTATTATTATTACGCTTCATAGGTTGAAAATTCTTAAATAATAATGTTATTGGCTGTACGGCCCATTAACTACTTTTACGGTTTTCAGAGACGCCTAGGTACCGAATTCAGCCCCTCAGGAGTTATTTTACGTGCCAGTAAATCTACCGACAGAAGGCTGACGTATTTGAGCACCTTCAAATACCACCGAACTGAGCCAGGATCGAAACTGCCAATTGGACTCAGAAGGCCAGCGCCTCAACCGTCTGAGCCACTCAGCCCGACTTGAAAATGCTTCCCATCTACAGTTTACGTAACGAGAAGTCTATTCACTGGCGAAAAACGAAAAGGCAACTCACAAACAGGTGAATACTTGAAACATTAAAATACACATGGATTACGCGTATTTATTTATTTATTTATTTATTTATTTATTTATTTATTTATTTATTTATTTATTTATTTATTTATTTATTTATTTATTTATTTATACAGTGGCGAATTTAGGACTCTTGGTCTACTCTTACACTTAACCACACACAAATTTTAGATTTTATAGCATTCATTTAAAGTATCCTGGTAATTAATAATGAGATAAAAACGAGGAAAATCGGATTACATCGTCACTGTCACAGTAGTTTAGAATTCCTCTTCAGGTGGGAAGCAGTATGCTAGTACTATAGAATCAACGGAGCCAATTAGTACCGGGCGAGTTGTCCGTGCGGTTAGGAGCGCGTAGCTGTGAGCTCGCATCCGGGAGATTATTGGTTCGAACGCCGCTGTCGGCAGCCCTGAAGATGGTGTTTCGTGGTTTCCTATATTCACACCAGGAAAATGCTGGGTCTGTACCATAATTATGGCCACGGCCGCTTCCTTCCCATTCCTAGGCTGTTCCTGTCCCATCGTCGCCATAATATCGATCTGTGTCGGTGCGACGTAAAGCAAATATCAAAAAAGGAGCCAATTAGGAGGACGAGAGCAGTGCAAGTGTAGGGTGTCATTGCGAACAAGTAACGAGCCTTGCAATGGTGAGAGAACCGCCGCGCCTTTGTGCACTTTAATGACTTTGCAAAGAGTCGCATTGTCGTCTTTTTAAAAACAAATTGGTATTATACGAAAGGTTTCTTGGAATGACAAAGTGAAGATGATCTCATGGTGACTGAGTTCAAGACCGACTTGCGGAACCACAGCTCGTGAAGACTTGTAAGGTCGTGTCGTTTAAAGCAAAGGCTACGGCCTCACGAGCAGTATTTACTGCTGGAAACCTGCGACAAATGAAGCAGCTATAACTTTCGCAAATTAGGGGGCCACACCACTGATCTTCGGAGCGTCAAATGTCGCTACTGTGAGGAGGTAACACCGAGCCGTCCGCGATATGTAGCGTCAAAAGCCATTCCTGTTGTAGCAAACATGTCACAGTGTGTGCAAAACATAGCGAAAAGTAGGCTTCTGAACAGGCGATTAATAACGGATATATGTTAATAATCTGTCGTTGACGCCTATCCTTTCCAAGGAGCAACTTAGCAACCCATCCCTCTTTCCACAAGGATATTAAGATTGATTTCAGGATGATAGGGCCGTGAAAAGAAGTCTACTTTTCAAACAGCTACTTTGGAATTATATCCATAAAAATACAGGCACCGGGCGAGTTGGCCGTGCGCGTAGAGGCGCGCGGCTGTTAGCTTGCATCCGGGAGATAGTAGGTTCGAATCCCACTATCGGCAGCCCTGAAAATGGTTTTCCGTTGTTTCCCATTTTCACACCAGGCAAATGCTGGGGCTGTACCTTAATGAAGGCCACGGCCGCTTCGTTCCAACTCCTAGGCCTTTCCTATCCCATCGTCGCCATAAGATCTATCTGTGTCGGTGCGACGTAAAGCCCCTAGCAAAAAAAAAAAAAAAAAAAAAAAAAAAAATATACAGGTCCATGGTACACATATCCATTGTTGCAAAAGTCACAAAAGTGTTTTGCGAGACAACAGATAATGTTTTTCAGTTGAAAATTTGTGCAAAATGATGGCTGTGAACTGCAATTCATCACTCAGCATTCACAGCCGGACCATTCCTGCTTCAACCTCCAAGGAATAAATTTAGGTTTATTATTATCAATACTAACCTGACTTGTCTATCGCCATTATTTTTATTTTAATAGTGCATATTTATTGGCATATTTTCAAGTTTTAAGACCATATTTGCATACACATTTCTTAGTTTTTTAGGGCTTGAACTTCCGAGCCTTAGTTATCAAACAGCTCTCCAGAAGGCATGGCTGATAGTTAACACCATTGCAGCACTCAACCCAGAATTAAAATGGCTTGATTCATCGGGAATCGAACCCGGGATCCTAAAGTAGGCACTCTACCTTTACAGTACGGGGCTGGAAGACAAAGTGAGAGCAACTTGGCCAAATAGAAAACTATACCTTAACTACATCAGTCAATATTTTTTCAATGTTAGGGAACGCACGGAGACTTTGAAAGAAACTCTCATGGTCAGAAAACAATGCCATTATTTCTAGCACGTACATATATACGTATATAATCTTGGTTTCCCCTTTCTAATGCACGTGAGAAAGGCAGCGTAATTACCACATCAGGCATTCACTGAGTGTAATTCTGTACCTTGAACAATGAGTTATGTCTATCTTGGTTTACAGAAACACAGCCGTGCATTGAAGGACACAGCCAGGGTCGAGATGTGCATGACTACAACTTAATTCGAAATATTCCAATAAACCATATAAAGAACTCACAGTTTCCATACTCCTGAGATGGCAGTACAGTTAAGAGACAAGATGAAGACATAATAAAAATATCGCTGAGAGTTCACAGTGACGGAAAACATTTTCGACAACAAAAAGTACCCGGGTATTGTGAATACAGAGCGGGGGTTTTGGATTTCAAACATGAAAAATGAAAATAAAAACAGTGACTACAAAATGGTGTTTTCAATGCTCTGAGTGAATTTAGACATAGAAATAAAGTTTGACAGTCTGCCAACTGAAGTGGGGTTGAGATTCTGATGCAATATTGTGCATTACAAATTTCACCAAAGGAACAATAATACATATATGTATATATATATATATATTTGCTAGTTGCTTTACGTCGCACCGACACAGATAGGTCTTATGGCGACGATGGGAGAGGGAAGGGCTAGGAGTGGGAAGGAAGCGGCCGTGGCCTTACTTAAGGTACAGCCTTAGCATTTGCCTGGTGTGAAAATGGGAAACCACGGAAAACCATCTTCAGGGCTGCCGACAGTGGGGTTCGAACCTACTATCTCCCGAATACTGGATACTGGCCGCACTTAAGCGACTGCAGCTATCGAGCTCGGTAACAATAATATACATGTTTGACAACTAAATATAAGTAAGACGTGATTATACAATAAAAATGTCATTTACTATTTGTCTACACACTAAGAAAGTAACAGACACTAGACATAACTACACTGACACATTAAATGATCGTGAATGAGACTGCCAGACTGTCGAATGCGCGCGGCAAGCAGTTGAATCATACCTCAGTCTCCTAAACCTTGGCAAAAATATACCCCTGTTACCCTTCCTCACAGCACATGCTACTCTTGCTGCTGCGCGAATCTCCATTACTTGCTGTGGCACTGTACAATTCGGTTAGCCGCGGCGAACGACATTTTGTGCGTACCTCCGCTAAGTATTCCTTAATATTTAAAGAAATCAACGGAAGGAATTAACTGATAAGACAACAGGAGTGTCCACTTCTGTGGCGTAGTGGTTAGTGTGGTTAGCTGCCACCCTTTGAGGCCCGGGTTCAATTTCCGGCTCTGCCACGGAATTTTAAAAGTGGTACGACGTCTGGAACGGCGTCTACACAGCCTCTGGAGGTCGACTGAGTAGAAGTGGGTTCGATTCACACCTCAGCCATTCTCGAAGTTGTTTTCCGTGGTTTCCCACTTTTTCCACAGGCAACTTCCGGGATGGTACCTAACTTAAGGCCACGGCCTCTTCCTTCCCTCTTCCTTGACTATCCCTTCCAATCTTTCCTTCCGCCTTAAGGCCTCTCTTTAGCATAGCAAGTGAGACCACCTGGGCGTGGTACTGGACCTCCTTCCTAGTTGTATTCCGCGACCCACAGTCTCACTGCCCTTGAGGTGATAGAGGTGGGATCCCTCGCTGAGAAACAGGGAAACATCCAATCCTGGAGGGTAAACTGAAACAGTCTTTGTGGTCCGATTTTTGTACCTTCTAGTACAATTTAGGAAACCAATCTCCTAATTTGTACCGATGCGTAATTGATACAATTAATTTCAAAGAATAGCCTCTGAATACTTAATGATGTTAGTTATAATATTTATTTGAACTCTCTTTTCGAATTTGTAATATCTGCACAATTTAACGAAAAATTTAAAAATTGTTCTCGGCAACTCATAAAAAAAAAATACTGACCATTCACTTTAATAGTATCTCTTCTTCTCTTTTCCAACTCCTGATTGTGTATCTGAGGACTAGGAACGAACAGTGGGATCGATTTTTTCTCCCATCTTCGCATGTCCTTTTGTCGACTGATTGCAATACTGTCGATTCGTTTGAAGATTCCATTCTCGGCCTAACAGTGAAGCTATTCACAGACTGTTAATACTTTACTACGAATAACATTAGCCATCAGCTCATGTATTATGTTATGTCGTCTAAGTCATAATGTTTCCCGCTTGAAACACTCACCGTAGTATAGTGGCCTGTGCAGTGGAGCGTCCAGGAAGAGAACGTACAGGTGAGACCATAGCATTAATTTTCAAAATGTCCCTCAGTTCATAGCTAGAAAGGATTTCCCTCTTTACAACCCATATGTTAGCAAATAGTTATATTCCTTTTTCCTTTATGAGGACAAGAACACAATGTGATACACTCTTGCTCTCGGAGATGAACTGTCGAGCAGATTTATGTGCTCCTCAAACGTTAACGTGTGGTTGAAGTAAATGGGTCGTTGTAATCGTTCGATTTTGCAGCATTTATGAAGCTAACACGTCCCACGTCCGCGTTAGAATGAGTTAGCGACAACGCATACAACCCAAGATTTGATATTTTCCTAAATGGATTAGGACCTGCCGAATCTCTATGAATTCAGCTACATCCTAAATTTATCAGTGTTTTCTGTTTCATATCACTGCACAGTTTGAAGAAATTTTCCACTAAAAGTCGACCTATAAGAAGTTTTTCGGAATCTTTTCAACTCTGGCTACTTGAACCGGATATATCAATACTGGTCCGACAAACTGATTAATCTGTCAGTTTTTGGTTTGGTTGAAGTAAATGGGTTGTAGTAAACTATTCGAGGTTATTTTTTAAATAATCTACGGTTGAATTGAATGTTAATGTATGTTTGAAAGTTGGAACTAAATGGTTGATCTCTTGTTAAGGAGTGATGCCTGCAATCTTCCTACGCACTGTTTCAATATTTTCGTTTTCACTTGCTCGTTAACATATTAATATGAAGTCCCTTGTTTGTTAAATGTTATTGTTTGTTTTCTTGCTGTTAATATTTTATATTGTTATTCATTCAGTGTAAAATGGTTTACTTGGTACTACCTTGTATCTGAATATTCCTAAATAAATAATAAATAATTAAAATTGGACTCATTTTCCTAAACTGTAGACCTCAGGGTGTATTCTACGGGTTACCGGGGCTACCGCCGGTAGCACAAGAACATTACATTAAAAATACATAACACTTTTATTACAGTTTCAACAGAGCATTCAAACAATCGTGACATGCATGCGCATTCTTCTTTATCGAAAGAAATGATGTTTAGTGCGTGTTGAACGCGGCAACGCTGTAGAAACCGCGACCGGAGAGCGGCAGCCTTCCGCCCCCCCCCCCCCTCATCCCTAGAGCCCTGCGCGGATATACTAAATAATATCCGCATCCACACTTCCTTCATCCGCACCCACATCCGCAAAATGGTTATCCGTGGATAATTTAAATATTTAACTACAGTATATTACTCCCAAGATATTGAAACAGATCTGTTAATCAGGCAATCATAATTGGATCACGAAAATTACTGAACAGCTCAAACAATGTTGCAATCCCGCCTATCCTACTGAATGGTAACATTATTCCCTAAAGTAAAACAGTTAAAAATCTGGGCGTAATAATGAATGAAACACTTAATTGGTCTGATCACACGAAAAAAATCTGTAAAAAGATTTTTGAAGCGCTTCACCCTCTTAAACGACAAAGGGATATATTTCCATTTGAGCTAAAGGCCAAACTAATACAGACACTGGTTCTCCCTATTCTTGATTATTGTGACGTTGTTCCAGTTGATATTATGAAGAGAGAAGAAACACTTAAACTTCAACGAGCACTGAATTCCTGCCTGCGATTTATTTACAATATCGGGTACGATGTTCATATCATCCCATACTATAAGGCTTTCTCATGGCTGAAGCCACACATTTTATCGATGGTGTTTAGACTATTAGCTGAAAGTCAGCCACCGTATATTTCTTCGAAATTCGCCTTTTTATCATCATTTCACAACTTAAATACACGTTCCAGATCCACTCTTTCTATTCCAATGCACCGCACAAATAAATTTAATAGATCGTTTGTAGTGATCGGCGCCAGATTATGGAATTCCCTGCCAGCTCACGTCAGAGAAACTAGCTCTTTACAAAAATGTTAGGTCACCTGCCGAGACTACCTGCTGAGTACAGCTGAGTGAATGGTTGAAGTACGAATGTGTGCGTGCCTGAGGATTAGTCATAATTAAGAGTTTTTAATATTAATTAGTTTTAGTATTAACTTATTAATTTACTTAAATTTATTCTCAATTCTATTCATTTTTGTAGTTTTCACTATTAAGTATCTCAGTATTTGATTACTATGTGGTTAAGTGGAAGAAAGGGCCTCGAGCCCTAACTTCGCCACTGAAAGAAAGGCATAAATAAATAAATAAATAAATGTATACAATAGGCCTGACACCTGGCAACAGAACCCCTACAGTCGCAGGTTTATGAGGGATTTTCCCTTGCGACAACTATCTATCTATCTATCTATCAAATGCTTTCATTCCCCACGTGGGGCGGGCCACCTAGAGGGTGGCCAAGAGATGCGGGCGGTTTGAGGAGATGTGATGGAAGAAGGAGGTGGGTAAAGGATGTGAAGAGGTAGGAGATGGGAGAGGAATTGTGCCTATGCCTGGGTATTACGCAATTGCTTTATTTAAGTCATAAGTACATGATACAAAAATACATATATGATTCACAAAAGGGTGAAGCTTAGAAGGAAGTGCCGGGGTAAAGGTGCACGAGATGGAGGGTGGCTGTCATGTGATTAAGAGAGGCGAGGAGAAGACGAAGGAGTTCAAACGTTGGGAGAGTTGTGGGGAGGAAACCAGTTGGAGGAGGGGGAGGACAAACTGGTGGAGATGGGTAAACAGGAGGAGGATCCGGCCGGGGTCGGCGACGAGGAGAGGTAAATCGGGTCGGAGGTTGGGGAGGCGAACGGGGGGTTCCACACGATGGTGGCGTCCATATAGCTGGATCCCATGAGTGATGAGTCGGTTCACGTCTTCGAGCGTCGGCAGGTAGAGGCGAACTAAAAACGTTGGACCATCAGCGCTGTGTATCCGAAACGCTCGTTGTAAGTCTAGTCTTTTCTGGCGGAGGTGAGTAGCGATGTGCGACAACTGCCGACGTATTGACCTTTGTTCCTTCCTTCCATTAATTGCGGGCACGAGCCAGTTAAGCTTAAGTCATATTTACGGCTTTATGGTTTTTAGACTCTTTTTATATCACTATTCTCCTATACCAATGTCAAGGGTCGCCTAACCACAAGCAACAACAAGAGTAAATACCTAAGTGAAAGTCAATAAACGTCATTATTTAGAAATTATCAGCAAAATTTTCCGCACTGCCGTACAGTTTGTAACCGCCAAGACACACAGGACTCTACTCATCACCCACACTCGTTCGATGCATGTCTCTACTGCTAATAATAAGAGTTGGTGTCTGACATTTCTTAGAGGGAGGTCCGTTTACTGCTTGCCGAGGCGGGATAAAGGGAGTGGCTGTGTGGTTGCCATGGAAACGAGGGTGCGGCGACTGCGGTTGCCATGGAGATAAAACTTCAGGGCAGCTCATCTTTCTGGGAGTTGCCAAACCTCTCACTGTCACTGATAAGAACCTGATTGTTTGTATAAGAGTGATCGCAAATGGGACGACACCGCCTGGCCAGGTAGTCTACAACAGATCACAGCGGTCAGAATGAAGGAGGGAACAAGTGAGCCGGAAGCGAGGGGTAAGAGCATGTGAAAGGAATGCTGGAATGTGGCAACATCGTGAAATAGCACGTGCAGTGCTCCTCCCTCCAACCTTACCTGTCAGGCGCCAACTCTTATTTTTAGCAGTATAGCACTGATAGCGAGGCAGTTGCCGCTACAGCTAGCAGTTTCTTACCTAGTTAATGTTTAACGCAACAAGTAGCGTACAGTACAATAAATTTACATTATCGCGCCCATAGATGTGAATATTTTACATTAATTTAATTTAATTTAATTAATGTTTACTTTAGCATCTTGTTTTAACTAAGCCAGCTTTGGTTTCGTGAGAAGATGCTGGAACAAACACCTGTGAGGGATTTAAATGCCAATGACTGTATAATAGAGTGTTTGTTAAAAGTTCCTTTCAGCCATCGTCCATATAGTGGCAAAATTCAAATTATGATAAAACAGACTAAACCAAGTGATTCCTGAAGTTTTAAAACTGGCAACATTTCAAGTGACAATGCCTGCAACCTCAGCATCTGTAGGAAGAACGTTTTCCAGAGCATAAAGTCATACTGCCGTTCAACACAGACACAAGAACGTGTATGCGGTTTGGCATAAATGTCAACCGAAAAGTGTTGTATACAAGGAACTTGGTATACAAGGCACAACATAAAAGTTTATTGCTTCAACACATTTATACAATATGTACATGAAATAGAACGAAACTTTTCTTGAAGCTTGTGGAGTTGCACAAGTTTAATGTTAATATAAGGTAGTAGGCTGAGGGCCTGAATAATGTTTACATAGATATAATTTGAGATTCCTATATACATTCAATCTTGTCTTGATGAGACAGTCTGTTCAAATGAGAGAATGTTCTTGATAGTCGAAAACTATCACTCATGTGGAACTTGTAGAGAGACTTCGTATTAGCAGAATGCTAACACGACGCGTATAACTTGCAAGGAACTTGCGTCTAATGTTCATATATAGCAGAATGCTATGATTGGAGTCGGAGCACTGTAGAGGACTTGAGTGAGTAGCAGAATGCTTGGATGGGTGCTCGACGTGGCTACGGGATGCAGGATGAATGAGGCAATGTCCAGAGGTGAAACCTCACGGCTAGGAATCAGTCCACCTATTCAGAACACATTTTTAAGAGGGTGCCTCCGTGTCTGACTTGCGGTGTAGTCTGGTCGTTGGACACTGTAGGAGTCCTGGAGAGGCGAGAAACGTTGCTCCTTCTATAGCGCTGGCTGACGTCACAGACGATCACGTCAGCGCACTGAAGTCTGCCTCGAGGTCTCTGGAAACATCCATGCGTCGGGCGGGCTGCGGAGATAGTAGGCGCGGAAGACACAGTCCTTTCTTCAGAAACTTCACAAACGGCCCGACTTCAATGACGACATCATCAAGGAGTTGTCATCCCAAACCATACGTCTCGACTTCACTAGATTTAAAAAATGTATTTATTTGTGTGTATTATTAGGCTGAGTGGTAGCCCAGACCTTCAGAACAGTCTACGCCACTGGTAAACCTACTTTAAAGTATTATTTTATGTAAGGTTATTTGTAAGACATGTGATATAATGTTTATGTTGAAAATATTTCTTAGGAGAAAAATAGGTCCCCAAACTACGAAAAACGTAAAAGTAAGCAATTTCCTCAAATTGCGCCGAACGTTAAAGGGTTAAAGGGCCCGGAAAGGATTCTCAAGTTGTGAGTCTTTGATACCTCTCTGAAACTACGAAAAAAAAAAAATCGGAAATTACTTCAGGCCTAAATGCAGTTCCAAAAAAACCGAAAACCGTTTGTTTCTTATCTCGTTTGCTTTCTGATTCAAATCCTAGCCATTTTACACTTAAGAAAATGGAAATTGCAACACCATGAAGGCATTGGTCATTTGTGTTGATTTTCAAGATATGGAACGATGTCATGTAGGTATGTAAACGATCAAAGTTTCAGATCCATTGGATTGTTGCTACAGGTCTCCCCACGTGATTGGTCGCGGAGGAATCAACTCCAGTATACGGACCCTGGTGTAGCGTACTTGACTTGCAGTCTGTGCAGTGAAGTGTTCCCATTCAAACATGCCTCGACGACAGAGAAGAGCACGCTATCAACAACTGTCGCCGTTTGAGAGGCCTCGGATAATTGAGCTGTGTGAGGCTGGATTATCGCTAAGGATTGTCGCTGCACGTGTTGGCCGACAGGCATCTACGGTACAACGTGTTTGGCAGCAGTGGTCAAATGAAGGTACCCACATTCCTAGACCTGGCACAGGCCCAGCGCGACAGACAACTGTGAGAGAGGATCGCCGCATCATTCGGATGGCCCGGATGGAACCCCATTCAACAGCAGCCCAAATTCGAGCAGCTGTGGCACCCCACGTTACACAACAAACAGTTGGTAATGCCTGCGTGCAGCTGGCTTACGAGCCCGTGTCCCTGCAGAAGGTGTTCCATTGACCCCACAACAGCGACGTGTAAGGCTGGCCTGGTGTCGAGAAAGATCGACGTGCGTCGACGAATGGCATAGGGTCGTCTTTAGTGATGAATCGCGCTTCTGTCTTGCCCGCAGTGATCGCCGGAATCGTGTGCGCCGACGTACCGGGGAGAGGGGCCGCCCAGATCTTATTGTCGAGAGGCACACAGGGCCAACACCAAGCATTATGGTCTGGGGAGCTATTGGCTTTAATGTGAAATCACAATTAGTGCTTGTTGAGGGCACTATGACTGCTTGACAGTACGTTGATAGGGTACTCAATCCAGTGGTTGTCCCTATGATGGCGAACATTGCTAATGCGATGTTTCAGCAGGGCAGTGCCCGGGTTCACACTACACGCATCTCCAAAGAAGCTCTCCACGACATCACAACCTTAGAATGGCCCGCCAGATCCCCGGACCTCAGTCCTATTGAGCATGTGTGGGACATGATGGGTCGACAAGTGGCCAACCGTCCTCAGCCACCCACAACTCTGGAACAACTGACCCATGCAGTGCAGCAAGTATGGGCCACAATTCCTCAGGAAGCGATCCAGGGCCTTATTGACTCCATGCCTCGACAAATTCATCAATGTATTGCAGCTCGTGGTGGGCACATCCTGTATTGATTGTTGTTCAAACTTGCAGTCAGAGGGACCTGAAAGTGTAATCATCGAATCACAACCGAACACTCGTCCTGCGTGTTCAATTGCAGAAATGTAGCCCCACTCCTTCTGGGTGTTGCAATTTCCATTTTCTTCAGTGTAACTTATTTACTTAATTCTTTCTGTAATGTGTTCCTTGGTTCAATACCCCCAGGAGATACTTTTTATTTGTTTAATAATATCCACACCTAATGTAGTTAAAAAGGCTGTGAAACTCTGCATTGACTCACATTAGCGCTCGTTGTGGTGCTTGAGTGAAACAATGCATAGATTCAAATTACCCCTCGTAGTGGTAGAAAAAGGCAAATTACCAATCTAATCGACCGGGTAAGGCATCATTCAGGCACATCGTAAGAAACGCTTAGTATGTCCTTTGCGTTTGAAAAAGAAAAATTGATTACAAATGCATCAACAATAAGATGTAGTGATGAACCCGGTTCCATTTGGCAATCAGACGAAAATGTAATAGTGATCGACAGACGGTGAAAAGATAGTGTCAAGAATGAACAGGAGCCTGCCAAGAAACGACAACGTAAAGTTTGTAATCGGAAGAAAGTTATAAAAGTTCATGAACAACGAGTAGATTCGTTTAAACAATACATGGACGTGAATTTCTTCGGTAACACGCTTCATGAAATCTGTCACGTGTGTAGCACACATATAGCCATTCTTGTTACTGTTCTACGATGGAAGTTGGATCACATGAACGGAAGATGTCGACACGCAAGTGACTATTATTAGAAATTGCACCAGCACCGGATATAGACGATGATAAGTAGAATTGGCCAACACTTAGGCCTACTCATTATTCCTTTTTTGCCGCTGTTCCAGATGGAACGTTCCTCTAAAACGAAGTGGTGTTTTATCAATATGAACATCGTGCATGCACGTACTGCAAACTTTGCATTCGATGATTAAGAAAAGGATTGTAATTTTTAGGAATAAATGAAGATTATTGTGCTGGACAAAGCGGAGGCGGAACAGGTTTTTCTCCGGGTACTCCGGTTTTCCCTGTCATCTTTCATTCCAGCAACACTCTCCATTCTCATTTTATAGCATCTATCAGTCATTAATATATCACTTTGGGAGTGGCGACCCCATCGTACTAACAGCCTATATATGCTTCATTCATTACACTCCTGACCCGGTCAATGAATGGAAAACAGGTTGTAGGTTTTCATTTTCAAATGAAGATTATGTTATCATACTTTATTATATATGATTTACCTAAAATTCGTAGCTCATATTCCTAGGATATTTTCATCGTCCAGTTGCTTACCTGAAGGTTTCTTTTTCGTAAATGATCGGTAATCCGAAAAATTATTTATCCGGAAAGCCCCAATTTCCAATTGTTTCGGATAATAGATGCCCTTCTATATCCTTAAATATTTCGTTGTCTATTATTTTGGCATGCAGACAGTATATAGAGCTTGTAAACTTGGCCACAGAAGCGTATTTATTTGTTGTCTCACGGATCTTGAACAATGGCCCAGTGTGAAATGAGCATGTGAGCTCACCATCGACTTTTCTATAAGCGTACAGTACAATATATATGGTTTCCTACAAAGACACAGCTGCTGTAACAAGGAAAGGTATTTTTACCACGTGCGGCCTTGACTTCCTTTTGGATACCATCCAATTCCTTGGAACAAAAAACTGGCTTCAGGGGAACAATTAAATCAACCCTCAGTGACCTCAGCCCAAGATTAAGTCGTACCTTTCACCACTCTTCTATAAGATGAATATGAATAAGGTCGAGATAAAGGCAATGCAACACGAAGAACTGGGTGGCAACGAGGAAATGGAACCTGTGTTCTCAGAAATAAATGTATTCACACTGATTCAAGACTGGCAAACAAAAAGGTTCAGAGCTGAGCTGTGCATTCCCGCCTCCTTGATTTCCAGGTTATTTTCCCATATTTTCTTACATCTTACACCCTTTCTAATTCGGTTCCTCATCCCCACTAAAGTGGTCCATTGTAGTAGTGCTAAAGATATATATTTCTCCTTTATGAATTACTGTATATTTTAACACCACGACACTTAATTCGTACTACCTAAACAGTTTAAGCACTGATAGAATCAGAAGTTACATCACGAATATTAGGTTATACATTAGTATACTGTCAGGGTCCACTTTGTCACAACTTTAATCTCCTTCGCAGCTTTCAATGAAAAACCAAATTGAAAATGTGCAACACAAACTATATTAACATTTATTTAAAACGTATGTACTTGCAATGCGTTACGGCAAATCATTATTTAGAAATCCACTCACACGACCCATCGAGCTACTATACGTGACTGCAGAAAATCATACATCAACGTTTCTAGTTGATGGTGGTATAATGCTTGCCAAAGTTTGTTGAGAATCATTCGAATGGTTTCAGTTTTGTCCAGAAGAAATGTTTGCACTCTGTTGAACTTGTAAATACAAGTGATGAAATATTTTCACCAGACTACACAACGAATACTGCTCGAAAAGTAACTTAATCCAATGTTATATTTCGTAGGCAATCTTGATATTTTTAGAAATGAGTCACTAATGTGTTCAGTCTATTAGCTGAATAAGTGTAACCATTGTTTCGTAAAGAATAATACTTATTAAATGCGTTTAAGATTTTAAATATTCATCCCTTCACCGTATTTTCTGGCCCCTTAGCTGGAGGATCAGCTTAACGGCCTTCGGTTCAGAGGGCCCTAGGTTTCGATTACCGCCCTGCTCGGAGATTCCTGAAAGACCATGATATTTATCATTGTGAAAATGAAATAGCGAATGGCTTTTAGTGCCAGGAGTGTCCGAGGACAAGTTCGGCTCGCCAGATGTAGGTCTCTTTTTCATTTGAAGCCCGTAGGCGACCTTCGCGTCGTGATGAGGATGAAATGATGCTGAAGACGACACATACACACAGTCCCGTGCCAGTGGAATTAACCAATTATGGTTAAAATTCACGACCCTGCCGGAAATCGAAACCGCGACCTCTGTGACCAAAGGCCAGCGCGCTAAGTATTTAGCCATGGATCCAGTGCCGAGGTTACGAATAGTGGAAGCCTTTACCTTCCACCACTCCCAGGGCCTTCATGGCCTGTACGGAGATGACTTTGCTTTTACGTAAATAAAACAAATTTTACAAGTTGCTTTACGTCGCACCAACACAGATAGCTCTTATGGCGACGATAGGGTAGGAAATGGCTAGAAGTGGTAACGAAGGTACAGCCCAGCATTTGCTGGTGTGAAAATGGGAAACCACGGAAAACCATCTTCAGGGCTGTCGACAATGGAGTTCTAATCCACTATATCCCTAATGCAAGCTCACAGCTGCACGCCCCTAACCGCACGGCCTACTCGTCCGGGGATAATTTTAAAGATAGTTTGTCATATTGTCAATAGAGTGTTGTGTTGATTTCTGCGCTTATGGTTCTGACAACAGAGGAGTAGATGCCTCTCCTGGAACATTATTTCCGGTTTTACGGAGTGAGGCATCAGAATTGGCCGAGTTTGCTTCAGTTTAAAGAACAATACGAGGAGACAAGTGCCGTCATACGGGATCAGTTTTATATCAACAAAACGGCGCCCAAGAACGAGCGTAATGGACGACTTCTCCAGCAGGTGTTACGTGTCCACCCATCAGGGTCGTAACGAATGTGATAAGGGCCCGCCTGCCAAAATAAAATTCGGGCCCCCTAAAATAAAAATTTAAACCTATGAATAACTTCATATAAATTTATTTACAGCAGGTAAACGTAATGCAATACCTGTATAGACCTATTGTCAAATTATATGAACAAAAGAAGAATCCGTTGTTGTAAGATTCTTCTTATTCTTATTCTTGTATTACCATTTTTCCCACACGTGTGGGGTCGCGGGTGCGAACTGCGTCGCACATGTGGATTTGGCCCTGTTTGAGGGACGGATGCCCTTCCTGCCGTCAACCCTATATGGAGGGATGTAATCACTATTGCGTGTTTCTGTGGTGGTTGGTAGTGTAGTGTGTTGTGTGAATATGAAGAGGAGAGTGTTGGAACGGGCAAAATACCCAGTCCCCGAGCCAGAAGAATTAGAAGCGATTAAAATCCCCGACCCGGCCGGGAATCGAATCCGGGACCCTCTGAATCGAAGGCCAGTACGCTGACGATTCAGCCAATGAGTCGGTCGTTGTTGTGAGATTATTAAAGTATAATGTTTAGTAGGTTTAACGGCTAAGCAGCTGAACTGCACCACATACCTACATGTTCGTACTTGGTTTCACTTTCATTGGCAGCATACACTGTTGTAGAATAAATTTATGAAATAAAAGTGAAATGTTCTGAAAAATTAATGCAAAATACGATCTCAGGAACACTACACATCATGAAAGTATCATTTTCTAACTAAATCACGATATTTTGGTATCAATTTTCATTGCTGTAATTATTTTTTAAATAATTTGACGTAAGTCTTTTCCTGAAGAACGTGTCGCAGGGTGGTATTGTTTACAGCTGTGCTGTGTGACACTCACAGTTATAATAACTGCTGCTAGATGCAACCACATGGCAATTCCTCTACGTACAAAGTGTGGGGAAGAAAACTATACAACCGTCCTGATCATTTCCGTGCAGAGCGACATTAGACTGTAGGTACAGATTCATTTTTCCAAGAGTCTACGGGGCCCCTTGAAGGCCCGGGCCCGAATGCATTGCAGACCCTGCAGGGCATAACATTACGCCCCTGCCACTGATGCAATACTGGGCGTTTATTTCGTCGACGATGCTGCAGGGAATACAAAAGCAGTGGTAGTCCAGAGAGAGACCTTACTATTACCTCATTCGTGCAGGACTGCGTCGTTTTTGTGGCACCAGAAACATTCCTCCAATGACAATGGATGCAGCAAGATAGAGCTACAGACCGCACTTACTCTTCTGGAACGACACTTTGGAGATAGCCTAATTTTTTGTTGAACATCATTCCTGGACCCTTTCTGCTTCCCGGATCTCACGGCCCCAGATGCCTACATATGGGGCAAGTTGAAATAACCAGTTTTCAAGACAGATGACCCACCTACGTACATTCCCGAATTGCGCGAGAATATAACGTCCTTGTATCGTTACAGCAAACTTTGTTCAACATATTCAATAATCTTCAGAAACGTTATGAACTATATGTGGCACGTGGTGGTAGGCCTACACGTTTTGAACACATGCTGTACCAACGCACATAACCATAAACCGGGCGCGCAGGTGAATTTCGTTCACCAACCTGAGTGTTTCATCTGTAGTTTTTAGTTCCTAAGAGCTACAGCCGTCGTGCTGCTAGTACCTTCCTGCGTAGTCTTATCGATACTCTCAGTGTAGCGGTATCTGTCCAGGAAATTGTACGTGTCACGAAATTCACCACGCGCCCGGCAATGTAACATTTATAGGCGCGCCCGCTTTAGGGTTAAATACATTTTAGTGTCGTTTGTTTTGCAGCATGCGGCATATGTATGACGTAAAGAGCATGGCGTGTTTCGAGAGTTACGTAGCCTTAAGTTCATGATACTCTTAAATATCCCAAGATAATGGAACATCATTTCGTCCTTCCTTCCTTCCTTCTGCCTCACCTTCCGAGATATTAAACTCCTTAGCTATTAATAGTCTCATATGACATTGCAAGTCCTTTCTTTCTTTCTTTCTTTCTTTCTTTCTTTCTTTCTTTCTTTCTTTATCCATTTACCCTCCAGGGTTGGTTTTTCCCTCTGACTCAGCGAGGGATCTTACCTCTACCGCCTCAAGGGAAGTGTCCTGGAGCGTGAAACTTGGGGTCGGTGATACAACAGGGGCGGAGGACCGGTACCTCGTCCAGGTGGCCTCACCAGCTATGCTGAACAGGAGCCTTGTAGGGGGATGGGAAGAATGGAAGGGATAGTCAAGGAAGATGGAAGGAAGCGGCCGTGGCCTTAAGTTAGGTACCATCCCGGCACTTGCCTGAAAGAGAATTGGGAAACCATGGAAAAACCACTTCGAGGATGACTGAGGTAGGACCCGAACATCCCTCTACTCAGTTGACCTCCCGATGCTGAGTGGACCCCGTTCCAGCCCTCCTACCACTTTTCCAATTTCGTGGCAGAGCCGCGAATCGAACCCGGGCCCCCAGGAGTGGCAGCTAATCACACTAACCACTACACCACAGAGGCGGACACATTGCAAGTTACAAGCACAATTTTTCTACCCATTACTGAAGAAAATTTTGCTACCATTTTACCTTGAATTTGGTACATATCAGCCGACCCTATGGTGTGCGGGTAGCTTATCTGCCGTTTACCCGAAGGCACCGGATTAAATTCCCGGCCAGGCCAGGGATTTTTACCTGGATCTGAGGTCTGGGTTACGTGAATACAATTCAGGAGCCATCTGTCTGTTACAAGGCGGACCCGGTCTAGAAAGCCAAGAATAACGGCCGAGAGGATTCGTCGTTCTGACCACACGATACCTCATAATCTGCAGGCCTTTTGGGCAGTGCAGTTGTCGCTTGGTAGCCCCATGGCCCTTCGGGGCTCTTGCAACATAGGGTTTGGTTTCGTTTGGTTGGTGCATATCAGCAATCATTCTCTCTACTTTAAACCTCCGGCTTATAAATAATATATCCTAGGACTATCCAGTTTTCACTCCCGAAAAGCGCATTCGATCTAGAAACTGAACGAATTATGTGAATTCGCTTTCCTCTTCCTCAAACTGAATTTTCATAGACGGCTTCCTTATGCACAGCTCTCTTAATTTGAAATTTTTTGTTTTCATATCATACTTCGAGGATTTAAAGCGCTAATGTTCTTGGTGGTTTATCCCAATGAACAAATGTTACCATTTTCCCTAGTTTTTGCATTTCTGTTCTAGCTTCATGAGAATCAGTTGAAAGTTTTTTTTCCATGTAGACTATCACTATTAACAGACTCACAAAGAAAGCCACGTTAATATCAGATCGAAAATCAGTGAACATGCCACTTCGGAGTACACATGGCCCTTCCAACATTTCTAAAGGTTAGCCTATTCTTTGAGGTGAAAATGTCGCTACTTATCCCTTTACCGATGCCAGCCTCTTTACATCGCATAATCACAACAAATGATCTACTCTCATATATAGTAAGTACCGCCTCAAAATTCTTCGATCGAGCTGATCTCGGTGACATAGTCGGTTCGTCCGCCATTTCACTAGATAATCGTGCGTTCTATACAGGCTGAAGCCGCTGGCATTTGGGGGCGTTTAAATTCAACTTCAGCCAGTTAAAGAACTTCTGTGGAATAAAATTAGATCACTCTGATTTCTCTTAAAATCCAGAGCAATGTAGGGACTTTAAAATACAAATTACATTATTGTTAGGAGATCCCTCTCTCGATCAGTGGTGGACTGTTAGCCTACTCAAACACAACACTGATAGTCCGATTTCCGAAGGGCACAACATGTCGTACGATGTCTGCATGTAAAATATCTCTGGCGACACAGTTGGTGTTTACCCGACAAAATTCATCCATACTGCGCCTTTAAAAATACTATATTTTCTGTAATCTGGTGGAGTAAAAGGTAAGGTAAAGATGTGTTCTGCTCGACGGCAGGTCCGAACCTCCGCAGAGGTATACCTGAGCCGGAGTTTACGTACGGTAGGGTGGTCAGTTCCTTTCCGCTACTCCATTCCCTTACCCCCCCCCCCCCACCAGGTAGAATAAAAGGGAACGTCGAAATTGACATGCAGACAGCCTGAATGACGTAAAATAAAAAATAATTCTCCAACATGGGAGCTGAGGTCTCATGTTAATGACGATTATTATTATTATTGTTCGGTTGTACGCCCGGAAGCACTGTACGCAGCAGAATGCCTTGCAATGAACAGAAAAGGTCTGATGGAGAAGCTAGAAGCTAAAGAAAGAAAAATCCTGAGAAAGATTCTTGGACCAATCAAAGAAAATGGTGAGTACAGGAGACGACACAACAGCGATCTGTACCAGCATATGGAGAGGATAACGGACACGATTCGGAAAAGGAGGATTAATTTTTATGGCCATATAGCACGCATGGGCACACAGAGACAGAACAATAGGATCTTTTCCTACTTTCTTAACAAGAAAATCAAGGGACCCTGGTTTATCGAAGTTGAAAAAGACCTTCAGGAAATTGGAATCACATTCGAAGACATCCAGAAACGTGCACCTCTCCAGAAAAAGCGCTCCAGGGATACAAGAGGTTGCAAGAAAGGCCAAAGTTGAAAGCAGGCAAGAAGTGGACTGATGAAAGAAAGGAGGCTCACAGAACGAGAATGCGTGAGTACTGGGGAAGAATTAAATCTCAAGGATGCAAACGATTGAAATAACGTGGTCCACAGCAGGCCGTAACGAAGAAAGAAGAAGATTGTTATTATTATTATTATTATTATTATTATTATTATTATTATTATTATTATTATTATTATTATTATTATTATTATTATTATTTTATTGGTTTACGTTCCACTAATTACTTGTACAGTTTCCGTAGACAACGAGATGCCGGAATTGTGTCCTGCAGGAGTTCATTTACATGCTATCGACACAAATATCCTGAACACGTTCAAATACCACTGGACAGAGCCAAATCGAATTCACAAAGTTGGACTCAGAAGACTAGCGTCCTACCATCTGAGCTACTCAGCCCGCCATTATTATTATTACTATTATTAAGAAGAAGAAATAAATGAATAAGAGAAACAATAAGAGGAAGAAGGAGCAGTATAAGTGGCACAGATATTAGGATATTGGGATTGTTTTAATACATCGTTGCACGCAGGCATTTAATTAACAGAATGCAGCGGAAGTTGGTGGTAACATTGGAACATCTCGGAGTAGACTGGCGAAGGTACACGAGCCAGTATCTGAAAGACACCGCCCCACTATCAGAATCACGTGACTCTGGGAACCAATCTCAGGCGCTAACCTTGGGTGGACCACATTTCATTTCCGGCTGGCACAGCCAACCTTGTGTCTATTACTTTAACTAATTACATACAAGGTTCTAAAGCATCCGTCTGTCTGTATGACTTTTGTCAGGCGGCCTTGTGCTTGTTTTGGTTGCCTTCTCAGAACAGGATAATGTAGGCGACCTTTTTCTCTATATCCAATACTGTGCCGTGCTCAGGGGTGTCAAGCATATGGTACAGCGCCACACGTCGTGATAACAGCCAGATAATAAGGATTATTTTTCTAACGACGCACTAACACATCGAAGATTTTCTTGGACGGCTGGGATGGTAGCGGCCGTGTCCTTCATTACGTACAGCCCCAGCATTTGTCCGATGTGAAATGCGAAACCACAGAAAACTATCTTCAAGGTTGCCGACGCTGGGATTCGAACAAACGGAGATTTAACACCTCATTAATCTAATATTGAACTTTTCCAGCTATTGTCCCTAAGGCCTCTGGTTCGATTTCCAGCTCTGCCACGTGGTTTAGATGGATTCCAGGGTATACTCAGCATTTTTTTGTACAATTAATGCTGAAGTATCTGATACGAATTTTTCATTCTTTCTTTGTTTCTTAATCCTTTTACCTTCATGGTTAGTTTTTCCCTCAGACTCAGCGAGAGATCCCACCTGGAGCGTGAGACTTTGGGTCAGGGGATACAACTGGGGTGGAGGACCAATATTTCGCCCAGGAGGCCACACTGCTATGCTGAACAAGGGCCTTTTGAAGGGATGAGGTGATTGGAAGGGATGGACAAGGAAGAGTGTAGGAAGCGGCCCTGGCCTTAAGTTAGCTACCTTCCCGGCATTTGCCTGGAGGAGACGTGAGAAACCACGGAAAACCACTTAGAGGATGGCTGAGGTGGGAATCGAACACCCCTCTACTGATCTACTCAATTGACCTCCCGAGGCTTAGTAGACCATGTTCCAGCCCTCTTACCACTTTTGAAATTTCGTAGCAGAGCCGGGAATCGAACCCGGGCCTCCGAGGATGTCAGCTAATCATGCTAACCAGTACACCACAGAGGCGGACGCAGAAAACTTCACGTTTCATAAAGACTTTGCTGCGTTTACTCAGAAGTGAAAAATGACCGATAACGACTGTTTTAACAAGCCCGTAAGTTTCGAAATCAGTTTTACCGTTGCTCTGTTGATGATATGATGGGGGTGGAGTGGAAGGAAAGTGTGAGGTCTTAGAGATTATTATTATTATTATTATTATTATTATTATTATTATTATTATTATTATTATTATTATTATTATTATTATTATTATTATTATTACTTTTTACTTTACGTCGCACCGATCTTATGACGACGATGGGACAGGAAATGCCTAGGAATGGGAAGGAAGTGGCCATGGCCTTAATTAAGGTACAGCCCTAGCAGATGCCTGGTGTGAAAATGGGAAACCACGGAAAACCATCTTCAGGGCTGCCGATAGTGGGGATCGATCCCACTATCTCCCGGATGCGAGCTCACAGCTGTGCGCTCCTAACCGCACGGCCAACTCGCCCGGGGCTTAGAGTTTTAACTGATGCCTTTCTATTTGAACAGCTGAGGTTCGAATCGCTGTCAGGACCGTGATTAGTGCACTGGCTTAGCTCTCGTCTTTTCGCGCGAAACATTTAAATTTTGCATCCCGGCCGATCCTGGCTAAAACGAGAATGAACCAGAGTGGATTCCGTGATCCTGGAAATAAAAGGAATAAGCTGAAAAGTTTATAACTACTACTACTACTACTACTACTACTGAGAAGAAGAAGAATCTTTACCTATTTTAAAGATAAGAAGACCCACCAGTTTGGTTCAGGAGGTGGAAGGGACCTACAGAAGATGGGGACCACGTATGGAGGTATACAAGAACGCAGGCCACTCAGGAGGAAACTAAAAGACCACCAGGGTTTTCAAGAAAGGCCAAAGTTGAAGACGGGAAAGACGTGAACGGAGGAAAGAAAAGAGCAGCACTGGCAACGACTGAAGGAGAACTGGGTAAAGATCAAAGCCCAGAGAAGACAACTGAAATAACGTGGTCCTTAGTAGACCGATACGAACAAAGAGAGTGCAATAATATGTACTCAGAGGGAAACATGAAATCAAACAATACACAAATATTCACAGTGACATTAGAAAAGGCAGGGGTTAAGATTCTACGGATATATTACGAGAATGGACTCAGACAGACTAACAAAACAAATAGCTGAATTCTATGAAAAACAGGAGTGAAGCAAGAAGCTTTTTTATTTATTTTTTTGCTGTTTTATTTTACGTCGCACCGACACAGATATGTCTTATGGCGACGACGGGAGGGGAAAGGCCTAGGAAGTGGAAGGAAGCGGCCGTGGCCTTAATTAAGGTACAGCCCCGGCATTTGCCTGGTGTGAAAATGGGAAACCACGGAAAACCATTTTCAGGCTGCCAACAGTGGGGCTCGAACCCACTATCTCCCGATTACTGGATACTGGCCGCACATAAGCGACTGCAGCTGTCGAGCTCGGTGAAGCAAGAAGAGACACAATGAAACCCATTGGCGAGATCGAAATAAACCTGAAACAGGCAGGAATTACACCAGTAGATATCCAAAACCGGGTTATCTTCAGGTCCAAAATTCACAAATGCCAAGTTGATCAAGAAGAAAAACCAAAGAAAAAAGTGTAACAACCTCGTTTGAAGACAGAAAAGAAGCACACAGTAAAAGAAGGAAGGAAATATACGTAGGCAGAAAGGAAGGCGAATGCACGTCTCTAGGTAGCCTACGGTGTGTAATTCTAATGGGCTTATTGCAAATATATGTAATAGGTACTCAGCTGTGGTGTTGTAGGCATTTTTATTTGATATCATTTAGTCATCCTGCCTGTCAATTTTGACGTTCCGTTTGACTCTACCAGTTGCCAAAGGGACTGAAACTCGTCGTGGGTGATCTACCGCTGATAATTTAAATCAGTATTGTCAGGTAAACTACCAAATTTGTTACCAGGGATCGTTTGCATGTCAGTATGGTATGAAATGGAGTGCCTAATAGACTTGTTTAACCTCTTCAAAAAATACCACCGTCCATCTCTGCCGGGTTTGAAGCCGTGATATGCGATGCGGTGGCCACATTCCACAACCGATCCACAAAAGGATCCTTCAAAGAAATTATGCATCGTTCTTCAACAGATGGCTTACAACGAGTCCCTTTGTACGGAGAAGTTTGCAGTCTCATCTGGTCCCATAAGACACGAACATAAAAGACTTCATGTCTTTGTCTGGGCCGTGAAGGTATCAATCAAAATACGAACACTGTTAGTTGTAAACATCATGAAAGTTTGCCAATAGCACGCAACAGACTTGGTTAAGTCCAATACAATACCTCCTAACCTCCTTCTATTCACCGCATGCTGTCCTTTGTTGTGAATCCTCTCAGCACACTAACGCAGGAATTGGCAACACTACGAGAAAGACGGTGTTGATAACATCTGAAGTCACCTATTTTCAGTTTCGACTCTGTTAAATTATAACTGTTAGGTTCTTTAGTCAACCCAACTAATTTTGAGTAATACATTTATAACTGTCTGAAAAAGAAAACATATGGTAACAGTATTACAACTGCAAAAGAAACAACATAATTACAATAGAATGGCAGCTTTCGTTCTTGAAGGAAAATTATCAGAATCGAAACCGGCTTTCAACCTATTAGGTCGTGCTAGGTACATTTAGTACGTGTTGAAGAGATGTTAACAGAACGAAAATGGCCAACCGGACACCATTGGGATCCGAACCCACAACTTCCCGATTTCGCGTCGGTCGCTCTACCAGTTGAGCTATGGTGTCATAAGGTCAACCGTGTTCTGTTGGAAAGGATTTAAGCTACAGGTCTGGCAATACTGCCATCACACTGCAGAGTGCATGCAAGTCGCCCGTTGAGGGCCATGCCAATGAATATTGAATTTTTACGACCGCATTGTAATCGAAACCGACTTTCAACCTATTAGGTCGTGCTACGTACAGAAATTCTGTACTTAACACGTACTAAATCACATTCAAATTTTTAGAAATAACTATTCGTGTTTATTTCTGTTTAAATACTTAGAAACTTGATATCTGGAACCTATCTTATTGATGACCTCCTTTGTCCTAAGATTGATTTTCCTTTTACACATTTGCATAGAAAAAAGAAACAGCGAACATTGTTCCGAAGGACGGCATATCCATATGTGGCTGGGAGGCGTGACCAGTCTTAAGGAAAATAATGGATGGGAAGGGCATTGTGACATATCAGATTTTGTTTCTTCAGTGACGGTATTAGGAATCCATAAGTCACGTGCAACTTTGCCCACTTAGGCACTATGGATGATGATAGTCATTTCTATCTTAAATGTAGTTTTGAGTAGTTAATTAATATCACACTAATTAGGAGAGAAAATCCTGCTAGTGTAAAGTAAAATGAAACCAAATGTACCAGTTAAAAACACAGGGGGAAGTACTGGACAGTAATTTCCTAGTGGGTCGTTTCTAAACATTTCACTCTGCTTTGAGGAGTGTGGGCATTACTGCTAGATGAAACTTCCATTTATGGCTTCACGTAGCATGTCTGGCATTCCAGGCATTACATACGACTGAGAACATACTTCACGGTCGACAATGAATTCCTACACGCGTCGATGAGTCCAAAGTCAAACGTTAGTTATGACAAACACAGAGGTGTTTAGAAACACGTGACTGTATTGTTTCCGGCTGATGCTCCTGTTTCTGCTTCATACAGCGAGAAGGGGCGTCGTTGATCACCTTTCCCGTTGATTTGAGTACTTGGGGAACATGTGTGATAACGAGACAATTTTAGGCAAGTACTTGTATACTAATGAGCGCTGTAAAACCGCTAATAATGCTAACTGAACATGTTCCGGAATGAACTCTTTAATACGTGCAATAGAAAATTCCTGTAAGGTTTCATAAGAAAGAAAAAACTAACGTGTGTTTTGATTGACGAAAACGGTTCTTGGCTGAACAGTTGGCTTCAAGGGTGCGCAGGTACAACCTCAAACTCATGTGCATATTTCGGCATACATTCTTCAAACCTTTCTACCGAATTAAAATTTGTAAAACAGGTGTCACTTGCCTTTGATGTAATATGATGTGCGTCGTAACAATAAGGTTACAAGCATACATTCTGCGATGCACGCTGCTCGACAGGATAGCCTGTTCTGAGATAAACAGTCAGTACGTATTTGAAGTTAACGAGTTCATTAATTCACTATCATTTAAAAAATCTCTAATAAAAACTGTGTCGTGAGCGCAATCATCAAATTTATAAATTTCTTTCTTATGTTACTACAAGAAACCTTGATTTGAAATAGATTGCCGAAAGATGGCATTTGAGTAGAAGATGTACTTGAAAAAGTAGACCTCCAGTTCCCTATGTGAAGGGCGCTTTAGATGTGCTTGTCCGTCTTTCTACAACGGTTAATTGTATGAAATATCTACATAGAATAGTTATAGTCACATAATCGATGCAATTGATCAACGCGTTATCCATTCTGAGACGTCGTCTTCTCTACTATGAACATTTCTTTCTTATTTTTCCAGATGATAAGCAATCTCACTGCCTGCTGTCAGTTCTTGACAGATACAGTACTTTTTCACCCATCTCTTGGCACAGGCCAGAGCAAAGTGTAGCTTCCATCGAAGTTCCAGTCTCATCCATGGCTGTGACAATGTGGGTGCTGCTGGGGTGAGGGTGGTGCTGAGTAATGAAATTCGGAGCACAACCAGTGCGTCTCAGTGTTACGAAAGGTGTTGCTCATAGGGTTACTCACGCTACAATAGTACTGTTTGGCCCTGTGAGGAAAGCAATGGCAAACTATCACATTCCTCATCTTGCCTAGTGCCTCTGATTTCGGTACTGCCATTTGTTTTTACGGTTTCACTATAACTCCATGGCCTTTGGTGGTGCTATTTGAAGATCCAACCAGCCTCTGGGCTGATGACCTGACAGACAGACAGACAGACAGACAGACAGACAGACAGACAGACAGACAGACAGACAGACAGACAGACAGACAGACAGACAGACAAGGCATCTCACTTACCAACATTTTATATTATACTATATAATATTTATTGATGTTTATCAAAGTGATGATAGGATTTAAGGCTCGAAGACCCAAGAAGAGCTTTCTATGAGCAAGATGGTCAACTTTTTAACAGTATAACATAGTCTGGTATAGCATTTTGAAGGTACTTGCTGTGGCTTTAATTATCATTGTTCAGACCCAGAATTTATCTGTTGTGAAAATAGGAAAAATAACGGCAAATCTGCTTCAGCTCTACCGATGGCGTGGTTTGAAACTACCATCATCCAGCTGTTTAAGAGCATTACAGCTGAAAAAAACGAGTCCATATTGTCCCTGTGGTCAGATTCCGTGCATAAATATAAGACCTGTGATTACGCTAAGGCTATAAGCAGCATCATAACACCACACGCTTCTTTCACTTCCTTGTTTTGACGGAATTTCTACAAGTATACAGGTCATCTTCTGTGAATATGTTTGTCTTCTCCTCCACTGGCCTAGAACTTACTGGGATATGCTTTCCATGGGGCTATACTAACAAAGTCTATAACAGTGTCAAATCGGTCGATTCTGCCTTTACCAATGCTTCCCAGGGAATGAACGCCGATATGCCTTTCCGAGAAGTACATTGATGAAGGTTATGTAGATACGATTTCTAGAAAATTGTTCCATCAGTGGCCGATCAACGACAGATAGGACTTCAACAGCTGTCCAGCTCCTTGGCTGAATGATCAGCATAGTGGCCTTCGGTTCAGAGGGTCCAGAGTTTCATTCCCTGCCGGGCCAACGGTTTTAACCGCGTCCGGTTTATTCGTCGAGTTCGGGGGCTGAGGTTTCCTATTGTCTGAACACACATCTCTATTTACATACAACACATCACACTATAAAACAACGCTGAAACACGTAATAGTGAATACATCCCTCCCGTTGGGGAGAGCATCTGTCGGTAAAGCTGGGCTTAATTCCCATTAGCATCGCCACCAGGCAGCTGGAAGGAAGGCAGGAGAGGAGAAAAGACAGATCCAACTCATAATAATAATAATAATAATAATAATAATAATAATAATGGGCCGATGACCTTCGATGTTAGGCCCCTTAAAACACCAAGCATCAATAATAATAATAATAATAATAATAATAATAATAATAATAATAATAATAATAATAATAATAATTGCACCGGGAGGTACACCCCAAAGCCGCGCATTCAAATTCAGCGCCTAAATGAACTCCTCTATTGGTAAAACAGTGAAACTGAAACTACACCAACTTAGAACTTTACTCAGAAGATGTCACCACAGAAATATGATGTAATTTTGTTATTGTACAGTTTCCTAAACTGAGTGAATTTCTCCTTGTTTTGTTTGCCATTCATCAAGAAGTTTGGACATCCGACCATAGATGCCACTACAAAAACTTTATGATCATGCCCTCTGGTACAAAGTGAAAGAAATTATAATTTAAAGAAGTTTTGTATTTCTTGGTTTTTGTTACTGATTGATGTTCATTTATTTTTGGGTTGGCAATATTCCCTTTTTATTTCCGCCAGTTTTGAATCTAGCCAATCAATAATTTCTGTAATTAATTTTCCACCTATCACAGGCTTCTTGTTCGATTCTGAGTGTTACTTTTGAAATCTACCAATAAAAGTGAGAGGGTGTGGCTAGTTTAGTCTTGAATGATCTCGAACCTTCCCTGAGGGTTCACAAACTGCGGCTTTTCACGTTTCTTGGCCAATTGATCGACGTCTATCTGAGTGTGTGTGTTAAGCAGGAGGCGGGCGGCCTCTTTCGGCGGCAGCTAGAACATCTCCAAGGTAATGGCCACATAACTTTACTCTTTCTTGCTACCTCCGCAGTTTAATCCGAGGGCAAGGTCCGAATCTTTAACTATGTAACAACTTTTCTAAAATGTAACTTTCTTCCGGCTAATGTTAAAACTTTCATAAAATCTGTAAGTGTAAATCTAGGATAGAGAGTGATGTACCCTCTCGAGCTCCCCTTCATCTTGGATTGAGGTGATTTCGTTTCGTAAAGGTTTTCTGCCTGTAATGTGTTAAAGTTATTTCTATACGAGTCACCTCAGTAGTTTGGGAAAAGCCCCTGTTTCATTGGCCTAGAGCCCCTTAAGTTTTTTTGTGTGTTTATATCTAGGAGTGCAAGTATACGCCTCCATTCATTTTGTGTTCGGGCCATTAATCTAACCTGTTCTTTTATCATGAAAGCCCACTAGGTTGGGTATTATATACCCGTGTATAAATTATTTTCAAATTGTAAGTCGATGTTGCCTTGAGTAGGCTTGGAAAACTGAGAGCCTGTTAGCTCTTTTTTAAGTTTTTTAACAGTAAAGATGCCTCTGGAAGGCTAGATATTTATATTCTGGAGAGCATGTGCTCGTGAATTAGGGGATTTCTGCCCTTGAATAATTTGTGCTCTTTTGTAAATTTGAGCCAGGAGCTCAGGAAATGTAAAGCGAGAGGCTTGAAGCCCGGGATCTCTTACGACCACTTATCTTGTCCTTTCTTAGCCTTGTTTTAAGATTTTCACTGCACCTGATGTTTCATTGTTATGAAAAATTGTTAAGTTTGAAGTTCTATGTGATAAGAACATTATCTATCCTGATATGCTTTACTTTGTCCATTGTGGCAACCGTAATTGCGGGAAGTCATTGATTCGTTCAATAAATATATATATTAATAACCTTCGCTTTAAGTTTTAAATTAATTTTGATGTTGTAGTTAGACCCATTCAAGCCCACACCTTCTTTCTTCACCTCTGCGTTCCACAGATATCCTGGAACAACAACAATAATAATAATAATAATAATAATAATAATAATAATAATAATAATAATAATAATAATAATAATAATAATAATAATAATGGACTATTAAGCTATTCAATAGCATTTATTGCTCTTGGTTTCATGTCTCACTAATTCCGTTTAGTTTTACGGCGACAATGAATCAGAAAAGTGCTAGGACTGACAATAAAATGGTCGTGGCCTTTATTAAGACATAGCCCCAGCAATTTCATGGCGTGAAAATGAGAAACAATAAAAAATAACTTTCACGACTTTCGATCTTGGGGTTCGAGTCTAGCATCTAGTGAACATTAGCGCACAGCAGTAGTATACTTTTGGACGGTTCGGCCGCATCCGGAATCCGGACACCTGGACGAGGTCAGATTCGGTGAGTGACGTCACAGCGTGGTGCTGGCTGCTAGGTAAGAGCGAGCCATTAACCTTATTTGGCGAAGAGCGCGTTCTTAACCTCACATGACCTTACGCTGGCTACGTGTCGAGGCTTAACCTTACAAACCTCGGGTTCGACCCTAGGCTTAAGGGCGTTAACCTACAGACCCGAGTTCAATACCAAAAAGTGCAAACTTACCCTAACAGCTAACTTGATTATGACTAAGAGGGCAAGCTTAACCCAACAGGCACGATGTTTCTAGACATAACTTCGCAGATTCCGGGTTCGACCCCACGCCTAAGAGCGTTAACCTTACAGACCTATGTTCGATGCCGAGGCTAACCGCATAACAGTGTACGCTTAATCTTACATGATGTTAATGGCTATGAGTGCAGGCTTAGCCTCACGCTGACCAGCCGTTAACCTAACCGGTTGCCCTTCATTACATTCTGGCTAAAAGTGCAGGTCTAACGTTACGCTGACAAAGCTTTAGCCTAACTTAACCAGCCCGGACTTGAAACTGAACTTGGAACAAGATGGCGGCTATAAAGCTTAATACGTATGCTTTATTCATAGGGGCGTAACATTGGAAAGCGACTTAAGGGAGCTTGGGGCTGAACTCGGAACTAGATGGCGTCTATAAGGCTTAATACACATGTTTTATTCAAAGAGGCGAAATTTCGAAAGGTGACTTCGGGGCTCAGAGCTGAACGTGTAACAAGATGACGGTTGTACATGGGACTAGGGAGATGGTGTAAGGCTTAATACTGGGACCTTTCCCACCATCCCCCATAGCTCATGGTACCATGTGCCAACAAAGAGGTGACCCTGTCGGGTCATGAACACATGGCACCACGCTCCACGGAAGGCGATGGTCAAGGGACCTTTTTGTTGAGTACAAAATTATGATCTTATGATATTGATATTCCCTGTAGATAAATCATGTCAGAATATAGGAATAGCATGGGATGATGTTAAATTGAATAATTATAGGAAGATTAGAGTGGTCGGTATTTTTATTTTAGTTTAACCTTTTAAAGTTGTTTGGGAAGGAAACAAATTAGGAATAGAGTATGAATTTCCCATCTAGTTGTCTGTATTGCACGAGCATGATTATATCCTTGTTTTATGAGTACTGTCAGAGGAGACGGGGGGAAAAGGTTAATTAATTTCGTTGAGGTAACAAAGGAGCCTTCATTCTGGGAGAGATATTGGGACCTTTCCCACCATCCCCCATAGCTCATGGTACCATGTGCCAACACAGAGGTGACCCTGTCGGGTCTAACTCTACGTGATGAAAAGAGGAAGTTAAGTCGACCCCAGAAAACAATTTCATATGCCGAAATTTCTTCAGGATGTCCTTGATACAGGGGGCTTGATCATACTCGGGGACTAAGCGCTTATTAATGGCCCTCGCGTCAAGGCAAACGCGAAGGGACCCATTCGCTTTCTCCACGATTACGAGTGGGTTCAGAAAAGGTGTTGGTGACTTCATAATCAAACCACTAGCCTCCATCTCGCTAATTATTTGACTGACTTTGTCATGATACTTTTCTGGTACCGGATACGGGCGTTGCTTAAATGGTTCCCAACTGTTTACTACCAAGGTATACTGGAAATTTGGGATCTTCCCCGGTCTTGAACCGAAAACTTCTTTGCATTGCTCTAAAATTTTGAGTAATTGATCCTTCTCATTTTCCCCAATTTTGGCTTCATGAATTTTTCCTTGAATGGTTGAATCCAACGATGGTTCCTCTTCTGTTTCCAATGCGGCGATTGTCATTCCAGATTCCTCAAAAACGTTGTGGCACATTCCGTCCACTCCTATCCAGTTTTCCTCTCCCTCCGTGTTTCCTGAACAGAGCTGCGTCATCCAAATCCTTTCCTCGGTTTCTAAGTCTTCACAATCATTTAACTTTATCTCAGTTTGGGCCGAATCCAACTTTAAACAAATTTCGTTTGTTTCCATATTGATATGGGCTTTATATTCCCTTAGGAAATCTGAACCGATGATAACATTATATTCCATTTTGGACAAAACAATGAACGGGTGGGAAATAATATCCTTCCCAATCTCCAGATCCAAATACGCTTGACTATTGCAGATCGTGGTCCTGTCAGGGATTACCCCACGAACTTTGACATTTGATATTGGGATAACCGGGATTTCATTCTTGGATTGAAGTTCTTGTAATAGTATTCTAGAAACGACGCTCACGCTGGCTCCCGTATCCACAAGACAACGAACTCGGACCCCATGAACTCTGATATAAATCACAGGCAATTCCCTCACGACCTTGATGTCGGTTTGAAACTTATCTTCCAATAACTCATCAGATTGTACAACCCACGTGTCGATCGTGATCACTATCCATGACAATGTTTGAGGGTCGATAGCCTTCGAAATTTCGGCTATCTCCTCATCTAGTACTTCGGCTTTTTTTTTAGACGATCTCCCTCAGTTGCCTCATATTCTGGCGCACGGGGATCTAATCTACTTTGACTTGCATTGTGTTGTTGCAATGCAAGGCTTTCAGCCCCTTTACATTCGGTCGTCTGAGTTAATCGCCTAATGGGCTGCTCCCATATGTCCTTAACATTTTTTGATGCATTTAGCTCCCGGACGTACTGTTGTGACTCCCTTTTTCTGTCCTGAAGGTCGCCCTGGTAGTATTCCCTACGCTGTTGGGAATTTCCGTCATTGCGCGGTTGCCATTTTGGATATGGTCGACGCTCTCTATTATTACCATTTTGCTTATAAGCCGGTCTATCATATTTACGTCTGGACTCTTCCCATGGTCGAGACCTCCACCTCGCATCTCTTGGGTTTCGGTTCCCAACGTACAGCTCCCGTGTACTTGTTCCCTGATCTTTCTGGCTGGTTGGATTAGCACTCCCTTGGCAATCCAAAACGTTGACCATCTCTGTCTGCCTAGTTCGTATATGCTGCCCACTGGACGTTTGGTCAAGGTGCCGCAACACCTGTTCCATTTCCACCGCCGTCTTTACGTTCGCGGCTATTAACATGCGTTGAACGTCGGCGGGAAATTGCTTACTAATGGCTGCCATTAGCTCAATTTCTGCCGGGGGATTGTCTAGTTCTCTCATCTTGACTAGCTGCCCAGTGAAGTACTCACAGAAGCGCGTTGGGCCAGTCATGGAGTACCGACGAGAGTACAACTCCAATCGCAACCCCTGTTGAGTCTGCATTCCCCAATACTTATCCAGAAATGCCCTTTTAAAGCTCTCATATCCATCAAAGCAGTACCGGAACGCTTGGAACCAAACGAGGGCCTGGTCTTCCAAAAACCTTTCCACAACCCTCAATTTTCGCTCTGGCGTTATCCGATTATCGGCCATATATCCGTCCATTTCGAGCAAAAATTTCTTTGGAGTCATGTTTCCCCCAGGTTTAAACCGTTTCGGCTTATCTTCCGCCATCTTCATCATATTGTAAATGGGTATTGGTTCAATGGGAATTGACGTCGAATTGTGCATTGGCGTTCCACATAACTGTTCCTGACTGGTATTAATCCTAGCAAAAAGACCTGTTCCTTCCGGCTCCATCTTCATTTCGAAAGGGTTAACGGGGCTCGATTTTATCGGACTGAACTCCTTTCCCTTTCCGTGAAAATCCTCCCGTACTTTCAATTTTCCTACCTCTTCTCTCAACTCTTGGATGAGGTTTTCATGGGTATCTACCCTAATTTTCGCCTTCTGGATTTTATGGGACCAATCCTCGATTCTATCTGATATTTGGTCGTCCCTCTTATGAACCTCTTCTCGGATCGAAATTATTTCTTCGGTCGTTATTTCTTTGACTTTGGATACCTGCTTCTCTATTGACTCAGCAAATTCCTTACGCACCGCCACGGCTTGATGTTGCACATCACATAGTTTGCTCTGAGCCTGACATATCTCCCCCTTAGTTGCTTCAATCTCCCTACTGGTAGTTTCCTGATATGCCACTGTCGCTCTAATGTGTTCCTCGAGTTGCTCCGCCATACTGATAGTTTGGGCCTCAATACAACCTACACGCTCAACCGCTGTGTTGATCATCTTGCCAAAAATGTCCTGTTTTTCCTCTACACCGTCTACTCGCGCTCCTAATTTCTCGGTAACCTTCTCACAACGTTCTCGATCGACTTTAAGTTGGTCAACTAGTTCGTTCTGACGTTCAGTCATTCGCTCGAACCGCTCCTCAAAGTCACCTAGCCGTTTATTGATCTCCTCTCTCCCTTCCTTGCATTCCTCCTGTACCTTATCTATCATTTCTTTAATGTTTCCCTGAATATCCTCACTCTTTTGATTCAGTTTTTCCGTAATACTTTCTCGAATGTCCTCACTAGTCTCATTTAGTTTCGCCTGCATGTCTTCGTTATTTTCACGCATCATTTCTTTCATACCCTGCATGTCTTTCTGAATGTCCTCGCTATTCTGATTAATTTTCGCCAAAATGCTTTCGCTATTAACGCGCATCATCTCCTGCATCCATTCTTTCATCTGTTCTAATTCCATTACGAACACAATTTTCATTAAATGAGCCCCCCTTTAGACTCGAACTTAGGACCTGGGTCAATTAACTCGAAACCAAGTTTTCTTCAAGGTTGTTTCCCCACTCAACTTCGAAAATTTCTACAATTTAATAGAATTAAGTCCAAAACGTAGCCACAAAAAAGGAAACGCTAACTCGAAGTTGCCTAACTTTTACACCCCTGTTGCACCGGGAGCATAATCAAAATTAAAGAATGTAGCCATAATACTTAACGATAAAATTTTGAATACATTAGCTATCCGAAATAAAATACCAACACAGGTGGTATATGCCAATAAATTAGGTCATCCTTCCAGCATTGAGGCAGATACACCTGATACAATGGGTAATATCGTCCCAAGACTTTCCGTCTGAAGCCTAATCTACTGCATCTTCAGAATCAGCTCAAAGGCCTGAGGTCACCTTGGCTACTCCACGGAGAATCTAACTCGTCACATGAATTAACACTCACTATTAGCAATGAGGCCTATTGCAAGTAGTACCTCCTGACTAATACCCATGAATATGGTTACCTGAAGGGTATCGATATTCGCTTTCCTCAGATTCGGGAAAATCATTCCATTGTTTCCCGGATTCAATAGAATCCTTTATTAATTTCTGGGTACGTCAATTGCTATGAATGACCGTCATGGTTATTGCCGTAGTGATAATAATAATAATAATAATAATAATAATAATAATAATAATAATAATAATGATAATAACCATGACATACGACAATCTTCGCCGTACACGTACAAATTAAATTTTACTGTCACTCGTCATTCATTTTCACCTATTGGTCCAATAATGTGCATCCAGTAATATGAACTAAATCAGTTCTTTATCATAATTGGTCATTCCTACAAATTTTAATTCTGGCATTACCATGCCATGCGCCCATTTTTCAGAAAATAAAAAAAACCGAAAATGCCTACCGAAAAAACCGAAAAATCCTACTGGAAATGCCGAAAATGCCAACACGAAGGGCGCCATATGGGACCTTTCCCACCATCCCCCATAGCTCATGGTACCATGTGCCAACAAAGAGGTGACCCTGTCGGGTCATGAACACATGGCACCACGCTCCACGGAAGGCGATGGTCAAGGGACCTTTTTCGGCCTGTGACGATTCCCTCTCATTGGGATTGAATAAGTAATCCACTCACATGAGAAGTCAACGCCCTGCGGCCTAGCAAGGTCACTGCTAACTCTCCCGTTCCTAAGATCTGAACCCCGGCTACTCAGAGTCGCAGACCGTCCGCGGCGATAAAAATAAACTATCTTACAACTAACTTAAAGGCATAACATGAACGGAAGAGGTTCTGGATGCTAATTATCGGCAAAAATTAGGCACGAATAAATTTTCTGATTATTTAATTCACTCCCGTTGAACATATTTACAATCTATAACCTTGAACTTCAACGTTAAATTACATCATAGAATTTTAATACCAACCACGGACAACCTTGTCCGGGCTGCCACCCAAGTGAAGTTTTTATCCCCATCATTATAAGATTCATAATGTGGTCTATTGACATACACTGTTGAAATTTATAACACAAAAACAATCACCTATTCGGATTAAGCACATGGGTGTTCACATTTAACTTCAAACAACTCGGAGAAATTTGAGTTGCGTTTATTACGCTCTTGGTTGATCAACTTGGTTTCGAGTTTGCGGACACGATTATTTTACCTGCTGAGTACGGTAAACACTATTATAATGAACCAAACTTTTTACAAAATTTTATAAGGAAACTATGATGTTACGGATATAAATATTCCCGGGATTAATTCCCAAATTACATATTTAAAACACAGCAAGTTACACTAATTTACTCTAAGATTAGAGTTTCCACCTACACCGAACATAACACGAGAAATATAATATTTAAAGACATTAAAAAAAATCATAAAATGATAAACAACTTCACGGCGTTACAACCTCTCGCAAAAACATGAAATGCACACAATTCTTGTTACTGCTAATCACCTCATTTGAGGACTAACTATACACATTCTAGGGCCTGAACCCTCCACTCAAACGAACTACCAAAGGATTTTTCACGAAGCCTCAATTAAACAAATCAATTAGCATCAAAACAACATCCTATTTACACTATTATCACACCTGGAAGAGAAAACACAAATATAACATTTTCCATACATGGTAACGGCATCTGGATTACCATTAGCCGTCGTTTGTGTGACTGACTCCCTTTTGTCATGTCCGAGGTACGAACGGGAGACCAACAGGTCTCTCGAGTCGGGGAACCTGAAAAATCAAGACCCTATCTATCGTTTCTCCATGTGTATGAACTAAGTGTTACTGCATTCATTCTTTCTTAGCCGTATTAGATTGTGGTAATCGATTAACAAAAAAAAAAAAAAAAAACCTTTACTAGCAGAGCGACAAGGGATTGAGGAAATACACTTCCTTGAGACGGACGGCCATACATTTGCCTTTTCAGCAGTTCTGGTTTGACCCGTCAAGCGAGCTCGACCCTCCCGGGGATGGCTGCCATAAATTCCCTTGTCAACCGCCCTCATGCCGGCCACATACTTCTTTCTTTAAAAACCCAACATTAGTGCGTTTACAAAAGCCTATTCAGTGGGCCAATTTATTCACGCGAACAAAATAACCAATACAAACAGGTGCATAGAATTATGCTCAAACCCGCTCAGGTATTCTTCATCAGACCAATCTCTCAACTTTTGGGCCGTTACATGATTTTACTCTCTCTCTCTCTCTCATAGGAGTCCGGAGTTCCATCCTCGTGCCTCCCATAGTAAAACTACCACAATCCACGGGCTAGCAAACTAGAGTTTAATAACCTCATAGAATTTACTAATAACAAATAGCCATAATACTCACAATAATGATAATAATAATAATAATAATAATAATAATAATAATAATAATAACAATACGGACTATGTACCTGACATGAAGTTATAATTCTTTAATAGATCGGCATAAGATTATCCGACCAAACTGATTAATTTAAATGAAATCAAATGGACTACCAAAAAGGTATTTAAGCAATCACACAAAAAAAATATTTTCTTTAACGGGGCACTAGCTATAGTTGGTAGGGTGGACATTTGTACCTCGGTGCCATGACTCTTCACACACATATTGGACAGCAACGCCTTACGTTATCATGCATAAAATCCAACTACTTTACATTAAAACGAGTACTTCATCTATCCAACTTTATCTGGTTCACAGGATATATGGCAATGATTCTTACGTCATCTTAACCTGTCTTCTTCCACATATCTCTCCCAGAATGAAGGCTCCTTTGTTACCTCAACGAAATTAATTAACCTTTTCCCCCCGTCTCCTCTGACAGTACTCATAAAACAAGGATATAATCATGCTCGTGCAATACAGACAACTAGATGGGAAATTCATACTCTATTCCTAATTTGTTTCCTTCCCAAACAACTTTAAAAGGTTAAACTAAAATAAAAATACCGACCACTCTAATCTTCCTATAATTATTCAATTTAACATCATCCCATGCTATTCCTATATTCTGACATGATTTATCTACAGGGAATATCAATATCATAAGATCATAATTTTGTACTCAACATGTTGGTCCGTTGTCCATCGTCCGTCACTCGAGCCCCGAGGAGGGCTGCCTTGTAGGTCTTAACCCATCCTGCTGAAGTGGGAGATCGCTGGTTCAAGACGTTCCATGATGCTCCTGGAATAATCCATAGCGTTGGGGTTTGACCACTGAAATGACACTGTTTACACTTTTCTTTACAAAACTTCCTCCACTCGCGTTACAGGCAAATTTTTCCCTTTTATTGGTATGATTGCGATCTTTTGCGGAATGAAAGTTGCATATTTATTAATTTGATGCCGGACGCAGCTATACTACCTCAGTCCGACAAAGAGAGTACAGAAATCACGGTTCCGTCACTGCAATAGTTTATTAAACTGAATTAACGTGACATTGGGTTCCTATATTTATTTCAAAACCCTGTCTCGTACGTCTGTTTCTCTGTACTTCTACAATTACGCCGTCATTCAGCACGATAACTTGGTACTTGTTTTCTGTTTATATCATATTACACGGAATTTCGTGCTACCTTTTTTTATATGTCTACCTTCACAAAATTCAAATTATTCCTCACACACCACGGACTCTCTTTACCACGGGAGATGAATTGAAGAATTGTTTTCTCCGTCCGAGATTCGGCACATCACGGCGTCACAGTTTCGCGATGCGAACATACGACGTAATTCACGTAATTTTGTGGCGCGTTGCGAACAACCTGTAATTCATACAGCACTATCGCTCAGTTAAGTTCTCTACCGACAATTCGTATGAGAAATTATACATATTTGCACTCCCGTTTGTATCAACATTTCTATACAAAGAAAAGGAAAGCCCGACCACAAATCGGCCGTGTGGTCACCTCGTAGACTCCTCAAAGACTGGCCTCCACCCTCATATGTGCAGGCAAATATAAAGGCTCTCTAGGGTGGGGAATGCTTCGGAGACATCTTCCTCCTACACATTTTAGTTTTCCAGATCCACAAGGCTTACGAATCCCAGCGGTGCGGCAATTTGTGTGGCCAACTACTCCGAAATACACGCTGTTATGCGGAACTCGGGATGATCGGTGGATTTGTCGTAATTAATTCCAATACCATCGGGGTGGGGGTAGTATTCGCTAAGAGTATTTGGCGACCCTGTAGGCGTGGGGACGCCGAGGAAATTACGTAACCATTTGAAGATGCATATTCGTAGGTGAGATTATTCTACCTTGATTTTTAATTTTTCCATTCATCCAATAATCCTCTTATTACTCTGCCGTATGTTTTCTGGTTAGTTTAGCCTTTATTGAGCAGAAAATACCCCTGAAATCGCCCCATCGCTTTGGCATCGCCGGACGTTGGCTTTTGTTTTCAATATGGAGTCAGCAAAATTGTATTCTTCTTCCCCTTTTTCCATGATACGCGCGCAGTTCGGGAGTTTTTCTAAGCCACCCCCTGGGAGATCTAGGCGCCTCTCTGTCGCGAAGTGTTATGCAATATGACGCTACTGCCAGCATCCAAACAAAGGAATCTACAAGCCTACTAATTCCTTAAATATATGATTCTGAATAATTATTCATGTGACTATACGGTCACAATATGTGGAAGAAGACAGGTTAAGATGACGTAAGAATCATTGCCATATATCCTGTGAACCAGATAAAGTTGGATAGATGAAGTACTCGTTTTAATGTAAAGTAGTTGGATTTTATGCATGATAACGTAAGGCGTTGCTGTCCAATATGTGTGTGAAGAGTCATGGCACCGAGGTACAAATGTCCACCCTACCAACTATAGCTAGTGCCCCGTTAAAGAAAATATTTTTTTTTGTGTGATTGCTTAAATACCTTTTTGGTAGTCCATTTGATTTCATTTAAATTAATCAGTTTGGTCGGATAATCTTATGCCGATCTATTAAAGAATTATAACTTCATGTCAGGTACATAGTCCGTATTGTTATTATTATTATTATTATTATTATTATTATTATTATTATCATTATTGTGAGTATTATGGCTATTTGTTATTAGTAAATTCTGTGAGGTTATTAAACTCTAGTTTGCTAGCCCGTGGATTGTGGTAGTTTTACTATGGGAGGCACGAGGATGGAACTCCGGACTCCTATGAGAGAGAGAGAGAGAGTAAAATCATGTAACGGCCCAAAAGTTGAGAGATTGGTCTGATGAAGAATACCTGAGCGGGTTTGAGCATAATTCTATGCACCTGTTTGTATGTGTTATTTTGTTCGCGTGAATAAATTGGCCCACTGAATAGGCTTTTGTAAACGCACTAATGTTGGGTTTTTAAAGAAAGAAGTATGTGGCCGGCATGAGGGCGGTTGACAAGGGAATTTATGGCAGCCATCCCCGGGAGGGTCGAGCTCGCTTGACGGGTCAAACCAGAACTGCTGAAAAGGCAAATGTATGGCCGTCCGTCTCAAGGAAGTGTATTTCCTCAATCCCTTTTCGCTCTGCTAGTAAAGGTTTTTTTTTTTTTTTTTGTTAATCGATTACCACAATCTAATACGGCTAAGAAAGAATGAATGCAGTAACACTTAGTTCATACACATGGAGAAACGATAGATAGGGTCTTGATTTTTCAGGTTCCCCGACTCGAGAGACCTGTTGGTCTCCCGTTCGTACCTCGGACATGACAAAAGGGAGTCAGTCACACAAACGACGGCTAATGGTAATCCAGATGCAGTTACCATGTATGGAAAATGTTATATTTGTGTTTTCTCTTCCAGGTGTGATAATAGTGTAAATAGGATGTTGTTTTGATGCTAATTGATTTGTTTAATTGAGGCTTCGTGAAAAATCCTTTGGTAGTTCGTTTGAGTGGAGGGTTCAGGCCCTAGAATGTGTATAGTTAGTCCTCAAATGAGGTGATTAGCAGTAACAAGAATTGTGTGCATTTCATGTTTTTGCGAGAGGTTGCGACGCCGTGAAGTCGTTTATCATTTTATGATTTTTTTTAAATGTCTTTAAATATTATATTTCTCGTGTTATGTTCGATGTAGGTGGCCACTCTAATCTTAGAGTAAATTAGTGTAACTTGCTGTGTTTTAAATATGTAATTTGGGAATTAATCCCGGGAATATTTATATCCGTAACATCATAGTTTCCTTATAAAATTTTGTAAAAAGTTTGGTTCATTATAATAGTGTTTACCGTACTCAGCAGGTAAAATAATCGTGTCCGCAAACTCGAAACCAAGTTGATCAACCAAGAGCGTAATAAACGCAACTCAAATTTCTCCGAGTTGTTTGAAGTTAAATGTGAACACCCATGTGCTTAATCCGAATAGGTGATTGTTTTTTGTGTTATAAATTTCAACAGTGTATGTCAATAGACCACATTATGAATCTTATAATGATGGGGATAAAAACTTCACTTGGGTGGCAGCCCGGACAAGGTTGTCCGTGGTTGGTATTAAAATTCTATGATGTAATTTAACGTTGAAGTTCAAGGTTATAGATTGCAAATATGTTCAACGGGAGTGAATTAAATAATCAGAAAATTTATTCGTGCCTAATTTTTGCCGATAATTAGCATCCAGAACCTCTTCCGTTCATGTTATGCCTTTAAGTTAGTTGTAAGATAGTTTATTTTTATCGCCGCGGACGGTCTGCGACTCTGAGTAGCCGGGGTTCAGATCTTAGGAACGGGAGAGTTAGCAGTGACCTTGCTAGGCCGCAGGGCGTTGACTTCTCATGTGAGTGGATTACTTATTCAATCCCAATGAGAGGGAATCGTCACAGGCCGAAAAAGGTCCCTTGACCATCGCCTTCCGTGGAGCGTGGTGCCATGTGTTCATGACCCGACAGGGTCACCTCTTTGTTGGCACATGGTACCATGAGCTATGGGGGATGGTGGGAAAGGTCCCATATGGCGCCCTTCGTGTTGGCATTTTCGGCATTTCCAGTAGGATTTTTCGGTTTTTTCGGTAGGCATTTTCGGTTTTTTTTATTTTCTGAAAAATGGGCGCATGGCATGGTAATGCCAGAATTAAAATTTGTAGGAATGACCAATTATGATAAAGAACTGATTTAGTTCATATTACTGGATGCACATTATTGGACCAATAGGTGAAAATGAATGACGAGTGACAGTAAAATTTAATTTGTACGTGTACGGCGAAGATTGTCGTATGTCATGGTTATTATCATTATTATTATTATTATTATTATTATTATTATTATTATTATTATTATTATTATTATTATTATTATTATTATTATTATTATTATTATTATTATTATTACTACGGCAATAACCATGACGGTCATTCATAGCAATTGACGTACCCAGAAATTAATAAAGGATTCTATTGAATCCGGGAAACAATGGAATGATTTTCCCGAATCTGAGGAAAGCGAATATCGATACCCTTCAGGTAACCATATTCATGGGTATTAGTCAGGAGGTACTACTTGCAATAGGCCTCATTGCTAATAGTGAGTGTTAATTCATGTGACGAGTTAGATTCTCCGTGGAGTAGCCAAGGTGACCTCAGGCCTTTGAGCTGATTCTGAAGATGCAGTAGATTAGGCTTCAGACGGAAAGTCTTGGGACGATATTACCCATTGTATCAGGTGTATCTGCCTCAATGCTGGAAGGATGACCTAATTTATTGGCATATACCACCTGTGTTGGTATTTTATTTCGGATAGCTAATGTATTCAAAATTTTATCGTTAAGTATTATGGCTACATTCTTTAATTTTGATTATGCTCCCGGTGCAACAGGGGTGTAAAAGTTAGGCAACTTCGAGTTAGCGTTTCCTTTTTTGTGGCTACGTTTTGGACTTAATTCTATTAAATTGTAGAAATTTTCGAAGTTGAGTGGGGAAACAACCTTGAAGAAAACTTGGTTTCGAGTTAATTGACCCAGGTCCTAAGTTCGAGTCTAAAGGGGGGCTCATTTAATGAAAATTGTGTTCGTAATGGAATTAGAACAGATGAAAGAATGGATGCAGGAGATGATGCGCGTTAATAGCGAAAGCATTTTGGCGAAAATTAATCAGAATAGCGAGGACATTCAGAAAGACATGCAGGGTATGAAAGAAATGATGCGTGAAAATAACGAAGACATGCAGGCGAAACTAAATGAGACTAGTGAGGACATTCGAGAAAGTATTACGGAAAAACTGAATCAAAAGAGTGAGGATATTCAGGGAAACATTAAAGAAATGATAGATAAGGTACAGGAGGAATGCAAGGAAGGGAGAGAGGAGATCAATAAACGGCTAGGTGACTTTGAGGAGCGGTTCGAGCGAATGACTGAACGTCAGAACGAACTAGTTGACCAACTTAAAGTCGATCGAGAACGTTGTGAGAAGGTTACCGAGAAATTAGGAGCGCGAGTAGACGGTGTAGAGGAAAAACAGGAAATTTTTGGCAAGATGATCAACACAGCGGTTGAGCGTGTAGGTTGTATTGAGGCCCAAACTATCAGTATGGCGGAGCAACTCGAGGAACACATTAGAGCGACAGTGGCATATCAGGAAACTACCAGTAGGGAGATTGAAGCAACTAAGGGGGAGATATGTCAGGCTCAGAGCAAACTATGTGATGTGCAACATCAAGCCGTGGCGGTGCGTAAGGAATTTGCTGAGTCAATAGAGAAGCAGGTATCCAAAGTCAAAGAAATAACGACCGAAGAAATAATTTCGATCCGAGAAGAGGTTCATAAGAGGGACGACCAAATATCAGATAGAATCGAGGATTGGTCCCATAAAATCCAGAAGGCGAAAATTAGGGTAGATACCCATGAAAACCTCATCCAAGAGTTGAGAGAAGAGGTAGGAAAATTGAAAGTACGGGAGGATTTTCACGGAAAGGGAAAGGAGTTCAGTCCGATAAAATCGAGCCCCGTTAACCCTTTCGAAATGAAGATGGAGCCGGAAGGAACAGGTCTTTTTGCTAGGATTAATACCAGTCAGGAACAGTTATCTGGAACGCCAATGCACAATTCGACGTCAATTCCCATTGAACCAATACCCATTTACAATATGATGAAGATGGCGGAAGATAAGCCGAAACGGTTTAAACCTGGGGGAAACATGACTCCAAAGAAATTTTTGCTCGAAATGGACGGATATATGGCCGATAATCGGATAACGCCAGAGCGAAAATTGAGGGTTGTGGAAAGGTTTTTGGAAGACCAGGCCCTCGTTTGGTTCCAAGCGTTCCGGTACTGCTTTGATGGATATGAGAGCTTTAAAAGGGCATTTCTGGATAAGTATTGGGGAATGCAGACTCAACAGGGGTTGCGATTGGAGTTGTACTCTCGTCGGTACTCCATGACTGGCCCAACGCGCTTCTGTGAGTACTTCACTGGGCAGCTAGTCAAGATGAGAGAACTAGACAATCCCCCGGCAGAAATTGAGCTAATGGCAGCCATTAGTAAGCAATTTCCCGCCGACGTTCAACGCATGTTAATAGCCGCGAACGTAAAGACGGCGGTGGAAATGGAACAGGTGTTGCGGCACCTTGACCAAACGTCCAGTGGGCAGCATATACGAACTAGGCAGACAGAGATGGTCAACGTTTTGGATTGCCAAGGGAGTGCTAATCCAACCAGCCAGAAAGATCAGGGAACAAGTACACGGGAGCTGTACGTTGGGAACCGAAACCCAAGAGATGCGAGGTGGAGGTCTCGACCATGGGAAGAGTCCAGACGTAAATATGATAGACCGGCTTATAAGCAAAATGGTAATAATAGAGAGCGTCGACCATATCCAAAATGGCAACCGCGCAATGACGGAAATTCCCAACAGCGTAGGGAATACTACCAGGGCGACCTTCAGGACAGAAAAAGGGAGTCACAACAGTACGTCCGGGAGCTAAATGCATCAAAAAATGTTAAGGACATATGGGAGCAGCCCATTAGGCGATTAACTCAGACGACCGAATGTAAAGGGGCTGAAAGCCTTGCATTGCAACAACACAATGCAAGTCAAAGTAGATTAGATCCCCGTGCGCCAGAATATGAGGCAGCTGAGGGAGATCGTCTAAAAAAAAAGCCGAAGTACTAGATGAGGAGATAGCCGAATTTTCGAAGGCTATCGACCCTCAAACATTGTCATGGATAGTGATCACGATCGACACGTGGGTTGTACAATCTGATGAGTTATTGGAAGATAAGTTTCAAACCGACATCAAGGTCGTGAGGGAATTGCCTGTGATTTATATCAGAGTTCATGGGGTCCGAGTTCGTTGTCTTGTGGATACGGGAGCCAGCGTGAGCGTCGTTTCTAGAATACTATTACAAGAACTTCAATCCAAGAATGAAATCCCGGTTATCCCAATATCAAATGTCAAAGTTCGTGGGGTAATCCCTGACAGGACCACGATCTGCAATAGTCAAGCGTATTTGGATCTGGAGATTGGGAAGGATATTATTTCCCACCCGTTCATTGTTTTGTCCAAAATGCAATATAATGTTATCATCGGTTCAGATTTCCTAAGGGAATATAAAGCCCATATCAATATGGAAACAAACGAAATTTGTTTAAAGTTGGATTCGGCCCAAACTGAGATAAAGTTAAATGATTGTGAAGACTTAGAAACCGAGGAAAGGATTTGGATGACGCAGCTCTGTTCAGGAAACACGGAGGGAGAGGAAAACTGGATAGGATTGGACGGAATGTGCCACAAAGTTTTTGAGGAATCTGGAATGACAATCGCCGCATTGGAAACAGAAGAGGAACCATCGTTGGATTCAACCATTCAAGGAAAAATTCATGAAGCCAAAATTGGGGAAAATGAGAAGGATCAATTACTCAAAATTTTAGAACAATGCAAAGAAGTTTTCGGTTCACGACCGGGGAAGATCCCAAATTTCCAGTATACCTTGGTAGTAAACAGTTGGGAACCATTTAAGCAACGCCCGTATCCGGTACCAGAAAAGTATCATGACAAAGTCAGTCAAATAATTAGCGAGATGGAGGCTAGTGGTTTGATTATGAAGTCACCAACACCTTTTCTGAACCCACTCGTAATCGTGGAGAAAGCGAATGGGTCCCTTCGCGTTTGCCTTGACGCGAGGGCCATTAATAAGCGCTTAGTCCCCGAGTATGATCAAGCCCCCTGTATCAAGGACATCCTGAAGAAATTTCGGCATATGAAATTGTTTTCTGGGGTCGACTTAACTTCCTCTTTTCATCACGTAGAGTTAGACCCGAAGACCAAAATTTTGACTGGGTTTATGTTTGACCAAACGACGTACGTCTTCAACCGGCTTCCGTTCGGCATTATGAACGCGGGTTCCGCTCTTATCCGAGCTCTCGATCGAAATCTTAGCGACGAGGTAAAAGCATTCACTGTAAGGTACATTGATGACATTCTGGTGGCGTCTGAGACAGTCGAGGATCATCTCGAGAAGATCAGGAAACTCTTGCTCGATCTGGATCGAAACAACTTTAAAGTCAACCTGTCAAAGTCACAGTTTTGTCAAAGGAGTATTTTATTTTTGGGACACGTGATTGATGCCGATGGCGTGATCCCAAACCCCGTAAAAATTCAAGCAATCCAAAACTTTCCAAGACCAACTAGGGTCAAGCATGTTCGGCAATTTCTAGGGATCTGTAACTTCTTTTCTGATCATTGTCCTGGGTATACCGAAGTCGTAGCACCCCTACAAAATTTGCTAAAGAAAAATAACCGTTGGAAGTGGAACGAGGAATGCGAAGCTGCTTTCGATAAGACGAAGGAACTCCTCGCCAACAGCGTCAAATTAGGTTACCCAGATTACTCAAAGAAATTCATCGTGCAAACGGACGCATCGAAAATTGGGGTCGGTGCCGTGTTGTACCAAGAAGACCCGGAGGCACGACCAAAGATCACATATCTGGCATTTATGAGCCGAAAATTGAGAACTCACGAGCTCAAATACACAGTGACTGAACTCGAGATGTTGGCCATCGTCACAGCCCTAGGTCATTGGCGAAAGTATATCTACGGTTTCCCCATTGTCTTACGGACGGACCATAAGGCGTTAACGTTCATGCTCAAGTCGACAATGACGAGCGAAAGGGTCAATCGTTGGTGTCTTTTCGTCCAGCAGTATGACTTAACAGTAGAGCATTGTGCTGGGAAAAACAACATTATCGCAGATGCATTGAGTCGAAACCCGGACCCCAGCGAAACTTCCATTTTCCACATCCAACTAGAAGATGAAGACCAGGCCACGCTAGAGAAGTTGAGGACTATAGGGGAGGAGCAAGAAAGAGATCCGGAAACAGGGAAATTGATCAAGTTCTTCAAGCGGAAGATACAACCAGGTACCGCCGAGTACTCAGAAATAGAGAAGAGGGCAGAACGATACAATTACTTCAATGGGATTCTACACAAATTTGTCGATGATAACCACACTCGATACAGGATTGTAGTGCCGCCCGTATTACATGAAGACTTAATCTGGTTGGCCCACCGAGCCATTGGTCACGCCGGGATCGACAAGGTTGTATCTACGTTAAAGGAAACCTTCATTTGGCCAAATTTGAGGAAGATTGTCCGCCGTGTATTGATGACATGCGATATATGCCAGCGGGTGAAACACAACACCTTTTTGCTGAAACAACTGCCACGACCTTTGTTGCCGAAGGAGCCCAAAGAGCTTTTCGCGCTAGATTTTTATGGTCCTTTGCCCAAGGCACGACGCGGAATGCAGCATATTTTGGTGTGCGTCGATGTTTTTTCGAAGTTCATCCAACTTTGCCCTGTACAAAAAGCAAATACCAGAGCTGTCATAAATCAGATAAAGAATAAAATCATTCCGAGGATGGGTAAACCGGAGTATATTTTAACAGACCACGGTTCCCAATTTACCTCCGGAGCTTTTAAAAGGGATATTGAACGGCTAGGGGTGAAGCATCATTTGAGTTCGATTCGCCATCCCGAATCCAATCCAGCTGAGCGGATCATGCGGGAAATAGGCAAATTCTGCCGAATCTACTGTTCCCGTCAACATTGGCGATGGGTGGACGTCCTCCCTATCATTGAGGAGTGTGTTAATGGGACAGTCCACGAATCAACTGGGATGATCCCAAGCGTCGTTCATTTCGATGAAGTGCCCAAGAGACCCTGGGTGAACGTGATCCAATGTCCCCAAGACCCCCGCTTATCCGCGGAACTCTGCATCCAAACGACGGCAGAATACTTGAAGGAACAGGCGGAAAAGAGATTACGACGTCTGCGTGGGAAAAGGTACCATCGGCCGCTACGAGTTGGTGAACTCGTCCTTGTTAAACGACCAGCGATCTCCGATCCCGCAAATAAAATCTATCACAAATTTGCGGAGCTATACATTGGGCCGTATAGGGTCATCGAAAATCTCGATAATAACTCGTACAAGGTCCAGAGTATGGACGGCACAACTGAGACAGTGTACAACGCCGCAAATTTGAAAGTATACCATCCTCCAGGAAGCGGCAGAATAGACGCAAATCAGGTGGATGAGAACGCCGAAGAAGAGGAAGAGGATCTGGAGAGAGAAGAAGATGAGGATCCATTGGACGAGGAAGAGGACGTTCAAGAGGATGCAATGGTCCACGTGATGTCAACGGTCGAGCAGGAGAACCAAGATGACCAGTGTTGTGAAGAATGCCTAGGATTGTATCAGAAGCGTGAAGCCTTGGGACGGATATGTTTCCTTCTCGAAAGAGAAAATGCCTGGCTGAAATTTGAGTCTCAAAGATTAAGTACTGTCAGAGGAGACGTTCCTTAAAGCAAGATTTTAAACCAAGAAATTCGTAACTCCGTTCCAAATTTCTTGAAACCAATGGAGGGGCAGATGTGACCGTATAGTCACATGAATAATTATTCAGAATCATATATTTAAGGAATTAGTAGGCTTGTAGATTCCTTTGTTTGGATGCTGGCAGTAGCGTCATATTGCATAACACTTCGCGACAGAGAGGCGCCTAGATCTCCCAGGGGGTGGCTTAGAAAAACTCCCGAACTGCGCGCGTATCATGGAAAAAGGGGAAGAAGAATACAATTTTGCTGACTCCATATTGAAAACAAAAGCCAACGTCCGGCGATGCCAAAGCGATGGGGCGATTTCAGGGGTATTTTCTGCTCAATAAAGGCTAAACTAACCAGAAAACATACGGCAGAGTAATAAGAGGATTATTGGATGAATGGAAAAATTAAAAATCAAGGTAGAATAATCTCACCTACGAATATGCATCTTCAAATGGTTACGTAATTTCCTCGGCGTCCCCACGCCTACAGGGTCGCCAAATACTCTTAGCGAATACTACCCCCACCCCGATGGTATTGGAATTAATTACGACAAATCCACCGATCATCCCGAGTTCCGCATAACAGCGTGTATTTCGGAGTAGTTGGCCACACAAATTGCCGCACCGCTGGGATTCGTAAGCCTTGTGGATCTGGAAAACTAAAATGTGTAGGAGGAAGATGTCTCCGAAGCATTCCCCACCCTAGAGAGCCTTTATATTTGCCTGCACATATGAGGGAGGAAGCCAGTCTTTGAGGAGTCTACGAGGTGACCACACGGCCGATTTGTGGTCGGGCTTTCCTTTTTCTTTGTATAGAAATGTTGATATAAACGGGAGTGCAAATATGTATAATTTCTCATACGAATTGTCGGTAGAGAACTTAACGGAGCGATAGTGCTGTATGAATTACAGATTGTTCGCAACGCGCCACAAAATTACGTGAATTACGTCGTATGTTCGCATCGCGAAACTGTGACGCCGTGATGTGCCGAATCTCGGACGGAGAAAACAATTCTTCAATTCATCTCCCGTGGTAAAGAGAGTCCGTGGTGTGTGAGGAATAATTTGAATTTTGTGAAGGTAGACATATAAAAAAAGGTAGCACGAAATTCCGTGTAATATGATATAAACAGAAAACAAGTACCAAGTTATCGTGCTGAATGACGGCGTAATTGTAGAAGTACAGAGAAACAGACGTACGAGACAGGGTTTTGAAATAAATATAGGAACCCAATGTCACGTTAATTCAGTTTAATAAACTATTGCAGTGACGGAACCGTTATTTCTGTACTCTCTTTGTCGGACTGAGGTAGTATAGCTGCGTCCGGCATCAAATTAATAAATATGCAACTTTCATTCCGCAAAAGATCGCAATCATACCAATAAAAGGGAAAAATTTGCCTGTAACGCGAGTGGAGGAAGTTTTGTAAAAAAAAGTGTAAACAGTGTCATTTCAGTGGTCAAACCCCAACGCTATGGATTATTCCAGGAGCATCATGGAACGTCTTGAACCAGCGATCTCCCACTTCAGCAGGATGGGTTAAGACCTACAAGGCAGCCCTCCTCGGGGCTCGAGAGACGGACGATGGACAACGGACCAACATGTTGAGTACAAAATTATGATCTTATGATATTGATATTCCCTGTAGATAAATCATGTCAGAATATAGGAATAGCATGGGATGATGTTAAATTGAATAATTATAGGAAGATTAGAGTGGTCGGTATTTTTATTTTAGTTTAACCTTTTAAAGTTGTTTGGGAAGGAAACAAATTAGGAATAGAGTATGAATTTCCCATCTAGTTGTCTGTATTGCACGAGCATGATTATATCCTTGTTTTATGAGTACTGTCAGAGGAGACGGGGGGAAAAGGTTAATTAATTTCGTTGAGGTAACAAAGGAGCCTTCATTCTGGGAGAGATATGTGGAAGAAGACAGGTTAAGATGACGTAAGAATCATTGCCATATATCCTGTGAACCAGATAAAGTTGGATAGATGAAGTACTCGTTTTAATGTAAAGTAGTTGGATTTTATGCATGATAACGTAAGGCGTTGCTGTCCAATATGTGTGTGAAGAGTCATGGCACCGAGGTACAAATGTCCACCCTACCAACTATAGCTAGTGCCCCGTTAAAGAAAATATTTTTTTTTTGTGTGATTGCTTAAATACCTTTTTGGTAGTCCATTTGATTTCATTTAAATTAATCAGTTTGGTCGGATAATCTTATGCCGATCTATTAAAGAATTATAACTTCATGTCAGGTACATAGTCCGTATTGTTATTATTATTATTATTATTATTATTATTATTATTATTATCATTATTGTGAGTATTATGGCTATTTGTTATTAGTAAATTCTGTGAGGTTATTAAACTCTAGTTTGCTAGCCCGTGGATTGTGGTAGTTTTACTATGGGAGGCACGAGGATGGAACTCCGGACTCCTATGAGAGAGAGAGAGAGAGTAAAATCATGTAACGGCCCAAAAGTTGAGAGATTGGTCTGATGAAGAATACCTGAGCGGGTTTGAGCATAATTCTATGCACCTGTTTGTATGTGTTATTTTGTTCGCGTGAATAAATTGGCCCACTGAATAGGCTTTTGTAAACGCACTAATGTTGGGTTTTTAAAGAAAGAAGTATGTGGCCGGCATGAGGGCGGTTGACAAGGGAATTTATGGCAGCCATCCCCGGGAGGGTCGAGCTCGCTTGACGGGTCAAACCAGAACTGCTGAAAAGGCAAATGTATGGCCGTCCGTCTCAAGGAAGTGTATTTCCTCAATCCCTTTTCGCTCTGCTAGTAAAGGTTTTTTTTTTTTTTTTTTGTTAATCGATTACCACAATCTAATACGGCTAAGAAAGAATGAATGCAGTAACACTTAGTTCATACACATGGAGAAACGATAGATAGGGTCTTGATTTTTCAGGTTCCCCGACTCGAGAGACCTGTTGGTCTCCCGTTCGTACCTCGGACATGACAAAAGGGAGTCAGTCACACAAACGACGGCTAATGGTAATCCAGATGCAGTTACCATGTATGGAAAATGTTATATTTGTGTTTTCTCTTCCAGGTGTGATAATAGTGTAAATAGGATGTTGTTTTGATGCTAATTGATTTGTTTAATTGAGGCTTCGTGAAAAATCCTTTGGTAGTTCGTTTGAGTGGAGGGTTCAGGCCCTAGAATGTGTATAGTTAGTCCTCAAATGAGGTGATTAGCAGTAACAAGAATTGTGTGCATTTCATGTTTTTGCGAGAGGTTGCGACGCCGTGAAGTCGTTTATCATTTTATGATTTTTTTTAAATGTCTTTAAATATTATATTTCTCGTGTTATGTTCGATGTAGGTGGCCACTCTAATCTTAGAGTAAATTAGTGTAACTTGCTGTGTTTTAAATATGTAATTTGGGAATTAATCCCGGGAATATTTATATCCGTAACATCATAGTTTCCTTATAAAATTTTGTAAAAAGTTTGGTTCATTATAATAGTGTTTACCGTACTCAGCAGGTAAAATAATCGTGTCCGCAAACTCGAAACCAAGTTGATCAACCAAGAGCGTAATAAACGCAACTCAAATTTCTCCGAGTTGTTTGAAGTTAAATGTGAACACCCATGTGCTTAATCCGAATAGGTGATTGTTTTTTGTGTTATAAATTTCAACAGTGTATGTCAATAGACCACATTATGAATCTTATAATGATGGGGATAAAAACTTCACTTGGGTGGCAGCCCGGACAAGGTTGTCCGTGGTTGGTATTAAAATTCTATGATGTAATTTAACGTTGAAGTTCAAGGTTATAGATTGCAAATATGTTCAACGGGAGTGAATTAAATAATCAGAAAATTTATTCGTGCCTAATTTTTGCCGATAATTAGCATCCAGAACCTCTTCCGTTCATGTTATGCCTTTAAGTTAGTTGTAAGATAGTTTATTTTTATCGCCGCGGACGGTCTGCGACTCTGAGTAGCCGGGGTTCAGATCTTAGGAACGGGAGAGTTAGCAGTGACCTTGCTAGGCCGCAGGGCGTTGACTTCTCATGTGAGTGGATTACTTATTCAATCCCAATGAGAGGGAATCGTCACAGGCCGAAAAAGGTCCCTTGACCATCGCCTTCCGTGGAGCGTGGTGCCATGTGTTCATGACCCGACAGGGTCACCTCTTTGTTGGCACATGGTACCATGAGCTATGGGGGATGGTGGGAAAGGTCCCAATACATGTGCTTTATTCATAGGGGGTGCAACATCAGCGAATAATCTTTGGGACTCGAAGCTGGGCCGAACCTCCCAGGCTAACCGCAAAAGAGTGTAAGCGTAACATAATTTAAGTTCGATACCCAGACTAACTGTACAAAAGTGCTAGCTTAACCTGACTGGGCTGAGCATGTAACATAATGAGGCCACACTGTTTTTGACATGCAGTGATCACGTAGTCATGGATATGCATGTTTAGACTTG